>NC_089495.1:197985346-198615846 GCF_036850765.1 Saccopteryx bilineata | reverse complement strand
AGACAAGTCAGACCTGGCCAAACAACAGCAAAACCCCAAAATCCAGGCAGAGGGGTGACCCAGTAACCCAGATTAGGGGTTCAACTTCCAGAGGTTGGATTGGCTCTTCATTACCCTTCAAGGGACTGTGGTGAGGTGAAAAATAGCAGGCACTCCCAGGCCCTCCCAACTCGGGAAGCATAGAGAATCTGAATCAACGAATATTCCTTTCCCTCTGAGGGCAGCCACTGTCTTGTCATTGTCCCCCAAGCTAGAGGGCCTGGCAGAGCAGCTTAAGAGGACAACTGCCCTGCAGCCCAGCTGCTTCTGCCTGGGGCTCAGCAGCCCCAGGCTGTAGCTCCTTCCCTAGGTCCATTCCCTCTGAGACCGTGGGAACCTCCAGTTTCTCCCACCGCCCCCAACCACACCCACAGGGCCTCATTAGGAGGATGCGACTGCCTGCCTTCAGTCCCCAAGCTCAAGCTGGTGAAATGAGGCCCAATCCTGAGACAGTTGGCTGTCCAACCCCACCTGGGGATTTCTGATGGGACTCAGCTTCGATGGCTATTTTCAGTGAGAAGGGCTGAAAGTCAAGGTAGATGTATAAAAAGCTGGGTACCTGCCCGCCAGCAGGAAAGGGCACTCAGTGAGCATGGGGCGAGGGTGGGGACTCTGCCATTTCCACAAACACACGCAGATCACACTAGCGAGAAGCCAGCCCCGAGCTGATGACGCCGAGTGATCCCTTCCCGTGCCACCATGGTCCTCCCAGTAACCCTGTGACCCGTCCTCAACCGCGGTTTCCTTCCAACAGATCAGTTCTGTTTCCGGGCCCCAGGACACCCCTTGTGTATCAGCCTCAGGTTCCAGAGCTCAGATGGGATTGGAACTCAAGCTTTGACAACAGCTGGGTCCAGCTCCCCTGTGTGTGGGTCCCTCCAGGAACGCCTTTAGAGAGCACCTGATGCTGGGGACATGGTCATTTTACTCTCACTGCCGCACCAATTACCGCCATCGGGAGAGACACCGCTGTACCCTGGCGCTGAGACCAGCAGAGGGTAGTGAGCATGAATTATGTATGACACGAGCCACAGAGATAAGAGTGGAATGGGGAAAATCATAATCCTATTAATAATGGAAGTGCAGTTTGTAAACTCTCCACCAGGAATAATTTGCATCGCAATATAAACAGGGGGTGTAACACAGAGCAGCCGGCGATGGCGCCTCCGTGAAATGTAAAAGCCACCATTTCAAACATTAAAAGTCATGATTAAATTATAAGAATGTGTTCGGCAGGATGTACAAGGAGAAGGCACGTGCTGCAGCTCTGTCTGAGCACAGGGGCAGCCCTGCCTCCATGTATCTGCCGGGAGTGTGGGCCAATCGAGACCTCGGCAGTTATTATTATTATGGTTGGCTGCTGCTGTTGTTGTTGTGGAGTGCTTACGATGTGCACCAGCCTAAGCATGTGTGTCTAGTTCTTGAAGAAAGCCTAAGAGGGGGTTACTATACTGTTCCACTTGTACAATGAGAACACCGAGGCCCACAGAGGCTAAAGAACTTGCATTTGGACTGCCCAATTGGTCAGCTGGGCATGTTGTAATGCAAACCCAGAACTCTGACCTCTGAGCCCACCCTCACCCCACCCCCATGCCCTGGTAGGACTAAGGTGCCTCTTCTTGAGCCCGTCAAACGGGCTGATGGGGGAAACTTGGAACTGTCCTTTTAAAAACTAACTCAGCTGCATATTAGAAACTTGGTCCACTTTTGATCAAGTCATCCTCTGTTTCTAAGAATCCCTTCAAAAAAAATTTATATATATAAAATTATGTGGGATGGGAATGGCCAGGTGGGGACACATTATTCTGTTTAGTCTCTACAGCTGAGGTGGTGAAGTTTCCTTTAAATTGCCAGATACTGAGTTCCACAATATATCCCTATCTCTATGATCCCTATTAGCTATTGAGGTATAATCAGTATCATTAACTATTTATATATAAAATCCCTGGGTACAAAGATGGTTTTTATTTCTACAGGATCACATGAAAAATTTGGAAGCCAACCCCAAATGTTCAATAATCATCAACAGTTAAATAAACAGTTGTTGTGGACCGGTAATGGCAAAAAGCCATTATAGATTCAAGGCTTGGCAGGGGGTTTAAGTTCTACCCCCTCCATCTCCATATTTGGCTTTGATGCTCTGTGTTTGCACCCACTCCCCTTCCTTCCTTGGGTTGCAGGAAGCAATATACATACCCTTCCTCTGACTCTTTGTTTTCAGATGTTTGTAAAATTCACTAATGTATACTGTTTTTGCCTTGGGAGAGTTCCTGTCTTAGCCTTTGATGTGCAACTTTGTATCAGGGTCCTTGATTTGCATAGGTCCATATAATAAAGCGAACTGAGGCTGTGAGGCACTCAGATGCTGCCAGGCAGTTTGAGGAGTCCTCCCGGTCCCATCGGTTTTGTTCTGACAAAGTGTGTTTCCTTAATTCCGCACCGTTATTTGGAAGCTGCGCTGGTCCGCGGCAAACAGTGGTGACCTGCTCTGCACCCCAAGGTTGGCTGTTGATAAAGAATTGATGATAACATGAAAATACACTTATTAAGGAAAACAGGGTATCAAAAAGATAGACTCAGTATGAACTTAACTGGGGAGAACGACACATGGAAAAAGATAGGAATGTACCTAAAAGGATAAGGTTTGTCTCTGTGTGAAATGTCCCGTTTCCTTTTCTCTTCTATTTCTCTATTGTCCAAGCTCTCTACAACAAGCATGTAATACTTCTATAATAGAAAAATTATATAGTTAGATGATATAGATATGGATCTGGATACAGAGAAAGATAGAGATAATAGAGATAGAGAGAGACAGAAATAGAAATAGAGGCAGAGGTAGAGGTAGAGGTAGAGACAAAGACAGATGCAGAGACAGAGAAAGTGGTAGAGGTAGAGATAGAGATAGAGGTAATAGAGATAGAGATGATAGAGATAGAGATGATAGAGATGATGAGATAGAGATAGAGAGAGGTAATAGAGATAGAGATGATAGAAATAGAGATAGAGATAGAGATAATAGAGATAGAGATAGATAGAGAGATAGAGATAGAGATAGGTAGAGGTACAGATAGAGTAGAGATAGAGAGAGATGATAGAGATAGAGATAGATAGAGAGATAGAGATAGAGATAGGTAGAGGTAGAGATAGAGATAGAGAGAGATGATAGAGATAGAGATAGGTAGAGGTAGAGATAGAGTAGAGATAGATAGAGATAGAGATAAAGGTGATAGAGATAGAGATAGAGATAAAGATAGAGATAGGTAGAGGTAAAGGTAGAGATAGAGTAGAGATAGATAGAGATAGGGATATATTGTGGAACTCAGTATCTGTGAATTTAAAGGAAACTTCACCACCTCAGCTGTGGACACTAAACAGAATAAAGTGTCCCCACCTGGCCATTCCCATCCCACAGAGTCTGTGGCTCCGTCCAGCCCAGGCACTTCTCTCGCTATCTGTGATCGTCTCCCTCACTGAACTGTGAGCTCAGAGCTTCCTGGACCAGAGGACTGGGCACCCACTTGCCACACAGGTGATAGTGCCCCACACACCGTAGACTTTTCTCTCTCATTTCTAGAAGCATCCGCCAGAGAGAAGGTACCTGCAAGCATCTGTCAGGCTAGAGCTTGACAATGCCATGCTTCCTCCACGTAAATAAGGCATGGTGAAACCGAAAAGGCCCCCGGGCTACGAGACAGTGCAGGGTGTACACTGACCCCCCGGTTGTGGGACCGCAGGTGGGTTACCTGAGTCTGCACAGCAGTTGGCCCCATAACTGAGAGCATTAGACTGCAGCACATTAAAGCCCCTTTCCTACCATGACACTGTACAAACAGAAGTCCATGTGGTTGTGAGACAGGTCTAAATGTGAGTGACATTCCTGCAGTTTTGGAGCATTTGAACACGTGATAACATAAAGGCCCGCCTGCCCGGGCCAGTTCAGTGACTGGTGCAGAGATAGTGAGGACACTTGGGCTGGAGTAAGAAGCCACATCAGGGTGACTGCAGTGAGCCCTGGGCAGGGTGGCCAGGCTCCCAGCCTCCCGGATTGGCCACCCAGTGTTGCTGTCTGCTGAACAGATTCAGCTGGACTTTGTCACCAACGGCTGCCGTCCCATCCAGAGACCTGTGAGAGTCATTATGAGGATAACCCCGGCGGGCCTCCTCCTGAGGGATGATGGAAGGAAGAAAGATAGCTAGGCTCTGCAGGGTAAGGAGAAGCAGGGTGCCAAAGTCTTGGGAACCTAGGAGTCCCCACACTGTCTGGAGGTATGGCTCAGAGGCTCTGAGCCCTGGGCAGGGAGGGACGGACAGCCAGCCACACTCCCCACTGTCCTCAGCACATTACTGACATTCCGGAGAGGAGAAACAGAGAATTAATTTCATGCTGATCTCCCCCTACACGCATCCCTCCCCGGCCCCCACAATCCCCAGCCACGTCCAAATGAGGGTCTGAGTTGGGAAGGAAGACAAATGATCACAATTAGGGAAAAGCTTCCGAAGCCCCCACATTCCATTTCTCCATCCGTCCCTCCCCAGGATCCCGATGAGGCTGTCCCCGAATGCTGGGCACAGGGGCACGCTGTCGGCCCTCACTAAATGGCTGTTGGCTCTGAACCGCGTGGGTGTTCTTAGCTTTGCTTACCCGAGCCTCAGCTTGCCTGTTGGAAAACCTCTACCCTACTTTTCCCAACTCTTACCTCTTCTATATTCTCCCCAGCCTTTTTCATCCAGTTTGTCAAATCCTAAGTGATTGCAAGAAAAATTAGAGATTTTAAAGGTTTTTTCTCATTACTTAATGTCAGCCATTCAAATCGCTGCTTTTGCTGGCTGACTTCGGAGGATAAAAGCAGAGACTTGGTGTTTAAGAGGTTTAAGATCTGAATGGGAAAGAATAAAAAAAATGATAAGGAGCTCTGCCGAGAGGCTGGAGGGGAGAGAAAATATTTTACAAGCATCTATTATGCTCCGAGCACTGTGCTTTGCATATATTCTTCCATTTATCCGTGATAATAACCTCATGAAGTAAGCCTCATTATCCCCATGTGACCTATGAGGAGGAAACAGGCTTGGAAAATGGACATCGCTTCCAAGCATAGATTTCCTTCTTTCTGCCTGGCGAGGACTACGCTGGACCTTGAGGTGGGGTCGTCCAGAGCCTTACTGCTGCTTGATGTGTGGTCCACGGAGCAGCATCACACCATCTGGGAGCTTGTTAGAAACGCGGGATCCTATGTCCCACCCCAAACGTACTCAACCAGAATCTGTGTTTTAATAGATCCCTGAGTGGCTTTAGGCACATTATGGTTTGAGAAGCGCTGGTCTAGAGCTTGGCTTTCCATCTTCAGAGCGTACCAGTCCACAGCCTCTGACACAGCCGTTCTGGGGTAGGAACCCAAGAATTTGCACATCTAAATTGCCAGTTGATGCTAATGTCACTGGCTTAGGGATCATATTTTGAGAACCCAGAATCTAAAGACATTTCTGGCCTGGCCGGTTGGCTCAGTGGTAGACCGTCGGCCTGGTGTGCAGAAATCCCGGGTTCGATTCCCGGCCAGGGCACACAGGAGAAGTGCCCATCTGCTTCTCCACCCCTCCCCCCCTCCTTCCTCTCTGTCTCTCTCTTCTCTTCCCCTCCCGCAGCCAAGGCTCCATTGGAGCAAAGATGGCCCGGGCGCTGGGGATGGCTCCTTGGCCTCTGCCCCAGGCGCTGGAGTGGCTCTGGTCGCAACAGAGCAACACCCCAGAGGGGCAGAGCATCGCCCCCTGGTGGGCGTGCCGGGTGGATCCCAGTCAGGCGCATGCGGGAGTCTGTCTATCTCTCCCTGTTTCCAGCTTCAGAAAAATACACACACAAAAAAATAAAAAATAAAATAAAAAAATATAAATAAAAAAATAATAATAAAAAAATAAAATAAAATAAAATAAAGACATTCCTAGGGCCTCCAGACATTCAGCCTCCCTTCTGTGCATTTAGCAGGCACTGGCTGAGGTCCTGCTGTCATCACTTGGCATCCCAGCTAAGCTATGGGGACTCAGAGAGTTCTAGCTCACATTCCAATCAAAGGGGGTTGGATAGCTAAGGCAGCTGAGGCTAAAAAACCGTCTCAGCATGCTGAGGGAATTTGGGTGCTATTGAAGCACTGGGGGGGCATACCAGGTGAGTCTGGGGGCAGAGTAGAGAAGGTCCCACAGAAATGGTTTGCACTTGAACCAGAAACAAGCCAGAGGATCCCGTCCTTGAAAGTTAGGTTGTTTTACCCATTGGGCATTATAAATTCAGAGCTTATGGGCTCATTCAAAGACCTCCAAAACTCTTAGAACCTTTGAAAATATGGCTCCAATAGATCATGAGAAAAAAAATATCTAAAACAAATACACAAATGTTCATTAAATGCCTGCAAAAGAATGCAGAAGGCAACGGCTGAACGCAGTTGAACTTGAACTTGCATACTTCATTTGCAACAGGAGTGCATTGTAAAACGTTTTTGATGGTGTTGGACAAAACCTCCAAAAGCTGGAGACCCTGGAGCCTACAAATCCCCTCAACCCTCCGATGGGAGGCAGCAGGCCCAGGAGGGAGGGAGCGCTTCCAGCATGGATGCCGTGCTCTCTCTGTACTGGCAAACCGTTCTTGTGCTTCCGCCTGAGAAGGTCCCCTCCGCCACCTGCTGACAGTGTCCCAGGGGTTCACAGTGACAGGAGGCCTGGGGGAGCTTTCACACTTCCTTCTGCTTCCAGCCCCCACTGTGCTGGTGACTGATGCTGTTTGTCAGTCAATACCCAGGGGTCACAGAGAAAGTTTGCCCAGGTGCCTGTCACAATCCCAGCACAGCCATAGGTGCTGACACCTTGTCACAACGTCACCCTGACCTGCTCTTATTGGCCTTTACATGTTGCTGCCCAGAAGACATCAGGAGCCATTGGGGGCCAAGAAGGGGGGTTCCCAGGAGCCCCTGGTTAATTCCCTCGGTTTGTGGAAGGAAAGTTGTCACAGAAAAGCAGGGAGAGAAAAGGCAGAACATCGGTGGAGCTTTGGAAGCCCTGAGTTCCTGGGGTGACAAGGACAACTGAGGAAGGAGAAAAGGTCAGGGAACAGGGTCTTTCCAACAGGGCACAGAATCCCACGAACAACCCCTCTCCAGAATCAATTATAAGGAAATGACCAAGCATGAGCCAAAGGTTAATGCCCACAGATGGGCATATATGTGCCATTTATAAGGATGGAAAATTTGAAATGCCATCATTGAATGTGCTACCTGGGGCAAGTCAACAAACTCTCCGAACCTCAGCTGCATCAGCTGTAAAATGAAACAAATAATAATACTCACTTTACAAATTTACGACAAAGATTAAATGAGATAAAGCATGCAATGTGCTTTGCAGGTTACCTGTCACACAGTGAAGGTTCACTAAATAGCCATTGCTAAAATCATATCCTAAAATAACATATCGGTTACACAAATGGTTGAGGACAGCAAGGGTGTGAAATAACACAGCAATTTAAAGTGGTTTTCTTTCCAAAAAGATTTATATATAGATATGAGGACCAAACTTATGACATAATGCAGAATAATATTTACCTATATTTTTCCATGTAAAAAAATGTGCATATTTATCACAGAAGATTGGATTTTGTTTTTCTTATTGGAAGGTCAGTGTTGTGAAGAGGCGATCTGTGTTGATTTCACTCCTGGGGACAGGAAGACCTTGACCCAGTGTGGGAGGGGCCTGGGAAGCCAGGTGGAGCCAGGTAGCATGATTTCCTCCTTAGAGAAACATTTCCTGGTTCTTCAACACTGGTTTAGGTAAGCACTCCTATGCATGCATGTGCGCATGTGTGTCCCCTACCACATACAGATTCCCCAGAGTGTCCGGACTGTTCTCCACCACCCAGGCGCTTGTTCAAAGTGCAGAGTCAGAATCCAGGCGCCTGATCGGAACCTCATGGGAGGAGAGGAGGCACCCTGAGCTCAATGTGTGACTCACCCACAGAGATTCCGATGCTCAGAATGAGAATCCAGTAACTCTGAGGACAGAGGTCTTACCCGGCTCACTTTCAAACCTCCAGCACCTGGCTCAGAAGAGGCTCAACAACTGACTCGTTGAATGAATGGATCAGTCGACCAGTGAATCAGTCAGTCAATCACTATAGCCTCCCAGCTTTGGGGAAAATGCACATCTCCTGGACTGTACTATACCGTGAGTCCCCTGGGAGCGAGAACCCAGCACACTCAATACACGGCAGAGTTGACGTAGACTGGCTGAAGTAATTTTTTTTTTATTAATGTTGATGAAAAGGTTAAAAGACTCTCTTTTTCCCAGAAAGACTGACTTCTTCTCGGAGCAGCTAGGTCCTGGTCACAGAGGGAGCTCTGTTGGTGCAGTTCACCTATCCTGGGACAAACTGGAGGACAGTGGGGACACGAGGTCTCACAGTAGGAGCGAATCTCATCCTCACGGGGACAAACCAAACAAGATCTCAAAACGGGCAACCGCAGCTGCAGCCGCCTGTCAAGCTGACGTTGTTTCTCAGGAACTGACAAGGTCCTTCGCCTCAATTTGAGCTCTGCCCTGACAGCATTGGGGTATCATTCTTGCCTACAAGAAAATAAAGTGACCTGTCCTCGTGTCTTCTGGCCCTTAGTGGCATCCCCAGGCCACGTGAATCCTGGCGGTCCAACGCTGGTGGTGCCAGGGTTCTCTGTTCACACAGTGATGGAGAGATTGCCTTTTTCCCTGCGCTTGCTCCCGTCAGCCCAACAAGGCAGAGCCAACAGCAGGAGGCACCTCATCAAATGTGTTGCATGGGCCCCTGCAAAGATTTAAACAACAAAAGATTTCACAGGTGCCTCTGATTCACCACCTTTACGTGGTTGGACCGGCTCAGCCTGTTTGCACTGGACTGCACAGTCTTCCATTAGGAAACTCCGGTTCCAATATGGTGGGTTGTATTGTAAGTAACCAACGTCCCAGAATGATTAGTTATTTGGAATTCCAAAATCATGCAACAAATTGAAGTTACTGAGAAGAATAAAAACGGCCATGTCAGAGAGGAAAACAGAAGCAAAGGCAATATTTTTCAAATATTTTCCCAACTGTCATGTTAATAATAGCCGAACAACAGAGTATGCCAATTTCTCTCCACAGATACCTGTGAATGCAAATGCAAAACAAATAGTAATTAATGTCTCGGCATGAAAATCAAGCCATTGGTATTAATTTTGCAGCAGATCTGAGATTATGCACATTCAAAATCCTGGTCCGTTCTCAGCAGCAACTGTGACAATCACAGAGAAAAAAAAATGGTGTCTGGCAAAGCTCGGAGGTTAATAGATTCCACACAACCACCCCTGATGTGACCTCTGCCAGCTGCCCTCTAAAATACACACCCACATTCTCACCGCTCAGAATTGTAATCAACCACATCTCACGTTCAGAGGGATCGTTTTACTAACTATCCACTGGAAAGAAGCAATAAAATTAAATCATTCTTGTTGACACATCTTGACTTTTGAAGCAGGCACTGTCAAACCCTAGGTCACCGGCAAAGACCCTAGATTTGGGCTGATTGAAAAGACACGCACCCTTATAATACACTCAAAGAACTTTCTGAAGTCATTCATCCTGAAACCGCCAGGAATGGCTTTCCACCTCGTTTGAGACACTAGCCTGCAGCCACACCATGGAGGGGAGGGAGAGCGGTCCAAGGCGAGATTTTAGGCAAGCAAAGCCTTCCAAGGAGGCCTGGAAGTCACGTGTTCTCAGAGATTGTGAGTTTTCAGATATTATTTCTAGAAAAGGAAAGAGAGACAGACAAACAGACAGAGAACGGGAGAGACTATCTCAGAATGTCCCAAAATGAATTACCGGTTTCATAACCAAAAATCAGAGAACAAGAGACCCCAGAACGGCCCAGCAATACCCACTGTCATCAGTGCATTCAAGAAAATAGAAGTCCACCCTGTTCAATAGGGTAGGCACTAGCTCTAGGTAGCTATTTAAATTTAAATTAATTAAAATTAATCATTTAGTTACTAAGTCCATGGTCACATTTTCAGTGCTCCATAGCCACATGTGGCTAGTGGCTAGTTTATTAGACAGAGTAGATAAAAAAAAAAAACATTTTCATCATTGTTGAAAGTTCTATCAGACAGCTCTAATCTAGAAACTTCAAACATAAACTCTAAATGCTGTATGTCTCTATTATTATTATTATTATTATTATTATTATTATTAATTTTTAGAGAGAGACAAAGACAGAGAGAGAAACAGCAATTTGTTGTTCCAGTTTTTCATGCTGTCATTTATTGATTCTTGTATGTGCCCTGACCAGGGATCAAACCCATAACCTCGGCATGTTGGGATGATGCTCTAACCAAATGAACCACCCGGCCAGGGCCCTGTATGTCTTTCACTTACCTATCCTTCTGCACTCTCTGCTGAGCCCCCAGAAGGCAGACCCATGTGGGATGCAGCAAAGGACTCCTTTGTCCTCTGGTTCCTGGTTCCTTTCAGCCAATGCGAGGCACCAGCCTGGCACCCTAGCAAGGGAGAAGGAGGTCAGGATTACTCTGGCTTCCTCCCTTCTGGTCCCTGTGACTTGGATGCACCTCTGTTAAAAGCCACACCTCTCATCAGGCAACACTCCACTCAGCTATTCGTGCTGAGTTATAGTCCCCTCCCCCAACCCAATTAATTAATCCTTCAGGCCAAGGGCAGTAAAAGTACCTCACAGGTATTAGACTTGGGTTACTGCATCAGCCCTCTTTGGAGTCCCTGAACTCTTCCCACACTGTTGGAAATTATCCCTTAATAAATCTGTCAATGATTACCCAATATGAGTATGGGGTCTATAGCCCTCTGGGATCAAACAATGCATTTAGAAATATCACTGTTCACTTAACAATGATTAAACAGAAGAGAATAATAGCACAGGAGTTGCCAATTTTTTTTTCATAAAGTGAAAACAAACAAACAGATTTTAGATTTTGTGGGCCATACAGTCTCTATTATAATTACACTGCAATGTGAAAGCAAGCAGCCGCAGACGACATATAAATGAGTAAGCATGGCTGTGTTCCAATAAAACTTTATTTACAAAAACAAAGAATGGGTCGGTTTTGGCCCAGGGGCTGTAGTTTGCCAAATTTTGCTCTACCATATGTTTCTCCCTAAAGATATAGAGAAAATAAAAAGGCATGCCTCTAAATTTGTTTACTAAAAAAATAGAAGATAGAACATACATATAATTTTTTTTTCTCAATAAATTGCAAGAAGGTGTGCCTTGTGGGAGGTGGAGGAAGAGATAAAAAAATAAGACCAAAATACAAAAACAAGTTGCAGATTAAGATGAAGAAAAGTCTCGCTGAGACACAAAGCAGTCAAGAAACAAATGTGCTCCTGGAATCACAGCTTACATTAGAAATAATAAAAAGCAGCATTTACACTGCAAAGCAATGGAGTTTCAGATAAATAGTAAATCTGAAATATATCTTCTAGACTTTAGAGTTGAAAATAACAAGCAAACAGATGGCATGTATGAATAACAGAGGAAAGTAATTCAATTTACAAAAAGAAAAGAGATGTATTCTTTAAATAGTCTTGAGAAAAGTAACAACACCGAAACACCCATCAAAACTATAGTAGAACATTCTCGAACCGAAAAAAAAAAAAATCACCTCAGATTGCAAAACAAAATGGTATATGCTGCACCAAGCATAACTGAGAAAAAAAGAAACCCACAGCTTGACAGCGGGGGAAAAAATAAATTATAAGTATCCCAAGCAGAAAAGAGAAAACAAAGCTGAGGTAATGAAAAGCACGTTGCTTGCAAATGAGTAGGGGGAGGGGAAAAAGCAAAAGAAGGCTGGGCTGGTCTCGGAATTCTCCTTGATAAAAAAAAAAAAAAAAAAAAAAAAAAAAAATTTGAAAATAAACAAAACGTTTGGTCCACAATGTGGAAATGGTTAGGTGTACTTACAGAGCGACCAGATGTTAGAATATTATGCAACTATCAAAAGCAATGTGGAACAGGTGTTTTTAATGAGATTGGAACATGCTTAGGATAAATGTTTAGAAAGAAAGTCAGACACTAAGAACATGCATAATATGCCTGTAGGTGTGTTAACACATCTAGTGTGTTTCTTTCTACCCTTTTCTCTACTTGTACATACAAGTAGAAAAAAATACCACGAGTGCTACCCAGGAACCAGACATTTGGACATCCTTTACTACTCATAGTTTAATTCTCCCAGTCAATAAGATTATGTCCGCAGGTAAGGACACTGGGTGTCAGAGAGGTCACTGGCTTTCCAAACCATCCAGTTAGTGTCATAACCAAGATATGACTCAAAATCTAAAATGAGCGTTTTTCCATGAGGATGGGGACTGAGCCCTGGGTGAGGGGAGGGAGGGACAGGAAGGGCTGGAAGAACATGAATCCTGAGAATAAGGCCCTGAGGTCTTGATCGCCATGGGCCAAAGGGAGGCTGGTCAAGGGGGACCGGCTTTCCTTTACTTAACACACCTTGAGATTCCCCCTTCAGACTGTCAGGTCAACAGCCACCCAGCCCGCTCGAGTCCTGACTGCACCCCTGGAGAGCCTGAAGAACCGATGGAATTCAACAGAAACCCCAGGACTAGCTAACGCAAATGATGACTGATGTTTCATCAGTTTGCTGAGAGGTGAATTTACCATTGTAACCTCTTTAGACCTCAGTAGCGATTCTCTGTGTAGAGTAAGGAAACCCCTAGGAAGAACGCAGAACAGAGGAGCCAAGCTACAGAGAACCTACCCCGCTCAGAAATGCCCATCTCTCCCAAGGCAACACTTCTCCAAGTCAAGTTTCAATGCTGGGCTTGTTGATGGACGTAAGTCTTTGGAAAGTTTTATAGACAGACATTGACAGAGCAGTCAAAAAGAAAAAAAAAAATTAAAGAGACACCTCCCCTCAAAAGGGGGCCAGTAAAAGAGAAAGTATTTTTTTCTGGACTTTCAAGTTCTTCATGACATGGAGACCCTTGTACTTTCATTCATTCATTCATTCACCTTAAGTATTTTTATAAAGCATCAGGCACAGGGTTACACTCCAAGGACACAAAGAGGCATCAAACATTGCCCCTGCTTCCAGGAACCAACAAGTCTGGAAGGGGTGAGGGGAGCAGTTAAAAAGGATAGGGAGTCACATCACCCGTGGTGCGGTTTCAAAAACTCACTCGGTGAAATAAGTGGCCAAACTTTCTGCCATTGGGAAACCGTGCATTCAAACCAAAACAAAACACGCCCAGAGCAAATGTTACACACACATGTAAACATAGAAAGACGTGAATTAAATATTCATCACATTTATGATGTGTGGCTGGCTGCCTTTGGAGAAGGAGAAAGAATAAGGATTAAAACATAGGGGACTTCATCGTTATCTTCATAAATGTCGTTTGGTTTGTTTTTTTAAAGCGAAGATTCAAAACAAATACAGCACACACAGGCACAAATTGTGTGACTGCATTTACGTCAAGTTCAAAAATAGGCGAACCAATCCATGCTGTTAGACTCAGGACAGCGGCTCCCTTTCGTGGGGGTGGAGGAGGCACGTTGACCAAAAGGAGGAAAAATGGGGAGGCTGGTGATATTCTGTTTCTTTTTGTGGTCCTGGTAACAGGGCTATGTTTACTTTGTGAAAATTCAACAGCTGTACAATTATGGTATGTGCACTTTGTGTGTGTTATGTTTTAATAAAGGGGAGAGAGAGAGGATAGGGCAGAAAGCTAGCGTTTGTTGATTTGGAATGGCAAACATATGAATATTAGCTATAATATCTCCCTAGCTGTATAATGCACTCTTCTGTATTTTTATTATATTTTTTTCTAACAATATAAATAATAGAAAATAGGAAACACTACTCTACTTGCAATATATAAAGGGGTAAAGACTGGAGTCGGGCAGACCAACTGAGCAGTCATTTCAAGAGCCCAAGTTACAAAAGATGAGGCCTGACTAGGAATGACAACAAGGGCAGAGAGAAAGGGGTGGTGAGGAATCCGCAGGACCTGGTGACCACAAGCCATCCCTCCTGGCTGCTCTGGAGGTTCTCAGACCCTGAGAACTCTTTCTGCATGACCAACACGATTTCTCAGCCATCCTTGAACACGGAAGAGCCCCTTGTCATTTGTGAAATAAGATGTGTCTGGACCCGAAATCCTCTTCCCCAAATGCCTATTAGCCTGCCATCCTCTGATCCTGAACCCCAGTCATTCCCCCAGAGCCTTTTGATTGGTTTAAACATTAAACAGGAGATTCCCCGGGATGGGGTGATCCATTATTGAACTAGGTCTAATCAGCATGATTAGTCTGTCTGATTAACAAGCTTTCCCTACCTGTTATCACCTGTCTGAGAGGAGGCCATGCAGAGCTCTGTCAGCAGGTAGGCAAAGACTCAGGGCCTGATACGCTGTGCTGGGGGCGGGGGACAGTGCAGGGGGTGACTCAGAATTACAGGGGCACTGAGCCTACAGCAGCGCTTGTCCAAAGGGAACTATAGAAGGAGCAAAGGCCTGAGAAGGCCAGCCCTCACCAGCAACACTGCAGTACCTCCTTGGTGCTGGCCCATGGGTCCATGTGCACCCCACAGAAAGGTCCAAGAATTAGGAACACTTCTCTTACCCCTAAGAGAGTGGGAAGAAGCACCATGAGCATGCCTCCAACCTCTCGCTCCTCCCAACCCGTGGGAAGAAAAGGATCGATCTGATTGGTGAATGAAAGAGTCCATCCACTGGGCCACGTTAACCAGAGCAAGACTGCTGTTCTGAATCGTGAGGGTCTCTGCCATCTCTCTCTCTCCTGTATGCTCTTCTCTTCACACCTTCATATTCTCGGGAAGACGGAGTCCACGCCTCTGCATCCTACCTCCAGCAGACCAAACTGGCCTGTGAGCTCTTCCCTTTTCCTTCTCAGCCTTCATCCGGCTGAACAACCTCAACCAGCTCACCACTACAGGCCTGGGGAGAGGAAAAGCAAACCCCCTCTTTAGCCTAATATCTCCATAACAGATGGCACTATTCGTCCCAACGCTTCACCCCCTTCTTGGATCGATCCCTTTTGTATGTACCTTGAGTGGACTTCTCATGAAAGACACAGTATATTTCCTTGCCCGAGGAGGTTGGGCTCGCCCACAGGACTTGCTTTACCCAATGGGATGTGGCTGAATGTGACAGCGTGCCCGATCCAAGACCTCGTGTTAGGAAGAAGCTAGCTCTGTCCTGCTTCGACCATCGCACCACAGAGCACACCACAGCTGGCCCACTGGTCTACAGACAAGGAGACACATGAGAAGCAGAACTGCATCTGACCAGTAGCTTGGACTCAAGCCCAGCCTAGATCAACTGACCCGCAGATAGATAAGTGACAATAATGCCTGTTGCTTTAAGATATTGGGTTTCAGGAGGTTTTATTATGTAGCATTATTACAGCAACAGCTAGCTGATACACCCCATTGTCCTTGGTTATTCAGTTCAGTAGCAAAAACCACCACGTTAGGTTATAATCTAATATCTTCCCCAGTTGGGCTGAATTCTTTGAGCTTTTACTCTACCAACCAGGCCTGTGGAGGGATATTTCAATAAGTGGCAGGATTAGAGAGCTAAATTTATGACAGTCATGTGCTCCAGTGGGCCAAGACAGTCTGGTTTAAACCTGATTTGCACCTGTTATCCCAGTATAATTACTAATAGCACCCTTGTCCCCAGAAATGCATCCTGGCTTGGGTGGTTAGAATACAGTCAGCCTAGACCCAACCACACCCACGACGAACCATGCTCTCCCGACAATAACCGCAGACACCCCTCGGTACTCAGGGGACACTACAGAAAAAAATGTTTAAAGCCACACTCTGGAAGACAAGAGGCCTGGTCAGTGCTTTTCAAAGCAGCAGGTCAGGTAAAAATAATTCTTTCCCTAAATGCAGTCTCTCTATGTAAGGTTTTATAAAAGTGCTATGGGGTATTTCCTGAGAAATAAACTCCTTAATATGACTTCATGGTAAGAGATCTATTTCCTTTATTCTCTGGAGTCCCAGGAAAGAAAAATATGCCCCCTGGCAGTGTTCCATAAAACTAATGATGTGGGAGAATGTGTGAATAATTGCCTGAATCACGGGGCTACGTATCTGTTCGGACGTCTCTTGGCAATATAAGGAAGGGGCTTGGGACAGTTAAATTGGAGTCAAGTGAAATAAAGGCCTGCTGTATCAGCGAGATGCTCTTATGGGTCGAGGACTGTGGCAGCCATCTCCATAACGGGGGGGAAGCTGGGCAGCCAAGCATTCTTCATTCTGCGAAGGGGCAGTGGGATGAGGGATGGAAGGAAGGGATAAATAGGAGTGAGACCTCGTAGAGGCAGAAGGACGTGACCAAGGCAGGTAAGGAAGGCAGTCTAGGGGCTGGCAGATGGGAAACTTCGACCCGTGCGCCCAGCCTTCCTTTTGAGTGATGGTGTGGCCATGTGTGGCACCTGACAAGTGTACACAGGGTCTTGGCACAGTGACAGGTATGTTTCTTTCTGGGTCACAGATTACTTCCTAGTTGTGGGCAGTCCAAAGGTCTCAGGGGACCATAGATATAAGAAAGTACCTGAGAAGCAAGTACTTTCGCAGATAAAGAATGATGCACCCTAACCTCACTCTAGTGTGCAATTCAAAAATAATTAATTTCCTGCATCATGGGGCTGATGCGTGTCCCTGGAAAATGACACACGATGAACTTCACCATCAACTGGACAAAAATCTGGCAATGCTGGACAAACCTTTGTGTGCATGATTAAATTAATATAGCCTACAAATACTTACTGAGTACTGTTTCTGTGCTGGACACTGTCTGAGGTCCTGGAAATGTGGCGGAGGTGAAAGAGACACGGCCCCTGCTGATGTCCCGATCCTTGCTGCACTTTAGCATGACTTGGAGAGCCTTAATAAAGAGCCCATGCCTGGCCCCGCCCGAGACCAGTCACATCAGAAAGTTCAAGTACAGTTGAAAACCACTTGACAAGTGAGTGGATAGATAGAAGAATGAATGAGTGTATGAATGAATTCTTAGTGTAAGGTTCTTTCTTGTGTTCTATTGAGATTGTGCTTTGTAATATTACTCTTCCAAATTTCTAGAATGAAAGGAAATAAAGCTCTTTGAGATCACCAAATGACAAGATATAAAAATTCATAAAGCAGTAAGTTCGGGGTATTGAAATATATGACCCACCCCCCACTCCTTTTTCGTCCCCTCCTCATGCAGCTACCAGAAGAGGACCACTACTCATTGCATCAGTGACCATTCAAGAGAATAGTTTGGATCATTCTTCTGGGGTCACATAGAGATTTGGATTAAAAATCCTTGAATTCTAACAAAGGCAATGACCCATCTTCACAACCCAGAACACCAACCCACGGTCTTGATCTGAAGGTATTTGGTGCCAAATGTGTGCTTCTGTTAATACGACACTTTAAATTATATTTCTCCCTCCTTCTCACTTACGTGTCTGTACAGGAAACTGAGGACTCTTTCCATGGGGCCATGCACCTTCCCATCTCCCAAGTCACACATGTGGAGACCACGTTAAGGTCCCATGCTGCACAGAACTATTTCAAACCATGTACCTAGTTGGCCAAACCAGAAACCCCAAGTCATCCATGACGACTGCCCCTGCCTCCCACCCAAACCCACTCAGTCCTTCCTTCTAAATCTCCCACGAATCTGTCTGGCTCTTCCAGCCCACTGCCCATCCCACTCTCGTCCACATTCCCACCACATCTCCCTAGTTTACAGGAGAGCCTCCTAGCCATCTCTCTGCCTGAAACTGCCCCTTTATTCCACCCTACACACAGCAGCCAGAGTCATCTTTCCGAAACAAAAATTTGCCTGCGTGGTTCTCTGGAAACCTGGAAATGACTTCACCCTGTCAAGAATTAAATCCGAATTCTCCATTAGGCTCTGCACAATTTGGCCTCTGCTTGCTCCTCCAGCCCCATCTCTCACCTCTCCCTGCTCCTCACTCTGGGATGGCGACCCCAACTCCTCCTGGCTCCTTGTCCCTTCTTACTTCCTACTGCTAGACATCCTCTCTAATCCTCACCCATCCACCAACTCCTATCTTCACCTATCCACCAAGCCCCGTCTTCATATTTACCATTCCTCTACTCCACAGATCTCGGTGAGGCGTCCTACCAGGTCCCCCAGGGCACAATCCCTCAGCCCCCCAACTCATCACATCCAATGCAGTATCCTGTTGGCCTGATCAATTTCCTATCTTCCTCTTGCCTGAAAAAAAAAATCAGAAAGGGCAGAACTCTGGTCAACCTTGTTTGCGATTGAATTTCCAGAGTTTCGTTCAGTTCTTGCCACAAAGCAGCCACTACAGACTTTTTGAACACTGCATGAATGCATAAGCCAAAGACAATTGTTTAGTCATTCAACTTATATTGACTGAGGACCTGCTGGGTGTCAGGCACCACTCTCAATGTGGGAGGTGCCTCAGCAAACAAGAGGCAAACCCAACCCTGGTGAGCTGATTTGGCATTCAGAAAAGCATACTTATTTATGTATCTACAAACATTTCATCGTAGCACACACAGACACACACAATGGGGCAACCTCACTGAATGTGTGAGTGGCAGGTCAGCACTCAAACATTGTGCGTGTTTTTGTTTCTACCTTGATGAAAATATTGTCACGATTTTAGTGTTACACAGTCCTGGAACTTCTCAGTATCTTCTTTACCTACTAAACATTTCTTTGCAGAATTCTCACCACCTAATATACAGAGTAATGCACCAGAGTGGGTGATTAGTCAAGGTCTGTGGGATACATAAATGAATAAGGAGCTCGTTCAATAGGAAACTTGCTAACAGGTGAGCAAAGGAGGAAATGAAAGAAACCCATTTTAGAACAGCCAGAAAAGGGAGACCTAATGTTTTAAATTCAGAAAATCAGGGGCCCTGGCTGGTCTTTTCGAGCCTGTGGAGAAAAATGAGCAATTGACGGTCTGCCTCACATTTTCATGGAAGGTTATTTACATAGTTACCTGATTACTACATCTCAATATCGGGAAGGAAAGAAAGCAAGTGGTTTCCTAGCCTCGAAGGTCGGAGGCTAACAAACTGTTGGTTTTGCTCTTAATTGGTCCATATGCTGCTGCTTTTTTTCTTTCTTTAAAAAGAATCAATACGTGGCTTGTGATACCTTTCACGGAGGGTAAAGAAGTGTGACTGGGCTGATTATCCTTATAATCGAGATCATCTGTCAGCATTTATTCTTTAAAGGGGCCTCAAGGAAGGCTGGCCCATGGTCCTATTTCTGTCAGTGGTAAATGTCAGGCCATCTCAAAAGTTAAAATGATCTGAGAAGTATAACCGTTTCAAGCCACGCTTAATAAAAGGTACTGTCTCTTTTACAAAAAACAAAAACAAAATAACAACAAACAAACCATGTGCTATGCATCCAGTCTGCTGAGGCGGGGCTCCCAACATCTTGGAAATGTTGTGCTCAGCCACTGCCCACTGCCCTGGCCATGCTCCTGCCCCCACTCAGCTTCGGGAAGTGGCCGCCGCTGTTCCCAGCTCGTCTGGCCAGAGGCAGAGACCGCTGGTAACCTTAACCCCACGTGGGCAGCCTGGGCAGACCCTCAAATTAACTGGTGAGATTCTGGAAGGAGAGGTAAACAGAAGAGTGTGGGACCTTGCTTGCTCTTTGGAGCCCAAAGGAAACAGGATTCTGAGAACTGGCTCCCAGGGTTTAAAAAACTTACTGTTGAGGGAGTCCAGGCACATGAACAAGAGGTTCCCAGTCTGCGCCTGAGAGTGTCAGCGCCTGTGTGTTCGGGGTCCTTCACACTTGGAAAAACGTGGCGTGGACAGGGGGTCACTCTGGGAGGGAGGAGGGAGCGTGGGGAAATCTGACATCAGTCAGGAACCAAGTACATGGCTGAAGCTGGGTCCGGGAAGGCCCTAGCGTGCAAATCTAACACAGGTCCTGTGTGCACCCTCAGTGTGCCTCAACTGTCCCTCTGCAAACACGATGTGGTATGGGCATTTTTATTTTTATTTTATTTATTCATTTTTAGAGAGGAGAGAAAGGGGGAGAGAGAGAGAGACAGAGAGAGAGGAGAGAGACAGGGGAGAGGAGCTGGAAGCATCAACTCCCATATGTGCCTTGACCAGGCAAGCCCAGGGTTTCGAACCAGCGACCTCAGCATTTCCAGGTCGATGTTTTATCCACTGCGCCACCACAGGTCAGGCCGGTATGGGCATTTTTATTCCCATTATATAGACAAGGTTCAGAGAAGTTAATTAGCGTTCTCAAGATCGCACAGACAAGGGGCAGGGCTGGGACGCACAGTCAGTTCTGGATCTCACATTCTCTTTATTACATCAAACACTGCAAGCAAGAAGAGGAGTAATGGTAAAAAGCATGAGGCTCAGGAGCTAGGCAACCTGGCTCTGCCCCTTAGTAGCTGTGTGGCCTTGGGCAAGATACTTAACCTCTCTGTGCCACAGTTTTCTCATCTGTAAAATAGGGACAAGAGTTGTAGCTTTCTCATTGGATGATTAAGTGGATTTAAATGTGTAAATATTCACCAAGTCCTTAGACGACTATATTGTACTAATTAAGATGATTTGCATTTCATGTTTGCTGAAAATAATAAACAAATAAGTGGAGAAAAGGATCCGGTCATCGTCACCACCTTGGAGCTCATCTTTCAATACCTGAACTCAGAACGTGCCTCCCATTTTCCTATCATTACAGTGGCTGCAAAGCACTCTGACTGTAATGACTTTATTGCCCGTCACAATAGCTGTCCAGAGGCAAAGGAAGATTGTACCCATTGAAGGGAAGAAGACTGAGGCTTGCCAGTGGGCGGGTCTCCCAGTTCACTTAGCAGGTGAGTGAAGAGCAAGGACTTCAGGCCTGTCTTTCTGAGCTTGAATCCTGTGATCTGCACCCACTCTGCATAAAGTCATGAATTTCACGAGTTTGTGGATGAAAGTTTGGCATAGCGTCCCCAGTGGGACTTCCGGACAGACTTCTGCAGTTGTTTCTTTCTTTTTTTTTTTTTTTTCTGCCCTGGCCCCCTGATTTCACGCGCTCTGGTGAGGCTCCTCAACCCTGCCCGTGAGGTCAGTGGCTCCTAGGTCCCAGCTCTGCCGTGCACTCCTCTCTCCATCTCCCCTCTGTACTCTGGAGGTGGGACTTCCTCTCGCTTTGATACACTTTCTATCACCTCGTACCAAAAACTAGATCGTGTTCTCTTTTTTGCACATAGAATGAGCGGAAGCTTCCGGAGCGTGAGCGATCTATCTAAAAGTCACATGAGTTCAGCGAGTGGGGAACTACATCCAGAGAAAGAGCTTCCAGTTAATTTTATGAACTTCATACGTATTGCTCAATACAAGCGTTCAACCCCATGGTTCCCTGTTTTTTGTGTGCAATGACCCAAATTCTAAGGAAGTTAGGGTAGGGCAAAAGAAAGATACGGACAAGTGAAAGAACACAAAATCCTCTCTGTCTGGTTGGAAGGAGAGACAGGGGAGCCGGAAGCCAACAGAGAAGCTCTGGGGACCTGGGGACCCCAGGAAGGGTGAAAGCCAGGGTTTTCAAGGGCAATGTGCATGGAGACCCTACAGGGACCAGCAATATTTGAACTTGGGGATCAATGTTGGTGTCTTCATGCTGGTTATGGTTCCCAAGTAAGGTGTCCAGTACTCAGGAGGCTAATGGGGACCCTGAGGAGCAAGGAGATGTGTGAGTTCCAGAGCCCATCCTAGACCTTAGGATCCCAGGTCAGTGGCCACGACGCTGATTCTGGGTCCCCCCTCCCCTCATCCAATTGCGATGCCTAAGCTCCTGATCCTCCCCAGTCAGGCCAGGACCCCAGTCCGCCCCTCGAGGGACTAACAATAAAAATGCCCCCATTTCAAATGCATGCATGCTACAATTTTCTGATTATAAAATCAATACGGGCTTATTTGAAAAGAACTCGGATCTGCTGGCATACGCATGTACTCTGCAATGAATCAGAGGATTTATTATCAGTGGTTTCATTTGGGAGACTGACGAATGAGGACAAGGACTTCCAGTTTTGTTTCTGGACCTTTCGTACTCTTTTAAATAGAAAACTGAGTTCTCGTGTGTGTGTGTGGGCGTGTGCGTGTGTGTGTGCGTGCGCACGTGTGTGTGCGTGTGTGTGTGCGCACGTGTGTATGCGTGTGTGCGTGTGTGTGTGTGTGTGTGTACACAGGCGATTTGGGATAGGGATGTGAGATTGTGGGCCGCTTTGGTTTTTTTGTTGTCCTCCATCTCCTTCTCTGTAGAGAGAGAG
This sequence comes from Saccopteryx bilineata, assembly GCF_036850765.1. Classification (NCBI taxonomy): domain Eukaryota; kingdom Metazoa; phylum Chordata; class Mammalia; order Chiroptera; family Emballonuridae; genus Saccopteryx; species Saccopteryx bilineata. The sequence goes on along the minus strand of NC_089495.1, from coordinate 198,593,450 downwards.
AGAGAGAGAGAGAGAGAGAGAGAGAAACAGGCTAATAATGATCTATCTTCAATAATTTAAAAAACAAAAAGGAATTTAAAATCAGCAGTCACCCCATCATCCAGACGTGAACACTCATCCTTCCAGCATCTATCCTTCCTGCTTAAATGATGAGGATTATTTTCTGTCTAACTCATTCTGTTTTTAATTATTCTTATTTTTAATTTATACCAGGAATACTTGGACACTATTTACACATTGTTCAAAAACCTCCATTGGATAGTTACCAATGAGTCTTTCTACAAAATGACTTTTTAAAACTCTGTGAAAGCTGGTGTCCACTGAGCACTCTCAAGGTGCTCCTGTCTCTGCCAGATGACGTTGGGGAGAATGAGATGGTTCGACACCTGCAAAGCACGGGGCGCCATGACAGATGTGTGACCAGGTGGGGTGGCACCAGAGAGCACGTGTTTGACCACCTTCCTTCTGGATCTAGCCTGATTTCCTCGGGTCTGACTTCTTTTGTAGAATATCTATCTTGTTCTGTATCTATTCACTATTACATGATCCTGTAATGAACATTTGTTTCTGTAAATCTTTATGTTTCTGAATGTTGCCTGACATAGAAACTCTTAACAGATGAATGGTTTGATCCACAAGAATAAAACCTTTTTAAGGCTCTTGACGTAATTCCCACTTACACCTTCCACAGCAGGATCTGAGACAGGAAAAACTAGACTTCGGTTTTCATTTACTTGGAATCTGTTTTATGACAGTTAAGACGATTTTTCCAGTGTTTAGCCATTTGCCTTTCTTAATAATCAAATATGCAGCCAAATAGGCAAAACATATTATTTTCTAAAACCTACTTCATTGACACACTAATTAATTTGATGTTTCTTTCACCTGGGAGTGGGAAGTCTCTTTAAAAAGTAACAACACTCTTTTTTTAATATATATTTTTAGATTAAAAAATATTTTATTGATTTTAGCTCAAGAAGATCGAAGAGAGAGACAGAGAGAGACAGGGACATTGATCTGTTCCTGTACGTGTCCTGACCAGGGATCGAACCGGCAATCTCTGCACTTCAGGCTGATGCTCTAACAAACAGAGCTATCCAGCCAGGGCATTTTAAAAATTTGTTTGTTTTAGATTTTACTTATTCATTTTTAGAAAGAGTGGAGAGAGAGAGAGAGAGAGAGAGAGAGAGAGAGAGAGAAGTGGGGGAGGAGCAGGAAGCATCAACTCCCATATGTGCCTTGATCAGGCAAGTCCAGGGTTTTGAACCAGCCACCTCAGTGTTCCCAGGTCAATGCTTTATCCACTGTGCCACCACAGGTCAGGCCTTTAGATTTTACTTATTCATTTTTAGAGAAAGAGGAGAGATAAGAGGGGAAGGAGCAGGAACCATCAACTCCCATATGTGCCTCAACCAGGCAAGCCCAGGAATTCGAACTGGTGACCTCAGCATTTCAGATCAATGCTTTGTCCACTGTGTCACCACAGGTCAGGTGTAAAAGTAACAATACTCATCCAGAGAACCAACTTGTTGCTTTCTAGTCCTGAGGATCCCGGAAGAAAATAGGTGGAATGCTCACTGGGGGTAATCAAGGTGAGTATATTAAACGGGCATTCGCAGGGCTAAGGTGACCCAGAAGCGCTGGTACAGCACCTAGAGCCACATCGCTGAGGAGCCATCACCTCCCCAGGCCTACAGGACAAGGAGGCTTTGCAGGAACCTGAGGAGAGCAGTTGGGACCTAGCTGGAGGGAGGCAGCCAACCCTCCGGGACCCCGCAGGGAGGAAGCCAGGGAATAAATTGCCCTGACTTCACTCCTACTCCTCCTGATTCTTGACCCTGCCTTTCACTGGCTAGGCCAAAACAGAAGCCCTTCTGGGTGACCTGGCCAACTTTCTGGAGCCCTAAACATGGTGGGGAAGGGTGGAGAGCCGCTCTGGAGAGGGACCTGTGGGAAACACCCAGGCGGCATGTGCTGTCTGCCTTCAGTTTTTGCTCCCCAGACCCCAGCAGAACTGAAACAATTCTGCACAAGGTAGGCACCTTGTCAGTCTCGTGCTCCATGGTATTCCAGAACTGGGAGTGCCTGGCGCATAACAGCCGTCCAATAAACGCCTGGCAAGCAGAGAATGCACATACAAACGAACGAATGAATGAACTCCCAACCAGACTTGCTATTTTTTGAAGCTTTAGAGGAAGCCCCTTGGAAAAGCTGCAGATGCCTGCACAGTGAGAAAAGAAAACCCTATTCCTTGTCCCCTGGCAGTATGAACCTGACAAGCCACCCTCCCCAACCAGACCTGGGACAGCAGTTACAGAGCTTCTCCCTCCCACCTCCTCTTCCACTTTTCTGTGCAAAGAAGACTCATCCTGCGGATATGTTCTGGCCAGGGCTTCTAGGCAGGACGCTCACAGTGGGCCGTAAGGAGTCCGGCGGCCGTTCCTACCCAACGCCTTGCCTGACCACGGACATATCCCTGGACCCCGCTCCCAGAGATTTGGATTCAGGAGGTCAGGCTAGGGTCTGGCGGTCGGCATGTTTTTCAAAAGACACGAAGGATAGTGGGGACAATCAGCTCAGCTTGCAGGGTGAACAGCCAACCCCGTTTACCTGGGACTTCCAGTGCTAAAGCCAGGAAAGTCCCCGGGGGAAACCCGGCCGAGCTGGGCGCCCCGTCTGCTGGGCGAACGAGAAGCCTCTGGCGAGGTCTCTTCCTCGTCGCTGGAGGTTGTGGCCTCCTGTCCTGGTGAAGCAATGCCGTCTGAGAACAAGCCTCAAGTTCAGCAGGGAAGGAAGCCATCAAGACTTTTGTTGGGAGTGCAAATCATTCTCTTTATGTGCCTTTCGGGGCCAGAGCACAGCTCTGAATGGCTCTGCCCCCCTGAGTGTTTCTCTCCCGCGGGGCTCTCGAAGGAAGGAACCAGCTGCTGGGGGGGGTGGGACTTAGGTTTTCATTCACACAATTTTTAGGATGGGTGAGTTGCTCCATCGTTCTTGGGGCAACTCCCTCATCCTTCTCTGGGCACCTCCCGGGGCCCCTCAGATCGCCTCTGGATGCTCAAGGACGGGGCCACCGTCACCCAGCGACTCCGTCTCACATCCCAGGGTTGCTTGTCCCAGACCTCAAAACACTTGAACTTGTCCCAGAACTTCCTGCTGTGCAGTCTCTCTGCGCCCACGGCAGGATGACTGAGAGCAGGTGTTACCTACAGCCAGCGCATCAGGCTTCACTTTTGTCCACCGGTTCTGTCCCCATCCCTTTGGAAGGGGGATAGATAGGTCGTGTTGTGTCACATTAACTGCTGACATTTACTGGGTCCTGATCTCTGGCCGGACACTGAGCCAGCCACTTCATCATCAAAACAATCCAGTGAGGTGGGCACTGTTTTTATCCCCTTTCTTACAGATGCAGAAACAAAGGCCCAGAGAGGCTACAACCTGCTCAAGTTCACCCAGCTGCTCAGTGTGGGAGCAGAAATGTAAAACCAGGTGCGTCTAGCCCCACATCCTGCACGCAGAGGAAGTACAGCACCTCACTCTAGAGGGGACAACAAGGGCGGGGCCTCCATCCCGGTTCGGCCTCAGACTCCTCCTCTATTAGAAAAAATCGTGATTAAAAGCTACTGATGCTCTTCATGCTCCCGGGCTGTTTTCAAGGGTACTGCCTGCATTCCTCCCATTATCAAGTGACTGTAATTCTCTTGTTCACATCTCTGCTCACCTGTCTTCTCATCCAAGACGGCTTCCCTGGTAACTCCTACTAAAAGAGCAAAATCTCCTCTTCCCTGTCCACCACCCAGCCACCCTCTCCATCCTACTCTTCTTAACACTAGCTGGTCCACTACAGGAGTGTGTGTGTGTGTGTGTGTGTGTGTGTGTGTGTGTGTGTGTGTGTGTACAGGTTCGTGTTTTCCCTCGTCCTTCTCTGGGCACCTCCCGGGGCCCCTCAGATCGCCTCTGAATGCTCAAAGACAGGACCACCGTCACCCAGCAACTCCGTCTCACATCCAAGGTTGCTTGTCCCTGACTCCCACGCTATATGTTAACCCCAGTAATGCAGGGACCTGGTCTGTCTTGTTTACCAACTAATCTCTAGCACCAAGTGTGGCAGCTTGGTTTGTGGGGTGTACTCAGCAAATACGGGAGAAATAAATAAGCTAATGATGAATGGATAGAGAAGATGCACTTCAACTATACAGTACGTGGCACATACTAGCCATGAATGTTTTTCTTTTATTGCGCTGAGAACGCTTTCCACGGGTTCTAGGCCATAACAGACTTTCAAGTGTGCAGCACAGTGTTGTTGTCTGCAGGCACAGAGGTGACCAGAAGATCTCTAGAATGTACTTCTCTCACATAAATAAAATTTGACTAGCGACTCTACTTGTCAGCCCCGGGCACGACCATTCCATTCTTTGCTTCTATAACTATTTTTAAATACCTCATATAAGTGGACATGTTCGAAATTTTATCTGAATCTGAATCCCGTATGATTTATAACAAGAGTTCAGAAAAAATAGGTTTTTTTTTAAAAAAAGACATAATCAAAACAAAAGAGAAAAACAGAGAATAGAGAAGACAAAGGGAGTAGAAATATTCTGAGAACTTTTTAAATAAAAGTTACTACAATTGAGTTTAAAACTCTGAATTACAAACATGTTAGTAACCAAAGCAAAAAAGGTAAACCAGATGAGATACTACAACCCAACCCTCCTGCTCCATCAAATGTCTCAGGTGAGCCAAAGGTGTTATGGGCCCCAGTGGCTTCTGTAGATATGCTTGAAAGAAATGACCCAGCCCTTAACTTTTGTGGTCAACTCAGACCGCCATCTCTTCTTCCCCTTCAGAGGAAAATGCTGGCTTCATTGTTTTCCCTTCTCCAGCAGAGGCGCTGAGTAGGATGGGATGCATGCCCATCTCCTGGGTGGGCCAGACACCCTCCGAGACTCCTGTGAGATTTCCCTGGCAGGAGTCAGTCTACAAATGGGGCATGCCTCCTCCACAGTGCAAGGACCCTGAAGGAGGTCGACCTGGGGAGGACTGGAATTCAGAGGCAAGAAACACTACGATCAGGGCGCCCTCCCAAAGACCTGAGCCACCTCCCCTTGGAAGCAGCAACCTCACTCAAACCAGAAGCTTCCAGGAGAGGGTGCATGGGTGATAACTGATCTGTTAAACCTAGAAGGTGTGTGTGGGGGGGAGGGGGGAGCTGCAGCCCAAGGTGCTGCCGGCTGCCCAGAAGCTAGGAAAGGCGTCAGAACAGAGGTTTCAAGGACATGTTGCTGCACGGCTTCTAGGGGGCGCCCCAGTGCAGAAGGTCCTCCATCGAACTTGGATTCAAATCCACCCTTTCTCCTGCTAGCCGCGTGACCTCCCACGCATGATTCTACCTTTCTCCATGCAGGTTTCCCTCCATCCGTGGACCAGGGTCAGGGTTACTGTCCCTCTGCAGTGCAGGGGTTAAGACTGCTGGTCTGGAGCCTGGGTTGAGCTCCTGGCTTACTGTTGAGATGCCTGGGGGTAAGTATGTTTCTGTTCTTGTCTTGATTTTCTCACCTATGAAATAGAAATCAGATCTCCTCCTATGACTATGGGGAGGACTCTATGTGATAAATCATGCAAAGCTTTGAAGATAGTGTCTGGTATATAGATGTTCCCCCCCCCTTTTTTTTTAATCTTGTTCTTCAATGTCTGGGGCTTGTCATGAGCCTCACATAGAAGAATACGTGAATACACCATGTCGTACCTAACACGTAGGGTTTGCGTCCCTCTCTTGGGGGAAAGTCAGACCCTGAGTCTAAGCCCACCTTGGAAGGGTCCCTGGGACCCAGCTGGACAAGGACTGCCCAGGCCAGGCTGTCCCTAGGATGCGGCGCTGGGAAGAGAGCACACTGGGAAAGGGTTGGCCACAGCCTGCCCCCCAGAGACTCACAGGGACAAAAATAGGAAGCCTGGGCTGGTATTTACAGTAAGTCCTCAGGCCCTGACCACATTGTCTTGTCTGTGGTGCATTTATTTTGGGGAAAGGCACTGAAGTCGTTGCTGCCCGAAAGTGCTCCATTCAGGCTGGCCCGTCTCCCCTCTGCTTTCCCAGGAGAGGCCTGGGGCGAGGGAACTGAGGGGCGGGCAGGCCCCGCAGTGCCCTGGGTCTGCCAGGCCGGCCACAGGCCCGGCCCCTGCCCCCGCCCCGGCCCGGGAAGAACCCAGGCTCCCTGCGCAGGTTCAAGAGGTGCCTCCAGCAGGAAGCTCCGAGGCGGAGGCAACGGAGGGGGAGCCCCCTTCCACCCACCCCTGCTTTTGCTCTCACTTTCCTTTTCCTCCAAGGCTGCCTCAGCCTGTCTTCCTGACTCTTAGGGCCCTTGTCTCTTCGTTTCTTATAACTCAGTAGGAAAAGGGAAGTGGATTCTTCAAAGCCACCTCCTGGCTTTGATAAGCCAACCCACAGTGCCAGGCCGGGGCTCGGGCCTAGGCAGGCCTCTGGGAGCCGCTCCCTGGGCTGAAGGACGGACAGTCTTAAAACCTTCGCTCAGCAGGAGTCACTGAGAGTTTCCAGAGGCAGGCCTGAGGCTCCGGTTGTGACGAGGTTTTCCTTTCTGCGAGGTGGCCCTGCCCAGACCCTCCCCTTCAGCCCTGGTATACTGTTGGCATGAGTATACTGTGGCACGAGTATACTGTGGCACTCCATAACCCACACGCCTGTCCTACCCTCGACCCCCAGCCCAAGGAATGTTCTGCCCCATTCTCACGGTGGAACCTTAGTTCTCCAGTTGCAGAATGGAGAGTTTGAACAGGGCATGGGCTTACACCTCCCTTTACTTCGAAAGAAGATGTTCCGCAGGAGCCCCCACTTGATGCCGAGGAGCTTTTCTGAAGGCAGGTGAGGACCTGTCGCTATAATACCTGCTCGCCAGCATCCCTGTCTGCCTTCTGAAATCCACTGGAAGGAGTCCCTTGGGTAGAGCAGCTGCAGATGCTGTGCAGGATTGTCCCTGCACCGCCTTAGCTGGGGCTATTCACACAGTACCCTGTGACGATGGCTCCCCCGTGTTCAGGACACAGCCTGACAGGGAGACCCCGCGTGCGTGTGTAGAGCATTACAAAGCAGAACTTTGAAACCACTGGACTTAGGTCAATACCTTGCCAGCCTGGAAAGCTGATACTTCCGTACCAGGCAAGCAAGCATTCAGCGGCTACATCTCCAACTCTTACTAAAGTGAGCTCACAAGGGTGTAATCCACTACCAGTCCTAGTGGTGTCTTTATGCTCACAGGACACAAAAATCCTTTTGAATGTCCGTGTGTACAGGGCAGAGTTGGAGAAGTCTGCGCTTTGCCCAAGGCGGGTAGGAGAGGCAGAAGGCCCAGGAGTCTTACCTGTGCCGGACGATTTATTTCAGAACACAAACACCCCTCCCCTCTACAACTGGTGCTTTCTTGGAGCCAAGAATTCCGCCTCTCGGGCACTTTTACTTCCCCAGAAGACAATGTGCTTTTTACTGAACCCAGGGGAGGGAGAAGGCAGATTTAGCTACCACCTACTTTTGGCCAGAAATGATGTTAGCATGTTTGACCAATGTCATCTGCTTTCTTTCCACTCACTACCACCATCTAGGTTTGTGTTGTCATCGTTTGAAAATGAGAAGTGAGAGGCAAAGAGCAGTCGGGAATATCACCCCAAATGAATAAATGGTTAGGACGCAAACTCACGACTAGAAGGCCTCTCTGGGAAAGCCCAAAGCCTGCTCCTGCCTGCCACCCCCGCCCTCCGGCAGCGAGGACCCCGCCTGGGCGCGGGGCAGCAGGATCCCCAGGGAGTGTCCCGAAATGCACGTCCCACTTGAAATCTGAATTTCTGGAGGAGACGCCCAGAATTTGCTATTTATTCTCCCTGCCCTGACCTGAACTGCATGGGCTCTCCTGAGTGTCATTTGGTAGTTCTGGATAGAAAAAGATTGTCCCTAAAACCAATCGTGTGGGGCTCCTTTGGCCTGCTGCCCAACACCTAGCACAAGACCAAGGACATGGTAGATGGTCTCATGTGCCCTTCCTCCTCACCTTTCTTTCCCAACTCCGTCGAGTCCTTCCTCCTGCAAGGTGTCGCTGAGGCAGCATGCCTTTGACTACTGGGGCCATTTTCTCAAGGGGACCCCAGAATTCAACAATGACCCTCACGGAGCCACTCATCCAACAAAACAGGGGCCCGGCATGGGCCTCTCTCTCTCCTGGCCTGCCCACCCAAGTTCCAATGGCATCAGAAAAGACACACACCCAAGGCCCCTGGGTCTTCATCCGCAAGTCCCGATCCAAGTCACAAGGGTCAACATCTGTCCCCATCTGGGCCCGTAATCAGGAACAAATGTGGCGACGACGCTGAACTTGCTTTTCTAGGACTTTTTAAGAAACCTTTAACCACAGAATTTTTATTAGCTCTTTCTCTCTCTCTCTCTTTTTTCTTTCTTTTTTTGTCATTTAACAAATGAAAAAAATCCCCCACAAATTGAAACCAGATGCGTTTGCCTGGGCTATCAAAAGCTACGATGTTTTTATATCATGTTCGTCTTTATTTATCCAGCCCCCCTTAGCTCCCTGGTCACGGGGTTCCAGCGTTACCTCGGTGTTTGAGTCCCAGGAGGCACTGGCATGTGCTGAGTTGTTTCTCCACCAGGCCCACAAGCCGAAAAGCTTAGATGCTTCTTTGTCTGGGAAAGGGGGGGGGGGGGGGGTGAGGGGGAGAGCCGGTAAAATTGAAACCTCTGCCCCATCGCCAGGGACTCAATCAAATACGCCATCCTGTCCAGATATAATTAAGCTGATACAAATCCTAGTTGTGAAACTGGCACAATCTTGTGTCCTGTTCAAGTCAATGGGGGTGATTTAGAACAGTATAACGTACACCATATGACTTCGTCCTTCCATGGGCAAACCGGGCCTGGTTCTCACGGTGTCTCCGGGCTTTTCTGCACAGTGGGGCCGTCCCAGTGAGGCAGCGGGCTCTGGGCCACCACCCCAAGCATCCGGCGTCATTGGCATTCATGCAGTTGGCATCACACCCGCCGGCTTGGTGCTCAGACCCATAGAGATTCATCTGTTCAGCTCCATCCCAGGCTGAGTGAAGAGAAGAAGAAGAAAAAAAAAATCAATATTCCTAAGTGGAAAAAGACCCAATAAGTCGCTGAAAAAAAGTGAGTGCCATTTATATCTTTGCTACTAAGGAGGCGCGCACGTGGGCGGTAAATGGCAGAGTCCACAGGGCGCGGAGGAGGTGGCCAGACCAGCGACAGCCCCGGGGCCGCCTCGCAGCCCCAGAAACTCAATTAACCTCACTGGGCCTCACTCCTCTGTTCATTAGTATTTATTTATTTGATTTTCTTAAGCTTGCTCTTTGTGGTAAAAGGGAAAAAGGAAACACATACACACACACACACACACACACACACACACACCCCGCAGGGCACAGGCACAAGAGAGTAACAATTAATTAAAATACATAAAACAGAGCTGAGATGGCCAACAGCCCTTGAATTTGGAGACAGCCAGATAAGCCTTTTTAAAGGCTTATCCCCCGAACTTGCCAGAACCGCAGAAGGAAGCCAAGAACACAGCAAGGAAGAATTCACTAAGTGGGGGGAGAGGCTTCGGTGTTCAGAGATCTCGGAAAGCGTTGGCAGCAGTGTCCGGCTGACCCGACGCTACGTGCAAGACCTCTCTCAAAACTGTGGACAGCCCTGGCCGGGTAGCTATGTTGGTTGGAGCATCAGCTTCATATGCTCAAGGTTGTGGTTTCGATCCCCAGTCAGGGCACATACAAGAATTAACCAATGAGTGCATAAATAAGTGGGACAACAAATCTCTCTCTCTGTCTCTCTCTCTCTCTCTCTTTTTCTCTCTCTCCCTTCCTCTCCACCCCCCTCAAATAAATAGGAATTAATAAAAAAAAATAACTGTGGACAGTTCTCAGCTTTGGAGTCAATGTTGGAGCTACTGAGAATTTAGAAGACCAGGTTGAGAATCTATGTATTCCAGCAAGGCACTAGCACCCCTCCCCCCCCCCAGGGAACACCCCCCTCCCCACACCCCCACACTCAGAGCCAAGCAAGGATTCCTGCCAAGGGTTAAGAGGAGGCACAGGGGCTCAAAATAAGGTTTCTCCTAAGAATGGGAACTGTCCCGCGAGAGAAAAGTGCAGCGGTGAGCTCAGTCCCTGGAGGAGATCCAGCCAAGATGGAGACCTCCGTGCCAGGAACCGTGCCAGGTACTTGCGCCATAGTTCCTGGGGAATCAAAACACCAGGGCTGGGGAGGGAGAGGGGGGAGGGACCCTGAGCAGCAGGTGAGACCAGGTCAGCCTAAGCCTGGTACATGGAAACCCTTTTGCAATAGTGCCTCTGTAAAGCCTACTGCCTGCAGGGGTCCCCAAACTTTTTACACAGGGGGCCAGTTCACTGTCCCTCAGACCGTTGGAGGGCCGCCACATACAGTGCTCCTCTCACTGACCACAAATGAAAGAGGTGCCCCTTCCGGAAGTGCGGCGGGCCGGATAAATGGCCTCAGGGGGCTGCATGCGGCCCGCGGGCCGTAGTTTGGGGATGCCTGGTAGGGTGCTGTCCTCTCTTTCTTCCACTCAACCATGTCTCTTCGGTCTCCGTCCATGAACAGTTGTCTTCCTCAGTCTCAACAGCTACAAGTCCAGGTGTCTATAAATGTGTCATTTCTTAAACTTGAAAAAAACACCCATATGCTGTATTTGGAAATCTGTTATCCTACATCTGGATTCAATAAGTAATCTTTATGTGTGTGCCAGATAAACGCGTATCTTTAGGTCACGTGTGTAGAAATAGAATCGCTGGGTCAAAGAGGAAGTGGCTACCGAATGCTGACGGGTCCATCACCTTTCGGGGCGGGGGGCGGGGTGTCCCTTTACTGAGCATGCGCAGAGAACAGAATCGTCACCTGGGTCACCGAAAGCGTTCTGATAGCTGTGGTTCTCTGGCTGGATGGAACCCTTTCTCGTGGACTGCTCTCTGGGCTACCAGTTCATATAGTCATGGGTCCCCAGGCCCGAGTGGAGCCTGGACTCTTAGTTTTGCACTCAATTGGACTCATCCTGACTACTTGAGTACAAGGGGACAAATTTCAAAGGGAAACTCTCTCTGGTCTGAAATCTGCCTTCCACAGCCCTATTTCCTACTCTAGAATCTGTCTTTCCTTTGGGTAATTCTTATCTGAACGCTATTTTTTTCCCTTCCTAAGGGAAATCTTAGACTTGACCACTAGACCAACACAGCAGAACACACTGCCCCAACGTCCCTACAAGACCCATAAGTATGACGCTTTGTTCTTGGGACTTTTCTCTCTCTAGTTACTGCTGCCTTTAAAGGGGGGAGAGGAGTCATGTTTAATAAAAGGCCCTCGCCCTGCTGCTGATGTTGCTAAGTTTGAATATATTACTATTGACCAAAAATGGAGTGGGAGCCAGCGACAACCAGACATTTCTGCACAGTACCAGTAAGAGCAGCCCTGAAAGAGCCTCAGAGGAGGAGAGATGGAGGCGGGGGGAAGGAAAGAGCCATCCAGACACTTGCAGGCTAATTTGTGTTGGCTGGGGAGGCAGGTGAGTCTTCTCCAGAGGTCCTGGGGCCCAAGGGCCTTTTGGACAAGCAGGTTATCTAATGTTTACTTGGAAGCAGCTTGTGATGCTCTGATATAACCTCCCTCTTGGTACCCCTATGCCAAACCATTGCTAAGTCAGCCACCTTATTTTTTTTTTTTATTGAGAGAGAGGAAGGGAGAGAGGGGGTGAAGAGAGAGAGAGAGAGAGAAAGAAGCATCAACTTGCTGTTCCACTTAGTTGTGCACTCACTGGTTGCTTCTCATATGTACCCTGACCAGAAATTGAACCCAGGACCTTGGTATACCAGGACAATGCTCTATCCAACGAGCCACCTAGCCAGGGCTCAAAAACCTTTTTAAATGTTGGGAAAGGGGGGACAAACAGGCACTTGTTTCTTGGTGACCAATTCCTTTTCATATCTCTAATACAATCACACCCCCTAACACTACTGTGCTTCTCATTCGTAGCACATCCCATTGACTAGTGATGTGCATTTGTATATTCCTTTACTGTTTGTCTCCCCACCAAAATACAAGTCCTATGATGCCAGGAACATTGCTTATTTCCTGTGCTCCTTTGTTCCCATTCCCTAGAACTATTCCTAGGATATACTAGGCACTCAATAAATTTCTGTGGAGTTGACCAAAGTAAGCAAAGAATGACCACAGGACATGGAAAAGAAAACATGAAAGCATTCGGACATTGTTTAGAACTCAGCAGATTAAAAAGTTAAGTATCCCGATGCAGCTGAGAACACATCTTTTTTTATAAGGAATAGAGTGAAATTAAAGTCTAAGAGTTTAAATGAACCGGGGGGGGGGGGGATTGGTCCTGTTATCCTCATATTTCACAGACTAATAGCATTCACAGACTTAGGTACTTAGAAGGTTTTTATGAATCTCACATCCTCTGGCAAGACATGACTTCCTGCCATGCAGGGGGAGGGAGGGTGTGAGTCCTGATCCAGATAACCATGTGCGTGCATGAGTAATTGTGACCAAGATCCCCTCACCGGGCCAAGCCTTGCACGGGGAAGCAGGCATACGTTGCTGAGGTCAGCAGTTGGCTCCCCTGTCCTCCGTTCTGTGCCAACCCAGACAACTTGGGCTCCACCAGTGATCATCTAAACTGTGCTCACACTTTTTCTCAACTCCAGAATAGCAGAGCAGGTTATGATTTGTGGGGAAGGGGAACAGAGACGTGAGTCTACACCAAGAGTTACCTGCCGTTCTGCCATCAAACTTTTCCACGCACCCCGACCCACTCGCCCTCCTCCCCGGTGTATTCAGAACAGCCATCACTGCAGAATAAGAAGATGCCATTAGCCAGCTACTGAGGTCATTAACTCCGCCACTCCGCCCACACAGAAGGGCAGGGAGGCTAATGGCAGGCTTCAGACAGTGGATATGGCCGGAGTCACGTTCGGGCAACCAAAACAAAGAGAAGTCAGAACAGCAGACTCTCCCACCCAGTAAGGAGAAGCAAGAAGTGGAACGACGATTTCCTGATGCAAGACGGTGTCGACGGATCTAAACTACTCAGAATATCTGTGCAGGCAGCTTTGACTTCCTTGAGAATTGTTCACACCTCAGGTTCACGGAGACCACAGAGATAAATAGTGTCAGTGGCAAAGGTACCACAAACACACCATCCCGGCGTGAAAGGACGCTCGTTAGAGGAGCGGTAATAAAGTCATTGCATTCCTCGACAGTCGGCACCCGTGAAACATCCTGGCATTGTTTTTTCAGAGAGAATTTAACCTATGTCTGTTCAAATCAATTAACACTCTTCCTTCTGTCTTCTTTTTTTTTTTTTTTTTTTTGGCAAAAATGAATAGGTCGCCAAACCAATTTATGAGTTGACCTACAAGATTGCTTCTGGAAAATATAAAAGACACCCTATGCAAAGTACTTCATTATATTTTAACACCAAAGTGAAAGCGGTCTGCTTTTCTTTATTTTTTTTCTTTCTTCTCACCCAAAACCACTTGTTCTATTACACTCTGTAGCACGCAAATGTGATAGCAGTTGGAGGAGAAGGAGGAATGGGCAAAGGGAAGGACGAGGTAGGAGGCATGAGGGAGAGGGATATTACAATCTATCAAGAGGAAGAGAACGACACCTCATTTTCTATATTAAAAAGTACAGGAGGCCTGACCTGTGGTGGAACAGTGGATAAAACATTAACCTGGAACACCTGAGGTCGCCGGTTCGAAAACCTGCACTTGCCTGGTCATGGCACATATGGGAGTTGATGTTTCCTGCTCCTCCCCCCTTCTCTCTCTCTCTCTCTCTCTCTCTCTCTCTCTCTCTCTCTCTCCTCTCTAAAATAAATAAATAAATAATTAATAAAAATAAATAAAAAGTACAGGAGCCCTGGCCGGTTGGCTCAGTGGTAGAGCATTGGCCTGGTGTTTGGATATCCCAGTTTGATTCCCGTTCAGGGCACACAGGAGAAGCACCCATCTGCTTCTCCACCCCTCCCCCTTTCCTTTCTCTCTGTCTTTCTCTTCCCCTCCTGCAGCCAAGGCTCCTTTGGAGCCAAGTTGGCCTAGGAGCTGAGGATGGCTCTATGGCCTCTGCCTCAGGTGCTAGAATGGCTCTGGTTGCAACGGAGCAACACTCCAGATGGGCAGAGCATCGCCCCCTATGGGCATGCCCGGTGGATCCCGGTCAGGCACATGCAGGAGTCTGTCTCTCTGCCTCCCCGCTTCTCACTTCAGAAAAATACAAAAAAGAGTATAGGAAATAAATCAATCAACCATTCATTTAGAGATTCCCTCTGAACATCCAACACCCAGTATTACAACATAATGTGTACCTTTTCATATTACTTTTAAGAATGCAGTCAAAACTAACCATAAGCCAATTTCCAAAAAAACAAACAAACAGGTTGGGAGTAGCAAGTGAGACTACCATCTCCTAATTTTTCTAACTCTATGATTGTCTGCTTTTTGACTGAGGTTCAGTCCATAAATATTGTAATCTTAAAAACATAATGCGATGAATTTCTACCTGTGCACAAACTCATGTAACACTCATGCAGGTCAAGACATAGAACATGTCCATAGCTTCAAAGTTGTCTCATGGTCCCTCCCAGGCAGTATCGACCTCTGACCCCAGAGGTAAGCACTGTGTGGCTTCTCTCACCCTCTTTTAACTTGCCTCACTCTTGAAAAATCATGCACTATTATCCTCTTTTGTATCTGTCTTCTTTAGCTCAGGGTCACACTTCTGAACGTCTTCCATGTTGTTGCAATTAACGATAGCCTATTACTTCTTAATTCCGTGTGGTGGTCTGTTATATGACCATACTGCAGTGAGTCCATCCGTTTTCCTACTGAGGAGCATGTGGGTGGGTTCCCGTTCTTGACTGTTGAGAAACAGCTGCCGTGAACATCTTTGTACGAGTCTTTCTGTGGATATATGTGCTCACTTCTCTTGGGAATGGCATCGCAGTGTGGTAAGGGAGGCAGACATTTAACTTGATTAAAAACTGCCTAATAGTTTTCCAAAGTGGTTATACCATGTTCTTTTTTTATTATTATTTATTCATTTTTAGAGAGGAGAGAGAAAGAGATAGAGGAGGGGGGAGGAGCTGGAAGCATCAACTCCCATATGTGCCTTGACCAGGCAAGCCCAGGGTTTCGAACCGGCGACCTCAGCATTTCCAGGTCGACGCTTTATCTACTGCGTCACCACAGGTCAGGCCCTATACCATGTTCTTATCGGCTTTTAAAATGACCAAGTTTTTTTTTTTTTCACTAAAAATAACTTGCCCCCACATGTGCTGACCCCTCCCTCCTGTGAATCCCTTGTTCATGAAACACACAAAGGGTTGGCCTGAGCGGTCAGTCGCAGGCAGTGGACTCGGCTCGACCACAAAACCCAAGTCCTTCATTTACTTACTAGTTCACAGGCTTTGGATACGAGATCGTTAATTGCATGGAGGCTCCATGGTTCTTTGTAAAACAACTGCATGATATCGACTTACTTTATAGGTTTGTTGGGAGGGTAAAGGGAAGTGATCCAGACAGAAACGGCCAGCACAGGTTCAGAAACAGCCAAGCCTGGGATGAAAACTAACCCCTCCCCTAGTCTTCCCTGATAAGCACCTCCCCTTCTATTAAGTTGTGGGCTCTCTCTCTCTCTCTCTCTCTCTCTCTCCTAAGCTCTGTATGTTGAGGAGGAAAGAAGCCTAGATGAGAAAGACCCCGACGTTTAAAAGGTTGGAGAGCCAGATACGGACCCGAATCCATCTTCCCGCTGCAGAAAGGAAAGCCTCTCTTTACAGTAGGACCCAGATGGAACTGATTTGTTCAGAACCATCTTACCCTTGAGTGTAATATCTGTCCACATCATAAAACCACAGGCTACAATGTGTCTGACATTGTACCAAGTGATATAACCCCTCCTAATGATGTCCTAATAAATCCCAAATGAGGCAGCCATCCCTGGGCAGCCTTTTCAAAGTGTTCCTGAAATAGTTTTTACAGAACAAGGGATCTGTGTGCCAAATGCAGATGGTCACACGAGGGCTGGAGGACTGGCTCAAACATACCCAGGAACACAGTTCTGGCTGGGTTCTCGGCCGGGAGACGTTTTCTTTTTCTTATTAATCCATTGGCTTCTTATGAAAATCCAAATATTTCTTTTTTTATTTTTTTTTTATAGGAAGGATGAAATTGGACATTTTCTAAGTGCAATAAAATGTCCCCCAGGGTGCTTTTTTTATTATTATTACTATTCTTTAGATCAGCAGTTTCTATGTCTCTTCATTAGTAAAAGCCGATGACCTTCATCTCGGCTTCACCTCCCCCGATACTCAAAGAACGCTGACCACATTTCCTGCCGTTCTGGCAGGGACGGCTTGTTTTGCTCTTTTTTTTAATTTTTTTTTTTTCTGTTCACATGCAAAGGTATGTTTCTGAGATACCATGTGATCTGCTTCCACACGCTGGAGAGCTTGCTGACTCAGGAACGGCTGAATTTCTTCTAGGACCCATGTGCAGCCCTGTCTGCCCTGAAAGGCAAGGACCACAGGAAATCATGTGTCTCCACTAATGGGGTTGGAAGCGCCATCCCGCTGGCTTGTGGTCTTGGGATTAGGAGGACCTGGAACAAGAGGGAATATCTATTCCACCACGCTCTCGCCGTCACCGCCACCATCCGCCACCACAAGCAACAGCACCATTCCCATGTCGGAGTTCACAGCCCCAGTGAACTCTCTCTCTCATCACTCCCTGCCCACCCCCACCCCCAAATCATAAATCATCCTTCGGGCCACGCCCACGGTCAACATCTTCCCACCACACCTCTTTCTCCTCCCTTTCCCATCCCTTGCGGTCCCATTATTGCTCCAAAATGTGGTCCCAAGACTCAAGTAGATTTGTTTTACAGTTACTAGGATAAAATAGCCATTCTTTTCATCCACTTCCTGGGATCGCAGAGAGGGATGGGGTGAGCCTAAAACCGCTAGAGACCATTGACTGCCACCAGGTAAATGAAATATATACATTCTTAAATATTGCACTTATAATATACTGGAAAATTAAATGGAAATCAGTCAGTTTTACAGCTGTAAACATATGTAATATCTTCTATATCTGTTTAAAAACATAAAACATCTTAGTAATAAATAACCCATTAATAAATGTGGATGTTTATTAGTAAACTGTAACACTTCCTAGCAGGCATGAAAGAAAGTGATAGAATGGAAAAACACATCATTTTACTACACAGTAATATGAATGCACTTCCCTTTTTTCTTTTTCTTTTTTTTTTTTTTTTTTTTTTTTTTTTGTCCCATTAAATTACGTGACTTCAATTTGTGAGAATTGTCAGGGCGGGACAGCAGCCCCCATGGGTCCACTAAGCCAAAGATTATTCCCAAGCCTTTAGCTTGGATGTTGTTTGTCCCATTAGGTTCTGGATCTACCCGGGACCTGTTACCTCTCTCCTCTCCCACTCCTCCCTTTCGGAATGGGCGCGTCTAGCCTCTCCCTGTCACACTACTGTATTTTAGAAACACATAACTTGTCTGGATTCACAGATTTACAACTGGAGAACAGTTTGCCTCAGGACAGATAATACCTCTAGTCTCACCCATGTCTTATTCAGATGCTGTTTAGATGAGACTTTGGTATTTTAGACTTCAGAGTTGATGCTGGAATGAGTTAAGACTCTGGGACCTGTTGGAATGGAACGTATTTTGCACATAAGAAGGACAGGACTTTTGGGAGGGCCAGGAGTGGGATGCTATAAACTGAATGTCTGTGTCCCTACCCCCACCACCCCAAATTCCTATGTGGAAACCTAATAATTCGCAATGGTACTTGGAGACAGGGCTTTTGAGAGGTGATCAGGTAATGAGGGCAGAGCGCTCATGAAGGGAATCAGTGTCCTTATAAAAGAGACCGGAGGGCTCCCTCTCCATCCTTCCGCCAGGCGCAGAACACGGAACCATCGAGGTGCCAGGAAGTGCAGTCGCACCAGGAGCTGAATCTGCCGGCACCTTGATCTTAGACTCCCAGCCTCCACACCTGTGAGAAATCAATTTCTGTTGTCTATAAGCCACCCAGTCTATGGTATGTTGTTATAGCAGCTTGAACAGACTGAGACGCAGTTATACTGCACCTACCCCTATTTGGAGTTAACAATTCAATTTCTATTTTGTATTCAAGATCAATCACCCCAGCCAGGACGGGAACTCCCTTCCTTGCTGGATCACTGGCATGATGCCACCAAAGAGGCCAGAAGGCAGTCCCGACTTCCACCTAAATGATCCGTGGCTGTGCCTCTGGTAAGAGCACTTCACCCCTGGGATCTAAATCTTCTAGACCAGGAGAGCTTTGCATCATAGGAGCAGGAGGCAGAATTTTTGCTCTTGAATCACTGGGGTAGCAGTAAGAGGAGTTCATTCCCCCACTTGGCTGTAGAGAAAGCCAGCTCCATGTCTTGGTCGCTGATGTAGTCAGTTACTATATCCTGGAAGATGTTATTACTCCAGTCCCACACATGGCTGCTACCCAGCTAGTGCCACAAAGAGTCTTCGGAAGGGCTTATTCCAGATTCTATCAGGCCAATGGCTGAAGGGGGGTAGGGAGCCCTGCCAGGCCCAGTGGATTTAAGGGGCGTGATCCCAGGGGTGATGTTTATTTGATATCCAGCGAGCTCTTGGTTAGAGGCAGTGCCATGTGGAACACTGTGATGAGGAGTAAGGATGTCTGTAAATTCATGGTGGTTCTAGCAGAAGCCTTGGAGGCAGAGAAGGCAAATCCGTACCCAGAGCACATGTCTACTCTAACGAGAACATGCACTGCCCCTTCTATGATGGAAACAAGTCAGTGCAGTCGCCCCACCACCAGGCTGGCTCCCTGGGGAACGGTGCCGTGTGAAGGACTCAGAGTTGGTCATTCCCATTGGCAGGTAGAGCCCTGAGCAGTCGCTTTAGCCAGATCAACTTTGGTAAATGGGAGTTCATGTCACTAAATCCCTGTGAAGCCTTCATCCCTGCTGCTGTGGCCATCTGGTTAAGAGACACAGACCTGCAGGTGACGGAGCAGGTGCCAGGAGACACCTGGGTGACATGCTATGGTACTGTGAACATCGGAGCTAAACAAGAAGCAGGGGGCGGAGTTCACGGTTGATTGTGGGTAGGTCAGAAGAGCCAGGGTAATGTTAATATCCTTCTCACAGAGTATTCTGGGAGCATCTTGATGACCACAGAACCTGTAAGTGATTGAATGCATCTGCTCAGACGCCTCACTCAGCGGGCATTCCCCAGAGGCAAGAGCTTATTTGGTCCCACTTACTGGTGGCATGATTTGGGGGACCCACAGAAGGAAGCAAGTGCATCAGACATGATGGGGCTCTCCAGTGGCTTCCTTCCTCTGTGGCCATCCTAGACTATTGATGGCTTTTTGGTAATGGACCTCCCAGAACACCCAATCAAAGCAACGATGTGAGCTCTCTGCCTCCCTCTCTTCTACTTTAGCCAAGCTTTTAACTTTAAAAGCCTCACGAAAAAAAAAAGAAAAGTCTTCTCTTTTGTTCTATATTTCACCCCTCCGCTCCTGACATGGTACCTAATTAGTATTACAACAGCACAAAATAGCTCTCAGTGAGAGAGCGCTCCCATGCCTGCCCTCTGCCCTCTGCCCTCCCCACCTCCCTTTCTCCCTGCCTTCTCTTTATTCTGTGAAACCACATAGCAAGGGGCTAGGTGCTGTAACCTTGGGACTCCTACCACAGCCCTCTGGGCCCCTGGAAGCTCATCACCCTCTAACAGTAGTTAGGGCTGGGCCGATATTGTGCAGAGGAACACGGGCTCCCACGGAGGTCAGAGAGCTGCACTTGTAATCCAGGCTCTGCCCCTAACTGGCAGCAGAACCTTGACATCTCAGCTTCCCCGCCCACAGCTCCAAGACGAGAAGGGGTAAAGACTTATCAGCTTGTAAGCAACAAAATGACTTTCTGAGGACGGGCGGGTGTCGGTGCATCGAAGTTATCGAAAAGCCAGCACGGCGATGGCAGGTGCCCTGGCTGTGGGAGGTGACAGACCGCCCTTCCTTCTGGGGCTTCAACTCTCAAGTTCTTAGAGCTTTAAGTTCCATCAAGTCTTTAGGTGAAAACTGTTCTTGAAATTGCTCCTTACTTTTGCAAAGTTGTTGTTTCCAAGGTTTTTTTATTTTAAGAAAGGGGGGAAATACGGTTTCTGTCCTGAGACCCAAATCATAGCCGCAGAAGAAGTACATTCTCAAAGAGTGATCACCACCACGGGCATCCAAATGAGCTGGAGCATTGGTTCAACGCACATTCCCTGGCCCTGGCCTTGACCGGCACTTCATTCCTCGGGACCTCAGCCTCTACGTCTGAAAACAGACTGAATAAGCGCTCTTGCCTAAAACCTCGGGAAAAAGGGCTTAGCTGGAATAAAAGAACAGGTGAAAAGATTAATCGTTTGCAAGAGGAGGAGCATAATTTGCAACTGGGTAAGAGGACCCCTAACATCGCATTCAAATCGGGCCTCCTTCGCCCCGGATCCCCGAGGGTGTCTCGGGCCTCAAACAACCAGCAGAGTGGTCCCCAGTCCTGTCCGCCATGCACCCTGGCCGAACACACAGGAAGTAGACCCCTCGGCTGGGCACTCAGCCAAGGCTGGAGCTGTTAGGAAATAAGAATGTCTGTATTTATTGAGGAAAATTAAAATGTGCGTGCAACGTTACACAGAGGCGATTTATGAGGTTTTTATGGAAACATTGCCGAAAGACCCACTCGGTGACTTACACTGTCAGGTTTGCAAACACCCAGGGGCTCGGGGCTTGTCACCCTCCCTTTCCATCTGGGTTAGTCATTCTGTGAAGTGGACAGGCCAGGCACCTGTTCATCTCTGCCTCTGCCCGCCGGGACTAGCACTCTGGCACATAGGGAACTTTCAGGGTATGAAGGCTCTGTTACCCCCAAAATTGTGCCACTGAGCTGATTTGCTAGGGGGACCATGCTGGGTCTGGTTCCACCGCAGAGGGTCCAGGCGTCAGTCACTAAACAACCAGGAGAAGAACGGGGTGGTGCAGGTGCCCGCCCCTGCGGAGCATGTGCAAGGGTGTAGATGGGGAGAGTCCATGTGCACACACTAGTGGGTGGGCATGGACGTGGGCACTGTGTGTGGCGGGGGCCCCCCAAGGGGATACAGAGCCACGAGGCAGAAGTAAACCCCTTTCTCACACTCGCTTCCAAGACCAGCAGACTCCCCTGCCGCTCCCAGGAAGACTGAGTCATCCTCTGCCTCTGCGAACAAAGGCCCCCGGGGATGCCAAGAAAATCGGGTTCATGGGGGGGGGAAACACCCCTTCACTGAGTATTCAAGAATGGGTCGAGTGCGGCCAGTGGGAAGAGTGGAATCCTGTGTTCCCACCTTCCCCCCTGGGTTCAAGCCCCCGTTGGTACTACAGCCTCCTCTTCATTCCAGGTGCCTGATGTCCCTGTGATTCTGGGAGCCAGCCTCCGGCCTGCCGATGTCCTGGGAGCACCGCCCCATGTCTCCGCCACCTGCCCGGCCCTCCTGCCACGCCCAGCGGAGCCCCGACGGGCTCACTGGTTTCTGAGGGTGGGCGGCTATGAGAGAAGGCTCAAGGAAGTACACAGGAGTATTATTAAAGAGGAAGAAGGGGAGGGGAGGAGAAGGAGAAGGAAAAGGAGAGGGAGAAAGACTTTCACAGCAAGTCCCCAAACCACCCGCAGTCAATCTTCACAAAAATGGCGTTTAAGAGGCCAAAGCCAGCACAGCCTGGCCGGGCAAGAAGATGGGGCACCCACTTCCTCTCTCCTGTCCATTGCTCTGCATCAGTGAGAGAACCTTGCTTTCTGCAAGATCCCTTTGGTTGCCCGGGGCACGCCATCATCACATGCACGTTCTTGCACGCGAGGGAAGTCGCTTTCCTGCAAGACGGGGGCGGGGGAGCTCTGGGCAAGTGTAGCTTGTGAAAGGAAACCGGCCCCTTTGGGTTTGGGTTTTTTTTTTTTCTTTTTTACCCCTGGTGAGCTTGGAGTCTGAGGTCAAAGACCAGGAGTCTGTGAATGTCAACCACGTGCTACATCCTCACTTCCTCGGCTGGGTGCTTCCACCTACCCTGTCTGGTCCTCACCCGAACTCTGAAGGGGGAAATCAGCACAGCCCTGACATGGGCTAAGACTCTGAGGACCCAAGAGGCTGGGACATCTGCTCAAAGGCAGGTAGGTGGCAAGTGGCAGAGCTCCCTACCCCCTGGAACCAGATGCCCCTCCCTCTTGTTCCCCCAGCACTGACTGGCATCCCACGCTCTTTAAAACACTGCACCTGCCTCATCCTTTTGCTGCCTTTCCATCGTCCCTCCTCCCAGACTGAGAGCTTCTGCAGGTCAGGGACCAGTTCTGCACCCCTCATCCCTAAAGCTTCCCCGGAGTCCAGCATGGAGGAGGAGGTGCTCATGGAACAGCTCAGAGAGGAAGAAGGAAAGATGGAGGTGCTGGGGCAGCTCCCATTCTAAGCATCATCACCACTTCTGCCAGCAGCAGGTAGTTAAGACCCTGAGGGTGCAGGAGGAACCATAAGGGCCAACATTGCTGCAACCCGAGCCTTTTAGGTTGATGTGCGTACACACGCATCCCGCACACCACACACACGCAGAGTCTACCCTCATTTCTGCCCCCGGACATCCACTCGAGAGCGGGAAATATGACTGCCAAAGGGATCAATTTCAGGCCCCGGCCCCCATCCTCAGCTAGAGCCAGCCCCTGCCCCAGTGTAACATCCATGCCACCCTCCCTTTCCATCTGGGTTAGTCATTCTGTGAAGTGGACAGGCCAGGCACCTGTTCATCTCTGCCTCTGCCCCCAGGGACCAGCACTCTGTTTGTCACACAGGGAACTTGCAGGGTATGAGGGCTCTGTCACCCACAAAATTGTGCCACTGAGCTGACTTGCTAGGGGGACCATGCTGGGTCTGGTTCCACTGCAGAGGGTCCAGGCATCAGTCACTAAAACAACCAGGAAAAGAACAGCTAATGAATGGATCACAGTTATTGGCAATACTGACCTCTGATCTTCCCCCAAAACTCTTGTAAGCCATTGCTCAGGTGTCCTAGAACTGAAAGCCGTCAGCAGGAGACCTGGACTGTGAGCAGATATGCTGTGAAGTTATAAACTGAACTGCAGGGTGCTAGGCCATTGCTTCCCAACGTCCAAGCGCACAGCGGCCTCCTGGGGAACTTGTTAAAATCCAGGTTCTGATTCAGGAGGCCTGAGGTGCTGCATTTCTAAGCAACAGCCGTTTCTGGTCCGTGGATCACACTAGAAAAGCAAGGGGCGCAAGCTCAGGATGGCTGGTGTTGGCTAATATTCCACCCTTTTCAACACTCCAAGGGAGCCCCCGTCCCCACGAGAGAAGCCCCAAGCCCTCTGTGTTGCAAACTTCCTTTTCAGCCAGGACCTCACTGTATCCCCTCCAGCCCAACCAACCATGCTCCGGAAACACCCAACGGCCAGTATAGCCCAGGCTTCCCGAGCCCTATTCCACCTGTCTGTCCTTACAGCTGCTGGTCCTCTGCCTGCAATGCGCACTCCTTCTCTCAGGTTTGAGAAATCGCTACTCATCCTTCTCCCTCTATTCCCAGTACCTGTTCTGACTCTACTTCCTGCTACCGCTGTAGACTTAAGTGAGTTAATTCACCATCCTCAACCTCAGTTTTCTCATCTGTAAAATGGGGGTGGTAGTAACGTCCACTTCACCGAGGTTTTTCTAAATATGAAATGAGATCGTCCACAAAAAATGCTTAGCAAGGTGTCTGAGTAATAGTTTGATTACTAGGTAATCAAAAAATAAACCATCCGACTTGAATGTCACTTCCTCTGTGAAAACTTCCTGGACTTGGGTTGGGTTTGGTTTTGGTGCTCTCCCGATCCGTTCTTGGTTTTTACTTCTCCAGGAGCCCTTGTCACGGGCACCTGCACCTGCAGGCGAGGACCACATCTTCGCCCTCTCTGCTTTTCCAGGATCTAGCGACACCGAGCACAGGGTGAACCCTCACTCAGCAGGGGGGGACCAGGCAGCCCGCGCCAGTACCACTCCGGGCGCTCTGGTCTGTGGGACCCATCACCCAGGAGCAGTGCAGTGAATTGGAAAACTCAGGGAAGCAGAAGTTGTATTCAGGTGACTTTTCCAGATAACTGAAGATTTCACACACAGGCCAAAGATTACCATTTTTTAAAAAAAAAATGCTTTATTCACACTTTTCTAAATGTGTTCTATATTTAAACAGAATAGAGTGGTCTTAATATATACATATAACCTTCCCAAGATGATTTGAAGACATCAGGGAGACGTTAATCACTGACCCTAGGGTAGGGTGACTACCTACCTGGTTTGTCTGGGAGACTTCTGTTTTGCACTCATTGACTGGTATTATTATTCATAGCATTCCCTTTCGTTCTCTTAGTGTGTCCTAGTTTGAACAAGAAATGACCAGGTCACCCTAGCCAAGATCAAAGTGACGGTCTAAGGGACCCCTATGATGAATATGAATATTTGCTGTGGGGTTTTTAAAATATAGCCCCCAAATTCTTTGACATTCCTCTCACTGAACGATGGCATTGCTGTCCTCTTCCTTGAATCCAGGCAGGTTTATGACACCGGGACCAATACCCCTAGCAGAGGAGGCCCTGGGAAGTTTCCTGGCATAGGTCTTAAAAAAGTAGTAAATTCCACCTCCTGCCTCTTAGGATGCTCCATCTTGGAACCCAGCCGCCATGCTGCAAGGAAGCCCAAGACACACTGTGGATAGGCTCCTGGACAGAGGAGCCCAGAGCCAGAACGGACATGGGCGTGAGTCATCTCGGAAGTCAGTCCTTACACCCCTTGAGCTGCCCAGTCGATGCTGTGTGGAAAACTGCTGTCTCTTCCGAACTCTGCTCAAACTGCAGATTGGAGGGCAAACCGAACGACTGCTGTTGCTTTCTGTGACTCATTGAATGGGTATCTTTCTGTACCAATGGATAATCAGAGCATTTGCCCCTAATGAAAATACTGCTGGACCATTCACATTTGGGGACTCTAGAATCTATTAGACATGAGTCACCTGCCTTCTCCTCAAGGTCAGACTGACACTGTCATTTCCAGGAGATCACGTGAGAAAAGATCACAGGTTTCGAAGATAGAATCTCTGGGTTCCGGGCTCTTTGAAACCTCAAGAAAATTACTTGTCCTCTCCAAGCCTGGGTTTCATTATCTGTGAAATGGGCGTGACAAGACTATGCCATCACGCTGCCATGGCGACTAGAAAGCAGGGATTGGCAAACCTCATTGGTAAGGGCCAGAGAGTGAATGTTTGAGGATTCGAGGACCGTCCACTTTCTGCCTGGCCATGCCCAGAAAACAGACGCAGAGGTACATCAGCAAATTGGCATGGCTGTGTACCAATGAGACCTTATTTCCCAAAACAAGATTTGACCAGTGGGCCCTCAACTGCAGTCCCCTGCTCTAAAGGGTCCGGAAAGTTCCAGGCATTAAGGCTAGCTACCTTTAGCATAGGTCTTATTATTGTTATTGATATAAATACAACTTTCTTTAGGGCAGAAAAGTTCGCTGGGGATTTCACCAGCCTGTAACCACAGGCAGGGTTCACCAAAAAGAGTTCACCAGGAGATAATTAGCAGCAATACTAGTAACAGGATGAGTCACGCTAAGAGGGTGACAATGGAGGAGTTTCACACATGCTCTGTCATCTTCCTTCTGATCCAGCCTGACGAAGTCATCTCACCTCTCGAAGCAAGGTAAGCCCATCTGCATGATGAACCTATGCATGGCAACCCTTCTGGGGAAACTAATAGAGCGAAGAAATCGTCTCCTGTGTTCATCGGCTCTTTCAGAGGCGGGCCCCCGAGCAGGTAGCTGGAGGAGTTCAGCTTTAGAGCAAAAAAAAAAAAAAAGGAAGTGAATAAGGCAGGAAGAGAGGGAGAGAGAGGGAGAGGCAATAGCGGAGTAGTATGCCCCTCATAAACTCCACCTGCTTTGGGTGCCCCATTCACTGAGTCGCTCATTCAGTTCTGTGTGTTGCCTGCTCACTGTGTGCCAAGTCCTGGCCTGAGGGCGGGGCTGCTGGCAGTGATCTAGATGCCCCTGATCCCGGTCCTCATGCCTGGGGCCCGCATCCAGGGAGGGGAAGAGACCAGTAAGTAAGACAGGGCAGTTACAGAGCTGGGCACTGTGAAAAGGGAAGTAGAGGGTGGAGACCACTCTTGGGTGGGGGGGGGGACCTAGGCCCGTTGGGTGTTAGGGAAGGTCTCCTCTAGGAAATGACATCTCAGTCAAAACCGGAGGGATGAGTGGGGATTACTCACCATCCCCTGCCTTCCTCCTCTTCTTGAATTTACCCCTGTGCGTAGGCCGCTCCTCCTCCCTTCCACAGCGAGTCTTCTCTTGCCTGCACTGCCTTTTAACATATTTCCTTTTTCTTACCTAAACCTTGACCTGAAGCTTCCATGTACCCAGAATAAAAACCAGAAGCCTTAACACGGCTCACTAGGCCTTTTGTGATGGGGCTCCTGACACCACACCGGCTTCGTCCCACAGTCTCACACCAGGAATTCTGCTTGGGCTACACTGTGTTATTTTCCAGGCCCTCCTACCACAGGCCCTTTGCATATACTCTTCCCTCTACCTAAAATATGTTTTCGTCTTGTGCTTATTTAGTTAACTCTCAACTTATCCTTCAGATATCAAATCACTTACTTCCTCAGGAAGACCCTCTGTGACCCCCCCTCCCAACTCATTCAAAGCCCTTGGTTTTCAGCTTTCAAAGCCCCCTGAGCACATCCATGTTTTCTGGTGTGAGTTCATCATAGCAGGTGTGGCCCGACGAGGAAAAAAAAATTTTACCACGGAGTCAGGGGAGCAAAGTTAGAGTCCCACCTCCAATTGCTCTTTGGGTCTGCACCTTCTCACCTGTGGGAATCAGGAAATAACAGCATCCTTCCGAACCACCTGTCAGACTCACTGTGTATCACGAGACCAACTTCTAGGACGTCCACGTGGGAGTTTATCAGGGCCCAGTGTTGACTAGAGAATCGGGAAGAGGCATCAGCTCCCTGGAGCCCACTGCTCTGTGCAAATGCCACAGGGACAGCAAGGACAAGGGCTCAGAGGGACAGCAGGGTGAGGAGGACATCTGCAGCTGCCCATGCCACCGTGAGCCCCGGCAGTATTGATCTCCAGTCTTGCAGAGGGAACATTTGCCTTTCCTTCCCGCTTCCAAATAATTTAAGTGTAATATTTTATGGCCCGATAAAATTTACTGGGACCCTTGGCACGTAATTATAGTGCTTCTTTAAAGGAGACCCCATAAAAGATGCATGATTAGAAAGCTAAGGATCTGGATAGAATTACAACAATGTGACAAATAATTTACAAGTGACAAACTGTCTGAGGTGGGGAAAAATTCCAATAACCTCCGATGAAGGCTAACAATTAAAATAATAAATTCCCGCAGAGCAAGGGTAAACCTTTCTTCTTTGTCAGAGGCTTGCGCACCGCGGGCCCAGGAAGAGGAACGGGCCATCTTGTGAAAGTCAAGTCCTGCTCTCCCGGGACAGCTATCCTCTCTGTATGTATGCACTTGTTTGTGCACAAAGGTGCCTGCATACCTAATCTTTTTTAGTCCTGTATCCATCCACGAATTTATCTTCTTTTTATTTATAGCCATTCTTTCATTTCACCATCTGATCTACTCCGTCCTTCCATCTATCCATCCACCCATCCTTCTAGTCACTTACTCCTTCACCTAATTCATTCAGCTAGTTCCCTCTGCTTGCTTATCTTTTTATTAATTTATTTGTTAATTTGTTTATCTACACATTCATTTTTCTGGGGGGGTTTTGTGACAGAGAGACAGAGAAAGGGACAGACAGGGACAGACAGACAGAAAGAGAGAGATGAGAAGCATCAATTCTTCATTGTGGCATTTTAGTTGTTCAATGATTGCTTTTTCATATGTGCCTTGACCAGGGGACTATAGTCTGAGCCACTGACCCCTTGCTCAAGCCAATGACCTTGGGCTTCAAGCCAGTGACCTTTGGGCTCAAGCCAGAGACCATGGGGTCATGTCTATGATTCCATGATCAAGCCGGTGACCCTGTGCTCAAGCCAGACACCTCAGGGTTTCAAACCTGGGTCCTCTGCGCACCAGTCTGATGCTCTATCCATTGCACCATCACCTGGTCAGGCCCATTCATTTGTTCTTATTTTTCCTCCACTTACTCATTCATCTGCCCATGCCATCCACATGCATTGCTTACTGTGCTAAGCGGAATCTTCACCACGTTATTGGGTAACATTCTGAAATACAACTATAACATGAGTCACACAAGTAATTTTAAGTTTTCTAACAACCACATTTTTAAAAAATCAAAAAAACAAACAAACAAATGAAGTAATAATTGCATTATTTAATATGTATTTTGTCACACGCTGGTATAAGTATTTTCATATACTTTCTATATTTATCATAACATAAAATATAAACATTAATCATTAACACTAATTTTATTTGAACTCAGTGAATCCAAACTTTCATCACCGCTGCAGGTCATCAAAATCAAAATACTAACCAGTCATTTTACATTCTGCTTCTCATCCTAAATCTTCTAAATCCAAGGTGTATTTTATACCAGCAGCTCCGCTAAGTGGAACTAGCCACATTTCAAGTGCTCAACAGCCACATGCGGTCTTGTGGCTGCTACCATCTGGGAGAGGCAGCCCCGGTCTTCGCGGATGAACCTGAGACAGGCTCTGCCCTTGAAGAGTTCACACGCGGGGGAGGTCGGAGAAGTAAGGTGTGCTGACTATGAGACACAGTGCTATGTTTCGTGCATTATCTCCTTTATACTTCACATTTCAGGCATAAGACACTCCCATTTTACACCTGAAGAAGCGAAGGCTTAGGGAGAAGTGGTAGAGAGGTCTAGCACCAAATCAGAGCGTTCCGAAACTGTGAAATGATCAGACAGAGCGAGGCATGTCTAGCTCCGCTTGGGCCGGGGAGGAGTGGGAATCGGGAGTGGGGAAGAAGCCAGCCGGCAGGGAGGTCCTTCCAGACAGAGCGGACAAGTGGAAAGAGAGAAGAGCCAGCACTCCTTTGTGCCCAGGCAGGTCCCGGAGTGCTTCAACTACGTCTGGGCAGAGACTCGGGGTGTGAAGGAGCATGTTTAAGAGAATAAAAAAAAGTTGACACAGATCAAAGTTAGCCTTTTTCACCAAATATCATAGTCTCCTATCCATTCATAATACAGAGTGCAAGGATTCTGTGGACAGCTGCCTGCATGGTACCTGAGCCTGATGGCATCGCTGAGGCTGATGACAAAGGTTATGGTGACAAGGCGACAAGAGCTCGCATCACTGAGCATTCACTACAATGTTTCAAGCACGGGCTCCCTGACACCCTTAGTTCAGAGATGAGGAACCTGAAGCGCTTGCCCGCAGCTTCCTAAGTGTCCCTCTGCACGTGTCACTTGCAAAGACCCCTGCCACCTCTCAGTGAGCAATTAATTGGAAGCTGGCTCGGCCACACAGGACACAAGCTGAGGGGTAGCCACTGGGGGTGTGAACTTGAGTAAGCTGTGGTCACCATTTCTAAGAAGTTCATGTCCAGCAGGGAAGAGGAATCCTTGAGTTCCAGAGCTGTGCTAGCCATTCCTACACCACTGAGCGGGGACAGAGACAGTGAGCTGTCGCCTCTGTAGAGGTATGGAGGTGGTCAGGAAGAGAAGGGCAGAAAAGAGTTGAGCCCTGGCCTGTTGGCTCAGTGGTAGAGCGTCGGCCTGGCGTGCAGGAGTCCCGGGTTTGATTCCCGGCCAGGGCACACAGGAGAAGCGCCCATCTGCTTCTCCACCTCTCCCCCTCTCCTTCCTCTCTGTCTCTCTCTTCCCCTCCCGCAGCCGAGGCTCCATTGGAGCAAAGTTGGCCTGGACACTGGGGATGGCTCTATGGCCTCTGCCTCAGGCACTAGAATGGCTCTGATTGCAACAGAGCGACGCCCCAGATGGGCAGAGCATCGCCCCCTGGTGGGCATGCCAGGTGGGTCCCGGTCGGGCGCATGCGGAAGTCTGTCTGACTGCCTCCCCATTTCCAACTTCAGAAAATTACAAAAAAAAAAAAAGAGTTGACGCTTAGGCGTCATGAAGCTTCAGCTAACTCCCTCACCAAAAGTCATCTCTCCCCTTCTATAAATCAGCCCCTTTGAAAGGCCCTTGGAGCACCCGCTCTGGCCCAGCTCTTCGGGACAATTTCTACTCCCCACCCCTCTCCCCTAGCCGCCTGGCTCACTCTAATTCCCCTCAGGCCCCAGGGAAAACTGACACTCGCTCAGCATCATAATGGATCAATGGAGAAATACAAATGCTTGGGTTTCTGAGAATGTATATATTTGTTTAAAAAACCCTGTCTTTCTCCAGTACAGACAAAACACCAAAACACCGCCAGCCTAACACCTCCCGGGGATGTGCTGTGGGAATGATTTCAAGGCTTTTGCTGTCAGCAGCAATATCCATCAGACGGGCTTCCCAGTGGCCTCCGCTCAGGAGCAGAAGACACATCAGCAGAGGGGTGGAAGCAGGGCGGGGGAGGGGGGGAACCATGGAGAGAGAGAGCCAAACCCCCTAAGGAAACAGGAGAAAGACAAAGGCTGAGAAAAGGTGATACCTAGTCAGAGAGGTGAAGAAAACAGAGACAGAAACCCAGGGGCCAGACATAGACTAACCAAATGATCCCAAGCAGTGAAGAGACAGGAGTGAGAGGAACAGGGTGGAATGTCTAGAGCTCACCCAGCACCCAGGACATAGCACCCAGTCATCAGCACCCAGCGTCTAGCACCCAGTACTCAGTACCCAGGACATAGAATCCAGTCATCAGCACCCAGCATCTAGCACCCAGCATTCAGCACCCAGCACCCAAGACATAGCATCCAGTCATCAGCACCCAGCGTCTAGCACCCAGTACTCAGCACCCAGCACCCAGAACATAGCATCCAGTCATCAGCACCCAGTGTCTAGGACCCAGCATTCAGCACCCAGCACCCAGGACATAGCACCCAGTCATCAGCACCCAGCGTCTAGCACCCAGTACTCAGCACCCAACCATCAGCACCTGACCCAGCCATTTGCTCAGCTGTCCCTTCTGCTTGGGAAAGAACCCCATGTCTGGCACTGCTGGCTTTTTCTTCTCTTTCCTGCCTTTGCTGAACTGACACTTCCTGAGTAAGATCTCCAATGGCCACCCCATTCCATGGAGGTCTGTTCTACTCACTCCTGCCCACTTCTCTCCATCAGAAAGAAACACTTGGCTGACTGCCTTTATAGAACCTCTTGGCTTTTTATTAATGACTTGTATATTATCCATTTCCAGGGCCCTCATTGACTTGCCATAGCCTCGGTGCCTAGAATAGTGTCTGGCATAGAGTGTCTAATAATTGAGGAAGAAACGAAGGGCTGGATGGATTGGAAAAACAAAAGAATGAATAGCAGTGGAAGTATAATCGTTTCCAAGAAATCCTCTCTAGCTGCTCAGGTTACCTGGGTTGTAAGAGCAGTAAAAACGCATGTGATTAGGGATCCGTTGGGGCATAGTTGGGACCCCTGGCTGTGAAGCTGAGGAAGGCTTCCTGGAGGAGGTGAGGCCCCCTGGGGTAGTGAGGAAGGCTTCCTGGAGGAGGTGAGGCCCCCTGGGGTAGTGAGGCATGAGCGAGAACTTGTCTAGTGGACGAGAGTCAGACCGCAGAATGAAAGGAGAGCTGAGAGCTGGGTCTCACAGAGACTGCGAGGTAAACGTGCTTGGAGATAACTCAGGGTGGGTTTTGGCATTAGACAGACCCGGTTTTGACGCCTGACTCTTCTTGCTAGCTATGTGGTTAGATAGTCATTTCACACTCCAAGTCTCAGTGTGCCCGTCTGCAAATAAGGATGCTGGTTTCACCGGTTGTTGAAAGGATTAAGGGGCACGTGGAAGTAACGCGCTTCTCTGTCTGTACCTGGCAGAGAAGTGCTCAGAAGTGTACGTATTGTTCTCGCTGCCGTTCAGGCTGTCTCCCGCTTCCCTCACCTGACCTTCCCCTTCCACCGGCAAACCTATGAGTGTGGTCCATGACAAATGACCTCCCAGGACACATACCTGTGAGCACCCACCTTTCTGGCCAAAGGAAGCACACAGAGCACAATGAAAGCCTGGTTTCAAATCCCATGCCAGCCACTTACTAGCTTGGATTTAAGACTTTGGACAAGGCATCCGTCTCCTCGTGGCTCAGTTTCCTCATCCGTACAATGGGGCCAGCAAGCCCCACCTTACAAGTCATCGTTGATGCGTGATCACAGTGGCCTGGATGTGACGTGTACTCAGTGTTGGATGGAAGCCCCCGACCACCCACCCTACCTGTGCCTGCTCACCACACCGGCACTGACTGCTGTGGTCTGAAGCACAAGCCCAGGGCTGAGGTCATGTATAGCAGCAGCAGCCTCGGCTGGGAGCTCAGCCGCCAGGGCACCCAGCCTGGCAGGGCCCACGGGCAGTAGCTT
Organism: Saccopteryx bilineata; assembly: GCF_036850765.1. Classification (NCBI taxonomy): domain Eukaryota; kingdom Metazoa; phylum Chordata; class Mammalia; order Chiroptera; family Emballonuridae; genus Saccopteryx; species Saccopteryx bilineata. The sequence goes on along the minus strand of NC_089495.1, from coordinate 198,560,749 downwards.
CTGCCCCAGAGCCCAACTTCTGCACATCCTCCCCCAGCTAGTGCGGGAAGAGGCGTGACTCACCGAGGGAAGCGCGCTGGCATTGCCTCCCCTGCCGCACAGGGCCAGCCAGCAGGCTTGTGGTTAAAGGACCTGCCTGGGTTGCAAAACAAGCCAGTTCACTGTGTTCTGGCGTCACGTGACTCGGGTGGGCACTAGGGATGGCCTTGCCGTCCCTCGCCCACTGACTCACTGCACACTTGCTTGCAGTCACATGGGCTCCCCAGGCCTCAGTTCCCCCTAAAAGCTCCGAGCTGCTGTGTTTGCTTACCAAATCGGAAGAAGTACTTCCTTTTTCTCCCTCTTTTTTTTTTTCTTTTGAACTGCATAAGTGTATAAATATATTGTCATTCGGAAAAACATAGAGACTATTTTTATAATATAGGTTTATAATATAATACATACAGAAAAAATAGAAATGGGAAGGTACCCCCTCTGCAGCAGCAAATCTGGGCTGTATTTTCCCTAGTGTCTTCAAGGGTCCTAGCTCATGGTTGGTTTTTGTTTTTGTTTTTGTTTTTTCTTTCCTGTATTTTTCTGAAGCCAGAAACGGGGAGAGACAGTCAGACAGACTCCTGCATGCGCCCGACCGGGATCCACCTGGCACGCCCACCAGGGGGTGACGCTCTGCCCACCAGGGGGCGACGCTCTGCCCCTCCAGGGCATCACTCTGTTGCGACCAGAGCCACTCTAGCGCCTGGGGCAGAGGCCGAGGAGCCATCCCCAGCACCCGGGCCATCTTTTGCTCCAATGGAGCCTCGGCTGTGGGAGGGGAAGAGAGAGACAGAGGGGAAGGAGAGGGAGAGGAGTGGAGAAGCAGATGGGCGCTTCTCCTGTGTGCCCTGGCCGGGAATCGAACCCGGGACTTCTGCACGCCAGGCCGACGCTCTGCCACTGAGCCAACCGGCCAGGGCCTCATCGTTGGTTTTTTAAAAGTAATTTGACATCACAAAAGAAATGCATTGCATTAGTGCATTCTTTTTTTTTTTTTTTTAATTGTTAAATTTTACTGAGAAGGCAAGAGCTCCTCTTGACTGATGTTAACTTCGACGTTGGTCCTGTCCAGAGGCAAACAGTATTGTCTGTTAAGTATTGCTCTTTCAAATCTCTGTCTTTGTAGGGTACAGATACGTTACATAGACGCTCAAAGGAAAGGCTAGAGGAAGGGGCATTTCCCAACCCTTTCCAGACTCTATGTAGCTTTCTACAGTTTGCTTTTTTTCCACCCATCAATCACAACAGTGGCAGAGATTTTCTGTTCCGTTATACAGAGAGGTTCCACTTATTTCTTTTAATAGCTACTGTAGCACTTTACCTGTGAATGTGCTATAATTTGTAACAGTTGCCAAGTAGTGGACTTTTAAGTTGGCTTGACTTCTTTTTCACTGTTTATCAACAGTATCAAAATGAACATCCCCCTACCCTGGTTTGCCCCCGTACAGTTCGTTCTGGAAGGTTAATCCCACCTAGCACCGTCTCTGCCCAACAGCCTGTACGCGCTTCGGTTTAATAAATGTCGGGGCATGGCCCTCCCAAAATCATGGTTCTTATCTCTTTCTTAGGCATTTACCGATCGGTTCTCACATACAGGTGGGAATTCACTCTCCAAGTGTTTGAGTTAAATGGTGCAAGAGAAAGATTGAGAAAGACAAAGAATTTATTCACCCCAGGACTATTGAGAGACAGAAAGAGACAGAGAGCATCCACCCGGGATGGAAATGATCAGCCCTTGAATCCAAACTCACTCTAGAGAGAAGAAAACTGAAGCCCGGCAGAAGGAGTTCACTTGCCAATGAGCCCCCAGTGCCTCTTTGCCAAGCGTGTTCTCCACAGTTAAGAGGAAGCATATCCTTCTACATAGAAGGATGGGGGATATTTATCAAATTCAAATATAATCATGTCCCCCTTCTTTACTTGAGATATGTCATTGACTTTACATATTCCAACTTTAAGACATACCAGGCAGCACTTTACTCTCTGTTTCCCAGAGAGCACCAGGAACCTTTCTGCCCCAGGGCCTTTGCATATGCCTTTGACGCTCTAGGATATTTCTTGCTTCCCCATTCCACACTTGCACTCATGTTTGAGGTCTCAGCTGAAGGATTCCTTCCTTAAAGAAGCCACATTCACCTCATTGATCATGCCAGAGCCCTCTTTGTGCCTTGTGTTTACAGATGCATTATGCACAGATTCAATTCACATTTATTGATGTACAACTTGAAAACTATCTGACTCACCTACTGAGTCCCCAAGGTCAAGGGCTAGGTTTCCTTCTGCCAGATCCCCAGCATTTAGCCCAAAGTAGACGCTTAGTGTTTTCTGAATGAAGAAGTAACGTTACTCCTCTCCCCTACCCCCATGGCATTTCATCACATTCCCCACATCCCTCCCCTCAGAGTTTCCAATGGTCACCTCACAAGGTACACACTTTACTGATCATGAGGGGCAGACAGTTGTCTGAAAATCACCTGGGCTTCTGCTATACCACACCTGATTTCTATCCCCATTTCAGCAGCCTGAGGTCCGACCATGACAAGCAGCCAGCCTGGCATGAGGGGGTTTCTCTCCGGTCCTCTGGGGTCTGGGAAGCTCTCAGCTTATCATTCAAACCCAGCTGGTCACCTGCAGTCTAAAATTGTAATGAAGTGATTAGTTAACACATAGCTGACCTCCTGTATTTCACTATGCGTCCCTAGAACCTAGTACAGCACCTGTCAGAATAAATACATACTTGTAAGGAAGAGAGGAAAGAGGGAGGGAGGGAGGGAGATTGGATAGAGAAAAGGAAAGAAGAAAACAAGAAAGAAGAAAGCAATGAGTGTCTTTATTCATTTATCTATTTCTCCACTCTTTATTGGCTACCTAGCATGAGCCAGACACTGTACTAGACTCCAGGGATGTGAATGACATAGATGAGGTCACTGTGGCCATAAAGTTTGTGTCTTGGCCCTTTAAGGGAGAGCTCCCTTAAACAGCATCTGATTAGTGTCTCCTGTAGAACGCAGTCTTACCAAATGCTCCTCTGTCAGCCAAACTTGGGTCTGCTCCAGTCCTGCTCCTCATGCTGGACCATCACAGCAGCACAGTAAAGGCTCTGATAAGGTTTGCAATTCAAAAAAAAAAAAAAAAGTCCAGTAAATGAGGTTCATTTAAAACTCTTTCGGTCTAAAAGCTGCTTTTACTTGGAATTCCATTTCGGGCTCATAAAGGAACCAGGCGAGGTGGTCTCCGAGTCGGCCCTGCGTGAGTCTGTCTCTCCCTCCTGTGCACCCCATTGCTTCTCACGCACAGCGTGTTTCCGACAGCACACCCCGGGATGGGTCCCGCCACCACAGTGTCCAGCCCTCGGGTTTCCTGGCACCTAGGGGGACTGCTACTTTGACAGTACTCCAGGAAAACATGCTCTGTGCCATTTTTCTCCCACATGGGACAGGGCTGCGGAGACACCTCTTACCATCCTGTCCCTGGGGCTCAAGTGTGGGAAGAAGCAGCAGAAGAAGCCACAAGAGGCCGGGACTCTGATTTGAACAGCAGAAAGGCCGGAGGCCTGGCCTGACCGGAAGGTCCACGCTCAATGCCAGAAGTCCAGGTCTTGGCAGAGGCCGGATCCTGCTCGCCAAGGGAGCTTGGAGACTGCCAAACCCCCGCACAGACCCAGACAAACATCAGCCTCGTGTCTCTGATTCACTGATGCTCAGCTCATCAGACTGCTGTTTGGTGAAAGCCGCTTCCCTTTCAACAAGTCCCAGGACCTCCTTTGGAAATGTGATTAGCTTTGTCCAAAGATCTCCAAGCCAGGATGAAAGGAGCCAGGCCCTGTCACCCCCCCCCCCCGCCACACACACACACACACACACACACACACACAGTCCTCTCCCATGCCAGAAAGAATTATGCCCACTCCGTGCACCTAGAGAAACTTACTTCACCTGGATGAGCCTCAGTTTCCTCCTCCATAAACTGGAGGTGATACCAACCTGGCAGATTAAATTACTGAATACATTATTGAAGCCCTGGACTTCCTAAGAACTATGACATAAAGTGGTACATATTATTAATAATCGGATTATGGTTTTTATCAGTGTTTTCTTCATCACTATCCCATGACTTCCAGAACCAGCAGTTATAAATCTTTGAAACGCTGGACAGACTAAATGTAATATAGACTACCAGGGTGACTCATGTCATAGTAACGACCCCCACGAAGTACCCCCTTCTCGGGATTCACATCCTGGTGTGATTCCCCTCCCTGACCCTGTCTGGGCTTGGACATGTGACTTGGTTTGGCCAAGAAGACTGGCACCTAGCACAGTTTGGACTCCTACAGTGTGTGTGTGTGTGTGTGTGTGTGTGTGTGTGTGTGTGTGTGTGTGTGATTCTGTATTTAAGATGTTTCCCTCGACCGTGAGCTTAAGGTCAAGGCCGTGGGGCCACCTACTGCTCCTCAGATGCAGGTTGGTGTCACGTGAGAGAAGGAGGCCCAGGTCTGGATGACAAGGGCCACCTCTTCCCTCTGGGGCCCAGAAAGGGGAAGGGACACACTGGCATTCTCACAGACCTGGCCTGGCTCGACTCACAGGCAGCCATCAATAGAGGACAGTGAGCAGCAAGGGGCAGGTAGAAGGACAGGGGTGTCTTGCTGGCTGACCCCTGGTGGAGCACAGAGAATACCACCCTCTGCCTCTGTCCCGAGGGGCCACCGTGGCTGGAGACAGAGACCCTCAGCTGGCCGTGCTCTGGCCAGGGCTGCTGTGTTCAGGGATCACCCTCTTTACGTGGTGGCAAAGAGCATTTCCCTGGTACAGACATCACCATCCACACCCACCCACCCACACACACCAGTGCGTGACTTTAGCTTCTCTGTGCCTCGGTTTTCTCGTCTGTTAAATGGGGATGATAAAACCCACCTCACAGAGTTAATGAAAGAGTATCAGTCAAAAACGCAGGGCTGAGCCCTCAGGAAATGGTAACCACAGCCCACGACACTTTCCCATCAACCTCCACCCGACATGCCAGTCCTTTCTCCAGCTGTCCTCTCAGGACCCGCCCCCGGGCTCTCTCACCTCGGGACGCGACGCACCCCAGTCACCACGGAGACCCTGCACTTGGGGCAGCCTCGCCCTGGATGGTAGGAAACGTACCCAACAGATGCAGCTGTTCCGCGTGAGGCAGCCCAGCTTGGGCCCTATCGGCCTCGCTCAGGGAGGCGTGGCTGCCCCTGGGCATCCCTCACAGTGTCCAGGGACGTCCCTCTACAACGCAGAGTGGCTCCACGGCCATCTTGGAAGGAAGACCTCCGATTTATGGCCAAGATTACAGCTCAGGGTTGTCAAGGCACTTGCCTGAAGTGACACAGCCAAATGGCAGATGGAGAACATGGGTGTGTTCTTCTTCTTCCCAGCTCCCTAGTCCTCACGAGCCTCTGTGTACCTAGGGGGACAGCGGGGAACAGGGAGGAGGACAGCTACTGAGGAACTTGGCCCTCTCCCCCCCCAACAAAAAACTAACATTTGTGAATATATGGCTTCTTTCCTGCTTATCTGCATTCCTCCTTCCTTTTTCTCTCTCCTTCTCTCCTTCCTTCTCTCCTTTCCTATTTCTCATTCCAACCCTCTGTGCCCCCCTCTGCCTGTGGGTCTCTGTAAGTCTCTGTCTCTCCCTGTCCCCATACACTGGGGTTTCTGGTACAGACCATTATCTGGATTTTGGATGGAGCGGGGCTACACTCTCTGAAAACGGCTGTCCCACTTTGAAGAAAACCATCCTTTCCCTTGAGTCCAGGGCAAGGGAGACCGGAACCCTAGTCTGGCTCTAGAAAGACTCAGGCCCCGGGCACATCCTTTGCCCCACCTTCTAAGATCATCCAGGGTTGGCCAGACGAGTTGGGATGTGGGCAGCTCAGGTGTAGCCATTCAGAGCAGAGATTTGCTGAGGTGTGGCAGGAGAGAAAGCAGGAGGTGGATGTTCAGACCAAATGGTGTCATTAATGCCAATTAGGAAAATGGCCCATTATCACCATCTATCTAGTCATCATCACCATCACAGGTGTGCCCCCTGGACACCCACCAGGATGCAGCCATTAAATATCCGCCCCCTCTCTTCCTCCTACTCTTCTCCCATCCCCTGGGGGTGAGGGCTGGTCTTCCAGCTGCACCTTTACCCGTGTGGAGCTCCCTCAGACAGAGTGCAGTTCAACTTGTGAAAGAGTTGCCTTGAGAGGTAGTGAGCTTCCCATTGTGGGAGTTACTCAAGAGAATAGTGACTTCCTAGGTCTCAGGTAGAGAGGATCATCACCGAACTGCCTTCCAAGGCCAAGGCCCAGTAATCTTCAGGAAATAAGTTAATTTTTTAAATAATATATATTAATATATAAATTACACACACACACACACACAACTCCCATTTTAAAGAAGCAGCACTGTCATTCAGACAGATTAAAATGTGCAGGCCCATGGTCTGTGGTCCCAGAGTCACATCACTGTGACTCCAAAGAGACCTGTCTTTGTTCTTCTAAACATCATTCAAGCCTGACCTGTGGTGGCGCAGTGGATAAAGCGTCGACCTGGAAATGCTGAGGTTGCCGGTTCAAAACCCTGGGCTTGCCTGGTCAAGGCACATATGGGAGTTGATGCTTCCTGCTCCTCCCCCTTCTCTCTCTTTGTCTCTCTCTTCTCTCCCTCTCTCTCTCCTTTCTAAAATGAATAAATAAATAAAATTATTTTAAACATCATTCAAAAGCAACATATGTCTGCTTGGAGTTCAAGAGTCCAGGCTTAGGAGCCAAGACAGACCTGGGTTCAGATCTGCCACCAACCAGCTTGGTGCATCCTTGAAGGAGTCACTTTCCAGAGGGGGACAAACCCTACCTCGTGGTGGTGGGGAGTAAATGAGGTTATCACAAGGCTCTCAGGTTACCATCCGGGTTCCTGGTGCATAACAAGTGCTCAGTAAACGGGTCGCCATTTATGTGGTAAGATGGCAGAAATGAGGGTTGGACTACAAAGTAGGATCGGAGTGACAGTGGTGGGCAGTAGTTTCTACAAGCATGTGACCCAGATTATATCAGAATCTTGACTTTAGGCTGAACGGACACTCCCAGAGCCTTTGTCCCTGCCCTTCCAGGATACAACACGCCTTCGTTGTTCTGAACCCCTCAGCATCCTTGCCCTGCTCCGAGCCAGCCACCAAGCCCTCCGCTCTGCTCCGGGCTCAACATGACTCCTTTAACCATTAAGCCCTGAACGTCATGTTTTCCACCCTCAAAGGTTGCTAAACAGTAATTAGGCAGTGGAACACCCTGCTGAGGTGGGAAGGTAGATATCATTAGTGTAGGAGGGGGTGTGGGGTAAGTGGAGGCGTTGGGTGCTTGGCGCACGACAGGAACGGGGCTGGCACCAGGGTGGCCGAGGCAAGGTGGGTCAGTTCCACTGCCAAGTCTCCAGAGGCCGAGCACTCTCTCCTGAAGAAACTAGCTGTGAAGCTGCGAGAGCAGGTGAATAGACCAGAGAGAGCACTGGCTTTGGTGCCAGGGAAACCTGACTTGAAAATCCATCCCCGTCCTTGTGAATTTGAACATAGTATCTAACTGTGCAATAATACCGAACTATGTAACAGTATCTAACTATGTACCAGGAACATAGAGACACAGTATCATCTACAAAACCGTACAAAAGCCCTGGCTGGTTGGCTCAGTGGTAGAGCGTCGGCCTGGCGTGCAAGGTTCAATTCCTGGCCAGGGCACACAGGAGAGGCGCCCATCTGCTTCTCCACCCCTCCCCCTCTCCTTCTTCTCTGTCTCTCTCTTCCCCTCCCGCAGCCAAGGCTCCATTGGAGCAAAGTTGTCCCGGGCGCTGAGGATGGCTCTGTGGCCTCTGCCTCAGGCGCTAGAATGGCTCTGATTGCACAGAGTGATGCCCCAAGATGGGCAGAGCATCGCCCCCTGGTGGGGATGCCAGGTGGATCCCGGTCAGGCGCATGCGGGAGTCTGTCTGACTGCCTCCCCGTTTCCAACTTCAGAAAATACAAAAAAAAAAAAAAAAACATACAAAACGAGAATTATTCTATCACTCTCCGGGAGCAGTGGTGAGGGTTTAATGAGATACTGTGTACACCCAGCACAGTGCTGAAACAACATGAGGCTCTATAAATGGTACCTGCTACTCCTCAAAGGGAACCACCAGGATGTAGACTCCAAAGTCACAGCATCAAGTGACATTCATGAGTACCCAAAATATTCCCTTTAAGAAAATTCTCTGCATCAGGATATATTGGGCAATGCTGCTCTAACAAGCCCACTCCAAAGCTCAGATAAAACCACAGAGATTTCTCTCCCATTCAACGCCACTTGTTTTAGACAGACAGACAGGGAGGTTTTGCTTGTCCGTCACTCAGGATCCCAAGCTTACAAAGTGGCCATTAATTGCCACCAGGCCAGAAGGAAAGAGACATTTCTGGAGCTTCTTGCCTTGGCAATTAAATAGTTTGACCTAGTAGTAACACACGTCACTCATTAGTTAGAACCTGTCTCATGGCCCCACCCAAACACAAAATTGTCCCATCTCTGTGCACTGGAAAGAGGAAAAGAACTGGGTACTGGCAGGCATCATTAGTCACCGACCCCACCCCACCCCCAGGATTCGCACTGGGGATCCACACACCTTCCCTCCATCTGTCCACAAGGCCAGGTTTTCTCTCCAGTATTGGAACAAATTGCCTTTCCTTGACTTGAGCACTAGAGGGTAAAACGGACACGCACTTGGGGTGACGTTGCATGAAAACAGTCAAACCTTTACCTGCTGGCATCCCTGCGGGGCACTCACCCACGGCAAGGGCGGGGGACCTGAATGGACACCCGGCTAGCACATCAGCTCCGCCCACTCGGGGTCCCTCTGTGCCTGTGCTCACTGAGCAGATGCATGGCCAGAAGGATCTATTTATTTAAATTCATGTTTTCCTGTCTCTCTTTTTTCTCAAAGCCTGAACTGTGTGAGTTAAATGCCTGTAAGGCATAAAACCCTTTACTAAGACAACTTTATGGGGTTCCGTTGACCCTCATGGCAGAAGGAAGAGCTTCCCGGGGCTGTCTTCATTTAAGTCCCCAGCCAGAGAGCTGTGCTGCTAAGGGCTCCAGCGTGTCCCCTTCTGAGTCTGGACTGTGACTCCTTTCTTCTGCCCTGCTCTTGTTCTGTAGGTCAATTGCGGCTGAAGGGGGTGGTCCCGGTTTCCTTAAGGCCATGGTGAACGGTGGGCCCGCCTCCTGTGGAGGGGACCACTCAGCCAGTGACTCTAGCTAAGAGGACAGAAGATAGTGCTGATACTCAGAGACTCAGATTTTCTGTGGCAGCCCTTAGAAGCCAACTTCCCAGGCCCTTAGAGCTCAACTCAAGTGCTGGGCACCATCATCCTATAGACACTTTGGTTCTGAAAGTTCTTTGGAGCCAGAAATCAGGGATCCAGCTTAAAGTAGGTCAAGTTTCCAACTGTGAGATTCTACAACTAGCGTTTGCTTCATTGGTGTATATATATGGTATCTAGATGGATATGCACACACATATACCATCCATATCTAAAAATACCATATATGTTTATATATATGAACCTGAACCTCTATGTTCTCATCTGCAAAATTAAAAATTTTTAAAAAGGGGGGGGGGGTTTTAATAGTTACCAAACACTGTTACTCCTTCACCTATAAAAAGGGCTTGGGGCTACTTGGAAGCCAAAATTCAATGGAAGCAAATGAACACTTACTGAGCATCTGCTATGTTCTAAGCACAGGTAAGGGTTTCACATCTGGGTGATCTTATCATTTCACCACCTTCTAAGAGAGGCGCTGTCTTCCATTTTATAGGCGATGAAACTGAAGGTCTGACAGACGAAGTGACTCATCCGGCCCCGGGGAGTTGGAACGTGAGTCTGTCTCCGTCTGAAGGCCGTGCTCATCCACACCACTCTTGGTTGCACCCTGGGAAGGAAGTCCTTACGGCCTTCTCTGAGACATCAAGCCAATCAGGGAGGCGCGGCGGGTTGAGAAAGAGGCGGTCCTGCCGGGTTGGTCCTTGGAGACCGAAGTCTGGGTGGAAGGCGGCCAGGGAAGCTGGGAATGTGGAGAAGCCCCACCCAGAAGCTTGTCCTGAATCTCCTGGTCCATTTCTTCAGAAAGTGGCTTCCAAGCCTGGGCTTGTAATTAATTACAGGTGCAATCACCCTACTACGCACACAGCTGGGTGTTGAGGCACAGGGTAGCCGTCTGTTCTGTGCTAATACCTTTCACAACCAGCTTGACAAATAAGTAAAACACTGGTGGGCATGTGAAGCCGTCCTCCCCGCCTGTTCCTTGAAACCACCGTGACATCCATTCCCTCTTTCCCATCTCCTGGCCACGCCAGTTCACTCACTACCCAGATATTTGCAACTGTTTCTTGGTTTCCTGGCGACCAGCCCCTCCCTGCATCCAATGGACACGCCCTGCCAGCCATGAGAATCATCTTCCTAAAATGCAGAACTGATCCCCTCTTATCTAAACTGAAAACAAACAAAAAAACCTTCAACAGATTCCATTCCTTTCAGGATCCGGTCCAGGTTCCTAGCCCTGGGCCTCAAGGTCACTCACAATCTGGTTCCATGTGACCCTCCCAACCTTGTCCCCCTACCCACACACACACACCCACACACACTTCTTCAGGAGCGTCCCCAGCTCCGTTCACACTCACGGCTCTCTCGTGCACGGTGTTTGCTTTTGAGCTTCTATGCCTTTATCTGAGGGGTCCCCTTTGCCTGGTTGGCCTTTTCCTAATTCTCCCTTTAGTGAAACCCTACTTAACTGCAGCAGGAATGGCAATCATTGGATCTGAGTGTTCAGGGTCATCTCCTCTCCCTAGCTCAGGGGGCCTGGAGAAGGCAGAGACTGAGTGTCTAACACACAGAGCTGAGATGTAGTTCATCCGGGGAAGGATAGTTCTTTTAAAAGAATACAAGAGTGGCAGAGGCTTATGTATTGATACTTGAGATTGGGAAATGGAGGGAGCTGTGGGGGAAGACCCCACGTAGAGAATACTGAGTGGGTACAGAGGAGGGATGTTCACGGGTAGCCCTTGCCCATTAGCTCTTCCTACAGTAACTGAATACAGGTTTAAACTACTTTTAAGAACTTGTTTACTTTTTTCACTATCTCTTCTGCTACACCACCAGAATCAGACCAAGCCATGGGGGATGTCAAGACTGATTCGGGTTACACATTCTTGAGAGTTTAAGTCAATACTCTTGAAGCTGGTCCCAACCACCTTCTGTGATCCAACCACCTTCCCCGACCCCGCAGAATTAGTCACTGCTCTCTGTGCAAAACCACAGCACTTTACTATATAAATCTTGTCTCAAGGCTTCCCATTGGGGTATGCTGTTTGACCCGGTATTCTCTCTCGCATCCGTGCTGAGGTCCTGAGAGATCAGGCAGGGCCGTATCTTCAGAATGTCCAGTTCCCAGAGCATGTCTTGGCACAGTGAGGCCATCCATTCTTCCTGCGTGTTCTACTAAATAGGGGGCTGTCTCCTGAGCTCCTCCCCAGCTGCCCGCCCCAGCACCCACCTCTCACCTCGGCCCGTCTGGGCCGGGCGCCTGCACTACAGAGGGGTCCCCTGCACTCCTCCCTGCCGCCCTTAATAGTTCGGGTTCTGGCCGCTTCCAACTGAAGATGAAAAACAAGTGTTTTTGATTCGTTGTTTTTTTTTTTTTTTTTTTTTTTTAAAGCATCAGAACCACAAAGAGGGCTTGTCTGGTTAAATTCTAAAAATAATGCTTTATGCCTTTTCTCCGTTTCATTACCCAGGTTCAACCAGGCCCAGTAAAAATTTGCTCAACTGCCTAGAAGGTCAAACCCAAGCGGGGCACCATTGCTGTGGGCATGCATATGAGCATCTCTGGAGAGTCTGGAAAGAAAATCGTTTCTAGCGCCAAGCAGCCTCCCAGTGGTCAGGCATCTTGCTAGCCGTGTGTCTGGAAGCCTCGATGCCGTGGATCTCTTCCCGGCCCCCACGGGCCTCGGGGGTTACCTGAGCGTGGGGAAGGCCTCAAACACGCGTTCCCGCCACATTCGCTGAGTCGAGGGATGGGTCCCTGAGATTTTCCATGAAGCCCAAAGTGGCCACAGAGAAGGCTGGGAGTCAGGCAACTTCCTTCACCCTTCAGTCTTTAGAAGCGTCGACCTCGGGCCCCTCCTCAACCATTAAAGGATGCTGAACGGAAAGGGAAGGTTAGAAATGCCTATGGGAGACCTAACTCCGTAGATGGTGCGAGCCTTCTGGAGACACAGCCTCCCCGGGAAGTTTAAATGAATCCAGAGGCTGTGTGCCCCTGAAGGAAGGTGACAAGGAGACCACCCAGGGAGAAGAGACGGAAACAGCCTTCCCTCATTTCCTGCCTGTGTGCCAGTCCTTCCTTCAAGGGTGTCTTCTCTCCCAGAGTCTCACCCTCTTGCCTTATGAGAACCCTGTGTGTGCCCTTGAAGGCAAGAACAGAGGGAGGCTTGAGGCCGCCCCTTGGTGTCACCCAGGTGGCCAGCCTCCAAACAGGATTTGCTGGCAATCGCTGTGTCTGGGCACCGTACAACCATGAGGTCTTGACTTTACGAATGGATGGCCAAGGGACTGCGGACACTATTTCACCTCCCAGAACCACGGCTTCTTTAAAATATGTATCTCAGTGGCTTGCTTTGGGATTTGATGAGCTCATGCATGCAGAGTGTGAGGTAAATGGGAAGCCCTCAGTAATTGTCAGTCATAATTGTTATTGTCATTAAGAGCACTGGCATGCTTCCTCTGGGAGAGTGAGCCGGACTCGGCCAGATCTGCTTGCGTTCCTCCCCATCACACCCTGAGCATCCCTCTGGGTAGCTTTCTCCACACCTGTCATTTCTGCTCAGGGTTGGTCTTCCTTCCTGGGCTGTGAGCTCCAGGGGCTGGATAGCAGACCCCACTTATCTTGTTCACCACTATTTCAGGGGCCTAGAATCATAACAAATGCTCAAAAAATATTTCCTACTTCATTCATTCACTTTCCGCCCATTCCCACAGCAGCTTCTCTTCTCTGAAGTGTTCGACCGTTTCCATGTTAATCTCTGCCACCCTCTGCCTCTCTTTTTGCCAATCCTAAAGCTAAAGAAACCTCAACTCCTTGGGACCGAATGCACTGAGGTCTAAACTTGCACGTGTCCACGGATGACCGCTTGAGCCTTCCATCTTTGGGGGCCCCCAGGTGGACTGTGGAAGAATGAGTGGGACCAGGCTCGGGTGGACTATTCTGAAAGTTCGGCTGCGTGGAAGGAAACAAATGTGGTGATCGGTTCTGTGCAGCACTGGCAGATGCAGGATGGAGAGCCACAAGCAAGCCAGACACTCTAACAAACGTTGAGAGCCAGACGTTATTATCCCCATTTGACAGATGAAGAAACTGAGACTCAGGAAGTTGAAGTCACTTGCCCAGGGCAGTTTCAGCTCCCTGGACACTGACTGGGATGTACTTGAGAAAAAGCATCAGGGTGGGCGGACAGCTGAGCTCACCTCCCCACCCTGGCCCCCACCCCATAAGGTACTGGATGATATCTGCAAACCCAGAGGGTGCAGTGTCATCTGGCTTAGCCTGGTGACACTGGATGTCAGATTGGGCAACGCAGGCATTCCTCCACCTTCAAGCGGAATCATCTTTATTCCGGAGAAACCACATCCCGCAGCTCAGTGGTGGTGAGTGAGGGCAGGTCAGACACCCTGGCAGCCCCCACGTCCAACATCTCCCCACGGAGGTGGTGCGCTGGTGTTTGCCTGTACAGCAGAGGTGGGGGCGGGGGTGTCCTCTCTGCTTCTTTCCCTCTCCCCAGTTCTCTCTGTCTTTCATCCCAGGGGAAGGAGCACTTGACTGGAAAATATGTGCATATAATGAAGTGTTTAGTACACACCCATCACAGAGTACCGACCTCACCAACGGAGCTAGACCAGAGAGCTGCTTTATTTACGCCACGCAGAATGTCTTAAGAAAATCTGAACGGTTTGCCAACATGAGAGTTTGCAGGACTTTGTGTAAAAATACAGATTTCTGTTTTCTTTGGAACTGGCAAGTTAGCAGATCTCAACTCGGCTGCTCACGTAGAAACCGTGGGCTGAGGTTGGAAAACCTCTTCAAGTCAGAATATTCTACCCTCAGTGTTTCTTCTCCTAAAATTAGACTGCTTCGCTCCTCTGATCACCCAGCCTGAGTATATGTTTGCATTTAATACTCTCTGCTGTATTCCCAACTTAAAAATTCCCATTATACAGGGGAGAAAACCGAGGCTCCAAGACCTGAACAACTTGCCAAGGTCACAAGTGGGTGGCATCCCCAGGGTCTCCCCTGATAAGCTCTTCAGCAATTCCCCAGGGAGAAAAAATAGTTCCCTCAACCTGCCCTGTTCCCACCTTCCGAAATCCCATCCTGCCCGGCTGACAGGCCAGGAGGAGCCCCCGAACACGCAGGCTGACGCAGGAGAAAGATGGGCTCAGGCGCGTGGGTACTAAGCTCTCATCACAACCAGGCCGCCTCCCCTGTGGGCGGCTGGTGGGCGGAGCTACCACCAGGGCAGGTGAGGACACCTCTGAGGACTACACTGTCCTAACACGCCCGCTCCGCTCCGTACACGCCTCCCAGGCAGTGGGGCCCCTGACCCAGAAACACCAACTCCTCTACCCAAGGTTTGCTCAGTGCTGGAGATGCACACATGTGTTCACACACACACACATGCTTGACACACAAACACAAGCACACACATAAATACAAAAGCATGCACACATACAAACACATATACTATACACAAAAGCACATATATAAAAACATGCATGAATACACATGGACATATACACAGACAAGCACAGACATCCACACAAACACATACATACACACATAAAACTCCGAGAGACTGAGCAGTTGAGCAGTGTGAGGATGGAGGGAGGGAGGGAAAGAGAGAGGGAGGGAGGGAAGGGAGGAGAGGAATGGAGGGAGGGAAGGAAGGAGAGAGGGAGGGAGGGAAGGGAGGAGAGGAATGGAGGGAGGGAGGGAGGAAGGGGAGGGAGGGGAGAGATGGAGGGAAGGAAGGAGAGAGGGAGGGAGGGAAGGGAGGAGAGGAGAGGAATGGAGGGAGGGAAAGAGAGAGGGAGGGAGGGAAGGGAGGAGAGGAGAGGAAGGGAGGGAGGGAGGGAGGGAGAGAGGGAGGGAGGGAGGAGAGGGATGGAGGGAGGGAGGAGAGGGATGGAGGGAAGGAGGGAGGGAGGGAGGAAGGGAAGGAGGGAGGGAGGGAGGGAGGGAGGGGAGGGAGGAGAGAGATGGAGGGAGGGAGGGAGGGAGGGAGGAGAGGGATGGAGGGAGGGAGGAGAGGGATGGAGGGAAGGAGGGAGGGAGGGAGGGAGGGGAGGGAAGAGAGAGATGGAGGAAGGGAGGGAGGAAGGGAGGGAGGGAGGGAGGGAGGGAAGGAGGGAGGGAAAGAAAACCCACGTGCCAGGCATTGTGCTGTGTTTTTCCTGCTTTGTGTTATTCAATCCTCTCATCACCCCTTTGAAGTGGAACATTTGTTTCCCCTTTTCAGATGGGGAAACAGAAGTATGGAGAGATTGGACAACCAGCCCCCGACCTCACAGCCGAGACGGTTCACAACGGAGCTGACGGTTGAGCTGTTGCCTCTCTCGGATCGTGTATTCCCAGTCACCAAATTCTCCTTACATGCCAGACGCCGGACTGGGCCTCGAGAACCCAGAAGTGGGAAGCTATTCCCGGTACCTACCCTCGCAGGGCCCCCAGTTGTGGAGGAGAGGCAAGCATTATGCAAATAATCACACAAATATCCGAGTTATTACCAATGTAATGGGTACAATCCAATTGAAGCCCGGGACACCATGCATGTGTGTGACAGAGGGGCCCTAACTTAAACTTAGTGCTGAAGGAAGTCCTCCCTGGGGGAGGAACCAGACCCCAGCATGGCCTCCCAGAGCTGGTTACTACCTCCCCGTTCATCACCCTCCCGGGACAAAAGAGGAGATGAAGCTACTACAACTTCAAATCAGAACAATGATTTCGCTAAGTTTTAGAGGCAGCCTACCAAAGGACTTGGGAATCCAACTGCTGGCATCTTACCGTAATAAAAGCAGGTGCAGCTGACCTGTGGTGGTGCAGTGGATAAAGCGTCGACCTGGAAATGCTGAGGTCGCTGGTTCGAAACCCTGGGCTTGCCTGGTCAAGGCACATATGGGAGTTGATGCTTCCAGCTCCTCCCCCCTTCTCTCTCTCTCTCTGTTTCTCTCTCTCCCTCTCTCTCTCCTCTCTAAAAATGAATAAATAAAATTAAAAAATTAAAAAAAAAAAGCAGGTGCACCCTGGCCCATTCTGGGACCCCTCACTCCTGAAACCCACCACTGGGAGCTGCCCAAGCATTTATGCCAGCAAGGACATCATGACCTCTGTGTACCAGGGCTCACAGGGCTGCACAAGACTGGTGTTCCACAGCGGCCCCATGTGGACAGGGACAAAACTACAATCCCGTGAATAAGTCAGAATTTCTAGCTCTCTCCCCTGACGTCTGGAAACAACAGAACGGGCCCCCTTCAGACTGTACAAGACCCCATTTGGTCCTGGGAAGGGAACTACACCCGAATGATGGCGAGTAGCTGGGTTCTCCCTCCTACATCTTTTGCCCCCTGGAAACTTTGGCCAACCTCTCCACCTCTCAAAGCCTCGAGATCCCCATCTGTCATTCTAAAGCAACGCGTGCTGCTAAGCATGTTTGGAAATGCCGTCTGTTGTAACTCCCACGACAACCAGGGGACGCAAGCGCTGATCTTCATTTGCACAGAGGAGGAAACTGAGGTCCTGAGAGGTAAAGTAACTGTCCCGCATGACAGCACCTATCAAGCAGCCGTGCTGGAATTCAGAGCTGGGCCCGCAAACCTAGAAACTTCCCTCATTCGTTTACCATTTCATTCAAAATATTTATTGAGCCCCTTTATGTTCTGGATGCTGGGTCTACAGCAGTGATTGAACAGGCAAACATCTTCACCTTCATGGAACTTGCCGTTCTGCTCGGGCGTGCTGCTCCTCTAAAACTGGTGACACATGGCCCTGGCCGGGGAGCTCAGTTGTTTAGAGCAGTGGTCCCCAACCTTTTTTGGGCCATGGACCGGTTTAATGTCAGAAAATATTTTCACGGACCGGCCTTTAGGGTGGGATGGATAAATGTATCGTGTGGCCGAGACAAGCATCAAGAGTGAGTCTTAGACGGATGTAACAGAGGGAATCTGGTCATTTTTTAAAAATAAAACATTATTCAGACTTAAATATAAATAAAACGGAAATAATGTAAGTTATCTCTGAGGACCGGTACCAAATGGCTCACGGACCGGTGCCTGGGGTTGGGGACCACTGGTTTAGAGCGTCATCCTGATACACCCAGGTTGTGGGTTTGATCCCCCGTCAGGGCGCAGACAGGACCAACCAAGGAATGCATAAATAAGCGGAACAACAAATTGAGGTTTCTCTCCCCCTACCCTCTCTCTCTGTTTAAAAATCAACTTGAAAAAAATTTAAATCGGTGACACAGATAAGAGGGGCAACAAGTCTGTAGGGATCCTGGTCAGCCCCAGGACACACACCAGCTTCAGAAAAAGGACAGCCAAGACTCACTGGCCAATACTAGCCCCACCTACAGGCAGCGAGGGAGCCTGGTCAGAACCGCTTCTTGCTAAGCTGGGAAGGACCGGGGTCAAGTTCTTCAGCCCCCGTGGCTGCACGGGGCCAGGACAGAGAGAGAAACAAAGACACCCTGGAAATGGCAGGTCACAAATCTGCTCTCCCGCCCCCCCCCGGAGCCCCTCCCCGAGCTGTCCTCAGCCGAGCACAGATGCCACCCCTGCAGTTTATGAGGTACGGTGTGTAGGTTGCAGACCTACCATCATCCGTAATGAGTTGTTGTTTTTATTTTCCATTTATAGAGGAGCCTGAGTTACTACCTGTGGTCACCGTGGCCATTAAACTGCTCCGGGGACTGAGATTTACATATCGGCCACGTGACCTGCAACAAGCATTGAGAGGGGGGGAGAGACATTTACGGTCTAATTAGAGCTGGTGATTGATACGCAGGGACCGCAGAGAGCAACCTCGTCAACCCCTCCAAAACCAGAACGGCCTCGCCCACAATGCACTCCCAGTGAGTACACGGTGGGGCCCAGGCTGGCAGAGGGGACTGGGAGGGAGGGGGAGGGCTCAGGACAGGTGGACACACGTCCCCCTGGACTGACCTGGCAGAGCTGAAAGGTGGCGGGGAGGAAACCAGGAAGGGACCCCCTCCGCTCCTCCCCACCACGGCATCCAATTAATGCAGTAATTAAGTCCATTACCCGAACAAAGGTTAGCGACCACCGGCTAATAACATACTGCGGCTTCCACAGCTTTCACCCCAAGATCTCAAACCACGTTATAAATCATTAAATACTATTATTTCGTGATTTGTGTAATCAAAGAACTTTCCCGCCATCGCTCTCGTCTCCTGTGCCGCACACAGCTTAGCACCGTGATCTCAGACGGGGAAACCGGGGCACAGAAAGAGGCCAGGTGAACAGGTTTTGATCACCAGACCCCTCACACAGATCTCGGCGCCCACCTGCACTCCTTCCGTCCCTCCGTCCACGGACCAGCCCTCAGCCGGGTCCCACAGCCAGGCACTGTGACGTGAGTGTCCCCTGTAGGAATCACCCTCATTGCCCCTGGGGCAGGTGGAGGCATCCAGCCGGACCAACCTGCCACCTCCTGTCCTGGCCTCTGCCTCAACCCCCTTTTTACCACCTGACCCTCCACCTTGAACAGGGCCGTAAACCGTGCCCCCTTCTTCATGTGGTTTTTAGTCGAGGAACAGGTTTTGATCATTAGACGCAAAGTACCTGTTTCCACCACGTCTCCAAAAGCCGGCGCCCTCTGCATCCGTCCAGATGCTGCTTCCTGAAAACTATCATTTTCCATCTCCTATGACTAATGTGCATCAGGAGCTAAAAATCACATGTGTGCTCAGGACCTCGGAGCCAAAGAGAGCTGCTGAGCCGTTGAGACGCCGGGGAGATGCAGCGGAGACGAGGTGGGCCGTGGAGCCAGCCGCCTCGCTCCTTCTAGTGGGAGAAGCACCCACTGCCAGGCCCTCGTCCATCAGTCAGACACACGGGCTGGCAGCGCACGACGGGCCACCACTCCTCCGCTGCGATGGCAGTCAAGAGGATTAGAATTCGACATCTAACTTGATCACAGGGATGCGCTGGAATAGGCAGAAGAGCAAGTAGAGGAAAGAGCAGGGCTGTCAGCTCCGCCAGCCACCAGCCGAGCCTTGAGAAAGACCATAAGTCCCTAAATAAGTCAATTCTTGGCAGCAGTCAGGAGTGTCAGTCATGGGTCAGACCGCTTTCCGGGCCTGGAGGCAGACAAGGCCAACCCACCCCCTCTCCTGGGGGAGCTCCCATGGAGAGGGAGGAGCAGGCAGCCCCACGAGCAGGTCGTCACAGGCAAGGGGCACGGGAACGGTACAGTGAGCCAAGGACTACGGAGGCACAGAAGAGAAGGCTGCGGTTTTTCTCTAAAAAAATCCAAAAGGCTGCCAGGAGGGGGTGCCGGATGAGACGGGCTTTGAGGGACAAGTAGACTGTCACTGCAGCCGTGAGAAGAGGACCTGCAGAAAGGCAGCGAGATGCAACGCTCAGAGTCACGGACTGTGGAGTGGCACTCCTGGGATTGTGGGTGAGGCCAGTGACTACTTCCTTGGTGACCAAGAGATTCAATCCTCTCTGTCTCAGTTTTCTCATCTGCCAAACACAGTTTTTCCAGGTATTAACTTAGACCATCCATGGCAAAGCGCTTGACACGGTGTATTGAGAACTGGCAGGTGTCTGAGAGATGTCAGCGATTGTCATTCTGTGCAGAAGGAAAAGTGTGAATGACATGAACAAGTCCGCGTGGCTTGGAGCTTCGGTACAAAATGAAGGGTGGTAACTGCTTGGCTTAATATGTCGGTGTTGATGCCATAACCGGTGGGAGGAAGCTGGTGGCCCCTGACCCAGAGTACGCACACGGGATTGGCCTGGAGGCCGTGGACTTGCATGCGGGGACACAGTGGGGAGCCATTGACCTTCGGACGTATAAATGAGGATGGAGAGAACGGGAGGGATTCTGAATGTATGAGGAGGTGCCACCAACTCTTTCTATGTGTCAAGCTGACTAGGCTACCGTCCCCAGGTAGTTCATCAAACAGTAATCCAGGAGTTGCTGGGAAGTTATTTTGTAGCTGTGACTGAAGTTGCTGATCCGTTGACGTGAAGTGTGGGAAACTGTCCTGTAGACTTTGGGTGATCCTGAATCAGTCAGGTGGAAGACCTAGGCTTTCCCTACAGAGGACATTCTGCTGCGGACAGACGCTTCCGCCCTCGCCCGGGAGTTCCAGCCCGCCCTGCGCGTGTCAGACTTGCCACGTCCTATCCACCGATTCTGTAGGAGCAGTCTTAATGTCTGCCTACTATTAGTTCTCTTTCTCTGGTTGAACCCCGACTTACACAGTAACTGATTAAAAGGAAAGGTAAAAGAAACCACGTTCGTCCTAGAGAGTCCTCGTGAAGCCTGGGACGTACAGTCCCTGCCTCGTCCTTGGGCCGGAGTCCATACACATCCCCTTTGATGCGGCTGCCTCTTCTGAACGCAGCCGCATTCCTGCCTGGGCTGGCAGCTCCCGAGAGCAGATCGCGGAAGTCCGGACTTATCGACTCGGACATATAGATCACGCTCCCCGGTCGGGCTTTTCATCTCTCTTTGTTTTGCTCCTAATATATATAGTTTTATATGATGTCTTTTATGTTCGGCTGACTCTTTGATCTCTTCGGGGAAACACTTCGCACGCCCCTCAGGGCTGCTTTTAACCTACCAAACTCCCTGACCATAGGCAGGGTTCTGCAAAGAGACAGGCTAAGCAGAGGGAGCGAGGGCGAACACAGAGGTACCTGGGGACAATGGTGTGCTTCCCGAGGCCCCTGTGATACGTGCTGGGAGCTCTCCTTAGGGCCTCTCCAGCCCCGTGTTTCAGAGGGTGTGGCTAACCAGTGGGCAGGGGAGACCCAGTCTCTGCTCGCTCTACCGGGCTTGTCTCAGACACCAGCTGCTCAAATCCTTCCAACGGTCTGGGCCACGGGGAGCTCAGAGGGTCTCTGAGGTCGAGCTTCCTGAGAGTTTCCTTTTACTCTGATGCAATACCAGACTAAAAGAAAAGTTTCGGTGTAGTGTAAGAAGCGTCCACACACCTTCTATCCGGGCTTGCCAGTTGCTACACTTTGATCTATTTGCTTTATTCTCTCTGTGTGTGAACACAGACAAACAGGCCAAGGTCAGGAATGTCAAGGGCGTCCCATGGCCTCCCTGGTGGCTCACCAACAACAGGGTGCCTCCGGGCTCTATGCAAGCTCTGCTGAGACCTCTGACCGCTGCTGCCCGGGTCCGGACAGACGTCAGGGGGAGCAGCTGGAGGAGCCAGCCAGCTCCTGGATTCTGACATTCTGCCACAAGTATCATCAGGTGCTCTTAAACTGATACTCTGCATCATGGCCAAGTTTAGAGGGGTTTTTTTGTTTTGTTTTTGTTTTGTTTTGTTTTGTTTTGTTTTTTGTATTTTTCTGAAGCTGGAAATGGGGAGAGACAGTCAGACAGACTCCTGCATGCGCCCGACCGGGATCCACCCGGCACTCCCACCAGGGGCGACGCTCTGCCCACCAGGGGGTGATGCTCTGTCCCTCCGGGGTGTCTCTCTGTCGCGATCAGAGCCACTCTAGCGCGTGGGGCAGAGGCCAAGGAGCCATCCCCAGCGCCCGGGCCATCTTTGCTCCAATGGAGCCTTGGCTGCGGGAGGGGAAGAGAGAGACAGAGAGGAAGGAGGGGGGGTGGAGAAGCAAATGGGCGCTTCTCCTATGTGCCCTGGCCAGGAATCGAACCCGGGTCCCCTGCACGCCAGGCCGACGCTCTACCGCTGAGCCAACCGGCCAGGGCAAGTTTAGAGTTTAACCTCACCCTTGTCCAGCCTGGGCCATTCACCCTTCAACCATCTGGGCCAATCCCACTGAACCCCACTCTGACCTTCCTAGGGACGGCACCAGAGGCTGCCACCCAACGCCGTGTTTGTCTCAGAAGCACAGAGTGGCTGTTCTCTCTGCTGTCCCTTTCTTGTCCCCAGTAGGCTCCTGGGATGGCTTCTAACAAGCACTGGCTGAGTGCCAGTCACTGTGTGCTGAAACCCGCAGGGCACCTCTTCTACACTAAGCATTTTCTGTGATCCATCTCACAGACGAGAGCTCTGCAGTTCCGAGGACGCCGACGAGGGAAGCATGCCCCCAGGATCCCAACCCCGGTCCGCGTGATGCCCACCTGTGCTCCCTCCACGAGGCCGTGCACCTCTAGCCCCCGGGTCTCATCCGTGAAACGGGTTCGAGCATGCCTACCTCATGCGGCTGCCGGGAGATTACAATGAGACTCTCTCTATAAAGCCCCTCAGCACGGGACCTGGAACACAGATGGTGGCGGTAACAGAAATGCCATCATTCCGCAGCCCTCCCGAAAAATTCTGCTCATAACCTTGAAGAGGAAAAAATAAATAAAATGAGCGGGAAGAAACTGAGTATCCTCGGGAACCCTTAGCTCCCTCTCCCCAAGAGGGAAGCCGTCTCCTCTCTCTAACTAGGCAGGTGCTCACTCGTGAGAATCAAGGCCACACGCAAGCCAGGAGCATTTGTTCAAGAATTAAAAGTCGGCCCGTATGGCCCTGCCATTAAACTCCCTGTGGGTGAGCTGGGTTAACAGTGGGGCCTCGTGGAATAAGCCATTAATCTCCGCGTGGAATGCGAGAGCCATACAACTTACTTCCACCCTAATCTCCCATGAGTTACAGCCTCTTCCGTGATTCATAAAACAAATCAATCACACCTCCCAGGCTCTCATCTATTTATTACTTACTGCTTTTTAAACGCCCGGAGAAGGAGAACCGGTGGGATGCTGTTCGCCCCTCTCCCCGGCTCACCTGGCCTCCATGAGCTGCAGGAAAATAGACTCTGGGCCCTTCCTCGGGTCACAGAGCGAGGTCAGTTGAATTCTCAGACTCGCGAGGAGCCGATGAGGTCGCAACCACGACATCTGGAAGGAGACTTGCTAGCACTCACCAGAGGGTCATCCCCGACTTACGTCCGGAAGGCTGATCGGGGCAGCGGGTTGAAAGCACAGCCCTCTGTGAAGGTCGGGCTTGTGTTTCCTCTCCCTGAACTTGGGTAGGCTTGTGACTGCTTCAGTCAACAGACTAGAGCCATCGTCGTGCTAGGTGGCTTCCAAGGCTTGTTGCAGGAACCAGGCAGTTTCCATCACAGTCTGTGGAATATGGGGTGACCAGTGAGGGATCGTGCCAGAGTGGAAACATGCTGGCCCAGCTGAGTCCAGCTTCCAGCCGAGGCACCAGATCACGAATTAAGCCAACCATGGAATCAGACTCTCCAGTTGCCTGCTATTCAAGTCGCCTCCACCCCTTTGAGCGTTCCCAGCTGCAGATTCAAACATCAGGGTGCAGAGTCCAGCCAGCCTCCCAGTATCCTCTCGGAATTCCCAACCCATAGACTCCCTGGGCATAATAAAATGGCGGTTTCTATTTCACTAAGTTTGGGATGTTTTGTTACACAGCAGTAGAAACTGTAACAATCAGCAAGGAAGCTCGGCAGGAACTGAACAGAAGGGGAAGCACTCACTGTGTGCCCGCTCTCTGCCAGTTGCTTGGCACAATGTAGTATTTCCATCAGTTCTTAACAAAATCCCACAAGGGCAATAAATCATTGCCGCCCCTTTACAGAAAAGGAACTGATGGTTCTGAAAGGCAAAGCCATGCCGCAAAGCCAGTATCTACCTGGAAAACCGACTCCAAACCTCATGCTTACTCTCTACCTGCATGCTTCTACACAGCTTTAAATGAGTTCTCAGATGTTTGGCTTTAATTGCCTAAGTACAATATATCAGCTATGTTGCCTGACTTTCTTGGTATTTTAGCAATTTTTACCTAAATAATCTGTTAAGTTTTGCCCATTGATTGTAGGTATAGGGGGACCATGAGGCCCGTAGCTTGTTGACAATTTCAAGCACTAGATAAGGGCTCCCAGACTTGCACAGGCTCCAAAATGTTTATGCCTGTGCTTTCAATCTGCCACCCTGATAGGCCGTCCAGACTTCAGGTGATGAAGACCAGACCTGTGCCCTCAGCCCCGATGATGAGGGTTAGCGAGTCTCCCAGACGCCACGGGTACAAACAGGTGCTCACAAGCGAGCTCAGGACCCTGAGGCCTCAGGGCAGTGGGAAGGGCCAGGGTTGTTAGGTCCCCTCCACCAGTCGTGCCCACTGGACACTGTCCACAGAAGCAGCCAGAGGGCAGCGGGACCGCCCACTCAGCCCCCTGAGCCCTGGAGAGCACAGCTCCCCCCTCCCCTCCCAGTACTGTTGGCTGCTGGACCCAAGCCATGGTCCACTGGGTTCCATTCCTAGTCTTCCCACAGAGGAGTCCCTCAAACATGAGCCTTTGCAAAACCGAGTCCCAGCCTCCTGGCCCTGCAGTGTACAACCCCTACACGTAGAGGCCCCAGAAGGGGACATTGGTTAGGCAGCCCCGTGGCCTCTTGAAGTTCATTCAAAGTGACAAGGTGCGAGTGTGGAAGGGCCAGATGCAGGTGGTGCTCAGTGCAGCCATTAAGCAATACTGTCAGCCCGACTTAGACTGCTCCGTGCTCCCACCATCCGCCCTCTACGCTCCAGGCCCAGGGACCTTCTGAAATAAATGAATGGGTCCCATCCCACTCTCACCTCCCCCCCCCCCCAGGGCAGGGGGGATCTGCACTCTACTCTAGCAGAGATTCCCAAACTTGATTGTACGTCAGCATCCCCTGCAGGGCCCCACCCCGGGAGTCTCTGCTCAGTAGGTGTGAGAAAGGGTTCCAGCATGTGCATTTCTAACAGGGCTCCAGGAGACGCTGATGCCGCCGGTCCAGGACCGCACCTGGAGAACCGGAGGCCCACAGGAGCCAGTACCTCTTGTCTCACACTCACCTGTCCCAACCGAACTCTCGCTGCCCGTACTTACGCGGCAAAGACCCCTCTTGGGATCTGCAAACCCACCAGACTGCTTCACGTTTTCCGAGCCCTATCCCTCCCCCTGACTCGCTCTCCCCGGTCCTGGACTCCGTCTCATCCTCCAGGGTTCAGCTTGGTGCCATCTCCTGACACAGCCCTTTCGGCCCCACCCCCAAGGATGCCCTGGCCTTGCTGTCTCTATCGCTCTTTCCATCCCTCTGCTTCTTAGCACATCCGGCATGCAGAGGGAATTCATGGCTCCATTTGTTGGGGTATCTCCGTGTGCCTGGGCCAGAGTTTTCTGTCTCCACTTCCAGCTTACAGCTCATTGCCACCGGACTGTGCCTCACCGGCACCGTTACCCCGCTCAGTGTCTGTCCCATCGCAGGTGCTCAGAAAATGTGTCTTACATAGGGACAGTGCCTTATTTCGTTCTCATGAGAACCCTGTGAGAAAAGGACTATGAAGCCCATTTTACAGATGCGGAAACAGAGGTCCAAAGAGGTGAAGTCACGTGTCCAGGGTCAAACAGCCAGGTATTAAAACCCAAGCCTGTGGACTCCAAAGGTCTTATCCAGCCCTGTTGATGGGAGAACAGAGGAGCAGGGCTGCTGAGGGGGAAGGATCTGGACGTGAGCTGGAGAGAACACGGATGTGTCAGGAGCGGAAGCCGGCAGGAGTGTTAGCTGGTAGAGACCCGACCGCCCCCTGGAATGCAGGAAGCCACTACCCTGGAGAGCAGGGGTGGTTGTGATTACGTCATAAGGTGTGATGGCAGTTCCACCCCACCTCCCCCAACCAGACTCTCCTCCTATGGCCTCCCATTGGTCTGAGCAGCAGGCGGGGCAGACTAGGGACACACACGGGGAAGGGACAAGGTCCAGGGCAAAGGCTGGTGCGGGACATGACGGGGGGAGGGGCAGAGCCGAGGCGGCCTGGGAACAGGATCACCAGAGAACATTACCACCCACTAGTCTCCTTCCAAACACCGGGGCTCCAAGGTCAAAGGCTTTTGACTGCACGGCACAGATTTTACTGCCTGTTGGTGCAATGAGCACACTGGGGTTGCTCCTCCCGAGGGCTGTGGTCCAGCGGTCAGGCCCCCTTTGAGACTGCGGCCCAGCCTAATGCCACAGCCTTACGGCATCTGGGAAGCAGTCATCAAACTATAGGTAGTCTCCTGCACAGCCTAGAGGGAGGGAACCTCCCACCAGACACCCCTGTAGGGCGGAGGGAGGGAAGGAGGCGTGGCCTTGGGCACCAGCCATCCTGGGAGCAAGAGAGGCCTGAATGGACTACCAGGTTGTCAGCTTCAGGAAAAAGGAGGCCTCCCAGAGGAGACTGGTCAGAGACAGAGGTGACAGACAGATGCACAGAGAATCCTCGGCTTCCCGAGAGGGTGGATGCTCCCAGAAGGCGGTGCACCTCACATAGGCCGCATGGAGGCCCTTTCTCCCACAAGAGACCCATTTAGAAGTTGGTCCGGCTAATAAGGGCCAACGGACTCTGGCCTAAAGGCAAAAAGGAGATACGAAAAGACATTGCTCATCCTGTGTGTGCGCATGTGTGTGTGTGTGTGCATGCGTGTGCATAGGTATGGTGTACCTATGCACAAGTGTGCATTCACAAAACGGAAAGAGGAGGAAGAGGAGGGTGGAGAATGGGACAAAAATTGCACCCACTTAAGATCTGAGTAGCAGAAATGACAAAACTGAAGCTGTTTTCAGGCACGTCGTGAGCAGGCAGGGTTCTCTGGAAGAGACGATCGTGCCAGGGAAGGAGAAGGTAGCAGGAAGGCAAGAAGACCAGGGAGGGGATGGACTGACTCCACAGAACAAGCTCTCAGCTCCAGTGTACAGGAGCTGTGCCAGGCTGACGAGGACAGGACACCGTGGACATCGCCCGTCCATACAGTCGCCAGGAGCTCAAGCCTCCCCCATGGCGCAGAACACACGTGATTCCAGCCCTAGTCAGTAAGGAGCAAAGACCAGTCCGACCCATCCTGAATCAGTCTGTTGCTATTCATTGAGCATTACCATGTGCCAAGCATTGTTCGGGCACAGGGGACACAGTGGGAAGTGGCACAGACCTGAGGCCCTGGTTTCATGAAGCTCACGGTGAGAGGGGAAATACAGCTGACAAGTATTTAAACTGATGAGTATAAGGTGGATAAGGAGAGGGAGCAGGGGTTGGGGGCGTACACCAGAGATTCCCGCAGTCTGGGCAGTCAGGGTGGCCTCCCTGAGAAAGTGAGATTTAAGAGGGTCACCGAGGGATGACCATGTAGAGGACCACGTAGAGATGAACTAGGACAGTGGCAAGGACAGAGGGACCAAAGTTTTTCTGTGATTGGTTATGTGAAGAGATGGTTCTTTGAGGACTGAAGCATGTTGTCCGGTGGACGATTTATGAGAAAGAAGATATTTTTTCAAGTACTAAAGTATGTTGTCCTACAGAGCCATCATAGGGGTCTCGGAGTTGTCTTTTCTTCGTGGGTTCTGTAAAGGTAAACATTATCCCAGTCATCCCTGGATGGGAGGCAAAAAAAAATTAAAAAGAGCTTTTTCTTTAGATGTGAGGGAGCCTACATACAGTGGAAAGGCAGAAAATAGGGTTCAAATTCCACTTCTGTCCCTCACGAGCTCTGCGACCTTGGCCCACTTCTTTACCGTGTCTGAGACTCAGTCTTTAAGATGGGGATGTTCATGGTCCCCCCCTTCATGGAGTTGTTATGAAAATTAAGCAAGTTCACCCGGAGTGCATAGCACGGTTCTTGGCACAGAGAAAACAGTCAATAAAAGCAGATGATGACTATGTGGACCCATACTTGTTATGCTAACTTGCTACTGCCAGCGTAACATATCGCTATGGGCTTCAGGGCTTAAACAATACATATTTGCCTGACCTGTGGTGGCGCAGTGGATAGGGCGTCAGCCTGGAACGCTGAGGTTGCCGGTTTGAAACCCCTGGGCTTGCCTGGTCAAGGCATGTATGGGAGTAGATGCTTCCTGCTCCTCCTCCCTTTCTCTCTCTCTCTCTCTTTCTTTCTATCTCTCTCCTCTCTCTCTCTCTGAAAAAATAAATAAATAAAAATCTAAAAATATTGAATAAATTTAAAAAACAATACATATTTATTATCTCATAATTCTACGGGTTAGAAGTTTGACATGGGTCTCGTAAAAATAGAGTCAAGATGTCTGCAAAGTTGTATCCTTTTCTAGGGGTTTAAGGGACAGTCTGCCCTCTCGTCTCGTCCAGCTTCTGGAGGTCCCCCATGCTCTTTGACTCATGACCTCTCTTCCATCTTTAAAGCCAGCAGGGGTGTCCTCTCTTGGGCCATCACTCCTCAGTCACATCGACCTCTGCCTGAGCCAGAAAAGGTTCTCCAATTCTAAGCATGTATGTGATGACCTTGGGCCCACCTGGACATGTCAGGATGGCCTCTCCATCTCAAAGCCATTAACCTTAACCACACCTACAAAGTCCCTTTTGTCACGAAAGGCCACATATTCAAAGGTTCCAGGGATTCCGATGTGATAGGTCTTTAGAGGGCCATTCTCCTGCCTACTACACAAGTGTATCTACCTGCATTTATTTTTTGTAGAAATTTAATGAGATGTTAGTCCTCATGACTATGTGCACCCACTGTTGGACACGTGTCCTCCTCATGTGTCCTCTCCCACTTTCTTATGTATTTTGCAAGTGAGTTTCTCGCAATAGCAGGTATAAATGCATGGTACAGCTCATTTAAAACCTTGGGAGTCCCCAGTCCCTCTTACTTTTGGAAGGTGTTCCATCCCCCATCCTGCAAACCACATTAAACTATATCCACATCCTACAATGAATATAATTTCGATATATCTATAGGAATCGAGTTAGACTGCCCTAGTTTTCATAATGTTGTGTTTTCTGTACATTGAATTAAATGTCCCTTTTTCTACTTTGCAGTTTCCTTGTTCAGAGCTGAGCTATTTTATAGGTCTTTGAAAAAAAGTTCATCGGTCCATACACTGTACCTTAAGGACCCAGTGAATCAAAGAGCCCTCAGGGAACGGATTTTCCCCTTGAGGCAGGGTAGGGGAAAGTGAAAGAAAGAACAGGAGGAAGGGAGGAAGGAAAGAAGGAAAAGAAAGAGAAATAAAGGAAAGCAAAAAAAAAGGGGGGGAAGGGATTTGGAATAGAAAGACAGAGGGAAGGAACAGAGGGAGGGAGGAAGGGAGAGAGGGAGAAGAAAGGAGACTTAACTCCTTCCAGTACAAAAACACAATGATTCTCTTTCTCTTCCAGTAGCAGGACCTATGGATCACCCATGAGTACAAAGACGCCCTCATCCTGTTAAGTAATCCCATCGAGAGTCATTTATTCATTCATTTGTTCAAAACGATTTCCTCTGCGTTTGTTAAGGGCCCGTGCCCACACCGGGAACTAGAAACATGATGAATTAGCCAGTCTAGCCGGGAACGATCATGAACATGATCGGGGGCACATCACCTCCATCTGAGAGAGCAGGCCAGACTCATTGTCTGGGAACATATTGTCAGAGAGAGCACGACTGGGTGTTTATTTACCCGGTCTCTAAGGGCCTCCAGAAAAATCTGGTTCCTTACCTGACTCCTTTCTCGTTTTTTTCTTTCAGTATCATTTGCATATAGGGAACCACACAGATTTTAAGTAGACTAGCCTTTCCACATTAACCAAAATCTATAGAACTTCCCCATCACCCCAGAAGGTCCCCTGTGGCCTTTCCCAGCAAATCCACTTGCCCCCAGAAGCAACCACTGCTTTGATTATCCCCCCGCCCCCCACCAGTTAGTTTTGCCTGTTCTTGAATGTCACATCCACAGAGTCATATACTATACACGGCTGCTTTTGTGTTTGGCTTTTTTTCCTCAATAAGATTTTTTTTTTTTTAATTTCACTCATGGTGTTGTGTGAATCACTAATCTATTTATTTTTATTTTTGAGTTGTATTCCACCATATAAATAGACCAGACCTTCCTCCATTCTCCCGTTGCTGACTACTTGGGGCTACTTCTGGTTTTAGGCTATTGTGACGAAAACCACTACGAACATTTTTGTAAAAGCCTTTTTATTGGATGTATATTTTCATGCAGATCCATACCAAGAGACAGAATGGCTAGGCCGTAGAGTGTAGGCTGTTTGACTATAATGTTACACTCTTCTCTAAGCGGCTCCACCACTTACCCTACCCGCCGCCTGGGAGGTCCCAGCTGCTCCACACCCTCGCCAACACTGGGTCTTGTCTGTAGCATCCTGTTTGGTAGATGTTCAAGAAACTCAGCTCAGGACACCGCAACTTAATTTCACTCTTAAGAGGAAACGTTTAATCTGGAGTGCAAAGAATGCTTCAGGGAGCCTCTACATACCCCTACAATTGCATTTCTGAATGTGTGGCTATTTGGGGGTGTCCTTTTCTCTGAAGGAAGGAACCACACTTTCAAAAAACCAAGGAAACACCATTCTAAAGAAGAGATGGTTGACATTGTGATTCTTAAGATCACTGAATTCTAGGATGGGAACCGGACTCAGAAGGCAATCCGCAGCCTGCCCCTCTGGGGTGGAAGGGGAGAGGGGCGGGTATTCTCACAGAAGGAGACTTTATAGCAGGGGTCCCCAAACTACGGCCCACGGGCCGCATGCGGCCCCCTGAGGCTATTTATCCAGCCCCCGCCGCACTTCCGGAATGGGGCACCTCTTTCATTGGTGGTCAGTGAGAGGAGCATAGTTCTCATTGAAATACTGGTCAGTTTGTTGATTTAAATTTACTTGTTCTTTATTTTAAATATTGTATTTGTTCCCTTTTTTTTGTTTGGGTTTTTTTTTTTTTTACTTTAAAATAAGATATGTGCAGTGTGCATAGGGATTTGTTCATAGTTTTTTTTATAGTCCGGCCCTCCAATGGTCTGAGGGACAGTGAACTGGCCCCCTGTGTAAAAAGTTTGGGGACCCCTGCTCTATAGGGCCTGTCTGAAATCTGCTCCATTAGGGTTCGGGCTCCCTAAGAGGCCTTTTTAACGGTAAGAAAGATCCCCTCCCCAGCCACAGCCATGGGCATTCCTCCCTGTGGTCTGGCCGCCCCGCAAAGGGGAGCTACGATGAAACCACCCTTGCCCCAATGCCCCTACAGCTCCCAAACAGTATCCCCAGAAAGCTGCAGTAACACACCAAGGCAACCCAGAATGGGAGTCCACAGATCTATGTTCACCTTCAAGGACCTCAAATCGTAAGACCCGAGAAGCCCTGTCTAAACCGAGCTCCCTGTCCCTCGCCCGGTCTAGGTCTTCACTGTCCAGTATGGGTCACATGTGCTGGTCCAGATTGAGATGTGCTTAATGAAAAACAACAACAGAAAAAAAAACAGTCAAGCCTGACCTGTGGTGGCGCAGTGGATAAAGCATCGACCTGGAGATGCTGAGGTCGCCAGTTCAAAACCCTGGGCTTTCCTGGTCAAGGCACATATGGGAGTTGATGCTTCCAGCTCCTCCCCCTTCTCTCTCTCTCTCTCTCTCTCTCTCTCTCCTCTCTCTTTCTCTCTCTCTCTCTCTCTCTCTCTCTCTCTCTCTCCCTGTCTCTCCCTCTCCTCTCTAAAAAAAAAACAATGAATAAATAAAAAAAATAAAAAAACAGTCAAATATCTCATTACTGATTTTTATATTGACTACATGTTGAAATGATAATCTTTTTGGAAAATCAGATTAAATAGAAGGTATTGTTCAAATTCACTTAATCTGTGTCCTTTTTAGCTACTAGAAAACTTTAAATTGTACATATGATTTACATTATATTTCCATTGTATACTCAGGTCCAGCTTATGCTGACCTGGGAAGCAGGACTTCTGGTTTTAAAAACAGGACAGTCCCAGGGAAACCAGAATGAATTGGTCACCCTGGCCCCAGGAATGCACGCCAGCCCCGAGTCTCAGAGCCCTAGGGCAGGCTGACCTTCCCACCTACCCACTGAGCCCGAGCTGTCTGAGGATGTGCAGGGCAGACATAAAATTCCAACTGGCCTCATGGGTCATTGCCTCCTGGAACCGAGTGGAAACCAGAATTCTCCGGCTACACCCACTGAGGCAGCAGAAAAAAAGAGAAATGGGAGAAGCCCTTTGGCTGTGTTTGGGGATCAGCCTCCTCTGAGCTGTCCTGTCTGATTGATCAGCACGCTTCCCTGCACTCCCTGGGGGTGGGGTCAGGGTGGGGAGCCAGCCTGGCTCGCCGCCCGGGCCAGGGCCACCGGCACAGAGACCTGTCCCCTCCCTCTCCTTCATCTGGGCGGGTTTCCTCGGCTGAATCCGAGGAAGGGGCTTTTTCGTCTGGAGTTCTGCTCACAATCAGACAGGACTGCCTTCCAATCATCAATCTCTCCCAGTCTCCTTTCAACACAAGCACTGTCTCCAGCCAAGCCACCGGGGCAGTTGGGGCACGGGCACCCACGTGCTTCTCTGCTTCCCTGTGGATTCAGAGGCAGCTGAAGCTGACTTCCAGGTGAGGAGAACAAGCAGAGTTTCATTCATTCATTCAGACATTCACTGAGCACCTACTATGTGCTAGGCATTGAGACAAGTGCGGGAAATAAAACAAGTGGGGAAACAAATGAGAGAGAAGTCATTACAAAAAAATTTTTTGTTTGTTTTTAATGTGATGAGAGTTATGAAAGGACAAAAACCTG
This sequence comes from Saccopteryx bilineata, assembly GCF_036850765.1. Classification (NCBI taxonomy): domain Eukaryota; kingdom Metazoa; phylum Chordata; class Mammalia; order Chiroptera; family Emballonuridae; genus Saccopteryx; species Saccopteryx bilineata. The sequence continues at coordinate 198,527,849 of NC_089495.1, read as the reverse complement.
AGTGCTCTGAAAACATTTATCCAAGATCTAGACCCAGCAGGGTAATCATGGAAGACTTCCCTGAGGAAGTGACCTTTATATGGACAATACCAAAAATGAGCAGAGTTCATTGAACACTGAAGTCTGTGCTCTGGACCCTTGAAGATGGGGACTCAGTGAACAGAGAGAGACCTCTGGAGGTCCCCACACTGTAATGCTGCGTTTGACTTACTTCTTGACTAATCCACTCAGGCCTCAGAGAGGAAACAGGCTGTTCCCAGTCAGAACTGACTCTAAAGACCTGGGCAAGGAACCCAAGGGCCCCAGGTATGGCTCAGCAGGAAGTAACCCCAGAACAAAGCACAGAGCTTAGAGTAAGACTGTGGGCTCTAGAGTCCAACCAATGCACATCTGACCTGCAGTCTCACCACTCAGTGCTCTTAGATCACATCTGAGTCTCAGTTTCCTCATCTGTAAAAGGAGATCAAACAGCACCCATTTCATGCAGTTCGGGGAACTCCGAAAGATACACACAGAGCTTAACGAGGCGGACATATCTAAACACTAAATAGAAAGTGGATTTTTTTATTTACTTATTTATTTTTTGCTGTAAATTATTAGTGCTTCAGTGACAAGAGAGAGAGAGATACAGAGCGCTGTGGGAACTGACTACCTCTTATCATTTATCATACAGTAACAATTATTTCAAAGAAACTCTACCACTGGCAAAGTGCCACATTGTGTCTCAAGGAAGACACATTGGAGCCGAGCCACGGAGGGTGGATGTTGGGCTCTCAGAGATCAAGGAGAGGTTTCCAGGTAGAGGAATTTGAAGAAAGGCACAAAGACCAGGCTGGGTGCGGCGCGTCAGGAACAGCCCCGGAGCACCGAGGGGACAGGGGATGGTCGAGCTAGGCTCACGGGCTGGGCAGGGTGGGGTGGGAGGGCCTGCAAGGCCCTGCGAAGTTCTGACTTCATCCTTACAGACCATGACTGGGCTACTGAAGATGTTGGAGCTGACAGATGACTTGTTGGGGATGATGTAGGCAGAATGGAGTTTGCCTGGGAAAGAGACACATGAGGCAAAGGCCAGAGGAGGAGGCTGATACAAACATCTGGAGGAAGAGCTGGGAAGTTTCATATACAGGGTCACCCCGAACATCCCAATACCGGCACACCCTGTGCTATGTCTTGGCCCCATGACTTGGCACACGCTATTCCATTCTGCCTCAAATTCCAACAAACCTACCCTCCAAAATTGAGTCATTCATTCATTCAGCTACTGCTATTTATGAAGCACGTACCCTGTGTCAAGCCCATAATCCCCACTCTCAGGAAATTGATTGTCTAATGTAAGAGTCAGCAAACATTCTCTGTAAAGGGCTGGAGAGTAAATAGTTTAGGTTTTGCAGGTCAAAAGGTCTCTGTGCAAATTCTCAACTCTGCTATTATGAGGCAAAACTGCCCATAGACACTACGTAAATGAATAGGGCTGGTTATATTTCAATAAAACTTTATATAAAGAGACACCGAGCCAGAGTTGACCCAAGGGCTGGTTGATTCCAATAGAAAGGTTATGCAAGCCACTGACGTGAGCTATTGCATATGTAAATTACATATGTCATTTGAAATTTTCCAGTAGGTACATTTTTAAAAGTAAAAAGAAGTGGGCAAAATTCATTTTTTAAGTGCGTTTTAGTTCATCCAAAATATTTCAACCTACAATGAATATAAAAAGTTATTAATATGTCCCATGATTTTTGTACGTTAGATCTTTGAAATTCCGTGTGTTTTTTTACACTCAACAGCACCTCTCAACTCAGACCGCCATATTTCTAGTGCTCAATGGCCACCTGTGGTTGTGGCTACCATACTGGAGAGTACACGCCAAGTAGAAACGGGTGTTCCATCCAGGGAGCGACAAGGAGAAAAAAGGACAGGAAATTATGTGACAGGAACTGAGGGCATGAATTAATTCCGATCCAAACCCAGCCTGGCCACTTGCTTGCTGGGTCACTTTGGATGTGGGCCTAAGCCATCTGGGGTCTCACTTTGAGGCCCCAAGGTACCAGGCATCTTCAGCCCCTGGCTTCCTACCCGCTCAAGTATGTGGAGATGCTGGGAGTGAGAGTCTGGTAGTTGGAGTCATCTGTTTGGATGTCTTTGCTCAAAAGCACTTTTGATAATACAGTCATCTTGAAAAGATCAGGGTGAGGTTTTTGCGGCTGCTCCCACCACTCATCCCTCTCCCGAGGCCTTAGAGCATGCTTGTTGCTGTTGAGGGGTCGGGCTGGGGGTGGGGGGGATAGAGGGAAGGAATAAGAGAACCAGCCTCCCCCACTCCCTGGGGGAGTTGTGCCCATCCCCCCCACACACACACACATGCACAGAAACACACACACATGCACAGAAACACACACACATGCACAGAAACACACACACATGCAGGAACCCAGTTGTTCCCTTCCCAATACCAAGCCAGATGTGACAACTGTGATCTCCAGCCCGTCAGGGAGCGGGACGTGGGAACAGAAACAGACTCCACCTGAGTCAGAGGATGAGTCAAACGTTCTGGAGGCCTCCGGAGGGAACAGCAGGAGGGGCTGGGGGAGGAAAGGGAGCGAGGCCCCCAGGGGAGAGGGAGGGAGAGTGGGCTGCTCTCCCAGGCCTGGAGCCAGGGAGGAACGTCCTGGAAGGAGCGGGGTCCCCTGCTGTGGCTGGCTGGTGTCCAGAAGGAGGGGCTGCCCCGGGGCTGCAAGGTGGCTGGGCAGTAAGAGAAGGCAAGTGCCTTCTGAGGGGCCCAGCGGGGAAGGGTTCAGACAGGGCGGGCGTATAGATGCTACTCTGTGCACACGTGACAACACCCACAAGCAGCTGCCCTCTGTGAAGACTCAGCCCCGCCCCTTGCTCCTGTGGAAGTGTGTCCAGAAGCCTAGCCTGCTAATCAAGTGGGATGTTACTGATGTCCCATGCTGAACTGGGGAAACTGAGGAAGGGGCAATGCTGGGCCAATAAGGTGGGGCCCGCTCACTATAGTAGGTCCTACACTCCTACAGAGTCTGGCGGTGAGCTTAATTCAGGTATGCGGTCAGTGCTGGGGACCCGTCACACTGCTATGGGGGCACCCTCAGAGAGCTCACCAGTCCATCACATCCAGGAAACAGACTCAGACTGGCAGAACCAGGTGGGGGACAGGATAAGGACGAGGACAAGAGACAGGGGTCAGCATGGTGAGTGACCCCAGGAGCACAACTCAGGCCACCAAAAAGGGGTGATCCCTGGGTGTGTAGACAGACACAGCAAAGCCCGTGTTGTCTCCCACATCATGCCACAGGGTTTGATCTGCCTCCTGGCTGACACACTCAGGGCTTAGGACAGGGACAAGCCTGTCCCTAACTCTCATTGAGTCCCAGACCTGGGATGGGGGGCCCTGGAGAATAGACCCAGGGCCCCGGCATGGCTAGAGGAAGCATAGGGGCAGAAGTGGCTCCTCCCACCCATTCCCGACCTGCCTGTCCTGGGCTCCCTCTGTTCACATCACCCCTGTATAACTCCTACTCTCAGTTTGGGGTCCCCGAAAGCAGATCCCCAGACAAGGATTTGGGTGCATGTGGTTGATTTGGGAAGTGATCCTGGGCATGAGGAAGAGGGAGACAGGAAAAGAAAAGGTGATTGAAGAGGCTATTCCTGAAGTCACTGCAGTAGGCCATGGGGCTTGAGTGCACCGGGACCTCTGAGACTGCGCAGAAGACCTCCCAGAATTTCCTTGCAGAACAACGGGGGGGCTGGATCCCTGAGCCACCACTTCCCATCCCCTTTGGTTGAAGGCGGCCCCCAAGAGAGTTCGTTTCCTGCCACCTGCACCCCTGCAGTTCTCAGAAAAGCCATGGATGTGGGAGTCAGGAACCTGAGTGACACCCAGGGACCTGCCACGCCTCGCTTGGCCTCCCTTTACTTCAAGTAAACTGCAAACTCCCTCCCAGGGCCCCAAGGGTATCGAGTGGTCTGGGCCTGCCTACTTGGCCAACCTCCTCTCCTTCCCCTTTCCTCCTCACTCGCCGGTGGTATCGGCCTTCCCTCCATTCCCAGAAACAGCCACACCTCGAGCCTTCCCCTCACTCTTCATTCAACGGACACTCCATGGCCATGGTCACATGGCCCATTCCTTCTGGTCCTTCAAGTCTCAGCACAAGCGTCCCCAGCAGGGAGACCTCCCCTGACCACCTACCTCATGCCCAACCCCCCTGATATTCTCACTCATACCCCAGTGGATGTTCACAGCCGGCTATCAGGAAAAGAAAACAAAGCCCTGACCTGTTGTGTTGGTCCGTTTTCATGGCATAAGGTCTCCCACCAGGTGCCAATGTCAGACCAGCTGTGGAGTCGGGAAGAGAAACGGTAACGCGTCCTTACAGAGTTCCAGAGTGTTTCCGTGGATACAGCCGAGGTAAATAACTCCAAGAACACAGAGAACAGTAAAGTAATTAAAAAGTGATGCATTTGGTTTTTATTTTAATATAATCTACTTAATTATCAATTTATATCATTCAATTTTTTTATGATGGCTGTGTTTTAAAACCAGCTCACAAAACTCCTGAAAAGTTCACAGTTGGCTTTCGTGACCTGATATGAATTAGATCTTAATATAACCCATGTTCTGTGCCTCCATGCACCTTTTAAAACATGCGATTAGAGGCCCTCGCCGTGGCTGAGTGGGCGTGTGGAAGTCCCAGGTTCGATTCCCTGTCAGGACACACAGGAGAAACAACCATCTGCTTCTCCACCCCTCACCCTTCTCTCTCTCTCTCTCTCTCTCTCTTCTCTCTTTCTTCCCCTCTTGCAGCCATAGCTCGGTTGGAGCAAGTTGGCCCCAGGGCACTGAGAATGGCTCCACAGCCTCTCCTCAGGCACTAAAATAGCTCAGTTGCCAAGCAATAGAGCAGCAGCCCAAAATGGGCAGAGCATGGCCCCCCAGTGGTCTTGCTAGGTGGATCCCAGTCGGGGCGCATGCTGGAATCTGTCTCTGCCTCCCCAGCTCTCACTTAAAACAATAAATAGATTGTGATTATTTTTCTCTTTGCTTTAATCTCTTTAGGCCAGCCCTCCAGAACGGAGGTTCCACGAGGGTGAGACCAGGACCGACTTATTCTCAGCTGTGTCCTTAGAGCCCAGCCTAATGCCTAGCCCACAAAAGAAATTCAGTAAATATTTATTGAATGAATATATAAATGCAGAAATGCATGAATGAAAGAGTAAATGAGGTTGATGGATGTCATAGGGTTGGGCACCTCTGCTGGGCGCCGCAGAGGGAACACCCACGCAGAATCCCACGGGGCTTGTCGGGGTGCACCAACAGGGTGTGGGGGACAGAACAGGCCCAGAGGTCCCAGGCGGAAAGAGAGATGAGTCTGGGATCACTGCTGAAGGCCCTTGGGGTCTTCCAGGGATGGCCTCTGCTGGGGCTCTGGCCCCGCCCCACACAGCTCGGCCAGCCCACAGGCGGCTAGGGCTCGCCGACATAGCAGGAGTGAGCAGAGCGGTCCGTCACAGGGCTCCACATGAGACTTGGCAGGGGAGACCTGAACAGACCCGATCTGCTGGGCTCTGTTTGGGATCACAGCCATTCATAAGCCCTGCGCGGTCTGCACATCGGGGTGAGCAAGGACCCCAAGAGGAACAGCAAACTCAGCAAGCCTATGCCCACTGGCTCTCCAGTGTGAGTCTCACCTTCTGCCAGTCCCTTCAGCCTGGGAAACTGCTACCTAAGATGGAGAAGACGCCTGGCCTCACCTGTCTGTCTGCAGTGCCCAGCACGGCGCCCTGCACAGGGCAGATGGCAGAGCGTGCTTGCAGCATGAATGGGCCAATGAGTAAGGCGGGGCTTCCCAGAAGAGCAAATGTGAATCAGAGCATTTCCCATTCAAACCAGTCCCTTGCCTGGCACTGAGGAAGAGCCCAGCGATGCCAGGCCAGCTCAGCCCATGACTGCAAGCCAGGGTAGTGGCTAAGAACCCGGCCCTCGAGTCAGCCTGCCCCGAGTCACTCTCTAGGGCTGCCACTCTCTACCTTGGGCTTTCTTCTCCTGATCTGTAAAATGGGAATAGATCATCAGAGCTTGCTGGGAGGATGAAATGAAACAGTACCAGTAAGGGGCTTGAAAACTTCCTAAGCAGCAAAAGAGCTCAACAGATTCATCTCCAATTTATAAAACACTTATGCAGCATTCCTTTGTGCCAAAAATTGTCCTAATCACCTTATAACTATTCACTCGCGTAATATCATACTCGTTTGCTATATTGCCTCTCATGTATTTTGTTTGTTTTTTGTTTGCTTTCTTGGTTGGTTGGTTTGCTTTGCTTTGTTTCTGCTATGTTGTTATTGCTACAGAATACGTTTCTTCCTCTCATTTCCATTGCACAGAAGAGTCAGGCCATCCGCTGAATGGGTTTGACTTGATCCCTTAGTAATGAGGCTTCCTCTGGGCCTCAATATCCTTATCTGCAGAATGGGACACTGCATTAAATGGCCCCTACCCCATGTTTTCATTGCTATCAATCTCTGACTCCCCTTCTCTTGGTTTGCACAGCTGTTCAGAACTTCTTGAGTCCCCATGTCCAGAGTGGACTCCCATCTCAGGGACCTGCCTCAGGAGACCAGCCTTTGTTGCCAGCAGAATATCAAAACAGTGGCCACCTTGCTCAGCTGCAGGGGCCGTGGGCCCCACAGCCATTCCCATCTGCACCGAGGCATGATGGTGCCAACTCGGCTCTCACCTCGCATCAGAGAGCCCCAGGAGGAGGCTCTGAGAGGCAAATCTCCATTCATTCTGCAGTCCACAGGGATCTGTTGAGCACTGACTGCAAACCCAGGGCGGTGCAATGCTTCGGGGACAGGACAGGAAGATTGCTGCCTTCGTGGAGTTTCATCTACAGGAAGACACAGAAACTAAGTCCACCAATTATCAAGAAGCTTATTTCAGAAGAAGCTCCCGAAGCTATGAAGAGTGTAAATCAATGAGACAGCATGGCTGGAAGGGTGGTCAGGGCGGGCTTCTCTGTGGTGGTGACTTCAGAGCTGACACAGAAATGACGACAGGGCCAACCATGGGACAAGCTGGAGAAGTGGGGGGATGGGAAGGCTTGGCTGTGACAGGAACAGCCTGGGTGGCTGGAGCTCAGGGAGCGAAGCACGGTCCAGGGCTCAAGGCAGCAGGGGCACACCGGGAGGCACCTGGCAGGGCGACATCAGGAGCTTGGATTCTCTTCTAAGGCCATTTGCCTGTACACTAAACCTGTTATGCAAGTCGTGGGGCCCCATGCAATGGAAATGGAAGGCCCATGTTCATACAGCATCAAGAGTTTCAAGATGGCAACAGCAGAGTATCAAACCAAGCTTGGGCCTTTCTAGGCCTGGGCACTGTCCATGGAGCCAGCCATTTCCGCACAGAACTCTGTTGGCACTAACAAAGCTTCCTCTAATCTGGCAAATATGTACTCAGGGCCCAAAACAAGCCAGGCACTGTGCCAGGCACTGGGAGTACCAAAAAGTGAATTATCAAACCAAGAAAGCCATTTTGACCTTTTTTTTTTTTTTCCATTAGATTTTTCTCCACTAAACATATGAGGCCAGAGGAGTGACCCATCTTCACATGTCTGATGGTGGTCAAACCCGCAAAGATTCAGGCCATCCGCTGAATGGGTTTGACTTGATCCCTTAGGAATAATGGGAACAGTGACTGTGCATTGCCAGGGGCCTGCTGAGGGTTCCCTGTATGCCAAGCCGCACACTAAGGTCTCCATATAGACTATCTCCTTTTTCCCCAAAAAACAACCCCTTTGAGCATATAGCTCAATTTCCCTACTTTCCTGGTGGGGAGGCGGAGACTCAGAAAGGGTAAGTGACTTGTTCAAGGCTTCCCAGCCAATGTAAAGGTGAGGCTGGGGACCGAGTCAAGCTCTGCGCCCCCAGGTCTGGATTCCCCCTCTATTCCCTGCTCCTCGCCCTCCCCGCGAAGGCCACGCAGAGTGCTTGCTACTGTGCATCCCCTGGTCAGTTGATCTGTTTCTGGCTGGAAAGCCAGGGCTCAGAAGACCGACCAAGCCAGGCCCCAAGAGGAGGTCTGGGTTTGACCTGGTGTCAACATCAGGGCCGCCGATTGCCTCATGCCCAGCCAAGAGGAACAGGAAAGCCTGACTTCTCTCCTCACCATGGGAAAGCATGTTTCTGCTATAAAAAGCAAGGCCAGAACCAAGAGTGTGACATGTCAGGGCCCTTTCTGCCACAGCCTGTCCCTCTGTCTTGGCCTTTTGGCCAATAGAGAGAGCTATCTTGAAAGAGGAAGACTGGTTCACTCTTGGTGATCTGACCAAGGATCTGAGGAACTTCCCTAAAAAAAAAAAAAAAGTGGCAAAGAGAAGGTTCTGGGGCCAGGCGTGGCCTCAGAAGGCTCACAGCTTGTCTTTGGTCTTGCCCAGAAGGAAGCACTGGCGAGGGGCAGGGACCCTTGCGGGCCTCCCCCAGGGTGGTCCTTGCCCCATGCCACAGCAAAGTGACACAGCCAGGGGAAACAGCGGTGTAGGTGCAGGGGCTGTGCAGTGCCCGTTCTGAGCTCTGTCCGGCCGTCATGCCTGCTGGGTGAGGAGAGACCAGTGGACCCGAAACTCACCCTAACCCACTGAGGCTATCCTAGACTTCCCAGGCCAAACCCAAGTTGTGTCTGGGAGAACTCAGTCGGAATCCCACCAGCCTGGGCGCACTCATCCTCGATGTCCTGAATCAAATAACTTACACTGAGGAGGAGATGACGACAACAGGGAAACCTATTTCTTGGTCTCAGTGAATGTGCAGAAGCAGCAGAGTGTCTGAGAGTCATGGTGAGGGCTCAGCTCCGGGGTGCAGGATTGGAACGCAGCACCGGCCTCCCCCACCCCCGCCCCCGCCCCCGCCCCCGCCCCGGGACTTCTGAACCTGAGTCCAAGTTTCAGAAAGAAAGAGCTGTTTGCCCCGCCCCCCATCCTCACGTTCCTCACATTGATTTGTCATCATTGGTGTCAATCTAGTCTGAGCGCTTGGATCTCTTATGAATGTGTCCCTGTTCCTTTTACGATGAGGTCTTCAAAATTCTGACGTCCCCATTTTCTGGCTTTAAAGGCTTTTCTAAAGCCGTCTCCACTTTGGAGAAAGCCAATTTTCATATTCTTCATAAGGAATCTCTTTTTTGTCCTTCTACTACTAAGTAGAAAAATAAGTTATCCTTACGATTGAAATATCATGGGTCCAAAATGGTGAGAGCCCTTTTTTTATTTATTTATTATTTATTTTGGAGGAGAATATAAGTCCTTCCATTTTTGCATACTCAATAAAATTTTCTTCAAGTATTTTTGTAATTTGTATTTATTGATTTTAGAGAGGAGAGAAAAGGGGGAGAAACATATTGATTTGTTGTTCCACTTATTTATGCATTGTTTGTGCCCGCCCGGGAATTGAACCCATAACCTTGGTGTATCGGGACGATTCTCTAACCAACTGAACTACCCTGCCAGGGTTTTAAAGTATTTTTAAAGCTGTCACTTATGGAGCATTTAGGGTCCTGTTTAAAAGTCAGCTTATGTCATTCTCGCCAAACTCCTTTTCAGAGAGTGAGTAATAAGGAGAAGTAAAGTCAGGCTGTCTGGGACTTCCATGCAGACTCAGAGCCTCTCTGGCAGGTGACCTTGACCACATCACTCAAGTGAGCCTCTGTTTAATCTGTAACACGGGGGTGGCGATGGCACCCACCTGACTGTGGCTGCAAAGATTAGAGGAGACAACACGAAACGCTTCCACTGCACCTGGCACACACGAGGGCCTCTGCAAAGGCTGACTTCCGGTATGAATCTGCTTTTCCTTTTAAGGAAACTAGAAGCCCTGGCTGGTTGACTCAGGGGGTAGAGCCCTGGCCCCAGCATGTAGAAGTCCAGGGTTTGGTTCCTGGTCAGGACACACAGGAGAAGTGACCATTTGCTTCTCCACCCCTCCTCCTTTTCTCACTCTTTCTCTCTCTTCTTCTCCTGCAGCCATGGTTCAATTGATCTGAGCACATTGGCCCTGGGCACTGAAGATGGCTTTGTGGAGCTTCTGACTCAGGTACTGAAAATAGCTTGGTTGTGAGCGTGGCCCCAGATGGGCAGAGCATTAGCCCCAGACTGGGGGGCTGCCGGGTGGATCCTGCCAGGGTGCATGCGTGAGTCTGTCTCTCTATCTCCCCTCTGTTCACTTGGAAACTAGAGCTTCCAGAACCCAAGTAACTTACCGCAAATCACACATCTACAAGTGATGGAGTGAAGACTCCAACCCGACCTTTCTAAACACAAAGTTTATACTCGTAACTATCAGAGTATAGCATCTGCCTGGCGAGGAGTAAGCTGGGAACCGACCACCTAGCATGGGGACCGGAACAAATGATGTGGAGCAGCTTCGAGCACTGTCCGCACACAGGCCTTGGGCCCAGTAACTTCAGCCTCTCTGCATTAACCAGACTTAATGTTCCAGGAGCCACACCAGCCAGCAGGCTGTGTAGAATGCTGAAAAGGCGCCCTCTGAATCCAGCCCAACACTGCTTCGGGCACCAACACCGAGAAGAACAGAATTATGGGAACTAAAACTATGTGCCATCCCTAGCAGAGACAAATGAGAAACCAGAGGCACGGAGTCACTGATATATAGTTTCCTAGCGTGCACAACCACGGATGATGTGGAAGCCCAGAGGAAGAAGTGAATAAGCCACACAGGCCGAAGGTATTAGGGAAGGCTTCCTGGAGGAGTTAACATGGGCACAATCTTGAAGGATTCATACGAGTTTGTCATGTTAAAAATAAATAAATAAAATGAGGCCTGCACCATCAGAAACAGAGGGGTCTGACAAGCACGGTGGGACACGGTTCAGGAAGGTCCCATCAATCACACGCTTGCATCTTCATTCATTCAAGGAAATTAAGCCCAAATAGACACCAGGTCCTGTGCTAACTTCTGGGAAAGTAGAGCTTTATCTACCCTGCAGCAGTTTCCAGTGTGACCCCCTGATCAGAGCATCACAGTGGCAAGTATGCTTCTGATGTTGGGGGTGAGGGGCAGTGACCGAATCAACACCACACCCAGCAGGAGAGGATGGAGTTTGAGCTCCATTTCTGGAGGCAGAATAGGCAGGATTCTGAACCCGATTACAATCCAGGGATGAGGGAAGGGGACATCGTCAGAGCCCCAGCCCAGGAGACCGAGAGGACGGACTCAAAGAAGGGAAATACGATCGGGAAGCTGAAACCAGTGCGCTTTAGAGTCAGCTTTCTCCACATGCGCGTCTAAGAATTATACTAGAAACTCTTTGAGGGCAAGAACGAAGAGGGTCAAGGGGGTCGAATATACGGTGATGGGAGGAGACTACACTTGGGTGGTAAGCCCCAGTGCCCTACACAGATGATGCATTATAGAATCGGATACTTGAAACTGATAAAATCTTATTAACTGAAGTCACCACAATACATTTTATTTAAAATACTAATTTTTTGTTGTTGTTGTTGTTACAAATGTTCGCAGCACCTTGAGGGCCCTGCATCTCCACCCAGAGGACCTAACACCATTCTGGATATACACTCGATGCTCAGTCAGCACTTGATGACTTGACGGGTCCTACCCACCCTGCCCTCTGGCCCAGTTCTCAGACCCGTCGGGAATGTGGAAGGCCAGGGTCATGGGCCCTCCTTCAGCCACGCCCCACCTGAGACGCGACCCCAGAAGCTTCCGTGCACCACGAAAGGACACAACACTGTTTCTTTTTGCAAACGCTGAACCGCTCCCCAGATTGAACGGGCAAGCGCATGCGCAGCTGGAGTCTCGGCGAACATCTGCTACCTTTGTGTGGAGAACGCCGTCTCTTTAAAACAGTGCCTTTGATTTCGGGGGAAAAGACAAATCAGACCGCACGTTTTTGTTCTGAATGCGCCTCATCACGGGAGAAAATTTTTGGCAGCTTGGAATTCTGAATGTATGAAAAGTGGGGTTTTTTCCTCTTTTTTTTTTTTTTTTTTAAACAAAGATAAGGAGTCGACAAGGTTCCCAAAAGAGATGAAACCAGTTTTCTATTCCTGTCCCTTGCCCCTCCCCTGCCTAGTCTTTGTCTAGCGTCTCTGAGGTCTTTCTCGGGAGCCGAGTCTCATCTGCAATGTCATTTTCAGAGTATGGTGGCAGCTCTTCTTGCCTCGGAGGTTTGGGTCTGGGTGGCTGTATAGTCAGTAGCCGCGGCCACCATCACAGCTGCCTGGCCTGTGCGGGTTCACATTTGATTCTGACAGATGGTAATGAAACAACGGAGCCAAGAACTGGTGGGCCATGAGCTTGCACCCAGTGGGCAAGAAATACACACAGTGGGAAAACACTTCCCTTTTCATTCAGGCCTCCCAAAGCCACTGACTTGCCCGAGTTTCCTAGAATCAAAGGTTTCTAGCTCACCAGCCTTATTCACCTCTGTTCCCCATCTCCTCTCTGCACAAACTCTGCACAAACTGGCTTCTCCTTCAGCACTCTGCCATCTTGGCTGCTTCTCCTGGCCTCCTCCACACGGCCTTTCTCTGCTCTCTCCTTTAATGCTAATCTCAGGAACCGAGAGAGAGCAAGCTCCCGGTCTACCCCCACTTTATATTGTAGAAATTAAAACCTTTAATCCAATATACAAACAAGGAAGTCTCTGAAACAAAGTCACTTATCTGAGACATAATGAGATTCCTCATGAGTGTGTACCACCCCAAGGTGGGAAAGGCTTAGTCTTAAAACTAAGCCTTAGGCTTTAACAACTTTGCCAGCTTACAGCCTGTCCCCAACACACATTCATATAATCGCGCCCATCCCAAGCAAGAAGGGCAACCAATACCATCACCGGGGTGACCGGCTTCTACATGGGCAGCGCCATCTTTAACAAAGTGAGCATAATATATTTCATCTGCCCACAGTGGCACTGGCCTATGTCACCTCTCCGCATACAGCCAGCTGCAGAGCAAGCCACAGGTCTCGTCTCTCTGGTGTTGGCACGTGCTTGTAAATAACCAAACTCTAGAGATATTTGCGGTGCTGGAGTGTGTCTGAGATCCAGCCTCTCGTGATCACCACCCTGAATCAGGATTGATGCACCTCTCCCCAAAGCAGCAGGAATGGAGAAACAGGCTCCGACGGGAGCATCGGGCTGCAATCAATTCCTTCTTCTCTTTGCCACTTCGAGCTGGGTGAGCGTAAGTGGGCATCTCATACTTGCTGGGTCTCAGGTTCACCATCCATAAAAAACAGGCAACAGTGAAGTCCACCCGCCTATCAGAAGCCAGTGGGGGCACATGGGCAGCTGCCGGGCGAACAGCCAAGTGACGTGTAGAGGTAGGTGACCTGCCATCCTGGTTTATCTGGGATAGACAGGTTGCCGACGGTGTGGGTCTTTCAAGGCAAAACAGGAAGTGTTCAAAGACAAACCAAAACGGCGGATCAACCTGTGTGTCTTCAAATGTAACAAAAACCCCCATGTGACAAGGAAAAGGACCAAGGTCATCAAGAAGGTGAAATGAATTTCCTGGAAACTTGTACACCGACTGAGTCATTTAGAAAATAGAACTTTATGACAGGTTGCATCCAGAAGGTTTCTTATTCTAATTTAGTCCTCTACCAGCACTCATGAGATAAGGACAACCCACATTTCCCCGTCTGATGTTAGCTTTCTACCTGTTTCACGAACGTCTGGACCACTTCCCTTTGCTCTCTAACAGGCCGCCCGGTCGCTTCGCGGCTTCAGAAAACAGTCAAGATGTTGTTTTGCTCATGATTCTGTGGATGGTGACCTGGGCTTGGCTCAGCTGGGCAGCTCTTCTAGGCTGGACTCACGCAGGGGTCTTCAGTCCGCTGCTTGTGCACTGGGGGCTGGCCGGTCTGGTTAGATTCGGCTCCACATGGTCTCTCATCACCCAGCAGGCTCGCCTTGTTCACAGGATGGCCGGACGGAGTTCTGAAAGACCAACACAGCCCATAAAACCTAGACGTGAATCAACACACTATCGCTCCGCCACTTTCTCTTGGCCAGAGCAAGTCACAGGCCAGCCCAGATTCAAGGGGTGGGGACACAGACTCCAACTTTTGATGGCAGCAACTGCAAAGATACATTTCAAAGGGGCAAGGAACCAGGAGAGTTGGAAAATGACTTAAACAGCAGCTTTCTGGTTTATCTGATAAAATGTAGAAACAGGGGACTTGACTAATTATAACAATCTACTGTCACATTATTACCATCCTCCTGGTCATTTAAACCAGAAACCTTGGAATCCTGCAAGCCTGTTTCTCCTGGTCCCTCCACATCAAATCAGTCACCATGCCCTGCCACCTCTGTCTTCTAAATATCTCCCACATTGCCCCTTCTCTCTGTCCCCGTGACCAGGCCTGAATCCAAGAGTTGGCCATCATGCCATGGGGTTATGGTGGCAGGCTCCTAATTCTGCTCCCTGCTTCTAACCTCACCTTCTCTGGTCTATTCTCACTGCAGCCCAGGGCGATCTTTCTAAAGCAAACATATAGTCATGTCACTTCTCCATTTTAAAGCTGCCAAATCCCATCTAAAAAAAGCCTTTCTGTTCTCATTTCCCAACATGCCCACCCCGCCCCCCATTACTCCAGCAACTAGACCAGGTTTTGAACTACCTGGCTCTTCCTAAATGAATCATGGCTCTACATGCTTTTATAAAAATGTAGTTCAATCTTCCAGCAATGTTTCCTGAAATCAAGATGTTTATTTCCAGTTCAACCTAGACTGCAAACCGACCTGCATGCCCAGAGGAATGGTCATTTGTACAAGTTTCTGTCTCTGCGACTGGCTCTTCCAAATGATGTCGTCAATCATGGATTGGTTGTATGAGTGAGGGTTTTGAAGAAAAACAGAACTAATAGAAGATGTGTATGGATATAAATGGGATTGACTCATGGTTATGGAGGCAGCCATGTCTCAGGATCTGCAGGATGAGTCAGCAAGCTGGAGATCCAGGAGAGGCAATGGTTACTTCCAGTGTGGGTCCAAATGCCTGAGACCCAGGAGAGCTGATGCTGTAGTTTCCATCTGAAAGCCAGCATGCTCAAGACCCAGGAAAAGAGAGGGTTTCAGTTTGAATCCAAAGGCAGGAAAAAAGGCCAATGCCTCAGTTCAAAGGCAGTGAGGCAAAAAAGAATTCTCTCCTAACAGGGGAAAGGTCAGCCTTTTTGTTCTAGTCAGGCCTTCAACTGATCAGATAAGGCCCACTCATATTAGGAGGGGCAATCTGCTCTACACACTCTCCCCAATTAATTGTTCACCTTATCCAAAGCACTCTTACAGAAACACCCAAAAGAATGTATGACCAACTCTCTGATCACCCCGTGGCCAGTCAACTTGACACAGAAAATGAACCATCACCCACTTGGTCCATGATTTAGTTGGTGAAAATGACACAAATAGAATGATGCTAACAGGTAAGATAACTAAGACTCATAGGTTGCTTAATGGACAGAAGCGTTCTACTCACCCTTCTTAGTTCTGGAAAATACCTATAGTGGTCGCTATGGCAAGCACAGGACATTTGTCATTCTCCCATGGAGGCTACCCTCCTAAGCACAGCTGCCGATCCCATCTGCACTACCCGTTACAACCAAGCAACAGTTACCTGTCCCTGGGCAACCACATTTGTCTCCACTGGTCTCCCCACATCCACTCGAGCATCCTTCATTCCCACTCACAGCAGCTAGAAAGACCTTTTCAAGCAATAAATCAAGTTGGGTCTCACCGCTTCCAAATCCCCTTCAGTGTCTTCCCACTTTTCTTAGCATAGAAGCCAGATCCGAGCGTAGCTTGCAGGACCTCACACGGCCGACCGCCGTGCACCTCTCCGGCCTGGCTTGGACCCTATGGCCCTTAGACTCTCACGTTCTCACCCCTTATGCAGAGTTTGGTTCCAACTCTCCACAAAGACTTTCTGGAACATTCTCCCACTACCAACAACAGCCTGTTCGTTCTTCAGCTCTCCGCTCACTTATACTCCTTCAAGGAAAAACTCCTTGATTGCCCAGTCTAGATCAAGTCCTCATAGAACGATGTTTCTTCCCAAGCACTTACACTGATGTACAATTACGGACTCATGGGTGTGACAGCATGACTGTCATCACCGTCTCCCACCACACTGTCAGCTCCGGCGGGCAGGAACCTTTTTTTGTCCTGCATTGCGCCTCTAGTTGCGTGGTGTAGTGCCTGGCACAGGGTGAAAGCTCAAACCACTGGAATAAGTGATTAATTAATGAGGAGTAGCTATTTGATGGAGACGGGCTCAACCTCCACTAGCTGTGTTTAGCAACCCTCGGGGGAGATGGAAGAACTGGATGAGCCAGGAGTGAAAGGAGGAGAAAGAGAACAGAGTTTCGAAAGATTCAGAACCCTGTGCTAAGCCAGCCATTGTTTCCCCGCAGCGTGTGAGGAGCCATTGTCATTTATAGCCGTTTCTGCACCAAGAAAGTGCGCGATTGACTCCCAACTTCTTCCGGAGGGATGGCGCACTGCCTTTCATTCTTGGGGAATCTGAGGTGGTGTAGACATTGGTTGAGATGGGCAGCAAGGGGAGGGGCAATGGGCTGGGTTTCCACTGTCACTAAGCCGAAGGGAAGAGACCTACTAGCACCTACAGGATGTCCCCAGCCACACACTCTACCCATCACTCCTAAGAAAGAACACACAGAGAGAAAGACACACACACACACACTCATTCACTATGAGAAAGAAATTAACCCAATGTTAGAGCAATCGGTCAAATGACCTTAAGTGACCTATCGGTCGGCTGACGTACACTCAGCTTTCACCGGGCACCAGGCTCTCTGCTGGGTGCTGGTGTCTCTCTGCTGGGTGCACAGCCTGTCCTCGCGGACCTACACGTGGAAGCTGAGACGGAAGTTCAGGGCCTGAGCCGCACAGAGAGGGAACCCTCAGCTGGCCTGAGAGGTCTTCAGAGACTTGACAGAGGAACTGAGAGCAGAGCCCCCCCCTCCAAGCTTCGCTGGTGCGCTGGTGCTCCTTGTTAACTGGAGGGGACGAGCCCCACCTCCCAGGGTGGCTGAGAGTGAGTAATCTAAAATAACAATAGTGCTGGCTCACCTTAGTAACCGGTATTCTGGGCCAGCTGCTGGGCTAAACACATCGTGTGCCCTAGCTCGTTAACCCTTCGTTGCAACTCTAGAAAGTAGGTACAATTGTTATCCCCATTTTACCAATGAGTAAACTGAGGGTGAGGGAGGTGAGGACACCTACCCAAGCCTCGGGTGACTCAGTCAGCCCGGTGCTATGCGTGCACAGCACTCTGCCCTCCTCCGACGTGACCATGATAACCACTCAACCCAAAGTGAACTACCAGTGAATTCAGCTCCCTCTCTCCCCCTGCCCCTCCTCTCCTTGCCTGCGGAGAGGAGAACAACCACAGAAACAAGGATGCCAGGGGTGTCCGCTGGCCTCTCTGAATGCCATGAAGCCAGCTTATCTGTATAAATACAGTCTTTGAACGAGCCTAGAAAGAGGAAACCAGAATATTGAGAACTGTTCCCACTTCAACAACAATAAACTAAATTCTTGAGTCCATCTGTGGCCTCAGCCCTCCTCACCCAGGGGAGGTCCTGGGAGGAACGCTGCAGGCTCTGCTGCCCCTGGGTCTGGAGGTCACAGAGTTTAAGCCCTGCTTTGCCAAAGCATTCCAATGATGCAATCCAAAAATTAGTCAAGCCCCCAAGGTGGCTGGAGTCAGACTTCCCCGCAGTCCCTTGTGGCTTGTGTTCTAGAAGATGTAGCTGCAGCTGCTGCTTTGCTGGCCCCTCCGTAGGACTTGGAACCATCCCATCCACCAGTGCATCACCCCGTTGGCCTGGCCCTGCCTTCCCCTCCCGACCTATGCCCAGCGCTTCCAAGGTTTGACCTCATAAAAGATGTATGCATTCACCCATTTGATTTACTCATTCCCTCGTTATCAGGGGCCTACTTTGTGCCAGGCTTATATCCACACATTTGTCATCTCCCCAGTGTGCCAATATTTTAAGTGTGTTTGTATTATAGATAAAATCAGAGGAGGTGACTTGACTTCCGGCCAGTTTGCCACATTGCTCACTTGGCCATGAGCGTGTGCGGCCAGCTGTTCAACCGGCCTCCTCCTTGCACTCGCTTCCAAAGTTGCCGAGGTCACCACCGCGGGAGTGTGATGCCGAAGTGATCAGGGTGGTGTCCCTGCCTTCCCTAGCAGCTCAGCTGAGAACGCTCAAGTTCAGCCACCCCAGGTCAATCCAGGAGCCCCCGGGAGACCCTGTTCCCCAGCAGGTAGAGGCTGCCGTTCTTTTGCAATGGCAGCAAGACTTGGTGGTGACTGGGCCAGTTCTCAAGCCATGCTCCTTGTCCTCACCTACGTGCTCAGTTGGCCGGACCTTTTAGTTCCTGACAAAGTAATTGAGTGCACAGCGTTCAAAGTCAGCCCCTCTTAGGATCCCAGCCTAGCTCTGGCGCTGTCTAGCTGGGTGAACTTAGGCAAATTGCTTCATGTATCTAATGTGCGGTTTCCCCATCCATACAAAGAGGGTGGTAATAATAGTTATAACAGCGCCTGCTTCACAGCATTGGTTTGATGGCTAAGGGAGATAACAGCCACAGAGGGTTTAACCCAAAGTTTCTCAACTTCATCACCAGTGGCATTTCAGACCAGAAAATGATTTGTCGTATGGGACGTCCTGTACATCACAGGGCCTTTAGCAGAATCCCTAGCCTCCACCCACTAGATGACAGTAACACACTTAGTTGTGAAAACTAAAAGTATGTCTAGACATTGCATAAGTCCCCCGACATAATTACAGATTGCGAACAAGTGGGTTCCCCCCAGTGCCTGGAAGATATGCTCAATTAAGTTACCCATTATTGTCACTGCTTGGGTGGTCCCTGGCCCCTGTCTGAATCTTGTCAGTGCCATCCCCTGAGCATTACTCCTGGCCCAAGTTTTCTGTGTATTAGCAGCACACTGATTCAAGATTATCTGGGATTATGGTACTGTTAACTGACTGATGATACCTAAAAATGGGTCTGCTATGACATACTGCACAGCTACGACTTGTCCCCCTGGGAATATCACAAACAAAAGAGAATTGGAGGTGGGTTAGAATCAAGAGGGGAATTTCCTGAGGTAATTTAAGACTAGAAAAAAAAACGCACACTAATGTTGAGAGGCCTTGAGAGCACTAGGAAGATGATATCATTCAACCAATGCAATAAGACATGAAAAGGAATAGAGATGATGATATGCTGTTAATACTATCAATGGGGGGCTCAGAACCCCTTGATTGTAGACTTGTTCTGTACTAAAATGTGTCTGTGGATATAAAAATGCCTAGTCCATGACCTGGTACACTCTCGGTAAAGTTCATCAAAAACTATCATTCAGTTTGACTGTTTTTTGTTTTTTTTCAGAGAGAATTGTCTTCAGTCAAACAATTGGCTCAGTATCTGATAACGTTCGAGTTGAGAGGGATCATTGACACAACACAACTGAGCACCTTAATTTTACATCCGAAGACATTTACACAAGAGAGGGGAAGCGGATTGTGCAGAGTCAGTGTACATGGGAAAAACTAGATCAGAATGAGCTGTTTCAGACTCTACAGGTGACTCCAGTGTGCATAGACCAACACATTTATGCTGACTCACCTGAGCTTAGCAGTAGTTTACCTGGGTGTCAGACTCAGTGGTTGGAAGAAACATGAGCAGGTGCATTTGGATATGTGGTCTTAGACCACACTCTAACCTCTGGCTTTGGCACATCCCAAAAACTATCATCATAAACCCTCTTGAATCTGTCCCCTGTGTTACTGGTTCCACTTCCATATCTATGTGTCCTTCTTCTCCCTGCCCTCCTCCCCACAAAGCCTGGTCAAGCCTGTCAGTACCCTCTGATCCCATGAAAGTAACCTGACTTTTCATTATCCGGTTTAATGTTCCCTCCCTGACAACAGCTAGCTCATACCGAGTGTTCCCTATGCACTAAGAACTTTTTTATATGTAATACCTGTCTGTACAATAAGGTCAATACAATTATCTCCATTTTACAGATAAAGAAACTGAGGCTCAGACAGTGTCCTATGTGGGGAAAGAAAGCTAGAATGTCAATGAGTTTGAATTAAAATACTAACAGATTAAGGTGGTGAACGTGAGTGATGTCCGAGAGTAACAGGTGGAGGTGGCTGAATTCCTGGAGAGAGTGCACTGCCTTAGTCCGAAGGCCAGAGGGAGGTGGCGGCTGGCGGATGCTCTCTGGGAAGAGAGCGTCTCTCCCAGGATTGCACTTGCGCATTCGCGTCTTGTAAATGAAGACTCACTGAGGAGTGGGGAGGTAGCGGTGCTAGGTGTCCTGGTCGGTGGGACTCCCGGCCAGGCAGCATCTCTGCTGCCTCCAGCCCACATCCCAGGGCCCACATCCCATTCAGAGGCCCGGCCAAGGCCACAACCAGGCACTCGTCTGTTCCCACCAAATCACAGGCAGGGTGGAGATGACAGGGCTCCACTTGTCTTGATGCGGGACCTCCAGCTTCTGACCCACTTCTGACTAACCCATCCGTGGGGTTGTCTAAGTCGGTGACCCACTTCTCACAGGGCTCCTCCCCAGACAAGCTTCCCTACGGACCTTCTCTGTGCCCTGGGGTTCCCACAGCCTGCAGGCCCCAGCACCGCCCTTCTGGACAGCTCCACCCAGCCCAGGCCTCACCTGGGTGTTGTCCTGGTCTCCACCCTCTCCTTTCCCCTCTCAGCCCAAGTCTCGGGGCTCTGTCTGTTCTGGCCCAAAAACATATCTCTCTCACTTAGGCCTTTTTAACAGCTGCTCTCCCTGGTGGGGTCCCCCCCTGACACCCTGATATGCAAATCTCTCGGTATCAGGTTGCTGCTTAAACACTTGCTGTGGGTTCCCTTTCCCTCTAAGATAAAACCTAAGCCCACAGGTTGAGAGGAAAGTCAGTCTAGAATTTCCTCTACCCTCTAAATCTAGAGATGGCCTTGCCTAAGCTAAGCATGAAGGTCCTACGCACAGTAACCCTAGGATCCTAGCATCTTACATTTTAAAGAGACTTTAAATCAACTGCCCACCGTCACAAACACAATCATTCCTTGATTGCTACCAATGACAGAGAGCTCACGACGTCACAAGGCAGCCCATTCTGTTGTGTAAAAGACTTCCTCTCCTTGGGCCCTAGAATCTTACACTTGTCCTAGAAGGCTGTGACTTTCCACCCTCTGCAACAAACCAACAAATAACCTGGTTAACTCCCTTGAAATACCCGTGCCCTGATGTCATTGTGTCTTTTTTTTTTTTTTTTTTTTTTTTTTTTGTATTTTTCTGAAGCTGGTAACGGGGAGGCAGTCAGATAGACTCCCGCATGCGCCTGACCGGGATCCACCTGGCACACCCACCAGGGGGCGATGCTCTGCCCATCCGGGGTGTCGCTGTGTCGCGACCAGAGCCACTCTAGCGCCTGGGGCAGAGGCCAAGGAGCCATCCCCAGCGCCCGGGCCATCTTTTTCTCCAGTGGAGCCTCGGCTGCGGGAGGGGAAGAGAGAAACAGAGAGGAAGGAGAGGGGGAGGGGTGGAGAAGCAGATGGGCGCCTCTCCTGTGTGCCCTGGCTGGGAATCAAGCCCAGGACTTCCGCACACCAGGCCAACACTTTACCACTGAGCCAACCGGCCAGGGCCTCATTGTGTTCTTGAACCCAAAAGCAGGATGTTATCCCTTTCCCAAAGAAATATCGTCTGCCATATAAAATACATGCGGATTCTGAATTGTACCATCAATGTGACACTCCAACTAGCTTTTTCCAATCAAGTGTTTGATTCACTTGCCTGAGAGTGCGGACGCTGGAGTCAGAATGTCTGCTTAAAACACTATCGCTGCCGTTTAAAAGCTGTGGAACTCTGATCGAGTGACGTAATTTCTCTCATCCTAAGTTTCCACATCTGCGAAGATGATACTTACCTTGGAAGGATCGTTTACTATAGAAATTAAATAAGATGTCCCTGGCCAGGTGGCTCAGTGGATAAAGCATCAAGCCAGTGCACCAGAGGAAGTGGGTGCAAATCACAGTCAGTGCACGTATGAGAAGCAATCAATGAGTGTACAACTAAATGGAACAATTAAGTGAAACAATGATTTGATATACGTCTTTCTCTCTCTTAAAACAATTGAAAAAAACTTTTTTAAAGAATGAAATAAGATAATATCTATAAACAGCTAAGCATGATATCTGGTCTAGTCAATGTTCAATAAGTGTTACCTTTTAATATTGTAATTAATATCTTTATCTATGATGTCAGTGATGGATTCCAAACATTTTCCTTAGCGTCTCAATATTTAAAACAGATAAAAGCAGTATCCCTCCGGCAGCAGCATGGATAGGTCCTCCAGGGTCCCAGAGACATTTCAAAATTTACATGAAGTCACCTTCCAGAGCAGAGCTGTCTAGGAAGTGCGGGGCCCTAAAACAAATTGTTTCTGTGGGGTTCTGACAAATAATCAATTTATTTTTAAAATATATTATAAAATTCATAGGCCCATGCGAGGCATGGTAATTTATCAGTGAAGACTTAGAATAATGGGTAAAGAAAAGGTAATTGTGTTTATTGTTCAATAATGCGCGTGGAGATTCTTTCTCAGGGTGCAGGCGAAATCCGCTGCCCGCGTCCCGGATCTATCTCATTGAGTACTTCATTGTCAGATGCACCGTTTCTGGCTCGTTTTCTGTCTCCCGCTGCAAGAAAGGAAGTAACAATGTTGTATTTACTTCCATGCGATGGCATCCTAGGACATGCTCATTGGGAAACAGTATAGATCTCTGTGCCTACGCAGTTCCCTAATAGCATTTTTGAACACCGGTTATGTCATTACTCACGACACTGCCCCATCCGCTGCGCCACCTCTGAACACTGGCTTTCAGCGACGTGAAGATTGTTGCTAAGCATCACTGACGGAAACGACCGATGCGAGGCTTCCCCAGCATCGGTAGGAAAATGTGAACGATGATGCATTCTCCAGTGAGGTCACATTTACCAACCGAAATTATATAACCTACACTCCAAGAAACAGACCTCCCCCTGTATTTGGAACCCTGTTAGCCACAATGACCGTGTTCCTAGCATGTGACCTCTTTCAGTCTTGGCCACATGACGGCCTTCCACTCACAGGTACCAGCGGGGCGCCCGGAGGAAGGGCCCACGGGAAAAAGGAGAAGCGTGGTCTCATCTCCACAAGGAATGTCCATCCCTTGTTCACATGGCTTAAGAGCAGCCCAGAGGGGGATGTCACACGTCCATCAGATGCAAGAGAGCAGTCATCAGTGAGAAGGCCTCACTGACTACCTCAAAGGCTGTTCAGGGGGCGAGGTAACCACCCCAGGTGCCAGCAGCGAGGGTCACACAAAGGTGGAGGGGAGAGTGAGAAGGTATGAGGCTTGAGAGATGAACAGGGATCCAAGATCAGCAGAGTCAAATAGAAAAGCGCTGAGAGGATGGACAAACGAAGCAGCAGGAGCAAGATAAGGAAAGGCATAGGACTTTATAAAATAGAAGTCACCTCCAGGAAACATCAGCTGGTCTCTTGTGGCTGCCCTCGCATGTCAGGGTAGGAAGCTTGAGCTTGGCTCTACGAGCCACCAGGACCTCACGGAGTATCTCAAGCAGGAGAGAGACGTGGCCTGACGGGGGTTTTAGGAGAATCGCTATAGCAACTAAAAGAAAAGTCAACGGAGAAGGAGATTGGTGGATGAGAAACCAGACAGGGGGAAACTGTTTTAATTATCCAGGAGGAGATGAGGGGCGTCAGAACTGAAAATAAGTTAGGAGTTGTTGGGTCGGAGAGAACAAGATGTTCTAAAACACACTTCAGGGGCCAAACATGCAAGATATGATGATGGACAGACCTAGGAACGAGGGCAAGGGCGGAGCCAAGGACAACTCGCCAGGTTCCAGCCTTGGCAGCGGGGTGGAGGACGCCGTCATTCCTGAAACTGGGAATCGAGGCAAAGGAGCAAGTGGGGCAGGAAAGAGAATTCATTCAGGCTGGGACTTGTCGAGTTAAAGGACGATGCAGGAAAGAAGGCTCCCAGAAGACGGGAACACTTTCTCAAAAGTCAGGAGTGCAGTCTGGCCCGGAGAGGGGGGGGCACCGAGGGACAAGAGAAGAGGCACGTGGTTGGAGACAGGGAAGGCTTCCTGGAGGAATGATGACCAGCCCAAGACGTTCCATGAGACCACAGGAGAGAGCAATGGAAAAGGGAAGTGTGTCACAGGCAGAGTGAGCTAGGGACCCACATGTGCAAAGACCCAGAGGAGAGAGAGGGCATGGCCTAAGAGGGGAGCGTGGCCACAGCAGCACAGGCGTGGACCCTGCCTGCTGCAGCCTGCCTACGCATGTTCCCAGGAAGACAGAATAAAGTCGGGCAGAGACAAGGGCTGGCCTTCCCCTGCTGCTCGGCTCTCACTGTAGTTGGAGGCTTGGAGACTCGGCTTCTCCAAGGCTGCCGGGAGAAGGTGGTACTTGAAGCCCCAAGCCCAGCATCTCAGCCTTCATCACCAAAGGAAGAATGAGAGGACAGTCCCAGCCACGAGAAGAGACCCATCCGGTTCCTCTTATTTGTCCTGCCCTGCTTCTAGCACAGCGGCAGTTAGCAAGAGGGCTGTCATCTTGGACAGGACTGAAACCCAGGGAGGGGGTGAGGATGGGAGGAGGAAGACCTAAACACCTGCCCAGTGCAGTCAGGGCAGCTGTCTGTCACCACGTGGCCCAAAGAAGAGGGAACTGGCTGCATTTCTGTCACATGTTGTGGGGTAGGCAGAGGTAGCATGAGTCTCAGCAGGTGTTCAAGAGAGACTTCTGGAAGGAATTACACCTCTCAACAGCCAAGAGCCATCTCTTCAGGAATGTGTGGCGTGTAGACGCAGAACTTGGAACAGGGCAAAGCTGTTTGCGCTGTCTTTTATAGTTTACAAATATGCTAATGCCCCCCAAGCAAATACTGGGCTCCGGGCTCCCACCAAGTACTTCCATGTTTCTCATGACATTGACTCCTCACAACAAGCCTACAGACTAGATGCCCAGTTTTCAGATGAGGAAACTGAAGCCCACGGAATCATACAAAGCTTACTCAAAATCTATTTCCTAAATGACAGAAAGAAAATCAGACTGCTTGCCTCCTGCTTCCTCTGACGCCCATCCCTGCTTCAGCTTGAGTAGCCATCCCTTAGGGCCCTGGTAAGGTTGGCAAACGTCTCGGCTGAGGAAAGTGAGGCTCGGATGAGTGGCAGAAGCTACCCGAAATATATTTCAGCCTAATACGTTTGGGTCAGTCAGCACATTTTCTGGGACAGCTCCCTTCTGCTAAGCACCACCTCTCATAATTTCATTTTGACCTTTTAATGAAAAATAAACGTCCCCACCTCCACCCTGTTCACCGGGCCAGATCAGGCAATTATACAGTGTTTGTGTGAGGGGGTTGGTTCCGAGACACCGGGTCAGCCGTGAGCGATGATGGTGGTGAGGAAAACAAGCTGGTCCTGCTGGGTCTTCCCAGGCCCCCAGGGACCCTCCCCACTGCCCTTTCCACTCCCCAACCTGCCCCCCTTCCCAGAACCACCCTATGCTCCCCATCAGTGCACCCCTCCCTCGGTCCTGGAACTAAAGAGTTCACATGCTTCCTAACCAACCTCTAACACCAGGCATACAGCCTAGTGGCACTCATTCCATGAGCCTGAACAAGTGACTCTGTCTCTCAGAGCCTCTGTGTTGTCTTCTGTGAAATGGGAGGGAGGTCACACCCAGCTCCCAGGGCTAATGAGATAAGTCACGTAAAGAGGGGTACCAGGGCTGGGTATACGACAAAAGCTCAAAAGACAGTAGCTGTTGGAGTCTTTACTTTTGATGGGAGTATAATGAACATACAGAAAAGGGCATACATCATAAGTGCATACATAGGTCATCGGTTTTTATAAACCATCGGATGCCTCCATGACCAGCATCCAAATCAAGAAATGGTACATGCCTAAGATCACAGCAGCCCCACACTCACCGCAGCCACACCTTTCTGGTCACTATCTCCTCCCAACAGTGATACCTAACCTCACTTCTACCAGCGGGGATTGGTTTTGCCTGTGTTAACAATGACAGCATGACTTTGCAACTATTACTGAATATGTGCCAGGAACTGAGATACATCCGTTAGAGATATTATCTTCGTTAGTCTCCACTCAGACCTCTGAGATAGATATGCTCACCTTTTTCCTACGTTACAAATTAAGAAATGGAGATGACCAAGGAATCTGAAAATAAAAATAAAAAAAATTTTTTTTGATTTCTTATTTTTTTATTGATTTAAATTTATTGTTTACATAGATTCAAGTGTCCCACCGAATACATCCTCCCGCACCCCCGAATTCCCCTCAACATCCTTCTTGCCCCCTCCCCCAAAACCCTCCCCGCTTTCCTCCAGGATTTGCTCTTCTGCTCTCTATAATGCTGTTATGTATATATAATTTCACCAAGCTCTTTCCCTTCTCTGATCTCATCCTCTCATCCCCTTTCCCTCTGTCCGCTTGCCCACTGGTCCCTTTGATCCCTCCTCTGCCTCTATTCTGTTCCTCAGTTCACATTGTTCATTGGATTCCTCATATGAGTGAAGTCATATAATATTTGTATTTTTTGCCTGGCTTATGTCACTTAACATAATAGTTTCCAGGTCCATCCTTGTTGTTGCAAAAGGTATTTTCTTCTTTTTCATGGCCCCATAGTACTCCATGTGTATATGTAGTACAGCTTTTTAATCCACTCGTCCACTGAAGGACACCTGGGCTGTATCCAGATCTTCATTATTGTAAACAATGCTGCCATAAACATGGGGATGCATTTCTTCTTTTGAACCAGTGATTTGGTGTCCTTGGGATATATTCCTATAATAAAAGTGGGATGGCTGGGTCAAAAGGCAGTTCCATTTTTAATTTTTTGAGGAATCTCCATACCATTTTCCACAGTGGTTGCACCAGTCTGCATTCCCACCAGCAGTGCAGGAGGATTCCCTTTACTCCACATCCTCCCCAGCACTTATTGTTTTGTTAATGTGTCATTCTGACTGGTGTGATGTGATATCTCATTGTGGTTTTAATTTGTATTTCTCTAATGAATAGTGATGTTGAACATTTTTTCTTTTGCCTATTGGCCATCTGAATGTCCTCTTTGAAGTGTCTATTCATTTCTTTTGCCCATTTTTGATTTGATTATGTTCCTTGATTTCTCTTATCAATGTTTTATAATTTTCTGAGTACAAGTCTTTAACCTCCTTGGATAAATTTACAGCTAGGTACTTTCTTTGTTGTTGTTGCAGTAGTGAAGGGGATTGTTTTCTTAATTTCTCTTTCAGACAGTTCATTGTTGGTGTATAAAAATGTCACTGGTTTTTGAATATTAATTTTATATCCTGCCACCTTGCTGAATTCATTTATTAGGTCCACTAGTTATTTTACTGAGGCTTTAGGGTTTTCTATGTACAATATCATATCATCAGCAAATAATGATAGTTTTACTTCTTTTTCAATTTGGATGCATTTCTAAAATCTTAAATCTACATTCCTCTTTACCCTTGTTCTGTTTACAACAGGGCCGTTAACACTTCTTACATCATTGGTTTGGTTGTAATAAATTCCTTGAGGGTTTTTTTTTATTTTTGTGTGGGAAGCTTTTTATTTCTCCTTCTATTTTAAAAGATAGCCTTGATGGATAAAGAAGTCTTGGTTGTAGGAAACTGTTCTGCATTAATTTGAATATCTCTTGCCATTCCCTTCTTGCCTCAAGTGTTTTTGTTGAGAAGTCGGATGTCATCCTTTTGGGGTCTCCTTTGTAGGTGATTGACTGCTTTTCTCTTGCAGCTTTTAGTATTCTTTCTTTATTTCTTAGCTTTGGTTTTTTAATTATGATGTGTCTTCGTTTAGGTTTATTCGGGTTCCTTTTTAATGGGATTCTCTGTGCTTCTTGAACTTGTGTGACTTTTTCCTGCATCAATTCGGGGACATTTTCAGCTATGATTTCTTCAATCAGGTTCTCTATCCCTTGTTCTTTCTCTTCTCCTTCCGGAACCCCTATGATGCAGATGTTGTTTCTCTTCCGATTGTAACAGAACTCTCTTCGAGTTTTCTCAGACATTTTGATCCTCTTTTTCTTTTGCTGTTCTGCTTCCGTGCTTTTGCTTATCTTGTCCTCTAAATTGCTGATTCGATCCTCTTTTTCATCCCGCCTGCTTTTCATTCCTTGTAGTGTAGTCTTCATTTCTGCCATTGTGTTTATCATTTCTGTCTGATCCTTTTTTATGATTTCAATGTCCTTTTTGATGCCAGATATCTCATTGTTTAGGTACTTGTGTTGTCTATCTATGGTTCCTCTAAGATCCTTGAGCATCCTCACAATCATTATTCTAAACTCTGCATCCAGCATTTTAGCTATTTCCATTTCATTCAATTCTTTTTCTGGGGATTCCTCTAGTTGATTCATTTGAATTGCACTTCCCTGTCTTCCCATTCTGTCTCAATATAGACTGCTCCTTCAAATATGTTGTTTGTGTAGTTGAGTATAGGGTTGGTGTTGTCTGACTCCAGCTTTCAGTTGTGTAATTTCTAAATCTTCCTGGGATGGCTTCAGCTGTTTGTAATCCGCTGTAGGCTACTTGTCTGTGACAACGTTTTCTTTGCCTTAGCTGGGTCAGGTGTGAGGAGCCTTTCCTTAAGATACCACTCTAACTATGGTTGTTAGGTCTTGAGCTGATGCTCTGTATCTGGCCGCTGGATGTACCAGCCCTGGAACTCACAGGCCGGAAACTGGCGAAGACCAGTGGGAGTCACCGCTTTTGACTGGCCCTCAGCAACCTTCTTGGAGCTACAGGCGATCCAGAATCATCTTCTCCTCATCCGACACCCGATCCTCCAAGTCGGCCATCTTGGGCTGCCAAAAATAAAAAATTTTTGCTGATAGAACTAAGCTTGGTAAGATCATAGTAGGCAAGATTAACATACAGAAGTCAATTGCATTCTTACATACCAGCAACAAGCAACTGGAAATTTAAATTTAAAATATCATTTACAGGCCCTGGCTGGTTGGCTCAGTGGTAGAGCGTCGGACTGGCGTGCAAGGGGTCTCGAGTTCGATTCCCAGCCAGAGCACACAGGAGAAGCGCCCATCTGCTTCTCCTCCCCTCCCCCTCTCCTTCCTCTCTGTCTCTCTCTTCCCCTCCTGCAGCCGAGGCTCCATTGGAGCAAAGATGACCCAGGCGCTGGGGATGGCTCCTTGGCCTCTGCCCCAGGTGCTAGAGTGGCTCTGGTCACAACAGAGCGACGCCCCGGAGCGGCAGAGCATCGCTCCTGGTGGGCGTGCCGGGTGGATCCCGGTCGGGCGCATGCGGGAGTCTATCTGACTGCTCCCCCGTTTCCAGCTTTGGAAAAATACAAATATATATATATATATGTATGTATGTATGTATGTATGTGTCATTTACAAAATACATAGGGGTGAATTTTAAACTTTTACTTTATTTTTATTTTATTTTTTCTTTTTACAGAGACAGAGAGAGAGTCAGAGAGAGGGATAGATAGGGACAGACAGGAATGGAGAGAGATGAGAAGCATCCATCATCAGTTTCTCATTGCAACACCTTAGTGGTTCATTGATTGCTTTCTCATATGTGCCTTGACCACGGGCCTTCAGCAGACCGAGTAACCCCTTGCTCGAGCCAGTGACCTTGGATCCAAGCTGGTTAGCTTTTCTTTTGCTCAAGCCAGACAAGCCTGCACTTAAGCTGGCAACCTCGAGGTCTTGAACCTGGGTCCTCTGCATCCCAGTTTGACGTTCTATCTACTGCGCCACCACCTGGTCAGGCATAGGGGTAAATTTTAAAACCACAAAATGCTTCGGGATAAATTGAACAAAATTTGTACAAGAACTACACAGTCAACATTGCAAAGCACTGCTGAGAGAAAGGCAAGAAGATGAGGAGAGGGGCAGTTACTCTGTGTGCACGGGCTGGGAGACTCGAGTTGGTGAAAATGTCCATTTACCCCTAGCTGACCCATAATGCCAACGTAATCCCCATCCAAATCTCAGTATTTCGTTGTTGTTGTTTTTAAGAAATTCACAAACTGATTCTGAAATTATATGAAAATGCAAAGCACTTAAAAGGGTTGACATATTTTTACAAAAGAACAGTTTGGAGAACTGACCTGACTTCAAGACTTGCTCTAGGGCTACCATGATCCAGACAGGGTAGACTTGGAGTGAGGAGAGACACACAGGTCAATGAGATAAAACGGGGAGTCCAGAAATCGACCCACGTGTCTATGGACAGTTGACTTCAGGCATAAACTATAGAAATGATCCCTGAAAGTATAGTCTTGACGGTTGACTTCAGACACATCTGCCCAGTTCACCCCAGGATCAAAGGACAGTTTTATTCCAAAACATGGTGCTGGAAAAATTGGACACGCATAGGAAAGAAGAATAAATAAGTAAACAGAGGAAGAATGTCGGCCCTTGCCTCCCACCACACATAAAATTCATTCAAAAATTTGATCGCTGGCATAACTGCAAAAGCTAAAACTATAAAATTCTCTAATAAACAGAGGGAAATCTTTGCAATATTGGGATAGGAAAATATTTCTTACATAGAATGTAAAAAAAAAAGGACTCATTATTATTTTTTTTTTTTTTCTGAAGCTGGAAACAGGGAGAGACAGTCAGACTCCCGCATGCGCCCGACCGGGATCCACCCGGCACGCCCACCAGGGGCAAAGCTCTTCCCACCAGGGGGCGATGCTCTGCCCATCCTGGGCGTTGCCATGTTGTGACCAGAGCCACTCTAGCGCCTGAGGCAGAGGCCACAGAGCCATCCCCAGCGCCCGGGCCATCTTTGCTCCAATGGAGCCTTGGCTGCGGGAGAGGAAGAGAGAGACAGAGAGGAAAGCGCGGCAGAGGGGTGGAGAAGCAAATGGGCACTTCTCCTGTGTGCCCTGGCCGGGAATCGAACCCAGGTCCTCCGCACACTAGGCCGATGCTCTACCGCTGAGCCAACCGGCCAGGGCAGGACTCATTATTTTTTAAATGATAAATTGGACTTCATCAAAATTAAAAACTTTGAAAGGCACTAAGACAACAATAACAAAAGAAGTAAGGTGTATACTGGGAGAAAAATATTCATATACATACGTCTGAAAAAGGAAGACTTGTATTCAAACTATTTAAAGAATCCTTGCAACTTGATAATAAGGAATCAGCACAAATTTTTTTAATTCAGCAACATACTCCAGAAGAGAAGATATACAAAGTAGCCTCTATGCACATGAAAAGATCATTAACTATTAGAGATACAAGCTAAAATCGAATGAGATAACATGACATGCCAATTAGAATGTCTAAAATTCAAAAGTCTGACAACACCAAGTGTTGGCAAGGAGGTGGAACAGCAGGACACTCACTCACTGCTGGTGAGATTGCAAACGGTACCCTCGCTCTGGAAGACTGTCCAGCAGTTTCTTAGAAAGTTAAACATACACTTGCCAGGTAACCCAACCATCTCACTTCCAGGTGTGTACCTAGGAGAAAAGAAAACAGATGTTTATACAATCCTTCTCCCCACCTGCTCTCTCATGGCACACTGCCTTCCTGGCTTTTGCAGGAGCAATTGCATTGTGTTGAGGGGTAAAGGGGTGGGGTGGGGGTGCTAATGGTGAGCACTGGGCCCCAGCTAGGGAGTTAAGAAATAGATGAGGGGGGGAGAGGAAATAAAAATACACCTTTCTTTACAGCCTTAGGAACTACATAAGGGGCCCCAATTCTCAATGGATTACCATATATAAGGGCAGTACACCCAGTTGCTGAACCCTAAGTGTGGAACCCAGTGGTGAAATCTCTGGCCCAGTGAAGGGGATATTTGAAAAGCTCTCAGTTATATTGTCCCCAAGTCAGCCACAGGTATGTGCCCTCAGTCAAGTTTGGGAGTGCTGGGTGTGAGTTTCCTCTGATACATACATCCAAGTACAGATTTCCAAGAGATAATTGGATGTTTCGATCCAGAGTTCAAGACGAAGCTCAGGGCAGTGGACGGTGAGTTCAGGGTGACCAGGATGGAGTGAGAAGTGAGCATTGCTCGCAGAAGACATCCCCAGTGGAAGGGAGTGACCATGGATGGAATGCTGGAATGTACCAGCCTGGATCGGTGACTTGAGGAAGAGTTGCTGGCAAAAGAGACTGAGAAAAAAAACAGCCAGAAGTTCAAAAAAAACCAGGATCTGCTCTAGAGAGCAAAGCCTATAGACAGAGGTGTATCCAAGGAAGGCCAGTGGTGGTAGGACCCAGGCAAAAGCAATAAATCATTCTGCTTTTGCTCCTACAGAGCTTGGGCCCAAATCTCACCCTCCCAGACTCCTGACTGTCAACAATCGTAGACGGTAGACCTACTGACCCAGCGGCAGACAGGCGTGAAACCCAGCTGTGTGCCGGACACTGCGCAAAGCTGTCTTTTCTACCCTCTGAACGGCACTGTGAATGAATTGATACTTGTCTCCTTTATCCGATAAGGAAACTGAAGTCTAAAGATGTGACGTCGTGTGCCCATCTTCCCAAAGGGCTGGCTGGTTAAAATTGTCCAGCAAGAGATTCGGAGACTTTGAATGGGGTGGGGGGGGGGGGGGTGAAGGGAGGAAACTTCAAAAAGAGTAGCCAGTTAGCATTACGGGAAACTGAGGCACGGAGCTGTTGCTTGCCTGGCATCCATCCCACAGCTAGTGACTGTATCTAAGCCTCAGCTAGCTGCCTTCAGGATCTGGTGATGATAATGTTAATGATGATAACGACGACAATGATAATGACAGCAATAACAACAATAATTACTGCTGTATTTACCAGGCACCTATTACGTGCTAAAGCTGGTGTTTCACGCATTGTCTCACTTAATCTTCATGACAACCCTATGAGGTAGGGGTTATCACTAACTCCCCTCTGGCCGTGTCACCCTAAGTGATGAAAATCCTTCCGCTGGGGCTTGGGGTTGCAGGTGGGCATGCAGGGACAGGACAGGTGTGGCGATGCCCGGCCCGGCAGATCCCGGGTCCTCAGACCCGACAGCAGCCCGGGGCGCAGACAGCCCAGCTCTGTGAGGCAGACATTCTGCCCAGGCAAACCGCGGTGGCGGCGGCGGCGGCGGCGGAGCGCTGCTGTCTCCGGCCCTCCGTGAGCTTGTCGCAGCTTGTGCAGATCTCTGGGATGACAGAACAAGGACCAGCCTTCCTGTCCCTGCATGTTATGGAGCTCGTTTCTGCAAGGCTGGCCGGACCCCAGACCTGGAAATGAGCCGAGTGTGCAGCCATCTGCTGGGGCAGCGGCTAGAAAAGGGTCCCCCAAATAGCAGAACCGGGAAGGGGTTCCAACACCACCGTGGGGCTCTGCCCTCGGGTTTTTCTTAGTCTCTCCACCAGAATGAGGGCCTGCCGGACAGTTTACTGCCTTTCCTCTAAGTCACATCTAGAGTATTTCAGTAATATTCCTTGACTTGGTGAGGACCCCCAGTGCCTAGTCAGGTGCCGGCCTGCTACATAGTAAAAATAAACATCCATTGAGCACTTCCTAGGCGATAGGCAAGGGGCTGGGAGCCTTACAGCCATTATCTCCTTTACAGAATCTTGGGCTTGGGACCGATTTCTGCTGTGCGAAGGCTGCGTGACCTTGTTCACAGGGCTTCACATCTCTGAGCCTGTTTCCTCATCATTGTTTCCAAACTCCCAGTTCTGGGGAGAGGAGAATAAAATGTGACTCCAAAATCATGGCGATAAATGCAAGAAAAATACAAAGCGTGAGTGAGCAGACACCAGGATCGTGTGCACCTGTGAACGTGGCAGTTCCCCGGGAGGGTGCGTGTGAGTGTGTGTGCACATGTTTTTGCATGTGAGCAAAGCTAGCCAGAGCTCACATGTGCTCCCTCGGTGCCCCTGCTTCTGCCCTGTGGGCCCAGGCGAGGTCTAAGGGCTTGCTCTTTGTACCCATCTGCCTGCCATACTGACGAGCCTTTCTTAGGGTGACAAAGGTGACAGCTGCCTCCCAGCTGTTGAAAGCTGGGCATGAGTGGCAGCTAATGGCTGCTCCTGAATCAAAGCCACTTCCTGCACGTGTCTTCAGCCCCACACCCTCCTCACTTGCCTCCGTTTGGGTCAAACCTGTCCCCTGGCAGATTCCCTTAGACCGGGTAAGTGAGCCAGAGACGGCCCCTGAGGAAAAAAGGAACCTTGCACAACGCGGACGGGAAGCAGAGAAGGGGACATATTCCAGGTCCCGTTTTTACGCTCTCAGTATCCTGAGTAAATGCACCCTCCACAAAAGCAGGGAGCTGGGCTTGTCCAGATCGAGTGGATGCTTCATAAATATATGCTATGGGGCATCAGCCCCCCTCAAAGGTCCCTTTTACAAAGCCCCATTTCACAAATGAGAGAACTGAGGCTGAGGCTCAGAGAGTTAAAGTAACTTACACAGGGTCACACAGCACGTACATAGCAAAGACGACATTGTGACCCAGTTTCATCCTACACCAAAGCCTGCGTTTACTCCACTGCGCCCAAGAAGGTGTCATCAATCTGTGGGCACCTGATGAGGTCAAGCATGAGACAGCTGGGGCTTGCCAACCTGCCCTGACAGGGAGCCCTGGTCAGAGGGACAGCAAGAGGGGTTGGCTCAGCCTGAGACTGTCTACAGAAGGCACTGACTTGGCGGTGCTGTGTGGGGCAGGGTCCTGCCTGCATGCTCAGCCTCCCTTCCTGTACGTGCGACCAGCACACCATGTCTCCCAGGGCTGGCAGAGACCGGAAGAGTGTTCCAGGTGGAGCTCAACCCCTACAGGGTGTGGCCAGAGTGGGAGGGGGTGTGTTTAGGGGAGGACTTGGAGAGGCAGGTCTACTAAACAGTGGGTGGTCAGACTGGACAGGGGGCAGGGGCAGACCCTGCTGGTTATGGGCAAGTCATCTGTTTTTTTTTCCCAAACTGCATGTCTCAAAACAACCGAAATGTATTCCCTCACAGCTCTGGAGGCCCAAAATCCAAAATCCATCTCACTGGGCTGATAATCCAGGGGTCAGCAGGGCTGCACGCCCTCTGCGGCTCTATAGGACAATTGTGGCTTGGCCCTCAGGGTCCTGGTGGTCACTGCCATTCCCTGATTGCAGCCGCATCGCTCCAATCTCCTCTTCCATCTGTGTTCTCTTCTTCTGTCTGGGTGGTAAAATCACCCTCTCCCTCCCTCTTAGGAGAATTACATGTGACGGTATTTAGAGCCTACCAGGATAATCTTCCCATCTCAAGATCCTTAACCTAATCACTTCTACAAAGACTCTCAGAAATGAAAGTACCATTTACAGGCTTTAGGGATTAAGACCAGATATTGGGGGGCGGGAGTCTACTTTATAGCCTCCCCACCTTCTGAATAATGTATACTTTATTAGGATAACAATAAGGTTCATTGGAAGGTTTCAAGAGGAGAGCATGAGGATGAGACTTCTTTTCTGAAATAAACACAGACTCCTGTTCCACACCCCATGGGAAGTGTGGCTGCCTGCCCGAGATTTCTGAAAAGTCCCTGAGCCTTACAATCTTTGGTCACGTCTGGCGCCCTGCTCCCTGGATTCGCTTTCTCACTTACGTAGGACCCTACACCCTACCCAAATGCAGAACTCTTTCTTCTTGGATCTTCATCACCCCTCCCCTCCCCACCAAGAATTCACTCATTCCAAACATTGGTGTGTGCTGATGACTTCACTGAAGGTTCGCAGTGTCAGAGAGAATGTAGTACATTATACAATGCCAATAATTTTAAATTAAGTATTAAATACCTTGCTCTTCTGTGTCCTGGAGCCGCCCTGACTACCATGCCACTCCCCAAAAGCCAGCAGTTAGAATAGGACTTTTTCACCCCATTGCATGCGTGCGTGTGTGTGTGGAAGCATGTGACAGGTCAACGTATCTGAAGGGACACCATATCTGCAAATAGACACGCGTACACACACACACATGCCCCAAAGGTCACAACTCAGTTTCAACTTGAAAGAAGCAAGTTCTAATGTCATCCCCACAACCAACCAACCTGTCTGGTTGAGCAGGTAATTAGCATTCACCAGCACGGCCAGGCCCCGTGTGCTCCAGAGGGGATCCCGACCGCCTTCTTCACAGCAAGGCATTCGGCTTTGGGGTAATTACCTATGCCTTGCACACCGGTTGCCCTGGTGTGATGTCAGTCCTTTCACATTGTTTATTTTAATTAAAACAGAAATTGCAGGTCTTAGGTGCTTGTAATTACAGCCTATGGACTAAATTGGCTGAGGCCCCTAATTAACCTGAAACACGTCTACCTGGCTGGAGGTGTGAGTTTGGACTTGACTTGTGCGGGGCATTGCGTCGGCATTGACAGGGGGAACCAGGGAAGGGCCAGTAGAGACTGGGATGGGGTGGCCCTCCTCCAGAACCAGCCACACAGTGCCCTGTACCCCCTCCTGGGCCACATCGTGGGTGCAATTTTATTTCCAAACATACCGATTAGCGAAAGGCATATTCAGCAAAAGTGTACTACTGATCATGGATCAATTCTTGGAATACAGCATATCAATAAAATAAAAAACAAAACCCACATGATCATCTCAATAGAAGCAGGAAAAACACATTTGACAAATCACAAAACTTTCTCATGATTAAAAATAATATAATACACTAGGAATAAACAGGGAACCTTCTCAACCCAGTGAGGGGATCTATAAAAAACCCGTATCTAATATTATACTTAATGATGAAAGATGGAATGCTTTCCCCAAGATTGGGAACGAGACAAGGATGTTCTCTCGCCACTTCTATTTAACATTATTCCAAAGTTTCCAGTGATCAGGAAAGGAAAAGAAATAAAGATATCCAGAACAGACGGAGACAAGTAAAATTCTTGGATGACATGATCTTTTTTTTTTTTTTTTTTTTTTTTTTTTTCAGAGACAGAGAGAGTCAGAGAGAGGGATAGACAGGGACAGACAGACAGGAATGGAGAGATGAGAAGCATCAATCATTAGTTTTTTGTTGTTTTTTTTTCGTTGCGCATTGCGAGACCTTAGTTGTTCATTGATTGCTTTCTCATATGTGCCTTGACTGCGTGCCTTCAGCAGACCTAGTAACCCCTTGCTCGAGCCAGCGACCTTGCGTCCAAGCTGGTGAGTTTTTGCTCAAACCAGATGAGTTCGTGCTCAAGCTGGCGACCTCGGGGTCTCGAACCTGGGTCCTCTGCATCCCAGTCTGACGCTCTATCCACTGCGCCACCACCTGGTCAGGCAATGACATGATCTTATATAGACAAAATCTTAAGGCAGGGGTCCCCAAACTTTTTACACAGGGGGCCAGTTCACTGTCCCTCAGACCGTTGGAGGGCCGGACTATAAAAAAAACTATTAAAAAATCCCTATGCACACTGCACATATCTTATTTTAAAGTAAAAAAACAAAACGGTAACAAATACAATATTTAAAATAAAGAACAAGTAAATTTAAATCAACAAACTGACCAGTATTTCAATGGGAACTATGGCCCTGCTTTTGGCTAATGAGATGGTCAATATGCTCCTCTCACTGACCACCAATGAAAGAGGTGCCCCTTCCGGAAGTGCAGTGGGGGCCAGATGAATGGCCTCAGGGGGCCGCATGTGACCCACAGGCCATAGTTTGGGGACCCCTGTCTTAAGGACTCCAACTAAAAATATAGAACTAATTAAAGAAGAGCAAAAAGGTTGCAAGAAACAAGTTCACTGCACAAAAGTCAGCTAGATTTTTGTACCCTTGCAATGAACAACTCAAAACCAAAATTAGGAAAAATTTACAACAGAATAAAAAAAAAAGTAAAATACTTAGGGATAGACTTTTTTTAAAGATATGCAAAGCTTATACTCTGAAAACCACAATATGTTATGGGAAGAAACAAAGGGAAGACCTGCATAACTGAAAAAGGAATTCTATGTTAATAGCCTGGAAGACGGAATGTTGTCAGGATGGTGATATTCTCCAAATTGGTCTACAGAGTCAAAGACATTTTTATTAGAATCCCAGCTGGCTTCTTTGTGGAAAGTGACAAATGGATTCTCAAGTCCATGTGTAATTGCAAGTTTTCTCAAAATGATCCCCCAAAATCTTGAAAATAACAAAGTTGAAGGATTCACATATTCTGATTTGTTTTTACCGTAAATTACTTTTCCCTTTTTCTAGGACTACACACAAACAGATTCATACAGTATGGACTTGTGTGTCTGTACTCATGTGTATGGCTTCTCTCACATGATAAAATACTATTTGGTGCATGGATCAGTAATTTGTTCTTCTTCACTGCTGAATAGTACTCCATTGAATGGATATACCATAATTTGTTTACCCATTCATCAGCTGATGGACACCCAGGCTATTTCCAGTTTGTGACTATTGTTAATGATATCCTGCCAGGGACATTCTTGAACAAACCATTTAGCAAACTATTCAGTTTTCACCTGGGGGTGAAATTGCTCAGTCATAGTGTAGATATGTGTTTAGATTTAATATTTTAAATCTCAGCATCCCAAACTCCTACTCACAATGTATGAAAATTCCAGTTCCTCCACATTCTTAAAAACATTTGTGGTAGTCAGTCTTTTTAATTTTAGACCTTCTAAAAGGCATGTTGGGGGTGTCATAGTGTGATATTGATTTGAATTTCTCTGATGACTAATGCTTTGAGCACTGTGTCTTTGTTCACTGGCCATGTGTGTATCTTCTTTTGTGAAATGCCTGTCACATTATTTTGCTCATTTTTATTGAGTATTTATCTTTTATTTTGGAATTGTAAAAGTTTCTTGTGTATCATAGATACCAGTCCTTTGTCAGACAACTATTTGACCAATATTTTCTCTCAACATGTGGATTGCCTACTTACTTACTTAACAGTGTCTGTAAGCACAGATTTTTTGAACATTGATGTCTAACTTATCAGTTTTTCTTTCACAAGTCCCGTCTAAGAAAACTTTGCCCATCTCTAAGTCATGATGATAATCTCCTATTTTTTCTAATGAAAGCTTTATGGGTTTGTGTTTATGGTATGAAGTAAGAGTTGAAGTCTTTTTTTTCTTTTTTTTCATGTGAATAATAAGCAATTTCATCATCATTCACTGAAAGACTTTCCTTCCTGCATTGAATTGCTCTGGTATCTTTGTCAAACATAAGCTGACCAGTTGAGCTTGTTTCTGAAAGCTTTATGTTCTATTTCATTGGTCAGTTTGTCTGCTTGTACGCTGCTACCGCACTCTTGATTACCAGAGTCTTAAAATGAATTTTGAAGTCATATAGTCTAACTCCTCCAGCTTGGCTCTTGTTTATCCAGATTGCTTTTAATATTCTAGATGCTTTGTGTTTTGATATAAATTATAGAGTCAGTTTATTGATGTCTGAAAAAGACCTTCTGGAATTCCTATTAGGATTGTGTTGACTCTATTGGTCAACTGGGGAAGAATTGACATCTTAACAACATTGAATTTTCCTATGCATAAATACCCATTGATTTTAGTCTTTTTTAATTACTTCTAACAATGTTGTATAGCTTTTCAGTAGAGTAGAGGTATTACACCTATTCTGTTCAATTTAATCCTCAGTAATTTATTTTGATTTTGATGTTCTGCAAAAAGATTTTTTTTTTTTTCGGAGACACAGAGAGAGTCAGAGAGAGGGATAGATAGGGACAGACAGACAGGAACGGAGAGATGAGAAGCATCAATCATTACTTTTTCATTGCATGTTGCAATACCTTAAGTTGTTCATTGGTTGCTTTCTCATATGTGCCTTGACCATGGGGCTACAGCAGACTGAGTAACCCCTTGCTCGAGCCAGCGACCTTGGGTCCAAGCTGGTGGGCTTTTGCTCAAACCAGATGAGCCCGCACTCAAGCTGGCGACCTCGAGGTCTCGAACCTGGGTCCTCTGCATCCCAGTCTGACGCTCCATCCACTGCGCCACCACCTGGTCAGGCACAAAAAGATTTTTTTAATTTCACCAAATATTTGTTGCTAGTATAGCAATAATAAAATTGATTTTTGTATATTGACTTTGAATCCTGTGAGCTTGCTAAATTCACTTTTTGGTTCTACTCATTGTTTGGTAAATTTTTTAGGATTCTCCACATGATCATGACACTTGAACATAGGTGCAATGTTCCCTTTACCTTTCCTGTCTGTGTGCATTATGTTTGTTTTTTATTTGTTTGTTTGCTTGGTTGTTGCCTTTTTGCAATGGCTACAGTGTTGAATAGCAATGGCAAGAGACAGGACAGCTTTGCCTTGTTGCCAATCTTAGAAAGAAAGTGTTGGGTATTGGACTGGTATAATTTTTGCTATAGTTTTTTTTTTAATAAACAGACCTTATCAGATTGAGAAATATCTCTTTTATTCCTAGATGGCTGAGTTTTTTATCATGAATAGATGTTCATTTTTGTCAAATGCCTTTTCTCCTTGACATTTTTTTTTTCCTTCTTAATTTTGTACATGGGGATTTTCATTTGTTAAACCAACAAGATTTACACTGTTGGATTTTTAAATGTTAAGCCAACTTTGCATTTCTGGGATAAATCCTACTTAGTCATAACATGCCATCTTTTTATATATTGCTAAATTTGATCTGCTAATATTTTGTTAAGGATTGTTGAGCCTACGTTCACACAGGATTTTAGTCAGTAGTTCGTCCTTTCCCCCACCCCTCCTTCCCCTCCTCAGAATGTCCATCACATCCCAGTATTATGATTTCATAAATGAGTGTCATCAAGTGAACTTGAACAGTGTTTCTTCATCCTCTTTTTTTCTGAAAGAGTTTAGGGAACATTAACATTATTCCTTCCTTAAACACTGAAAGAAAGAATTCATCGATGAAAATAGGTAAGCCTGTAATTTTTCTTTGAGGGAAGATTTTTCACTTTTTAACTCTACATTTACATAGAGAATTGGGTGTTTATCTGTTTGTGAGCTTGGGAAAGCGTGTACAGGCAGCCCCTGGGGTATGGATGAGGTAAGGTCTGTAGGTCTGTTCTTAAGTTGAACTTGATATATAAGTTGGAACGGGTACATTTGCCTGTTAAATCCAACTTAGACAGATGTTGGTCTTAATGTAATATTTATTTTTACCTTTCTGTGCATATAAATACTTAAACCTTTTCAAACCTACAGAACCTATCTCATTTATAACCTGGGGACTGCCTGAACTTTAAAATGTTACCTTTTTTCTTCCAGCCTTTTATCTAACAGAACTCTATTCTACCGAGACAGACTCGCCCACTGCCCCTACCTTATTTTCTGAAATTCAAAACCAATGGGAGACATAAAAATCTATATAGTAGTTCCTCCTTCTCTGAGGTTTCAGTTACCCATGGTCAACCGCTGTCCAAAAATATTAAAATGGAAAGTTCCAGAAGTAAAGAATTTGCACGTTTTAACTGGCACCCCATCCTGAGGAGCATGGTAAACTCTCCTGCTGCTCTGTTCAGGTCGTGCCTGAGTCACCCCTTTGTCCCGGGAATCAGAGTGCCTGCGTTCAATCACCCTCATTTTACTTGACAATGGCCCCAAAGCCATTCTCATCACTCTCATTACAGTATGTTGTTCTCATTGTTCTGTTTTATTGTTAATTGCTGTTGGTAATCTCTTACTGGGCTTAATTTATAAGCTCAACTTCATCATAGGTATGTATGTATGGGGAAATAATATATATGTGTAGGGTTTTGTACGCTCCGCGATTTCAGACATCCACTGGCCGTCATGGACCATATCCCCCGCAGATAAAAGGGGGGACTATTGAAGTTCCCCTGCTGTCCAGTCTCTTTTTGTCTCTGTCTTTCTCTGCATAACTTTCCCTTTGGTGTCTATGCCTCCCAGGGTCAGTATATTATGGCTCCAACTTTCTACCCAGTTGCCTTCTCTTAAAAATTAAAAAAAAATAATAATAGTAATAATCTCCAAAAATATATATTGAGAATGGCAAGATTTGGCTAACTTAAAAAATAAAAAGAAGCAATACTCACAGACTTGAGAGATGGCCAGGCGATTTTTTTTTTTAATTACTGCGATGCTGGGTCTCTAAGCCAATGCAAAGAGTGAGGGCCAAGGAAAGAATGAGCGTCTCCACTTTTATGATGGGGGGGGCTTTACTGTTTCTATGTCTTCATTAGAGAGGTTAATTGGAAATCGAGAGAGCCTGTGCCAGGAACAGCTCTAGCTAGCCAGATGCCATTTTAAACTGGAAGTTGTCCAGCTGGTTTCTTTGAAAACCTACAATGCTTTGCTGGACAGACGTACGGCTGGCTGACCGGCCCTGGGGAAGCAATCGGCACGCAGTCCGCAGTCCACATACAGTGGTTCGCCTTTCCCTTCCT
Organism: Saccopteryx bilineata; assembly: GCF_036850765.1. Lineage (NCBI taxonomy): Eukaryota > Metazoa > Chordata > Mammalia > Chiroptera > Emballonuridae > Saccopteryx > Saccopteryx bilineata. The sequence goes on along the minus strand of NC_089495.1, from coordinate 198,485,331 downwards.
TCGCCTGATGTTCTACCCTGCTCATTGCCCGAGGGTCTTCACGTGTTCTGATTATGTTTGGGGGGGCGGGGGGGGAATAGTCAGTGTGTCCACAATTCAGATTGAAACCAGGTGAGCACGTGCTCAAGGACATTCAGAAGTGAGATATAGGTAGCCAAGGGGATGGTGACTAGCAGAGGGGAGGGGGGCAGGAGCGGGTAAAGAAGGGACAATCGGTGATAAACAAGTAGCCTTCATTTAAGACTGGGAAATCTATATTGATGTGGCCACAACAACTTCCCGCACATTTGGTGGCTTAAAGCAACAGAAATGAGCTGTCGGAACAGTTCTAGAGGCTGGAAGTCTGAAGTCCAGGTGCCCGCCGGGCTGTGCCCACTCCCGAGGCTCCAATGGAGGACCCTCCCTGCTTCTTGCTTGTGGCTGCATCACTCCGATCTCCGCCTCTGTCTTCACGTGGCCGCTTCCCTGCGTCTCCGTGTGTCCTTTCCTTTTCTGTCTCTGATAGGAAAGTCTGTCATTGGATTTAGAACCCATTCGGATCCGGGATGACCTCACCTCAAAATTCATATCTTCATGATATCTGAAAAGACCCTCTTTCTGAATAAGGTCATATTCGCAGGTCCTGGTGATGAAGACTTGGATATATCCTTTGGAAGCTATCTTCATCCCCTTGACCTTCACGAGCAGGGCTCTGGCTCAGAGTCTCCTTTGAGGTGCTCCATGTGAGGGGGTTACTGTAGTCCCACTAGGTGAACAGTGAGCTCCACTGTCCCAGGTAAAGCTGGTGTGTGAGAGACCACAGAAAACCGACTACAACTGAAGGAGGGAACTGTTTTGTAGAGTTAAAGGTGAGTTTCACTGTCACTTTTTTTTCACCTGGCATTGATTGCTATGAATCAAGTGACCTGCTGACTTAGGGTAAGCCAGAATCAGAGAGGAGTGGGTGTGACATGTTGGCCACACACAGCACCGACATCAAAACCTTAGGCTCTAGAGGGAAAGAAAGACCCAAATAAACCGATTCCAAGATAAGACCATGAAATGGGGATTCACAGGAAGTATATAAGCCCATGCTTCTTAGGGCAGAGAAAGTTCTGATAGAATACAGAAGGGAGGAGGCATGTGATGTGGACAATGACAGAAGAGCTGTGTGGCTCAGAGGGAAGGGCATTCCAGGCAGAGGGAACAGAGTGGTCAAGGCATATGAACTCAGAAGTATATCTGGGCTGTGTATTGACCAGGAGGGTCTGGGGGAATATCCAGAGCATGGGGCAGCAGCTGGACCTGACCCAGTGTATCCAAATTGCCAGGTCTTATTTAAGGAAAAGTATACAAAATTACAAATGATACCAAACGAGATAGACTGCTGTTCCACTTCCCCATAAAAGGGGCAGATATAAAAGATTACTGCATGGTTCCATCTAGATGAAGTTCTAGAACAATCAAGATCTCCAGTGATAGAAAGAAGACTCGTGGCTACCTGGGGGCAGGTGTGTGCAGGGAGGCTAGCATGACAGGGAAAGAGGAAAAGGTCTGGGGTGATGGAGATGTTTTATGGCTTAACCGGGGTGGTGGTTACATGGGTGTAGTCATTTGTCGAAACTCACAAACCATGTCCTTAAGTGTGTACACTTCACTGTATATAAATTATACCTTAATAAAGATGATATTTTAAAGTGATTAAATAAAAATTTAGATACAAAGGGGAATGTTCATTTAGAATGAGAAAAAAAAATTACAACTAATTAACAGATTTTAAAAGCTGACAAATACAAACATTGCAACATCCAGAAAAACAGTCATACTGCTTGTTAATAAACTGCCTGGCATACGTCTATAATTCTTTTCCCCCTATATATATTTTGGTTTTATTCTCTTTGTCTTTGTACATGTCAATAATATCAACAATTTTTTTAATGTCAGTGGTTGATTACAATTTGTCTCTAATTATTGATCATTTAGAAAATGTCTTTAGCTTCGTAATTCTTTGCTAACATCCTCTGCATTTTGTCTGCGACACAAGTCAGTCAAGTCTTTATCAAGTTTTCTCCCGTTGGAGTTCTGAGACTTGTGAGTACTTTCCACAGAATAGCTTCTGGTTTGTGCATTTCAAACTTGGTGTCTCCTTCATATTTTGGGTACCATGGGACACATTTATGCCATGACACAGCCTATGGACCCAAACCTTCATGTCACAACATGTCATATGTCTCATGTGAGTTGGCACAATAGAGGATACAGGTTTCCCTGGAAGCTATTTCTATACCAGGCTGACTGGTGATTGCTTAACTACACGTGGACAAGACTTCAAAATGCTATAACTACAAACCCCAACTCAACTTCCTCTTATCTAGACCCGCAAAGTCCCTGGAGCCATCCTGACAGGAAGAGGAGATAGAGGGCTAGAACTCAGAGACAAAGACAGCAGCCTTAACCGATCTCAGTTAAAATATCTTACTTCTGCAAATTTGGCAGAAACGTATGACCCGGGGTCCACAGTGCTAGGACCCCGAGCTAGGGCCCCGGGCTGAAACTTTTACGACAAACAGTCAAGCTGCCTCGGGGGAAGGGAATATGGTCTGGGTAATTTTGGAAAGATAACTTGGAGGATGTGGTGAGGACCAGTCTGTAGAGGGCTTGGAAAGTCAGGTGATGGAATTTAGCCTTTAACCAGGCAGAGGAAAATTACAGAAGCTTTTGCTTTATAAAAAGAATAACATTACTTTCTATGAGGGAGATAACTCAGACAGTGATGGAGAGGGTTGTTTGGGAATTTTTCTGTCTTAGTTTCTTCTTCCTTTAACTTGTAGCATTTTTATGGAATCCCCTCTCCCTCCAAAAAAAAACAAACCCACAAGTTAACTTGAAGAGGCTTTCCATTGAGAAAATTATGAAAAGATATGGAAGGTCGTTTGGCAAAAATACCCCACCTAATTCTACCACACTAACATAAGAGTCTAGACTATGAACTAAAATCCCTCAGTTCAAATTTGGCCTCACCACTTCCTAATTCTGTGACCTTAAGCAAATTCTGTAAGCTCCCTGACCCTCACTTTTCTCATCTGTAAAACAGGAAAAATAGTAGAGCCTAAGTGTGGGGTTCTTATGAGGATAAAATGAGTCACTGCACGTCGAGCCCCCAGTGCAGTTTCTGACTCAGTCAGTATTAGCAGTAGGTATTACTATTCGGTCCCTTCCACACACAGACAGGTGTCACTGAATCCTCACCTCGGCGGGACCTCTTTCACAGTGCCTTATCATCACATTGAATTATTAGACTATTAGACATTAAAGTTTTTCAGAATCAGACACTGCAGCCCGTTTCCTGAGCGGCAGACGTGACAGGAGGTGGAGGGCGGTTAAGGTGTTGGAGCAATGAGTCACCATTCCGAAGGGACAGTGAGAAAGGGAAGCCAAGACAAACTGTGTTAGTCAGGACTTGAGTTTCAGCAGACAAAAGCCCAACGCAAACAAAATTAAGAACAAAGGCACAGCATGGGCTCCCACCACCTAAGAGAGAGGAGGACATGCATATACCCCAGGCACGTCGGGAACTGGAAGCTCAGAGACCGGCGTGGGCGTCTTCACTTTTCTCTGAGCATTACTGCCTCTGTGGGTCCCTTCTTCTCTTCTCTCGTGATCATGATGCAGAGAGAGATGGAAATGTCCCCAAAACTCCAGGCTCACTTCATTCCTACAAAGCAAACTCAGAACACAAGGTAGAGCAGTGGTCCCCAACCCCCGGGCCATGGACTGGTACCGGTCCATGGGCCATTTGGTACTGGTCCACAGAAAAAGAATAAGTAACTTACATTATTTCTGTTTTATTTATATTTAAGTCTGAACGATGTTTTATTTTTTTTTTAAATGACCAGATTCCCTCTGTTACATCCGTATAAGACTCACTCTTGACTCTTGTCTCGGTCACGTGATACATTTATCCGTCCCACCCTAAAGGCCGGTCCGTGAAAATATTTTCTGACATTAAACCGGTCCGTGGCCCAAAAAAGGTTGGGGACCACTGAGGTAGAGTGCCCACACATCAAAACCGAGGAAAGGCCTCTGGTTGCTTTGGGTCATGTGTCCAGGAAGGGTAGAATTCTATCCCCGGCAATCCACCAGGACCCTGACCAGGGAAGGATGGGTGATCTTCTCCATAGAAACAGGAAAGCAGGCAGAGCAGAGATGCTAGAGGCCACTTCAGAAAGGTCAGCAAAGTGAAGGACAGCCTTCGGGTCCTCCAACACTCCAACACCACGGTTCCCATGTCAAGATTCACCTCCCTCCACAAAGCAGGCTTTCTGCGGGCCATGAGCGTCTGTCACCCACCCAGACTCAGGGGCGTGATGACACCTGCTTTCTACAAGAGGCAACCTGGCTCCGAGGCCTGGGCTGGGGCTGTGTTCTCCAAGCCAGGCACTGGGCGTTCTCGGGCTGGGAGGCTGCTGAGTCAGAGGGCCTCCAGCCTGGGCTCAGGCTCCAGCTCGGGCTCAGGCTCCGGCTCCTCGCCGATGAGAGGTATTGAACCATCCAGAGACCAAGGACAGGGCTGCTGTGTGCATCCACTAACTAGAGATGATGAAACGTTCAGGGGAAATTCAGGTGCCAAATGCCTCTCCTAGAGGCGCATTTAAAGTGGCTGGCAATTGAGTAACCCCTAGAGCAGGCACGCCTGGGGAGTTTCCCAGCAGAGGCCGCGTGGACCGCCTCCCCTACCAGATGGGGAACCCTCGCACCCACACACCTCTGTCTCCACCGCCTCCAACCCTGAGCATCTTAGGCAACTTTCTTTTACCTCGCTGAGCCTCGATTTCCTTATGGGAAAGACTCATAGCAAGATCAAGGCAACTGGTCTGTTTGGGGTCTGTTTTCTTAAGTCAGTTTTCCTTAAATTATATTTTTCTTAAAAATGGCCCCATTAGCCTGACCAGGTGGTAGCGCAGTGGATAGAGCGTCAGATTGGGATGCTGAGGACCCAGGTTCGAGACCCCGAGGTAGCCAGCTTGAGTGCGGGCTCATCTGGTTTGAGCAAAAGCTCACCAGCTTGGACCCAAGGTCGCTGGCTCGAGCAAGGGGTTACTCGGTCTGCTGAAGGCCCACGGTCAAGGCACATATGAGAAAGCAATCAATGAACAACTAAGGTGTCGCAATGCGCAACGAAAAACTAATGATTGATGATGTTTCTCATCTCTCTATTCTTGTCTGTCTGTCCCTGTCTATCCCCCTCTCTGACTCTCTCTCTGTCTCTGTAAAAAAAAAAAAAATGTCCCCATTAAAAAGGTTTTCAGTATTTTGGTATAACAGGAGTCACCTAGTCTTTTGTGACTTGTAATGCCTGTCCATTGTCTCTGTGGTCAGGCTCTCTTTTTCATTTTTTGCTTTTTTGGAGTTTCTGATGTGTAGATCATCCCTAAATGTTTTCTGTTTATTTTATTTTATTTTATTTTTGTATGATTTTATGTTATTTTTTCTTCTTTTCTCAGTGAGAAGAGGGGAGATAGACTGCCACATTCATCCCAACTGGGATCCACCCAGCAACCCCATCTGGGTCCAATGATCTGCCCATCTGGAGCCAATGATCACAACAGCTATTTTTAGCACCTGAGGCAGAGGCTCCATAGAACCATCCTCAGCACCTGGGACTGATGTACTCAAACCAGTTGAGCTATGGCTGCAGGAGGAGAAAAGAGAGAGAGAGAGAGAGAGAGAGAGAGAGAGAAGTGAGAGGGGGAGGGGTAGAGAAGCAGATGTGTGCCCTGACCAAGAATCAAGTCCAGGACATCCACAAACTGGGCCAACACTCCACCACTAAGCCAGGACCTGCTCTTATTTTATTATTTCCTTCCTCTGTTAGTAAACTTTAAGGAGGGGGCTTAATCTATTATTTTGTTCCTATCTTCTTAAGCTCAATGATAAGCATTCAATGCTCTAAATATCATTCCAAGTACCCTTTTAGGTACATTCTACAAGTTTTGATACATAAAATTTTCATTACAATTCAGTGGTACATTTTAACTATATTACATAATTTGTGGCTTCTCCTCTGTACCATGAGTTATTTAGAAGTAGGCTTTTTATTTCATTTCAAATATATATACACTTTTTTTAAAAGCTACCTTACTCACCATTGTATTTTCCTATTTATATAACATAATACCTGGCATGTAATAAATGATCAGAGATTATTGAAAGGCAAGAAGGAACAGAGAAAGGGAGAAAAGGATGGAAGGAGGGAGGTCATAGAGTGACCCTGATTGGTTTGACCACAAAGGGAACAGGATAGATCTGCTGTTGGACAAAGGTTAGAGCGGCTAGTTGGAAGCAGAGGAGTGGAGCATGGGCCCCTGGGCTCGATCTAAAAGTCTCAAAGGAATTCCATGAACATCTGAACCTTAGACCGAGATTCTGTGCCTTCCATGTCTCCTCCTTTTAAACGTGCCAGTGAGGAGCCCACCCCCAGCTGAAAAAAGACAGGGCGTCCCGAACCTGCCAGCAGCATGGAGAGCAAAGGAACACCTGAATGAGATTGCAGCAGAGTTTGGGAAGAGGTCAACAGGGCAGGTCCGTGGGCAAGTTGCCTGTTGGCCATCCAGTTCGCTACCTTCCTTCTGTGTCTCTTTCAAACAACTTTCTTGAGCCTGAAGAATGTTCGACAGCCAGGGAACCAACATGCTGTCTTTGACCCTTTGACCCTCACTGCCTTGCAGTGGAATGACAGTGGTCACCAGTAATCAGCCAGGCTGGTTGCATACAGCCTGCCCCACTGATGTCATGCTGTGTCCCCAAGGTCTTCAATGCTCCCAATGACCTTAACCCTAAGCTGGTCAACTGCTCTTCTGGTCTCTGATCCATTCCAAGCCCTTCCTATGCTCTGCTCTGGGCACTACTGTCCTCTGACTTCCACTGAAGATCAAAAGGGAGGGGCTGGGGCAGGCTTTTTGCTTTCTCTCTGCTCCCTCTGGACTCTCTGGTAGTGGTGACAGCTCTTCTGTGGGCCTTCTGACACTGGGCAAAAACCACCAGAGTTTCAGCTTTGGTTGCTGGCCCTCACTCTTGGGCCCCAGTACAACACTCCAGCCCACTGTTCCTCCGCCCTAAGGATGGTAGCAGCTTCCTGCTCATACGTCAATCTGAGTGTTTCTCAATTCCTTCAGTCACCTGTGTGATGAATCTCCTGTATTAAATACCCTCTGTTTGACAAACCTAAAACAATTGCTATTTCTTGACTGTAGATTGATTAACGCAAACCCACCTTATAATAGATGAACCCTGACGTGAAGCTCAGCGAAGCTAAGAAATCCCAGCAAAAGAAAATACCAGTACGGAGCCTGGCATCAGGTCTAATTCTGACAACTATTTACCCTGAGGTCTTCTGAGACTCAGTTTCTCCATTTACAAACGTGGATGACCGAGAATGGTACCACAACTGCATAGAACTGTTGCAAAGATGAAATCAGTTAATATTCCTAGTATTTCAACTAAATAGAAAGCCTGGCACATGGTCACACACCTAAAAAAAAAATGGTGGAACTGGGATCTGAACTTCCTACTCAAAGGCATATGCCTATGACCCCTGACCCAGTCATTCATTCATCAAATGTCCCAAACTCTACAGCATGGGCCCTGTAGACAGAAGAAACACTGCCACATTCTCTGTAGGAGCTACATGTGCAGAAAAAAATAAAACAGGCTCAACTCTGTCCCTTCACGATCTGAGCAGTTTTCGTTATTTCATCGCATTTTAAAATTATTCCAAAAGTCACAGCCCCTTAAGTAATACAGTAAGAAACACTATTAGAAAGCTAATGCTCTCCCTCCACTGGCTTCTGAAAAGGCTACGCCGGGCTATTCCCCCTATTAGAACAACCCGGCACAGTCTTATGTGGTTTTTACTATGTTCATAAAGCATATGTAGGGCTTGAGTTTGGGGGAAATGGGTTGTTTTATTTTTGCTTTCTGTTTTTGTTTTACAAAAATAAGATCTTACTGTATCAGGTTGAATTTCTCAGTCAACACTCATTGATTACATGCCAGATCATTCCATTCATGTCTTATTCTTTCTAAGGGCCACGTCACATGACTATCACAATGTATTCCAGCATTTCCTGGTTAGTGGGTGAAAAATACACATTCATAGGATTAAGCCACTGACCCTGGGAGGGGGGGAGAGTTTGTTTATTAACAGTCGTTAGCATTGCTCTAACCCAGTAGCTCTCAAAGCACGGTTACCAGTCCAACCAGCTGCAGCCTCGCCTGGGAACTCAGTAAATACCAAGAATTTTGGCTCGGACCTAAGGTATGAGAAACTCAGGCAGGGGTCAGGGAGAGCAGGAGGTGTCCCAGCCACCCGTGTTTGACAAGCCCTACGGGGGATGCTGACGCACGTTCAGGTGCGAGACCCGCTGCCCTAACTTCCACCGGGTCATCCGCAGCCCACAGGACCCTGCCCCTTTGTTTGCCCTCCACAAACAATTGCAGCAACGCAGCTGGGTGCCAGGCCGCTTTGCAGGAAGCGTGTTCTCTGGCCCAGAGAATCCAAGAAGTTTCTGGATGTGCAAAGTTAGATGATGTGTTCAAGCCAGCTACCCAGCTATCCGTGAATAAATTAACCCATTCATTTGTTCTTTCAGGAGGGACTGAATTCACAGTCACAGACAGAAAGCAAACATATGCCCCTGTCTGACATATTCAGGAATATGTGACAAGCAAATTGCCCCTGAATGGTCTGGACGCCTAGTGGGATTCTTTCTTAGGTACAAAGAGATTGCAATTGGTGAGTTCTGTCTGCAAGAGGCCAGCCACCTGGAACACGCAGCCATGGCCGTCCTACCAGTGCCGAATGGATGTGGAAACGGGAAGCGCAGAGAACCGGGCTGTGACCCCGACCCACGGCTCCCCATCAGCGCTCTCTGAGCCTCAGACTTGACTTCTTTAAAACTCTGGGGATAGTAAACCTACCTAGAAGCCTGTTGGTCCAAACTGTGCAATGTAGAATCCCAGCAAAGGTTACTGGTCAGCCTAGTGTTCAACACATCTCTGTAACAAACTCTAAAACATCCCATCAGATGGTCAGCTCAGTGCTGTGTTTGCACCCGAGTCGGTCCGTGCGGGGATCCCGCACCCCTGGCCCCCACTTTCTCTGGAGGGTCTTCCTTGGACAGGGCCTTTCCCTTCCCTTTTGCCATTCAAGCTCTGACCAGAGTTCCCTGTGGGTTAATTACACCATTTTATCATAAATCAATGGGAGAGGGAAAAATGCTTTCTTGGAAGATTCCGGACTTAATTTGAAGCCCAACAGAAAAACCTCCCTGGAAAACTGTTCTGCTTTCATGTACAAGACACATATTGATCAGAGACGGAGCTGCTCGGGGGTGAGGGGAGTCCCTGTCGTGAGATACAGAGGCCCGCCCCTGAGGGAGGCACAGAAAGGCCGGCAGGAAAAGAGGCAGAGGAGGAAACAGAGTGAAAGGGAGGAAACGACAGAGGAGAAACAAACACGGCAAAGAGAAGTAACAAAGAGACAGAGCCGGGGAGAGAAGGAGAGGCAGAAAAAGAGACAGAAAAACTAGAAACAAAAGAGCATGGTAGGGAAAGGAACAGAGGACGTGGAAAAAGAAGGAGGAAGGAGAGAAGTAAGAATAGAGGGAACAGAATGAGAGCAAGAGGGGGACAGAAAGAGGGAAAGAGAGTGTCTGACAGGTTCACACCTAACCAACGCTCGTCCTCTTGGCCCCAAGGTCTTTGGAGGAGGCTGGAGTGGGACCCAGCATGGCCAGTGGGACCCAGCATGGCGAGTGGGGAAAGGCAGTGCCTTGGGGCACTGACCCTCGCACGCTGGCCACTGGCCACCTTTGACACACCTCCAAAAGGGAGACATCTGCCTCTGAGTCAGCTCCCTCCCACGGAGCCCCATGGCCCCACCCCTCGAGCTAATGTTCCCGAGGTAATTACAGAAGGCCTGCCCAACTGGAGGTGTAGGGCAGGAGGCAGACAGGAGATGGAGGATGCTCGCCGCCGCCCACACGCTAAGCTGGGCACTGCCGCCTGGAGTGGGCCCACCAACCAGCACTCACAGAAAACAGGGCATCTGAGGCCAAAAGACATAAGGGGAGGACTGTCCAGACCGAAGCCTGGGCCACAAAGCCAACTCTGCCGCCACTCACCCTCCACAGACCCCTCTCCCTTTCCACTCAATGCTTGCCTCACCTGCCATCTTCTCAAACTCTTTGGCAACCGTTCCCCCATCTGTCTATATTCTCTCCTCTCTGACAGGAACTCCTCCACTTACCCACCCTCTTTCATCCACCTGCCTCTGACCATCCCACCACCAGTCTATCAAAAGCTCTATGATCCAGCCCACTCCTCACCCTTGAGGCACTGACCCTAGCACGCTGGCCTCCCGCAGCTGAGGCTCCATTGGAGCAAAGTTGGCCAGGGCACTGAGGATGGCTACATGGCCTCTGCCTCAGGCGCTAGAATGGCTCTGGTTGCAACAGAGCAACGCCCCAGATGGGGCAGAGCATCGCCCCCTGGTGGCCAGAGCGTCGCCCCTGGTGGCCGTGCCTAGTGGATCCCGGTCAGGCGCATGCGGGAGTCTGTCTGACTGCCTCCCCGTTTCCAGCTTCAGAAAAATACAAAAAAAAAAAAAAAAAAAAAGAATGCTGGTAAAGTTAATTAGAGTCATCGCTGCACCCTCCCTGCTAACTGGACAATAGAGAAAAGAAGTCTCACCCCATTGACTGTGTCCTGGCCTGACTGGCCTGCCCTGATGGGACCCTGATGGGGCACATCCAGGCCACAGGCCCTTTCTCTGCCTGAGCCCTCAGGTTCTGAACTAGCTCCAAAGCCATGTAGATGGCCCCCAGCACCATAGGGAGCCACTCAGTCCTGTATCGTCTCCTCCACTCTCTTACAAGAAAATCTCCTGATGACTGATGGACTAGTAGAAACAAAGGCCAACGTGATTGTAGGCCACACAGAGAGGGGGAAATTGCATCAAACTAGATGCGGCTATGGAATCGGTCAGACCTGTGTCTGTATCCTGCCTATTCTTCCTAGCTCTGTGACCTTCCTCGGGTCATTGAACCTCTCTGAGCCACAGTGGTCCTTGTTTGTACAGTAAGAGTCATAAAGCCTATGAGTGGCGTTGGGATTAAAGATATGCACATATCGAGATAAGGCCTGACACACAGTGGGACTCCAGCAGGGGTAAGGCTGCCTTCCCCTCACTCGGACTGGCCCTGGGGGCTGAGGCCTGTGTTGCTGGGGACAGAAGGGAAGACCAGACATGAATTCACCCTCAACCCAGGCTGCCTGGGCCACAAGGCTGAGCCTTCCCCCTAGAGCTCCCTGGATCAACATCTCCTCTGAAAAGTCTGTTTTCAGAGAACGTTAAATGCCTGAAAAAATCTGTGCTATGGGGTGACAGCCACAGCCAGAGACAAATTTCTTTCGGGAATCCCAACCCTCCCTTTTGGCCTGCACCACCCTCTGCCACCAAAACAAAAACACACACACACCAAAAAAAAAAAACAACCCAAAACAAACAAACAAAATAAAAAACACATGAGCTGACAGGTCAGTGTGACTTAGGTTTCCAAAGTGGAGTTCAACAAGTAACCAGTCTAATTGCTTTTGATATCTAGAAAAGCTAATTAAGGTAATACTACTTGGCACTCGTATAATACTAATAAAAATAATGACCCTTTATATATAAGGAGCGTCTTTCATTCAGGGATCACAAAGCCTTTACAAACATTAATTAATTCTCACAAGTCAGCTGGGAGATGGGTATAATTAGCCCCATTTTACAGCTGGAAGAATTGAGGCACGTACGGGGTAAGCAATATGGCAGAGAGGACACCTGTGTCCACTGCCAAAGCAGGGATGGCTCCGAAGACTCCAAAAGTCACGCTCCAAGCTCAGAGCTCCCCTTGCTCCTGCCTTTGGGCTGTCGTGGGGAGCCCCCCTTAAAGTCAAAGCTCTGTCTTGACCAACCACAGAGCAAAGCTGAATGCCAGGACCACCTGGGGCTGAATGGCCTTTCTTTCCTTTCCCATAAGCCTCTAGAAGGGCAGGGCTCCATGTGTCCAAAGTCCCAGGGTCCAGTCTCACAGCTTGTCACCCTGTTTCTGGCTTCCCTGGCAGGTTTCCCAGGTCTTGAAGCCCCCCAAGATCCCTTAATAGTTGGGTTGCCAGATTTAACACATAAAAGTACAAGATGCCAACAAGTGGATTAAAAAATGGTGGTACATATACATAATGGAATATTACTCGGCCATAAAAAAAGAATGAAATCTTGCCATTTGCAGTAGCATAGATGGACCTAGAGGGTATTGTGCTGAGTGAAATAAGTCAGCCAGAGAAAGACAAATACCATGTGATTTCATTTATATGTAGACTCTAAAGAACAAAATAAAGGAGCAAACAAAATAGAAACAGACCCATAGACACAGAGAACAGACTGCTGGTTGCCATAGGGGAGGGAAGGTGGAGGACTGAGTGAGAAAGGTGAAGGGATTGAGAAGGACAGATTGGTAGTCACAAAGTAGTCACAGGGATGTAAAGTACAGCACAGGGAATATAGTCAATATATTGTAATCCTCGGGGGGAGGGGGGAACGCTTTGCAAATTACATGATTGTCTAACCACTATGTTGTACACCTGAAACTAATGCAATATAATATTGAATGGAAAATGTGACTAAAAATTTTTTAAAACATTAAAATAAAAGATGCCCAGTTAGATTCGAATTTCAGAAAAACACCAAATTGTGTGTTAGTATAAGTATGTCCCAGGCAATATCTGGGGAGTGCTTATACTAAACCTTGATTTGTTATTTGTCTGAAATTCGGATTTAACTGGGCACCCTGGGTTTTGTCTGGCAACCCTGCTTATTAGCCGCTCCGCCAGGCACCGGTGTGCTCACCTCCTTGATGTCCTGAGATCCTCAGCCTGGTCCTGGGAGGCAGGCGCTCACTACCTAAGACTAGTCTAGAAGCAGGAAGTGGCTCACCCAGGACCCCGCATTCCTCAGCTGTCTGGGCTTCCCAGAGGCTCCCCTGACCGCCTCCCACCCCCTCACCCACAGTGACTCCCCAGTGCCCAGAGAACAAAGTCCAAGTCCCGTGGTGGGCTCCTTCCCAGGCCCCACGGGTCTGGCTCCCAAAACCACCCTGGCTTCGTGTCGACCCCAGTGGCACCCAACACGTACACATCCGGCTCAGTGAAATGAGCTCCCCACATTCCCTAGCATGTGTGAGTGTGTGTGTGTGTGTGTGTGTGTGTGTGTGTGTGTGTGTGTTCCCTGCGCTGCAGCCACGCCGAACAGCTCCCGTCACCAGCACACCCTGTGCGATTTCTTGGCCCCGGGTTTCGGCACATGCTGTTCTCTCTCTGCCTGGAATTCCGACAGATGTACCTTGCAAAGTGGATCAAGTCATTCATTCATTTCACTACTAATGTTTATTAAGCACTTACTACGTGTAAAGCTTATAATCCCCACCTTCGTAAAAACTAACAGTCCAGTACGGAAGTCAGCAAACAGTTTCTATCAAGACTCAGATGGTAAGCGTTGTAGGCCACGCAGGCCCCGGGTCTACACCCCAATTACTCAACTCTCCGGAGCGTGAAAGCAGCCGTAGAAAATACAGACAAGACCAGCCATGGCTGTGTGCTCCAATAAAACTTTATTCACAAGAAAGGGCAGTGGGCCGTGTTTGGCCCACAGGCGGTAGTTTTGCCAACTCCTGGTCTAGTCTTAGAAGCAGGCACTGAACAAATAAATCAAATACTTGACAAGTATGAATAACAAACTCTTAAATGCTGTGAAGGCAAGGATTCCGCTCAGAGTTTGGGGCCCGATGCAGCTTTACAGCCGTGGTTCCTCCTCTCTGCTCCCACAGCCTCTGGGTTAAAAGACACATCCGGGCCTGACCTGTGGTGGCGCAGTGGATAAAGCGTCGACCTGGAAATGCTGAGGTCACCGGTTCGAAACCCTGGGCTTGCCTGGTCAAGGCACATATGGGAGTTGATGCTTCCAGCTCCTCCCTCCTTCTCTCTCTCTCTCTCTCTCTCTCTCTCTCTCTCTCTCTCTCCCTCTCCTCTCTAAAATGAATGAATGAATGAATAAATAAATAAATAAATAAATAAATAAATAAAAGACACATCCATGGCCATTCAAGGCAGGGCCTCCCAGTCCAACACAGAGCACAACTACTGCTGCCTATAAACCTGCCTGTGGCCTCCTGCTCCCCGGCAAACCCCCGCCCATGTCACTGGCACCAGATGGGGCTGGGCTGCCCTGGGCGGGTCAGGCTGCAGGCCTAGGCCCCTTCCCTAGCAGAGCGGAAGCTCTACTCACCCCTCATCCCCAAAGCCGATCCTATTACCGCTCCTTCCGACTGCCCATCTCTGATTAATAACCCGGCTTCCACAGGACTTGGACTCGTATTTAATAGAGAGTGCCTGTGCTCATATACTCGAGTGAGAAGTATCACATTTTGTTGGCCAGGAGTCTGCAGAGAGCCCATGGCCATATGAAGGGCTGGATGTTTTCAACATCATGGTTTCTATGCCCTTGCTCAGTGGTTTCATCCTACTCGGCTCCAGAAGAGCTTCTCAGGGCATATAACTCACACACACACACACACACACACACACACACACTGAAATCTCATCCTCTATGCATTCAGCACACACGTTCCCACACACCTTAGGCACATGTAGGTGTAAGAACACACATGGGCATGCACGAAATCCTGCTTCGCACCTGTGCCTGAGCTCACTACACACGTGTGTGCATGCACACATACTATCCACATGTGTGCACACTATGCACGTGCGTGTGTGGGCGCATGCATACATGACAGCACGTGTGTGCATGTGCGCGCGCACTAGACTCGTAAATACTGTGAAATCCAGCCCCACCGTGTGTCTTGCAGGAGGAACTGGCCAGGAAAATCACATCGTTGGCATCTCTGGGCTGCCAGCTCCATCTGGGTTCCTGCTGCTGATCCCAGCGCTGAGGCGGCCACAGGAAGTTTCCGTTTCCCTGGCTGCCAAATCCCAGTCACCTCCGACCCCCAGAGAGAGAGAAACGGCTCCAGCTTCCTGTGTACCCACCGCTGCGCCCGGCATGCGGCGGAGGAGATAGAGTGGGCTCGTTCACGCTGCTGCAGGCATGGCGGCTTCCTCGGCCTTCCCTGGGGGTCTGGTCCTGACACATCAGTGCCTCCAGGAAAGAACGTTGGGCTGAGCCCAAGGTCGGAATGTCCCCATTATCTGAAGGACCCTGACAACTTTCCTGCCCTGCTTCCCAACACATGGAGCAGCCTTGAGGAACTCACCACCCCCAGCATCCCTGAGGCCTCCATGCAGCCAACGCCCACTGCCCCTTTAACTCCCAGTGAGGGACAGGGCTCCAGTCTCTGCCCCTTTCCTGAGCCGATGGCTCAGAGGGCAGGGACCTCAGCAGTGATCAAGAAGCTGGTGAACCAACTCCTAGACTCTCCGTTGAACTGGTCAGTGGGATTTGGACTCCCTGCAGGGTCTTCACATTAAACCACTCATTCATTCCTTCACTCATTCTTCTTCTTCTATCCATCCTAGACACATGTGCTGAGGCTGTTCCTGGTGCTGGGGGCGTAGGGGTGAACAGATGAGAGTCACTGGTTTCACTGCGAGATGAAGACCGGGGCACCGAGGGCACACACTGACGTGGCCTGCTGCAGCCAGGAAGGCTTCACAGAGGAAGTGAAGTTAGACTTGAATTTAGAAGACCATAGAACAAGTGTGGAAGAGCAAGCTAGACAAAACCAACAAGTGCAAAAGGCCAAAGGGGCTGGGCCTGGCACATAATGGGTGCTCTGGAAATGTGTTATGAATGAGTGAGTGAATTAATGAATGAATGAATGGTCATGGGAGGCTTTCCAGTAGGAACATGACATTGACTCCTGTTGACTAGTAATACTTAAACTGTTGCTGGGGACGCCCAGACTACTTCTCGTTGAGGGATTCTTTGCCCAGGATAGATGGCTCCTCTCCCAGAGACTCCCTGTGCCCTGTGCCCACCACACATTTACATATAGACACAAACAGACAACCACTGGATGCAGATGCACCTGTGCACATCTCCCCCATGAGCCAGGCAGCCGGGCACTGTTCTGTCTTCTCTGCACTTATTCACTCAGTTAATTCAGCCCCTGAAGGTACAGACTGTGTGATTCCCGTTTTTATAGCAAAAGAAACTAAGGCGTGGAGAAGTGAGTCATTGGTCCGAAGTGATATAGTTAGTAAGTCGCAGGGCTGGGATTTGAACCAAGCCCTCTGATCCCAGGGTCCATCCCCTTTATCACCAAAGCAAAGCGGTCCCAACCTCCCTCCTCTCCCTCCCTCCCTCCCTCCCTTGTCCATCCAGACACCCACATTGTAGGCCACCCACGCTAGACCCTGCAGGGTCCTCCTGACACACAATTCCCTGCCACAGTCATCTTGTTGGCCCGTTCCCTACCGTCCTTCTCTGTGGTACATGCCTCCTTATGGGATCTGTCTTTATTATTTGTTTACCAAACGTCTGTTAAGCAGAGGTTACGGTCCGGGCTTTGTGCTAAACAGTTTACAGGCATCCTCTGTCTTCAGTTCTCACTGCAACCTTATGAAGGTTCTGTTATTATTAGCCTCACCTCACAGCTGGGTAAAATGAGGCACTGAGTGGTTAAGGTCACTTGCCCAAGGTCAGAGTGCCAGAGCTTAAAATAGACTCAAACTATCTCCACTCTTGAGCTCTTAATATCATCTTGGACTGCGTCCTGCTCAGACTGGCTTCTGCAGCTGAGAGGAAAGTCTGGGGTGGGGGGGAGAGAAGGAGGAGAAAGAGGAGGGGGAAGAGGAAGAGGAAATGCAGAAAATCAAAATGCAAGACCATTGGCCATTTCGAATCCCAAGTGTGGGAGGAATGGGTAGAGGGACCTTACGGACGTTTTACCCACGTTTGATTGTGAATAGCTTGGAAATAGAAAAACAGTGGAAAGATTTGTGCCGTGACCACCCATAAACCCACTGCCTAAATTTGGCAATTAGTATTTTACTCTACTTGGTCCATCGCCTCGCTACCGACCTTGTCGGCCATCACCCCCTGAAAACGGCAAGCACCTGGCGGAGTTCTTGCATCCAAACAGGTGGCCAAGGCTGGGCTCCCTCGGGAAAACCACTGCGGAGGGCCCAGGTTACGGGGTTTTTACTGGGGCCAAAGAGCCTGTGCACATTCACATGCGTTTAGACAAGAGGGGAACACACACACGTGCACACACGTGCACACACGTACACACACAAGGAGACAAGAGCACACAGCATGAGGGAAGACCTCGATTTGGAAGAGAGCCAGGAGCACCTCAGTTGGTCAGTCCGCCAGTTTCTTCCCACCCGCCATCCGCACAGGGGACAGCCAGGTCCCCATGGCCCCATCAGGCCACCAGGAGTCCTGGGGCTCAGGGCCAGCCTGGGGGGGAGGGTGTTTCCCTAATTGTCCTGCTTGTCTGCTAACCCAGCAGAGGAAACAGCCGCTGGCTTCAGCCTCCAAATGACAGGAAACAGCATGGAGGGCTACCCGGCCAGTAATTACTACTTTGAGAAAGGAGAAAAAAATGCCGGGGAAATGGTTCCAACTCAAATAATCTGCTCATTGCGGGAGGGGGAGGAGGAGGCTGTTTCAAGGAAAAGACATTTTGAAAAGCCTTCAATCAATCTGACAAGCAATTATCTGCTTAGCTGCTGGTACAAATCTCCACCTCCCCCTACACACACTGGTGCCCCTCACAGGAAAACAAGAGCCCCAGACTGACACTCACTCAGCCTTCAACCCCACCCCCGGTCCTCCGCCTCCCTGCCCCCCAGCAGCCAGAAGGACGAGCAAGAGAGCCTGCCTGGGAAACCTCAGGCTCTGGGGGCAGCCAGTGGCCGGGGGAGGGGGGGGTCTGGTTTCTTCCCGCCACCTTTGATACTCACGTGTACACACGCACACACCTGCGTGCTCTGCCCAGCATGACCACGTGGCCTACCCCACGTGTTGTAGACAAAACCTGTTTCAATCACTGCTTGCCCAGGGAACCAGAAGCACTCTCACATTTCATTCATTCATTCAACAATCATTTTCTTGAAAAGAAAATTCACCAGGGCATCCGGTGAGAAGTCTGGGAGACACTCAGCCTCGGAATATCGCTGGGGAAGAAAACGTCATTGTCACCTGCTTTGTGGCTCCTAACCCAGATGAGGGAGGCAGCACAGAGGACTAGCAGTGGTGGGGCAGCAGAGCTCAATTCAGACCTAAGTGGGACAAGCAGGTGCCAGGCCCCCAAAGAGCCCTGAGAAGCCGGGCAGACGGGTCCTTTTCTCTCTGCCTACCCCAGACCCCCCCCCCTCCGCTCCTCCTCTGGCGGCCCCTATCCCGGGCTCTGGACTAGCTCTTGCTCAGAGAATCCTGGAAATTCTCTCTGGTACGAGCCTTGTGGGACAGAGAGCAAACGGATTTGGCTACTGTCCTCCCAGGGAATTCTGAGCAGAGCCCAAGAATGAGGCTCCAGCATCACAAATTGGGGCCTGACTGGCCAATCCCCACCCCCGTGGTCCTACACACATACCCCCCACTCTGTGCTCTCTCTCTCTCTCTCTCTCTCTCTCTCTCTCTCCAGCAATATGCTGGGCCTTGTGCAATAGCACACATGCACAAGCTCTCTGTTAGCCTTCCTGACCACCTGTGAGGTACCAAGACGGTTACTTTCCAGAACACTCTACGGGTGAGGCGACAGAGCTCCAGCAGGCGAAGTGGTTTTCTCATTGTCATCCAGTTACCAGCAGAAGGGTTGGGATTTAAACCCAAGTCTTGCTCTCTCTGATAACCATGCTGTGAACCGCCTTGAGATATCAGCTGCCTGTATGAGATGCTCGCTGAATTCAGAACAAATGTTCAGTACTTGTGAGCGGTTCTCAGTCTAACGTTGTCCACCCTGGAACCCAAAGAAGGTTGCCTCAGCAAAACGGAGTGCCCTGGTGGGGGGAGCCAGACAGAGATACATGTGAAAACGGGTGCCCCGTGTATTGCACTTGGACCTTGGGTACAACCAAGAACGAATCCCTACGTCCATCCAGGTGAGCCTTGCGCACAGAACTTAGAATGAACAGAATGACTAATTCCAGCTCCAACGTCGTGGGCCCGAGTTTGCTGGCCAGACGCTCGGGCTCTGCCCGGGGCTGGGCGGAGAGGCAGACTCTGCCCCTGGCCAGCCCTGCTGAACTTTGCAGCCCTGGGAGGGAGGTGGGACCCTCCCCTCCAGTGTCTGATGTTTGTAAAGGGATTGAGCCCACCCCACCCACGCACGTGGGCCCTTGCTCCACCCACCACATCCAGGAGAGCTGCTCCCTCCGCTCAGGGACACACACAGGACTCATTATCTTCCAAGGCCATGGGCCGGGAGCATGCCTGTGTCAATGGAGAGGGATAATCACAGCAGGGAGGTGGCTGTTCGCCCTCCCAGAACACTTCGCTTTGCCTTCGGTGTTTGGCAAGACATAGCTGGTGTGTTGATGGGCGGGCATGTTGTTCCCTGTGTCCCCATGAGGACACACCCTCGTATTTAACGATCAGGACAACTCAAGTACAAGACCTGCCTCATGTTACACCCACCCCCCATCTCCGGACTGCACAACAAAGCAGAAACTCTCCACTTGCCACAGACCTGGGGCAGACATCCCACCACCTGCCCATTCATCTATCCGTCCCTTTCATCCAGCCCTGACTGACGCTCACCCGTGCCAGCCCTGTGCTAGGCACCAGAGACGCAGGGACACTGTTCCTGCCCTTCAGAACTCGAGGTGGAGACAGAGAAAGTGACGCCATTAGCAGGTGCAGCCAGGCAGAGTGGGACCTTTGGTGACACACAGAACTGGGTTCAGATTCTGGAGCCTTTGCTTCCTAGCAATGTGACCTTAGCAAACGATCATCCTCCTTCTCCCAGGGGAGTGGGGACCATGAGGTACCTACCTCCCCTTGTGGCTGGAGCAACTACATGAAAAACTACTAGTGGCATGCTGGGCACTGTGCCTGGCACACTGAGACTCTCTCAGTGAGTCAGCTGGTACCATTCACCATTGCCTTCTGTGAAATGGGTATAACACCACCCAGCCTGCCTGCCTTTACATAATAGGGTCCATACCGCACATGATAGTGAGGAGAGCATTTTATAGACAGTAGAGTGATTTTATCACTCGATGGTACAACCATCCTCCATTGAGCACCTACGATGTGCCCAGGCGGGTGCTGGGAAGGGTTAGAGAGGCATGATTGTCCGACAGAGTCAGGCAGGGTCTGGAGAAGGAGGCTCAACCTCTGACCAGACAGTCACGGGTTTGGAGGACAGCAATAACAGTCTCTGCATAGCAGGGCAGGGGTGGGAGTCGCTAGCTAACCAGAGGGGTCACAGCAGGCCTCCTGGGGGAAGGGGTGCTGCAAGGATGAATGGGCATCCAGGCGTTTAAAGTCTGAGCGAGGAGCACATCGTCTAGTTAGAGAATCAGCATGACTTGGGTGACGCAGGAGGGTGGCCCAGACAGGTGCACTCCTGTTCAGGAGCTCTGTGGACAAATAGCTGAGAAGCTTGGCGGCAACTGGAACAGGAGGAGGGAAGCCCATCCAAGGAAAGCCTTGTGGCCATAGGAGATGGGCCTGTGCAGACAAGAGGGCAGTGAGGACACCAGCCTGGGTGGCCGGAACGTTCTGCTGCCTCCGTTCTTTGCCGTCCCTCCATCCATAGTGACATCTTCTGCATGTGACGGTTGGTGGAGCCAAGATTGGAACCCGAGTCTGGCTGTTCACAGCTGGGCTGTCTGTCAGACCCACTGGGGGTGCTCAGTCTGGGCTGGGGTGACGGGCTTCTACCTGAAATGGCTACCTAATCACCCGCGGGCCCCGCCTCCAGTATTCCCAGTGTGCATCTGTGCATGGACCCCATGCAAACTCCTTTCCTGGCGAAGTGCTTCCAAACCACTCCTTTTCTGCTCCCTGTAGAAACCAGACTGCGCCCACCCATCCCAAACAGCATCCCCCTGCCCCTGCCTGCCTAGCATCCCCGAGGCCTCCCCATATCACGGGGACCTAATGAAAGTCTCAGGGGAAGCCGCTGGCTGACATCCACCCCAGGAAGCCACATCAGCAGCTTCATTAACCAGGGGCAGGTTTGTGCCTCTATTGTCTGCTGTAACCATTTGTTTATTTCAACTTTGGCACAGCCCCAGTTTGTTACAATTATTGCTGTCTGGCATGGCAGAGACACTTGCCTTCCCTGGACACAGAGGAGCGGCGTTCTTGCGTGAGGTAGCAAGAGACTCACTTGATTCAGTGCCCCCCAAAATATCAGATAATGTTCAGAAAAGAAAACATACCTCCATTAATCATACACACACACACACACACACACAAACACACACACACATATATATAGACATCTTTGAATTGAATCCACAAAGAATTAAAATAAAAAGGAATACCAGTTTATCCCAAAGCCGACAAAATTATGAACAGTAGTAATCTCTAATGCCGGTGAGGTTGCCCTGAAATCGCTACACAGGAAAGCTTTGCTGGAGGCAAAGTAAATTACAACAGCCTTTATGGGAAGTAAATTGGAAAATATGTATCACAAACCACAAAAATGTTCCTACCCTGAGACCCGTGGAGTCCGCTTCGGGGAATCTGTCCTAAGGAAATGAGACAAATGAAGAGAAACACTGTGGAAAAAAAAAAGAGTGTCCTTTACGGCGTTATTGAGAATAAGGAAAAATGGAAAGTGAAATTCAACAGCACCCAGCATCGGAATGATGAAATAATTAGGCAGCCATTAGGAAGACAAGCTCTAAGACCGACCAGCGCGGCCCGCGAAGGGGTTTAAGACTGCGTTACAACTTTAAGTGAGAAAACAGCGTTCACATTTCAAGTTTATTGTCAAGTCCGCTATGCACATACTGTGGGTGACCGTAAAAGTCACGGCGCTCGCTATTCTAGCCTGATAGCCTTATGGGAAGGGTGTTTTTCCCTCGTTTTCTACATTTTTAGTTGGGTTGTAGATTGGTTTTACAGTTTCTTGTAACTGGAGCTAAGAAATGATCACGCCTCACCAAAGAACCACAAACAGCCCTTAATTAGACAGCGCGGCTTCCACGGGACCCTCGGCCTGTCTGGGCCTCATTTCCGCCTCCTTTAGGATCATCGGGCTCCATAAACTCAGGTGGGAGGTAGCACAGGCCTGGGAAGGCTTGTGAGGCTTTGAGTCGGGGGCTCTGAAGAAGAATGAGTGTGTCCACAGTGTGGCTAGTGACGGTCACGCACTTCGCACCCAGCCCCAACGGCCCCGCAGAGCGGATGTTCTCATCCCCGTTTTGCAGATGGGACAACTGAGGCTCAGATGGAATGGAGACCTTTCCAAGAACAACACAGGTGGTCAAGGACTGAAGGCAGGGATTCAAATCCAGGTCCCTCGGCTCCACGGTTTGTTTTATCGTCATGTCTGTCCGTCCGTGTGGATTATTTTTTTCTCAGATGGACATATTTTAAAAAGAGCTGATTCACTGAGAGGAGTTGGAAGCTGTGGCTTGAAGGAAACTCAAGGCAGCCCATTCAGTCTGCCCAGGAGGCCTTGGAAGGGAATGTCGGACTCAGGGCTTGGCCGGCTTGGCTTGAAAACTGACCAGCGCAGCCACTGACTGCAAAACCCATTGGGTCCAAGCGTTCCACTTTCCAAAGAATGCACCTCCACAGCCACCGAGACAGGCCCCAAAGAAGCAAAAAGGGCTGGCAGCTCCCAATTGGCTCCTGGTGATGTCATGCCCCACCCAGAATGCCTGTAAAAGCTGCCTGCTGTATGTGTGTGGGGGGGGAGGACTCGGTAGGGGACTTGGTGTCTGCACACTCTCCACCGGGCAGCCAGGCTGGCATGACGGCTCCTGTCCTGTCGGCCAGCGGCACCCCACCCGCCCTCCACACATCCCCAGCCTCCCTGCCCTGGGCCGCTGACAGCCTGTAATTACCTGCAGTGTACCACGGCCTTATGGGATCCCGGGGCTGGGGGACCAAGCAGGCAGAAGAAGTTCCTTGAAAGGAACAGGGGAGTCTTCTTCCCAGTGGAGCCTGGCTCTCCCTCCCACCCCTCTGGGGGGCTTGGAGAGCAGACCCCTAGGCTCTGCGAGCCTGCAGACACCCTCCCAGCCCCCTGGAGCCCAGGCCCTGCTGCCTCGCCCCCCCCCCCCCAACAACCCTTCAGCTGCTCCCTACGGTGCATAGGACAAAATGCAAACTGTTCCTTGTGGCCTCCATCCAGGTCGCTCAGTCCTAGGGTCTGTCTCATCTCCCAAACGCCCTGCCCTGCTCCAGGGGTGATTACAACCTCCTCACCTTTCCCACACCCCAACACCCTCTCTTGCCTCTGAGCCTCCTCAAATGCTAGTCCCTCTATCTGGAACACTTACCCATCCCTCTCTCTCTGCTCACCCCGCTTTTGCTGGCTACCTCCCACCCACCTCTGAGTCTCAATTTGGATTTCCCTTTATTCAGGGATCTCTTCTGGATCCCTCTTCTAGGCTCTCAGAGTCCCCAGGTTTGTCCCATGTCTTAGTCACAAGCGTCCCCCCACACACACACACAACAAGGATTCGGGTGCTGGTAGTTTATTTAGGAGGCAATGCCAACATCTTCTGGCAGAGAAGTAGGAGACGAGAGCGAGAAAAGAAGGTAGCCAATGGAGAGGGGGGTGTGTATCGGGCAAGTTACCACCGTGGGCAATTGGATGTTAATTCCGCTGGAGCCATGGGCTTCATGTAGGACCCAGACCACACCTCAGCTGAGTTATCAGCCTGGGGAAGGAGCCCAGGTGCCTATCACCAGGCCCAGCAGTCATTGATGCCCATCAGGGGCTCTTCCTGATGGGCATCCGTTGTCCAGCCTGCCAACAAGCCCAGGTACCGTGGGCTCAGGCAGCCAGAGAAGGTTCCCAGGAAGTCAGGCGGTGAGCGCTTCTCCAAGGCTGGAATCTGAGGGGTCAGAAGCCAGCACCGTGTCCCCTCTACTGAATCACGGCCCCGCCGCCCTCACTGCCGTTGCCTCTTGTGCTCTCTCCTGCCCGGGACCACAAGCGTCACGCAGACGGGCGTCACGCAGACGGGCGTCACGCAGACGGGCGTCACGCAGACGGGCGTCACGCAGACGGGCGTCACGCAGACGGGCGTCACGCAGACGGGCGTCACGCAGACGGGCGTCACGCAGACGGGCGTCACGCAGACGGGCAGTGCGTCCCTGGGGGCCTGTATTCCCGGGGCCCAGCACAGCACTCGGCTCAGAGGCATTTGGTGAGTGCAAATTGTGTCTGATGGAGGGTGTCTTCTCAAACTCAGCCATGGTTCAGGGGTCCTATCACAGCAGCCTCCGTTTCCCGGCAGGACACCCAGTGACCAGGAGGTAAAATCACAAGAGGGAGCCTGGAGCCCCTTTCACTGTGCTGAGTGTAGGCCAGAGACTCCAAGGGTCAATCCTGCCCCTGTCAGATCCATAGCAAGGACAACAGTGAGCAGAGCCAGAGGCTTGGCTGCAAGTCTCAGCTTTACCAATTACTGTGTGGCCTTGGGCAAGTTGCTTAACCTCTCTGGGCTTCCATTCCCTCAACTGTTATAACTCAGGGTAGAATGAGAGTTTGGAGGTGATTCCAGAGTTCTCAGACTGTGGCACATGGCAGGTGCACAAGAAATGTTTGTGGCACCTAATCTGAAAAGCCTATGTGCTCCTCTCATCCCCCACCCCAAACCCAAGAATTTGATAGAGAAAAAAAGGAACCAAAGAGGCTCCAAGCCTGGCTTCTGCTACCAGCCAGCCAGAGCCTGGGACAGACAAGGAAACTGAAGGCTAAAGACAGGGAGGACTGGGCACCAGATCTTGCCTGGAGGTTGGGGTTGAGACAAGAAGCCAGGTGTCCAGGTACTCCGTCCGTCTGTCCCTCCACCCATGCAGAATGGGGGCAGGAGTCCGAGAGTGACTGGCTGACCATGTCCAGACCTAAGGCCAAACGCTGCTCACATGCACTGCTGTTAGCTCAAGGGACCGGGCCGATGACCGTCTGGTCACATGTCAGGCCCTGGAATGTGAAAGGCCAGGCAGAGGCACAGGAGTGGGGGTGGCCTGGGGGTGATCCTGCAGTCTGCCTTGCATCGCTGCCCCAGAGATTCTGAGAAATTGGGTGAAAGCATACCAAGTCTTGGGCCTTGGCCACCTGGGGTCAGAGATTGGGAACTCCCTGCCCCGGGTCAGCCCTGCGCCCTCCCAGACCCGGGCAGCCTGGTTGTCTGGTGCTCTCGCTGGTCCCCGGCATTGGCCCACTTCAGAAGTGGAGGGTGCTTCTGGGCCTTGACGCGCCTGTGAGGTCAAGCCAGGCCAGATCTGGCTCTGCGTATGTGTGTCAGGGAGAGCCACGGAGACTGGCACAGAGACCAGCTCGGCCATCCTCCGTGCCAACCAGCATCTATTGTCACCTCCTCCAAGCCCAAGGGAAGGGAAAGTAAGTGGGAACCCTCCCCTGCTGACGAGGAGCTCAGAGTCCAGCGAGAGAGCAGGGGCCTGGGCAACACCTAGACGTGTCCGCGTGCATGGAATGCCCGGCTGTGCCCTCTAGTTTCATCTGCCCGACAACTTCCCGAGGAATGGGAGGGTGCGGTACTACCCGCATCACAGCCGAGGAAAACGAGGCTGGAGAAGCCTAATGAGCCTGCCTACGGGAAGTTCCACCGGAAGCAGACACCAGTCTGCCTTTGCTCACCGTTGTGTTCTCCACGATCAGCGTAGGAGAGGCAGATGCTCAGTACATCTCTGTTGAGTGAGTGAAGCATGAATAAATGGAGTGTCAAAGGCAGGGTTGGAACCCAGGTCTCACTGCCACCGATCTCGGGTGCTCCTTGATCTGCAGAGCTCTCAGAGAAGCCGGTGCAGAGCAGCCTGGGAGCAAAGGCGGCGGCGTCAGACACTGCCAGGGGGCACAGGAGCGGCACAAAGAGCAAGGACACGTCATTGAGGTTTTGAAGTGTAAGTAGGAGTTTTCTGAACTGATCACTCATGCCCCGGAATGTCTAATAAACATCTACTGTGTGCCTGAACCTCTTCTAGGAGCTGGGGTCCATCGGTGAAGGACATGAGGTTTCTGCCCTTGTGGGATTTAGACTCGAGAGAATCAGAATGAATGGCACAGGTAAGGAGCAAGGGGGCAGGTCTTGGGAGTGCAGGAGATGGGCTCCCTGTGGGTGCGAGAGGGGTGAAAGGAGTGAAGACAAAACCAGAGAAATAAGCCAAGGTCCAGAGCAGACGCGAATTAGGAAAGGGTTTTATTTTGTTTTGTTTTGTTTTGTTTTGTTTAACTCATTGACCTAGTGTCTTTGATGGCATCACTGGTTATTTTTTATGCCTAATTTATATGATTTTTCTCCTCATTTAAGCCACAAGTGCCTCCATGAAAAAAATATGGCGCCCCAGAAGTTTTTAATGCCATTTAAGAGAAAAGAAATTAGTTTTTGCTCATTCATTGTTCATCTTTTCATATTTTACATTGACTTCAGTATTTTTAAAATATATATATATTTATTTCCACATTGAAAGCTGGAATCTTCATGTCAGGTACCCAGACTTCAGCACAGGCAAGTTAAGTTGCTTATAAAATATGTGACATGTTTTAATTTCTTTAAATCAATCAATCAATCATATGTGATGTCTTTGGCAGGGATAAGATAAAAAAACAGGCTTTTATTTTATTAGGAAGCTGAGGTTGTCAACATTTCAAATGGAAGGTTGCCTGACCCACGTTTCTGCAGATTGTTGGGGAAAAAAACTTGAAGCAGAAGATGTCGAGGCTCAACTTGGATATGGCTCTATAGAGCAGGGGGTCTTGTGTCCAGAGGCAACTCACTAACGCATGGGGACGTGGGTGGAACACAGTTTGGGGCAGCTCCTTCTGCAGAGAGCAGAAAGTAGAGAGATGACAGCTGACCTCCCCTGGGTCCAGGTGGGGCTGCCTGGCCAGACCAGGAACAGAATTGCAAGTGGCAAGTCTAAGACAGGGACCATGAGGGTCTCTATAAGCCAGGAATGGGGAGTGGGGTAATGAGGATACAGACATGGGCCAGGTAGGGGCCAGGGTCTGCAGAGGCTGAAAAGTAGACGGGGGCCCAGCACAGAACTGACACAGAGCAGATGCTCACACAGTATCTACAAAGTGAATGGCCTTCAAGACCAGGCTGCTTGCCTTTACTGTTACATTTCTAACAGCTTTGATAGGTTGGATGCTTTTTATGTGCTCAGAGGTAATTTTGCTCCAAGCCTTTCATTCATCTATTATTATCCCATTTTACAGAGGAGGATACTGAGGCTCAGAGTGGCTAAGCAGCTTAAACAGGGTCACCAAGCTGGAAAGCTTGACCCCAGTTCCACGTGAGTTCAGCACCTAAGCTCTCTATCTCCTGGGACTTTGTCCCGCAGGAGAAGGAAGTGCAAAGGTCAGGCTGCACCAAG
Organism: Saccopteryx bilineata; assembly: GCF_036850765.1. Taxonomy (NCBI): domain Eukaryota; kingdom Metazoa; phylum Chordata; class Mammalia; order Chiroptera; family Emballonuridae; genus Saccopteryx; species Saccopteryx bilineata. Next base: position 198,457,751 of record NC_089495.1, on the reverse strand, counting down.
GCATTCATGGGGCTGGGAAATCTGTGCTTTCATGGACCTCGTCCTCCATGAAAAAAATACTAAACATTATTATGTATGACTGTTGGGATAAAGAAAAATATATCTGAGGCTGGATTATAGTCACTGTTTTTTCTTCTGACTTTAAGGAAATTGAAACACTTCCACGGACCCCTAAACTACCATGCTTCGTGGGCAGGTGCTGAATGTGCCCGCTGGAGACGTGGACCTGGGCGAAGGGGCCGCCGGGGTGCAGGTGCCTAAGACGTGATCAATCCCTTTCTCACTAGAAGCTGCTCTCTGAGGTGCAGCAGCCCTTGGAGCCGCCCAGGGCGTTAAGAGGCAGTCTCGCGGCACATGCCAGACCCCTTCAGAGGGCCTCCTCCCCTGGGAGACACGGCCACCTGTTCCGCTGCACAGACAGGGAAGAGCCTCGGTTACTGGGGAGCTGAGACCAGGCCAGTTCTGTGCACAGAGAAACAGCAGGAAGAGCCAGCTGCCCCACGCTCCAGCCCTGCCCCCCCCAGCCCTGCAGGTGGAGAGATGCTCAGGCTGCCCTCTGCTCCCTGCCCCCTGCCCTCTGCCCCCTGCCCCCTGCCCACCGCCCTAGGCTTCCGGAAGTTGTCTCCCTGGGAGGAGCTGGGGCGCCATCAGCGACCTTTGGCATCTCTGAACTTTGTCTTCCATTCCTCCCCCACCCCCATCACTCCCTGGGGAGCGCATGGGCAAGGACAGTGGACACTGGGGCTGGGGGGGGATGACTGCCCCCAGCCCAGGCTCCCAAGGCCTGCCTTACGCACCCTCACCCTGGGCTTCCTGTAGCCTCTGCTAGCTCTCGTCTGGAAATCAAAGCCTCCCTTCCTGGGCTTCCTGACCGCCCCCCACATCTGCCCCATTGTTAGCTTTCTGAAAGAAAACACGAATAATTTTCAACTTGACAACATGCCAGCCTCCATGCTCAGCCTTCTGCTTACCCAATGCCCATAACAACTCTGCCAAGGAGGTCCTATCCCCACCCCACAAGGGAGCAGTATGGGTAGGGGACTTGCTCAGGGTCACACAACACAAGCGGCCAAGTCAGGATTCAACGCGGCCTGGCTGGTTCCGGGGCCTTGAGCTGCAAGCCACAGGCCCCAGCTGATTCCCAAATCAAAGTCTTCCCTGCCTCCCCTACCGGCTTCCTCCACCTGACTCGCTAGGCTGTCTTAGCCAGGCCTTTGTCAAACTTCTGTAATGCTCCTCCTCACTGTGCCCCACATGGCATCCAGCATGGTCCAGCCTGACGTGTGCACGTGTGTGTGTGTGCGCGCACACACACACACACACACACGCCTGTCTTCTCATCTCCCCTTCCTGTGCCTTTGGTGCCCATCTCCTCAGCCTGGAACACCCTTCCCGCAGGAGGAAGTTCTCTGTGCATCGAGCATGATAGTCTGATTTGGGTCTTAATCTCACCACTGCCCCTGGGTCCAACTATGTGATCTTGATAAGTCATCCCCTTTCTCTGAGCACAGACTTCCTCAGCCCTCAGATGGGAAAGAGCTGCAGGCCTACCTCACTGTTTCCATGAGAATTCACTGAGAAAAGACAGGCCGAATGACCACCTCAGACTGGGAATTCAGTGGATATTCCCTCTGCTGGCCCTGCCATCACTACCACCCAACACCTATCGGTTCATCTTTGAAACCTTAGCTCAACTGTCACCTCCTCTGAGATGCCTTCCGGGGTTAGCTCAGACAAGCAGGCAGAGCGCTGACCCCTGGGCAGTGAGCTGGGGAGGGTCCGGGTCTCCTCTGGACACCAGTCTCTTCCCAGCACGAAACACAGGGCTGGTTATGCTGTGATGCTTGCTGGAGAGAGGGAAGGAGGGGGGATTAAACAGGTCAGAGGAAGGCGGTTGGGAATTGATGAATGGACTGAGCAATGGAGATTAACAGTGGAAAATAACCTGAGCCTTAATTATTTTGGTAATCAGGCCCAAAATGGCAGGAAGAAGAGGGAGTGTTCGGGCAGAGCACCCAATAACCCGCCTGTGTAGCCTGCCACATCCTTCCTCGGAATCCCCACGGAGTAGACCCCCTGCCCATCTATACCTTCCCACAGGCACCTGAGACTCAAGAGAGCCCGGCACCCCTCGGTGGACTGAGGGGGGAGTCTCAGGACGCAGGACTCCCCGGATTTGGGGAGGGACAGTTCTCAAAGTGGCTTTCCCTCATCACACCAGGCCCTGTGCTGAGCCAGAGAACCAGGTTTAGTTCTTCTTGGGGGTGGGGGGGTGGGGAGCTGGGGCCTGGAAGTGGGGAAACTTGCAGGCTAAGCCAGGAGTGAGCAAAGGTAGATCCCCACCCCTCCCCCTCCACCACCACCCCCAGCTGGTCCCCAAGGCCACTCCCACCCGCCAGGGCCTCCTCACACCCTCCCCCTCTCCATCCCCACCTCAGCCCCCTCTCCTCTACCCCAGCCCCCTCCCAGCTCTCCCTCACTGCTCCCCACCCCCCACACCCGCCCCCTGTTCCCACCCGCCTGGGTCTCCATCCCTTCTTGAAGAGCCACCGTAATAACAGCCTCCAAACCAGTCCGACAGGTTCCAGCGGACCCAGCCCTGCCCCAGAGGCAAGCAAGGGGGTGGGGCAGCGAACCCCGGCTGCCGGCTGCCTGAAAATACCAATTATCTCTGCAGTCCGCTGGCCAGCCCCGCCAGCCCAGCGCGGCGGCCCTGGTGGGTGAGGGGGACCAGGGGAGGGGAGCGTACCCTGGACATGGACCGTGTTTCTAAGCCCTGCGATCCAGGAACGAGCCAACCAAGGGCGCCTCCTCTTCCGGGAGCGGACAAGTCTGAAGGGTTCTGCCTAACCAGCCCCACTGGCTTACCTGTCAGTTCCATGTCGAACCAATCACCTGGTTGAAAGGAGTGAAGTTTCATGAAGATAGATGAGAAATGGGGAAGGAGGGTATTCGCCACTGTTTTCCTTGTGAATGCTTTGTTTGACGCTTGGACAGGAGCCCTCCATGGAAACCCCTTTCCCTTGCCAGAGACTCTCCCCACCTGCCCCAGGTCCTCTCCTGCCCCTGGGCTGGTGGTAGGAGCTGAGGAAGGGGGCCTGGTGGGAACGCTGAGGAGGGCCTGTGGGATTGTGAGGGTGAGTGCAAAGGGATGTATGTCTCTCGGTATGTGAGCAAATAAATGGGGGCCCAGTGGCCTGGGTTCCAATTCCAGCTCCACCTCCTCTTAGCCGTGTGACCCTGGGCCAGTTAGTTAACCTCTCTGGGTCTCAGTTGCCCCACCTGTAAAATGGGTACGCTTGCCTCCTGCGGGTGTCCCGAGGACAGAAGGAATCCATAAACGTAAAGCACTTAGCAGAGCACACATGGTGGTATGTGATTTCGTTTCCTGTCATCACTAGCACTGGCATCAGTGTTAACAGTATTATCATTGCTATTATCCTTACTCGGAACCAAGCCTGGACCCACAGCACTCAATCTGCTCCCCAGGAGCATTGGCCGTGTGTGTGCGCGCGTGCGTGTGAGCATGTGTGTGAGCGTGCATCTGGCCAAGCAAGAGCCCTGTGGATAAATAAAAGGATCTTCCTGGATGACTCGCGTTTCCAGATTACAGGTTTATTTACAGTTTTATAGATTGGACTTTCAACTTGGGTTTCACGGGGCTCCCATCAAGGTGTCGGCAGGGGACTCCAGGAAGAATGTGTTTCCTTCACCTTTTCTGGCTCCGAAAGGTCCCTGCGTTCTCTGGTCCTGCCCCCTTCCCTCCATCTTCCAAGCTGCCAACGCTGCCCTCTAGCCCTGCTTCCCAGCTCCCAAACTCACACCTCCCCCTGCCCACAGCAGCGTGGAATGGCTCTCCACCTTAAGAATCTTAAGAACCGTTGTAATGACATTTGCCCCACTTGATAACCCAGGGTAATTTCCCCCAAGGTCATTAACTCTAATCATATCTGCGAGGTCCTTTTGCCACAGTAAGATAACGTATTCATAGTTTCTGGGGATTATGACATAGACCAGGGGTCCCCAAACTTTTTACACAGGGGGCCAGTTCACTGTCCCTCAGACCATTGGAGGGCCGGACTATAAAAAAAAACTATGAATAAATCCCTATGCACACTGCACATATTTTAAAGTAAAAAAACAAAATGGGAACAAATATAACATTTAAAATAAAGAACAAGTAAATTTAAATCAACAAACTGACCAGTATTTCAATGGGAACTATGTTCCTCTCACTGACCACCAATGAAAGAGGTGCCCTTTCCAGAAGTGTGGTGGGGGCCGGATAAATGGCCTCAGGGGGCCGCATGTGGCCCGCGGGCCGTAGTTTGGGGACCCCTGACATAGACATCTTAGGGAAGCCATTGCTCTGCCCCCCACAAACGGGAAGAGGCCTTCCTGACTCTATATTTGTTGCAGCTGAGTTCGATCCCTGATCCCTGAGCATCTCTCACGGTGTCTCTCTAGGAGCGCCGGGTCCTGGAAGATGCTGGAGGTGGCCAGACTGACAACGGACAAGCTACAGCCTCCATGTTCAAGAGCCTCCCAGTTAAAAGTCCCAGGTCCCACATGTGGCCAGTTTGGGTAACTCCTCCCAGATTTGAAGGCACAGTGAGGTGTGGATCAGGCGCTGCCACTGACCCATTGTGTATCTGTGGGGACAACGCTCCAGAGACTGATCCTCCAAGTTCATTCATCTGTAAAGCGTTCTGAGGACCCCATGCAGAGACATGGGAAGTTCCTGTGGCCGTGCTGGGTATACAGGAGGGGCTTGATTAGTGTTTCTTCACACCCACTCCACATCCTTGGGACACGGAGTTCAGGTTCATATGCAGCAGGGTGTGTATGTGTGCAGGAAAGAGTGTGAATGTGCAAGTATGAGTGTGGAAGGGACTGCTTGGTTCCCAGCATGGAGAACTGTGCCCGGTGCTTTCCCCCCGTGGGCCCCTGAGCCTCCCCCACCTTCCTCTGAAGTCCAAAGCCAGCTCCTATGGACCCCACGGCTCTGGGAGGCCAGCCACCATGGACTGCCCCAAGCAGGACATTTCTCTCAAGTCTCCTCCTGATTTTACACATTTTGGTTCCAGAGGTTGTCTGCTGCTCCTATTATAAAGACAACCTTTGGAACACCATGAAGCTGTTAAGGTCAGACTTTGTACCGCCGAGATTTCCAAAACATTCTGTTAAGTGAAAGAAGTGTGTTTCCTAACACGGGGGATGGGTTGGACCCATATTGGTTTAAAAAAAAAAAAAAAGGAAAAAAGTGTCTGTCTTGCCAAGTTTCAGAAACGCAAATGCTTTCAAGGCACAAGAAGGAGAGGGGACAAAGGGGACTCCAGGGAGAAGTTAGGCCTGTGTCACATGGCTCTGTGCAGCCTCCACAGAAAAACATTCAAACTCCTGTCTTCAAAGTGGGCAGTCCGCCTCTGGCCTCCTCGGTCCGTGAAGGGACGGACGTGTTGGGGGTGGGAGGACACGTTTGTGACAGTTTTGGACTGAAAGAGACAAGCTTCAGGACCTCTGCCTCATTTTTTTTTCAGTTACATTATGTGTTTTCTTAATTGTTTAATTAAGAAAATTGTTTCTTAATTGTTTAAAACAAGCTTATTCAGGTATCCCTCATTTTAAGCTCAAAAACTATATAGTATTTCTCTAATCACACAAAATAAAGACAAAGAAGTGAACATATCATCGAATATTCGTGTGATAATGGTACCCCAGGGGAACCGACCATGTTTGTCACATGGACAAGGAACAGCCCTGGGTAGAGCAGGCTGTAAAACTAGCCGAGGCGGGTCAGGAATTCCTGCTGCCCCCAGGGCTGCCTGGACAGTCCCTGCTCGGGCCTCAGGGAAGGTCAGCCGCCTCTTCAGCTGAGACGTGGGGTGCTGTCCCCAAGTCCCACACTCTCCGGCACACACACACTCACACGTCCCTGGGAATGAGCATTTTCTGTTTTTAGCAGGCATCGGTCTAGGAGAGCGACAGATCGGCTTCCCTGGGGTCACCTGGAGCATGCTGTTTTCACTCTCAGGCCTATGGCTCCTCCATCTACCCAGTGAAGGTGGAAGAGGATGCCTGCGCCGTGCCCCCTGCCGGGCCCGAGACGTGGTAGGTGCTCAATAAATAGGGTTTCTAACGAGGTAGAGCCCATGGCCTGCCCCCAGCCCCTGGGCTCTGGCCAGGGAGAAGGACGTCATCAGAAGTGGGCTGGCTGCCAGCAGAGAGCAGAGTCCGCTGGACTTATCAGGTCAGCCCCGCTCTGCCCCACGCGGGGCAGCCTCTGTCCTCTGACCACCTGTGTGCCACCTGACGACTTCTAGGATGTGTGCCACGTGATCGTGTGGTCCCAAGGCTCAGAGGATCCTCATAGCCTGCTTGGGAGGGAGGCAGAACACGCCCACTTGCCGGTGGGAAAACTAAGGCTCAGGGAGGCTGTGTGACTTCTGTGCAAATGTCTGCTTCCGCTCATTCATTCACCTGATGTTTCCAGGAGATGCCAGTGAGGACCAGGCACTGTGTTAGGCTCAGGAAAGGAGGCAAGAGTAGCAAGCCATGCTGACAGTGTTTGTGACATCACAGAATCCACAGTGGCTTCAAGGCATGTAACCTGTGTAGTCACACAGGACACACACACACACACACACACACACCCCACTCCATTAGAAGGAACCATGTTTGACTTAATCCTCTGCTGTGGCCATCTTGAACTTGTCAACAATTTTTAAACAAAAGGCCCTTCAACTTCATTTGAACCGGCCCCCTGAAAATGACGTAACTGGTGGACTTAAGAGGGTCATGAATCCAAATAACGAGTCCCTAGTAGACAGACATATGGGGAAGGGAATTTGAGCAAACCCCGGAGAGGTAGGTTAACAGAGGTGGGTCAGGGTCGCCTGACTCTGTCTAGAGCTTTAATGTGACCTTCCTAAAGGACTAAGTTTTTGGCTGAGGCCTGAAGAATGAGTAGCAACTGATACAAGAGGTGGAAAAATGAGGTAAAAATAGTTTCTTGAACTCTAAAATGGTGACAGTGACCTCGGCCCTGCTGGACTGACCAGTTGACAAGGCTTTATTCCACCCATCTATTCATTCCATTTATTCATTCAGCCAATATATATTGAGCACCTACTATGGGGTAGGTGACAAGCATGCTGTGGACAGACATAATAGTAAGAGACAGAATGCCTCACAGCTCATGAGACACGTGTCCCAGCTGAGAGATGGATGTTCAAACAACTTGACTACACGAACAATTATTTATCTGTCGCTGAGATTTGTATGGGGAAGAAGATAGGACAGGGTGCTAAGAAGCATATAATAGGGACTGGGCTGGGCTGGGCTGAGGGCAGAGTTCTCGGCCCCACCCAGGGCCAGGCACGGAGGCGGCCCTGGGAGAAAAGGCAGGCTGGTGGAGCCCGGCTCTGCATTTTGTTCGACTTCGGGCACAGGCCCAGCGAGGAGCTGTGGGCCCTGCTGTCCCAGAGGCACCGTGCCAGCAGTCCCCTGGCTGTGCCCCTGTCGCAGGGGCAGTGGGTGAACGCTGGGAGGAGCTGGCCCGCAGCAGAGAGAGGGCAGGAGAGCCATAAAAAGCTTAATTAAAGGGAGACGGCTTTCAGAGGGAAGGAATGAAGGAGGCCAGCCTCACTGACCAGTCCCTGCGTGCCTGGTGTTGCCGTCACAGACGTTTGTCACCTACAGAGCCGTCTAAGACAGCCGCCCATGTGAAGAAAATAAAAGAAACCAAGTCTCAGACGGGGCTGAGCAACCACCCAAGGTCCCACGTGAAGTGGGGACCGGAATCTAGTCTCCTGACTTCCGGCCCAGGCTCCACTGCCGCCACTCACCTCCTGACCAGAACCTGTGTGGGCGCTTGACAGTCCACCAGAGAACCTTCTCTCCAGCCTGAGAACCAGCAATGCTGGGGTTTTTCCCCGGCCTGTTGCCTGCATTTTCTTGAGAAGCATTGTAGGTCTTAAAGTGTATCTTTTTCCCTTTTTCCCATTGGCTACTAGGAAGCTCAGAGACAACTCTCTGGCCTATCTCAATGTGGACTTTAAGTTGCATGTGAACCATTTTTTTACTTCTAGTTCAATATCCCTCTTATCCTGCTTTTTCTTTCTCACCTCCCACTTTTTATTAATTTATCGTAGGACTTGGCCCACTCTATTATACCCAACTTCATTAAGACGTGCCAAACCTCCTCAGCATTCCCAAACATGTCGGCTCCGTCCTTCCGTCTCTGCAGAGAGCTTTTCCCTGGCTCCTCACACACACGCCCAGGTGAGGCTGCCCCTCCTCTCCATTCTTACCCTTTCCCCATTCCTGCCCCCACCACACTCTGACCTAGCACCCCAGAGTCCAAACTCTAACTTCCTGGGAAATAGGCACTTATGGGCCCAGCTCGGACCAGGTCTCCCCTCTTGGTTCAAGGAGCTGTGGCCACGGGCTGGGTCACCTGGCACCAATGCGGCCACGGGAATCCATCACCGCAGGGTGACAGCCAAACCCCTCACCACAAGGTGCCATAGGCTCTGCCGTCACTCCTAAGATGCCCGACTCTCAGAAAGAAGAGACTTTGGAGCAAGGAGCCAAAACAACGTGTCTTGGGGACAGAGAGACCTCAATTCTAATCCTAGCTCAGCCACTTAGCGGGACTTGGACCCACCTCTCGTGAGCTGCCACCTGGGAACCCAACGCCCAGTCGCCCGGAGTTACCGAGGGGCCCGGCGGGAATCAGTGAGGTTGGGGAAGCAGAAGTCTCAAGTGCAGCGCGTGTCCCCGGTGTCCACTGAGTGAATGAGTGGATTGGTGGCTGAAGATGATGTTTTCACTAGTGCGCGCACACACACTCCACTGCTGACTGCCTGGAGGTGGCCCATCTACCTGCTCATGGCTCTCTCAGTTCCAGGGACACGAAGGAAGAGTGTGGTGAACAGCCCCTGCCCTCTGAGTCTGTGACCTGTTTCCAGTAGGTAGAGGGGGCGGGCTCACACACACAGAACCACAGCACAGGGGACAGGCCTTTGCAGACCTTGGGCTCAGGCCCCACACACCCTCAGCCTCTCCCCCAGGGGACCCCACACTGTCCCTGCTTCCAGAAGGCCCATTCTGGAAGCAGGGCTGAGTCCCTTTGCCCTCTCTGAGCTTCTGACCGGTCCCTGCCCTTGGAATGCCCCCGAGATCGGGAGGCTGCTGGAGGGGAGCCAGAGAGGACCATACCTGCTGAGGATCACCTGCTCCAGGCCAATCACTGCACTTCCTGCTCTGCCTGCATTTTCTCATCCACTCCTCATTCCCCTTTAGCACCTGGCCAGGTTAATCTGATTATACCCATGTTGCAAATGAGGGAAGTGAGGCTCAGAAAGATTACCTGGCCTCCCCAGGCCACCCAGGTGGTGGAGCCAAGAGTTTCAGACCAGGACTGCCAGTCTGCAGAAGCTGGACTCCTGCCAACATGGCAGGGTGAGGACCCCACCACCAGCCTTAGCGAGAAACCACTGGTTGGGTCAGAGGAACGAGGCCAGCCCCTGCTCTCCTGACAGCTGGAGAGGAGACCCTTTGCAAGGAGGCAAGAGCGGATAGAGGCCAGCTGTTTATTCCTCCAGGCTGGGTAGGAGCCAGGTGTCCTCACCAAGAAGCTAGCTCCTCCCCCACCACCCAGAGCACCTTGGGAGGGGCAGACCATCGCTGAGAGCGCTTTGTGAACAAAAGCCCTAAAGCAAGAGGCTGCACGGCAGGACTCGAATTTAAAGCCATGTGCTACCTTGTATGATGCCTGGAGACTTCATTGGGACCTTCTCTAGGGTCTGAGCACGGACCAGGTGCCTTCAAGGTCTCTTCGCCAGCAGATCTTCCTCTAGAGGAATAAATGGGCCCCAACAATGGCCGACAGAGTAATGACCATGGCAGTGAAGAAGAAGACGATGATGGTGATCACGGTGACTATGATGGTCACAGTGATAACGGCTACCACGCGGAGCACGATGTATGTCCCAGACACTGTTGTAAGCACCCGATGACACAACAACCCTGGAAGGCAGGTACAAACATTATCGAACCCATTATACAGATGCAGACACTAAGATAGGGAGCAGTGAATTAACCTGTCCAAAATCACAGCGTTGCAACTGGCAGTCTGGTTTCAGAGTCTATACTCCTACCTGCAAAATTACCTCCGTTAGACTTATAATACCATGAAAATAGCTGTCACTATCTACTGAGTGCCTATTATACATTGGGGACTGTGCTAAACCTTCTGCTTGCATTGTCTAACCTAATCCTGACGAGCGCTTTAACTCTTCATTCAGGTGACATAAAATCCAAAATCCGGAACCTTAAACTGAGAGTAATTTCTCTCATCTCACAAGGCCAGTAAGTGCAGGTGATGGGCAAACCCAGGGGACTCTAGGTTCCCCCTTTTAACCACAGAGGCACACTGTTTTTCTGTGGTTATACACACGCGTGCCCACAAACTCTCTCACGAGCCCATGTGTACACATACACATGCGTCCTGGGACATCCTCACCCCATACCGACTCACAGAAAACTGGCCCTGTTCTCAGCAAGTTAGAGACCCAAGCCCTCGCTCAAAAAGTTCACTCTGAAAAGTGGTTCCCAAGGTTTGGAGGCCAATCTGTATTGTGACCATGCCAGGACAGACTGACGAGCCCCTGAGCCCTGTCCGTCAAGGCTCCCCCGGCTCTGAGCATCTGGGAAAAGCTGGCGAGGGTGAGAATATTCACACTCGGGGCTGAAGCTCCAGTGTCTTTCTCACAGCATGCTCACAGCTGTAAGCCCCACTTCCCAGAGCTCCTGCTGGGGATTGCACACCGCCTTCCAGGGCCTGCCCTGCCAATCAATTTCAGCACAAACTGAGCCAGAGATCCCCGGCCGGAGGATGGAACCGGTTAGACCTGCTTGACTGTCTCCCAGCTGCAATGCAGGAGTCTGGGCTTGGCTGGCTGCTGCTTCCACGCAGCTTCAGGGAGCTGCTCCTGAGCTCTGCCTCCTTTCTGTAAGGCCCGGCTCTGCAACCGCAAGAGGCCAGGGCCGCCCCACATCCAGCCCTCTCTCCAGAATTCACGTCTTCCTGGGGAGACGCCGCCAGACAAGCCATGCCTGCCAGAATCGCACCGTCCTTTTCACTCCCCGCCACCCACCAGGCCTGGTTGACAGGCCCTCTCTCAGCAGACCCCTCCTGAAGCCAGAACAGGCAGGCAAGATGCTCCCCACTGTACCCAAGGCAATCGAAGCTTGGAGAGGGGAGGTGACTCACACCCAGGTTTCCTAGCTCCACGACCCAAATTCCTTCCAGGCCCCCACTCCAGCTCCAATGAGGATTTCAGGGAGAAGGACCATGTCTTCCTCTGTGGCATCTGTGTCCTCAGAGCAATTGTAGAAGGAGGTGACCGGAAGGGGGCAGACACAGAATGGGTGACACAGAATGTCACGGGAAGTGGCTCAGGCCAAGGTGGGGAGGCTGGAGAGCCCAAGGTGGGTCCCAGGGTCAGTCAGTCTGGTCTGAGCACAGGATGGAGAATGAAGAAGAGAGGGGTAAGGGCTCACTGCATGATGCAGGGTCCTGGGGCCAGCTAAAATTTTTGGAATGTTCCCTGGAGGCACCGGGGTGCCATCCATGGTCTCTGAGCAGGACCAGTTGCCAATATCTCAGAAAATGAATTTAAAAGCAACGTCCCTAATGGAGCACAGATGGCTCAAGAGGAGGGTGCAGGGCAGTCTGGGCTGGGAGGGGACACTCTTCTCAGAGTCAAGTCACCACTGAACAAAATCCCAAAAGAATTTTTCAGTCAGTTACAAGTTCTACCTCACCTATCATCCAACTCCCAGCCTCAGAAGAGCATACCAGTTGAAAACAGACTCAGATTTAGACTTCCTGAGTTGGAATCCCAACACTGCCATTCCAACTAGCTGTGCATTCTTAGGCAAGTTGCCTAACCTCTCTGTGCTTTCATTTCCTGGTCTAGACAATGGGGATAACACCATTCCCTTGCCTCATAAAGTTATTATGAGGCTTACATGAGTTAATAGCTATCAAATAAAGATCTTTGAGGCTACAATCTCTGATCTATCTGTCACTGGTGAAAACAGTGTGAGTCTGACATGGTGTGTTTTTAGTAATCCTATTCTGGGTCCTAGTAATCACCAAGTCCTTTGCTACCCACGAACCATCCCTTTAGTAATATGCCCTGGAAGAGTCTCAAGAACGAACTTAAGGGTCCCAGGTCTACAATCTGCAGAATAAATCAATTACGTATTCACAGTTTAGTCAGTGCCAACCTAATGCTTCTGCTTTTTGCAAACAGAACGTTTTGGCCTTCCCTGGTCTTCTGATAGACTGTCCTCCCTCATACAAACAGGGAGAGGCAGGGGGTCACCCAAGAGAACACGACAGAGCCATCCTCTTTAGGCCTCAGCAAAGGAAAGATCTTTTAGATGACATCTATTATCCAGTTGGTTGTAACTTTCCTACGATATAAAATTATAAAACCCAGAGGAAGGTCACTCTCCATTGACCGTGAGGAGACAGAAGCTGGGCCGGCCAACAGACAGGCAAATACGGGTCCCCTTCAGATGTCATCTGAGGGCCAGGCCAGACCCTCTCGGGGGCCTCCTCACTTTACTCCTGCCCTCTGACCTTCCCCAAATTGCCTCAGAATCTGGGCTCAGCATCTTGGAGGGCCAAAGCCACAATTTAGGCGGAACTGAAATTTGGAACACTGCTCTATTCTGGGGCAAAGACAAGGCAAGGACTTGATGTTTTTGCAAAGAAAAAAAAAAGGAAAGAAAAAAACAGTAGCAGGATTAGAGGTACATTTTTTTGAAAGAGGGCCCTGGTAGGGTGGGGTCTGGAAGATGATTTTAGAGGACTCTGGGAAGTAACCGAGAAAGGAGGGGGACATTCCACTCTCAGGGGTGGCGGGGGAAGAAGCAGTCGGGAGGTGCATCGAAGACAAGCTATGGAAGCAGAATTCGCCCCCAAGAAGTCAGCTCATCTCCCAAGAATTAGAACTACAAGGACGTTGAGGAGTTTACTGGGCCAAGCAGTATGAGCAGACACACAGCCTTCCCAGCTCTACTTGGAGACAGGATTCCCCTGAGTCTATTGACCTAGCTCTGAAAGGGACCTACTCACATTAACCCCTGATCCCTTCTAGTGTGAGGCAAAGAGCCAAAAGTCACATGAGGAATGCAAGGGGTTGGGAGTCGGGTGGGGTGGACACCCGCTCACAGACGGGCTTTTGACTGCCCGGCCTCAGTCACCCAGAAGAAATGCCCTCCAGTTGCATTTAGCTCCGAGTGCGCCTCTTCCTGAATCCATGAAACAGAAAGCAGGGCCCGGGGAAGGCTGATTCTGACTTGAGGACACCGAGTGCATCTTTGCTGGATGTTTACAAAGTGTGTTTACTGAGCAGCCTGCCCTCCAGTTTTCACAATTGCTTAAAACAAGAGAGCTGTTGATTCGTGAAGTGTTTTCTTTTAAAAAAAAATCATCACAAATGTTGAATATAGAGACATTATTTTTTTTTAAATCACTTGTCAGGGGCACAAAGTATTTAGGAGTCTTTCTCAATGCAGAAAGCAACAGGGAGAAGGAGTCTTTATTTTATTTTATTTTCCTGCATGAGATTAAAGCAAGGGACAGGGAGGGCAGTCAGAAACACGTGGGAAGTTGGTCACTTCCCTGCCTTCAGAATTCTAGCAAGACCCTTCTCTACATACCCACCACCATCATCATCACCATTACCATCACCACCACTACCACCACTATCATCACCATCACCACCATCATCACCATCACCACCACCACCACCATCACCACCACCATCACCATCACCACCACCACCATCACCATCACCACCATCACCACCATCATCACCACCACCACCATCACCACCACCACCACCATCACCACCACCACCATCATCACCACCACCACCATCACCACCACCATCACCACCACCACCATCACCACCACCATCACCATCACCACCATCACCACCACCATCACCACCACCACCATCATCACCACCATCACCACCACCACCACCATCACCATCACCACCATCACCACCACCACCACCACCACCACCACCATCACCACCACCACCACCACCATCATCACCACCACCACCATCACCACCACCATCACCACCACCACCACCACCACCATCACCACCACCATCACCACCACCATCACCATCACCATCACTACCACCACCAACACCACCAGCCCCACCTTCTCATCTTCAAAGACCCACCAAGAACCTAGGAGAAGCCACGAGACTAAGCTCTGCTCTGTCACTCTCCCTGGCCCAATACTGTCCCCCCTAGCACTCCCCCACCTGCCTCTCATATCAGATGTCACCCTTTCTCCTCAATGACACCAAAATGTGCATGAAAGTGCACCACTGAGGTGCACAAGGTTTGGGAGAATGATACACAAGCAACCTTTTTCAAAAGAAAATTTTTTTTAGCAGTATGTATTATAAGGAGTATCACAAATCTAGATAGATATAAAATAGATAGATAGATAGATAGATAATAGAGTGAGTGAGGACCTCAAACCCATGCTTTCACAGACATTAGCCCTTTTCCTCTTTAAATATATTTTACTCAACACATTCATTTAACCAATTACTGGGTTCTTGAGGTTCTACTAAGTACCTGACAGCATTCACGGTACTTAGGAATATCAGGGAGCAAAAGAGTCATCAGATATTGACCTCTCGGGGCTTGTGTGCTGGCAGGAAGAGGCAGGAAATAAGCAATAAATGGTCCAGTACTCTAAGGTGATTAGTGCTGTGTGAGGCAGAAAGAAAAAGCAAAGAAACATTAGAGCAGAATAAGGCGGGTCAGGAGTGAGTGCCTGTGGGGGGAGGGGCAGGTTGCTAGAGCAGCAGGGTAGTTAGGATGAGTCCCGTGAGCTGAACAAGGACTTGGAGGCAATGAGGGAGTTGCCACATTTTCCTGGGGTATGGGCAGTCAGGAAGAGGGAACAGCCCCAGCAAAGACCCTACACTTGTTCCTGAAACAACAAGGCAACCAGTGTAACGGGAACAGAGTGAGTGAAATAAGAAGGCAGAGAGGAAGAACATCAGAAGAGAGAGGTCCTAATCACTTATTTTACAATGAATTAAGACTAAAAAAATTTTAGACCTAGAATGTTCTTCCCTGACCTGTTTGACTCGGACAACTCCTATTCAGCCTTCAAATCTTAGCTCAAACATCACTTCCTCCAGGAAGCCCTCCCTGACCACTCTTTATCTGTCTTTGTCAGCTTTATTGTAGTATAGATGCTCTCCGAGGGCCTGGTTGGTTTTGTCCATAGCTGCTATATCCTTTTGAAATTGTAGTCTGATTCATCTTCTAACTGCTGTCTTGTCGTCCTATTAGACTGTAAACTCCATGAGAATTTGTGGGTGTGGATTGTTTCTGGTCTTGCTCATTGTGGTATTGCCAGAACCTAGCACAGTACCTAGCATATAAACAACACACAACAAATATTTGTTCATGTTTGAATGAATGGTTTTATGTGACAGGACTGGACACAAAATTTTCACTGAGCCCAGGGTTAAAGCAACTGCAATACTGTGGGCTCCTAGGACCCAAACTTTGGTAGGTGAGGGCAGTTGCAGAAGCTAGAGCCCCTGATGTGGCCATCTTGGGCCAGTCCAGGACCCCCCAGCCTTCTCCTGCACCCGCCTCCTCACCCAGGCTCTCCGGGATAACTTCTGTCTTCACCGGAGAAGCCAAGTCTCAGACAATCGCAAAAAGCCTTTGCTCTCGCCCAACCTGCACTTGCAGCAGCGTTGAACTGCTTCTTTTTGCTGCTTGCAAAAACATCCTAGGAGTGGGGACCGACCGTGGCACGTTGGCTGGGATACTTGGCTATGGGTGGAGAGGGCCGTGTGTTCCCGCACGTACGTGGCTACCCTGGTGGAGCAAGTCCAGGATCGCACAGCCCTGGATCTGACAGGTAACACACCGTCGCTGCGTGATTTACAGGGACTGGTGGGGAGAGGTTTGTCTCTGCTCTGAGAACTTGAGTGCTTCGTATAAATATTTATGGGAGTCTGGGCCTCCATTAACCCCACCGCTGCCACATTCCACTTGTTACGTGGTGCGTGTGTGAAGGAATGTGAAGACCAGCATTCAGTATATAATACACATATGCTTGTGCATGTGAGCATATGAGGTTGGGCACGTACCCATTTGCATCTTGTGAGTGTATGCATATGTAATCAGTCGTGTTTGGCTGTGAGTATAAAGCCATACAGGTACATGCATAACTGTACATATTGTATGCACACTGTGTAAATGTATGTGCGTGAGCATTTGGACATACATACACATGGGCATGGGTGCATAAGTAACGTGTGTGCGCATATGAGTGTGAAAACTCATACAGGGCAGGGCAAAAGTAGGTTGGCAGCTATATGTGAAACACGGAGTTTATTCTTGTATTATTATGTATTAATTATTATATTCTTTTCCATATGAAGTACTAAAAACCTACTTTTGCCCCACCCTGTATATATACATAGAAAATAAGTGTACATAGATTCCACATGTAAATGTGTGTGCACTACAAGCCTGTGAGCATGTGTTACGCACACGCATGCACCTGCCCTCAGAGCGTAAGCAGAGCTCTGTGCAGGTCCGACACTTCAATACCGGACCAGAGACAGATTCAGTTACGCTCTGGGTGATTCCATCAAAACTGCCTCACCTAGAGGCTGCATCGTCTGTAAACGCTCGCTCCGGTAACTAGGATGCATTTATTGGAAAGATCAATTGAGAACAGATGAAAGGTGAGAGGACTGTTGATGAATTACAAAGAGCACCAATGTCCCAAGCCAACAATGCCCAAGTGGGCCTCCCTGCACCAGACACACACACACACACACACACACACACACACACACGTGCGCACGCACACCACCAGACCCAAGGACCCACTGCCCATCTCAGTGCCTGGGCAGGGAGCCTTGTGACTGGAGGGCATTAAGTACACCCCCAAGAGAGTGACTACCCTCTCTCTGCAAAGGGCGTTAAAAAGGAAACTGTCCCCCAAAAGGGCTGTGTCTCACCCTTTCATACTTTCTCCCCAAGCCCTCCCCCCCACCTAAGTATTTCAAATAAGGGATAGTGGGCTTGTGGAGTTTGGTGGTAAAAATGCTAATTTTTGCATCAGGTAAGGATTCAAGTTCTAAATTCTCCACTGGGTGACACCGGGCAAGAGATGACCACTCTGGGCCTTGTCTCTTCATCTCGGACCTGTGTGGATACCAGTAGCCCACACTTGAGAGAGTTAGGTGAAATGTCACAAGGCGACTAGCCTCATGATAGGGCCACACTTCCTATGCTCTGGGACCTGCTTGCCCCTTGTCCGTGCACGCGGCCATGTTCCAGGCTCAGGCTCCCAGGACACAAAGGGGGGCAGATGCTGAGTCCTGCACTGGGAGGTGCAGCCTGTCCCTGCCCACTTAGGATGGGTAGAACTGAGCCCCAGACCAGTCCAGGCCCACGGCCTCTCCGCAGTAGGATACAGGTGCATGTACCCCAACAGGGTCAAGGTGGTGAAAGTAACAGATCAGAAGAAGCCAGGGTAATGTGAATGAGCTCAGGGCGGCCTGGGATTCTAATTCCAGATGGCGCCGCAGGCCAGATTCAACGTCTCTTTCACCCTCCCCAGCTCTGAAATGGGGACCATCTACCTGCCCCTGCCCGCCCCATACATTGTACTAGAAGAAATGTAAGCCCTGGTCAAATGCACAGCTCCAAAAGGAAAACACAACAATATAAATATTGGATTTGTGGACTTGGGCTCCTCTCTCACACCAAAACTGGCTTCTTCCAGAAAGTATCAGGCCTCCTCCCGCTGCCTCTGTGGCTGCCCCTCCAGCCTGAGGACATCATCCCTTTTTGATACAAATAAAAAGGAATGTGTAATGAGCGGCTGCTGGTTTACATGAAAGTAACTTCACATGCAAAGAATGCAGAGAGGCAACTAAAACTGAGTTGTGCTTCGGAACAAATCCTTATTAATAATTCAGGTGCTTTTCCAAATTGGCGCGGCAACTTACCTCATATGTTTAATTTCTTCCAAGTGAGAACAGTTAGCCCTGATACCCCTATCTAAACGCATCTGTTAAGATAATACGTGTACGACAATGGAGAGGGGTAATAAGATATTAAGAAGACAGGAAAGGCGTGGAAAGTGCGTGTAGTACATAGTGAAGCCATCCAGGGAACAGAGGTGAGCTTCCCCAGCCAAAGGGGGTGCTCTGCCTGTCTGGACACCTCCTCCCAGGAGTAGGAACTATCTAGAAAGGATGAAATCCCAGCACAGGCAGCAGCTGCTGTCTCCAACAGGAGGCTGTCCTGAGCCAGGTACGCACCACCACCCTGGGAAGCCTCGCGGTGTCTGCTTCCAAGAACCAGGGACACTTTCCACAGGGGATTCTCCCTTCCCTGGAAGCTGGCATGTCTCCCAAGACTACTGGGCTGGGAGCCGCTCTTCTAACCAGACTCGCTTCTTTCAGGAGGACTGCTGCTAGAGAAGGCTGTGTCTATACAGGGACTTGCCATTTGGGGACTTTTATTTTGGTGGGGGAGAGGAGAGCCAGAGCAAACCTCTAATCCCCCTTTCCTTACATAACAAATCCAAACACTACTATCTCTGGGAGGAGAGGCCAGGCCACCAGACAGCAGGCTGTGGAGTGGAGAGTTATGCAAGAAAGCAGTTCAGGGTTTTCGGGTTTTTGTTTTTGTTTTTCCTCTCTGAAAACAGAAGGGCTCAGAAGTGGGTTTTGCATCTGAAAGCCTGCGAGGGAACTAGTTGAATCTCTAAATCCAGCTGTTTCCAGAGGCCTGGCAAGAAAGAACTTGAAGAGGAGGGCTGGCTAGCTGAGGTGGGGGGGGGGGGCTGGCATGGCAGAATCTGTAGCTCTAGTCACAGAGAAAGTCAAATGACCATCCTGGTGTGTCTGGTGTGGCTCCTGGCAGCCCCCACTGTGAGCCTCAGGGGAGAAGGCCTGGGGCAGGCACAGCCTGAGGGGTGGAGGGGAGTGAGCTCTGACAGGGTAGGCATTTGCTCAGGGACCCTGGACGGAAGGAAGCCTGGCTGTGTCTGAAGGTGGGACCTGGGTCCAGAGCCAGTCTTCAGCTTCCCCGGAGAACCCTGCCCCGAGAGCCTAGATCTGTGCTCTCTCTCTCTCTCTCTCTCTCTCTCTCTCTCTCTCTGCGGGGACCTCACTCCCAGGCAATCCCCAGCCAGCCCTGCCGCTGGCCAAGGACGGAGGGAGAGGCTGGACCGGCCCGGACCGGCCCGGGCCCCGGCTTCGCGCGGTGGCCCGAAGTATGCCAAACGGGCCTGTTCCTCCCTGCACTGCAGCGCACACCCCCGGCCACTCCAGGACCCCCTCCCGTAGCCTTTCCCCGCCAGGCCGCGCCCGGATAAAAGGCAGACGTGAGCGGGGGTGATGGGGCTGAAAACCGAGGGAGACTTAGTTTTCTGAAATGAAGAGTTTAGGAAGGAAAGGAAACTAACTGGCAAAGTAAGGACGCGAGGCGACGAGAGGGGAGCTGATGCCTCCACCCTTCCCGCGGGGGCGAGGACCCCAGGCTCCCCGGAGCTGCGCACCGCGCGGTCCCCGACCCGCCTCGCTGAGAGCGGCGGCCGATCCCGCGGGCACAGCATCCACGAGACCCAGGGGGGGTCGCAGAAGGTGGCCTTCTCCGCCAACCCGACAGGGGCCGCACCAGCCAGGGCCGCGGCCTGGAGTGGAGCCGCGATCCTGGGGACTGGAGCGAGCATCCGCGTGTCTGTCTCCGCGTGCGGGCGTCCCCAAGAGCAGGCGCCAGCCTGTCTACGTGGGACCGGTGCTAGTCTGGCAGACTCCTGGCGCAGGAAGACCTTCCCTGGGGTCGTGGAGATCGCGAGGAGCGGCCGGAACCGGCCAGGAGTACCTGGCTGCAGGGCGCCGCCGGGGTGGGACGAGCCGGGAGGCCTCCGGACTCAGCTCGCCTTTGCCTGGGCGCCGGCTCTGCGGCTCTGCGGCGTGGAGGCGGGTCGGGACGGGAGACTGCGGGCCCGGACGTGGCCAGGGCTTGCCCGCCGTGCCAGCCCGCCCTACAGGCTCCCTCCCGCGAGCTCGGCCTCCTCTCGGGCTCCGCTGTCTCTGCCAGGCTCTGCACCCGGGGCCGGTTGCTGCTGGGATGGAAGCTTGGTGCAGGGACTCACAGGGCTGCGAGGGCACCCACGCGGGTGCAGGGTGTGGGTGTCTGTGTCTCTGAGCGTCCGCGTGGCACTGGGGCTATGTCGCGGGATTGTCAGCTTCTCAGAGATGCACTTGGTCACTCCAAACCCATCTGAGCCACCATGTCGTTCTGGATGGAGGCGGCGCGATGCTGTGTCCGTCACTCCGTCCGTGTCTGTGTCTCTGTGCTCTGAGGAAGGAAAGCCAACACTGTGGAGCCTGTGACCCTCCCCAGCCCAGAGGCCTTTCTCACACAAAATCCAGGCGCCTCTAAGGTGGAGGATGCCGGTCCCCTTGAGGTGAGTCCGAAGGGCGTCAAGCCGCCACTGCTTGGGGCTGTGGCTGCCCGTCTCGGTTTGGGAGAACCCAGTAGCCAGTTTTCTCTGAGCTCTGTCCCTGGCCGGGACCCCTTTTGCCCCAAAGGGGAGACACTGGTACAGATGAGCATTATTACTCTCAAGTTCTGTGCGTGTCCCCAACTAATCAAATCACACCCAGTGCTGGGCACGCAGTCACCCCACAGGCCGCTAGTCCTCCTCCCCTCCCCAGAGCCCAGCCGAGCCTTCTTCCCCGCCAGACACCTCTTCCCGTCGGTGAAATAAACTTGGAATTTAATTCAAATTGGAATCTCTAACTTCTCTCCTCCTAAACAACACCAAAGGGTCATGTAAATGTAAATTACTGCTGGTATTATTCTTGCCTCCTTACTTGTTGGGACCCCTTTCTCCCCCATCCCCCGACCCTGGACTGGATCACCAACCGCAGGCCTCCAGGGACCTAGGCCACACTCTGTCCCCCTGCTAGTTCTGCCTCTCTCTCTCCCCCCTTCCTTCTCCAAGGCTCTCTCCACCGTTAGCTCCTGGCTGGGGAGCCGCTGCTGGGTCTCTGCACCCCTCCCTCCCTTCGGGTCCTAAAACTCCTCTTTAGGAACCCCAGGCCGGAGAGCCGCAGGGCTGAGTCTGCCAGATTGCAGATATTGGGTCCAATGAGACCAGAAGTCCCTCGGAACGAGCCATTGCTAAAGAATCAGAGAACTAGGCTCGGGTTTGGAGCAGGAGGTCCTACTCTGATTCTCAGAGGTGTCTGAGGCCACCCCGGAGTTACAGGTGCGGCTGTGAGGAGTCTGGGGTCGCCCAGGCAGGCAGGCACTGCTCTTCTAAGAGTTTGGAAGAGGAAAGGTTCTGGGACCAGCAGACTGGTTGGAGCTGTCGGAGCTGCTGCACCAGAATGACACTCCGAACTCCCTCCGAACCCGGATTTGGGGAGTCACTGAAATCCTAACTGGGCCCTGCAGTGCTCTTCTGTCAGGCTGAGGGCTCCAGGCCCCACGCACAGGTGCACCCTGTGACTTCCTGTCTGAAGGGTCTTACACCTGGTGCTGGATGCCACCTGCTTCCAGGAGCCCTGGGGGGAGGAGGATAGGCCTCCATTCCGAGCAGGCACTCTAGCTCTGGGCAGCTTCAGTCGGTCCCAGGGAGATGTACTGGGCAGGACAAAGTGGAGAACTTTCAGCTCAGGAGAGAAGGCCAGACTGCCTACTTCAGAGTGGGGAGGCCAGCAGGTCAGCCCTGATGGCCACGCCTAAAAGCCTCACAAAAATGCCTTACACCCCCTTTCAGCTCACAAACTGCGGGCTCAGGTCCATACCTAGGGTGAGAAGCAGAAAACATGTTTGAAGCTCATGTAGACACACACACACACACACACACACACTCACACACTCTCACACTCAAGGGAGATATTTGCCGGAACTTGGTCGGTTTCTCCATTGGCCAGGGGTGTTGAGAGTGCCCCCAAAGCCCGTGCGAGTCTTCAAGAGGCAAGAGAAGAAAGTCAGAGTCAGGCAAACGCAGAATCCTCTAAATAAACACATTTCCGTGGCTTTAATAAGCAAAATAGGAAACCATTTTAATAACCAAAAAACAGAAACCAGTCTGAATAAAACTACAATAGACTAGGTTTTAATATTTTCATATCATAAGCAGGGTTTGAAATTGATCCCTTATTTTACATGAAATAAAAACAATTTTCTATTGCGGCAAAATCTGATTTCAACACAGTTGAATCCGTAAAAACCAAAGCTCGTTTCTGATGCAGGACGAATATCCACAATATTTAAAACTGCAAGCACCATGCGGTTCATACAATCTTGTTATTACTGTTAATTTATCAACTAATACAAACTAAAAAAAAAAATGCATCCGGCCAGCAGCGCCAGCAATTTCAAATGGGAACTAAAAAATACATTTTCATTTTGGTAGTTTTGTCAGTGCAACTTAAATCCTTTTACTGACCTGCAGGAAAAAAAAAAACAAAAACTGTAATAATAAAGAAAAACACCCAGATCTTCCCTATAACTACTATACAACTGAAGGGGAGGGAGGAACACCAATAACTGAGCCTGAAATCTCAAAAGCGGGGAAAGAAACACACAGAACGTGTTGGTCTAAAGAATGCACTTGGAAGTTGCAAAATGATTTGTCAATGTTTGGGTTTCCAGTACTTTCTGAGTGTGGCGGTTGGTTCAACACAAGTTCAGGTCACCATTGGGCAGTGTCCAAGCTGGGGAAACCGCTCACCCTAGGGGCTCAGCGGCCCCAGCAATTAGTGTGCGGGCCTGGAGGGTTGAGAAGGGACCTTGGGGGTGATTCTGGTTGCAATAAAAAGCAAACAAGATCTGTTTTCCTTTCCTTTTTCAGTCAGGGGTGTCATCCATTTAGACGTGAGACAAGGTGGGGGCAAGGACGCTCCTGGCCCTTTTATTTAGGCTTTGAAATTCCGCGGCTGCCCTGCCCTCGTTGGTACTCGGGATGTGGGACCCCAGTCCTCGTTCTCTCAAAACCAACCGAATGGAAAACTAAAGCGGGAGAAAAAGAGGACGAATGGGGGCAGCGGAGGGGCGAAGAAAACAACTTCAAAGGTGCCCAAGACAAAGTTGATTTCTGAAGCACAATGCCCAGAACTTTTTTTTTTTTAAGTTACAAAAGAAATGTCCTAATAATAAACCCAAACAAAGACACTCAGCTTGCTGCCACGTTCTCGTAGCGGTTTGGCGGGCGGGTATTTACAAGCCGACAGCCGGACTGAAACCCAGCAAGCAGCCGCCGGAGTTTCCCAACTGCGTTCCCTTCTCGCTCAAAGAAATAAGGGTTATGATCCATGATCAACAACATGCTAAAGTTAAACAAGAAAATGGTACAAAATAGAAATTATTACCATACATGTCCAGCATGCAGGATTAATATTTTTAATGCAGATTTTCGTATTTTTTTTCTATATAATCGAGCAGGCAATAAAACTGATGAGATTTACGCGCAGAAATGTTCTAACTGAGGCCCGCGTCTCGGGGGCTGAGAGCCAGTGTTCTCCGGATCCTGGACAGGTCCGTCTGTCCTTCTTTCTCTCAGCCTCGCCTCGCACCTGCCTGGACGCCAAGGTCCCCTCTCCTCTCCTCGCTGCTCTCTTCCTGGGCTGGACTGCGCTCCCGGCCGCCGCGAGATTGCGGCCCCGGCTTAACGCACAAAGTTCAGAAAGCCCAGAGTCTCCAGACGGCCTTTTTGCGACTCCTCAGGACTATGCCTCGCGGCCCTCCAGCCTGAAGAAAAGTTGCTCCGGGACTTCCCACCCCCTCTTCTCTCTCTGGCTCTGCTCGAGTCTAGGAGGCGGTGCTGGCGCGCGCCGCTCTCGCCTTGGCCAAGGTCCCCTGCCTGCCCGCGCGCCCTCCCGTCGCCCGCGTCCTGCGCGCCCTTCCTCCCTCTTTCTCAAGTCAAACAGGTCAAGGCTGGGGCTGTGACAGGGACAGGGTCCAGGGCAGTCCGGGGCTGGGAACAAGAGGACGGGGAGTCCGGGCCGGGGCAAGGGCGGGGGCCAGGACCGGCCGCGACTCACAGAAAGAACTCGGGAGAGGAGGGGCTGTCGCTGGTGGAGCCCGCCTCCCTGAAGCCGGAGTTGGTGAGTTTCTCGCACTTGACCTTGTAGGCGTCTCTTTCGCGGGCCAGCCGGGACACCTCCTGCTTAAGCTGCTCCACCTGCTGAATGAGCTGCGTCTTCTCATTCTCCAGGTGGTGTTTCTGCTGGACGCGTTTATACCTGCACGACTGGGCGTAGCCCCGGTTCTTCAGGGTCCGCCGTTTCTGCTTCAGGCGGATCACCTCGTCCTTGGTGAAGCCCCGCAGGTGCCGGTTCAGCTCGCGCACGGACATGGACACGAGCTGGTCGTCGGAGAAGCGGTCCTCCACGCTGCCGCTGCCGCCCGCCGCCGTCGCAGCGGCCGCCGCGTGCGGCCCAGGCCCCGGGTGGTTGGTGGGCAGCTGCTGCGCGGGGCTAGCCGCGCTGGACGGCGGCGGTGACGCTTGGTGGTGGTGGTGATGGTGCGGGTGCGCGTGCGGACCCAGCTCATCGTGGGTGACGCCGGCGCCCGGGTACGCGTGGTGCGGGTGTGGGTGGTGGTGGTGGTGGTGGTGGTGCGCACCGCGGAAGCCGTCGAAGCTCTGCAAGGGCTGTGGCACTGGGTGCGAGCCGATGAGCGCCTCCACCGCGTCCTCGGGCGTCAAGTTGAGCGCCTCGGGGTTCATCTGCTGGTAGTTGCTCGCCATCCAGTACAGGTCCTCCAGGTGGGTCTTCTGTTCGGTCGGGCTGAAGCTGGGCGACGAGGGCACCGAGCTGCACGGCGTGCTGAGCGGCGTAGACGACACCGAGCCGGCGGGCTGCAGGCGCGTGCAGGGCCGGCCGGGGCGCTCCGCGCGCCCCAGAGGCTCCTTCTTCACGTCGAACTTGAGCAGGTCGAAGTCGTTGACATACTCCATGGCCAGCGGGCTGGTGGGCAGCTCAGGCCCCATGCTCAGCTCCGCGGCCATCGCTGACGCGAGGCGCAGCCGCCGCCGGGAAACTTTGCGGCCGGCCGGGGCGCGCCGAACCGAGAGCGGGGGCTAAGAGCGGCGAGCCCGGCAGGCGGTGAGCCGAGGGCGCAGCGGGCCGGGGCCGCCGGCCAAGCCTTTGTCTGGGGACGCGGCGGCGCGCCGGAGAGTCCCGAGGCTGCCTGCGCCGCCCCAGAGCTCAGGGATGTGGCCACGCCGGGGCCGGGCCGAGCCGGGAGGGGTGAAGCGAGCGGGGCGCGCAGCTGTGCGGAGGGGAGGCGCGGGGCAAGCGTCTGCCGCTCGCTCTCAAGCTCTCTTGCTCTTGGGTTCTCAAGCTCTCTTGCTCTCGGGTTCTCTATCGCAGCCGCTCGCAGCCCGGCGGTGCAGCTGTGCTGGATCCGGCGCCGCCGCTGCCTTTTATCGCCTCCTGATGTCACTGGAGCGCGGGGGCCCAGGCGGCCCAGCGCGCTGGCCAATAGCTGCACGTCCCCCGCGGCCCCGCGGCGCAGGGCGGGGCGCGCCTGACAGCTCCTCCGCCCCCCACGTCAGCTGACTGGCGGCCTGAGTGGCTAAGGGAGCCGGGGAGGAGGCCTAGCGGAGGGCTGGAGCTGAGTAGGACTGCCGGCCCGGGCCCAGCCCCCCACACCCTCTAAGTCCCGGCCCCCCGCCCGCTCGCCTTCGGTGCGCATCCCCCCTCTAGGCCAAGCAGCCGCTTCCTACCCTTCGCGCGCGCGCTGCACCCTCTTTCCCCTTTGCTTTCCCCACCCCCAGTCCGTGTCACCCCCAAGGAGGCTCAGAACAAGCGCCGGGACAACACCTCTCGGGCCCTTTGTTCCCAAGCGTCCCCCACCCAATGGGGGACGCTCCGTGTGCTGCGCGGTTGCGGGCTGTGTTTGCAGTGCCTGCCTGTGTTTCCGCAGGGCTGCGCGTATTTGTGTGTTTGAGGGGTGAGTTGGGGCTCCAAGAGTTGTCTCCAAATCCAACTCTTAGCCTGAAGTGACCCTCCTGGGACCAACCAGGGGCCGTTCCTTTCCTGGGGGGTGCACTGACCCTACCCTGAGATAAGACTCCACTGGCCCCGCCGCTCCCCGCGCTCACCCCACCCACCAATGCACAAGATGAAGGGTGAGGGGAAAGAATCGGACAAAAAGCGCTGCACCTCTTTCCCCAGCCAGACGCACAGAACCCTGAGCTTCCCGAAGCAAGGGGCTAAGACCAGCCCAGGACGGTGCTCCAGGGTGGCTTTCGGCTGCTGGGGAACCAGCCCTGTTTTTGTTTGAACGTTTTGTAACGATTAAGCAAATCCCCGGCGTCAGCCGGCCGCAGAGAAGCTCAAACAGGCACAAAGTGCGACCCCAAGTGGCCACTGTGCGCAAGGACGCACCGAACCGCCTAGCCCGCTGCGGAAAGGCTTGGACGACGCCTCGGACCCAGCTGAGTTCTGCCAACTGACCCGACCCAAGTCAGTCCAGAACGCAGGCTGATTGTACATCGGAACCCAGGATGAGTTTCTCTAGAATTATGCACAGGTCGTGAATTCCGTCCTTGGACTCAACCGAGAGTTCCGCGCTGATCATTCTCCATAAAACTCCGCGCCCAGCTCTGGGGATGGTTGGATGGAGGGGATGGGTAGGTGGAGGGGATGGGGGAAGCCAATCGGCCGTTCAGTGTGCGAGAAGGTACTGGGCCGAGTTAAGCCGGTGGCAGAAAACAGAAACGCTGCAGCGAGGGGGCCCAAGGTTGTCCGATGTGAATTCCAGGAGTGCAGACGGAAAGCCCGGAGCGCAGCGCACTAGTCCTCCAAGCAGATCTCCGGCAGTGCGCACCTGCCCTGTTCAGGTCCAGGATCTGAAATCAAAGATTCTTCCTGAGACCCGGGCTCGCGCGCAGAAACCGGATAAATCGCAGATTCGCTGTACCCGGAGACCCGACCCGCCTCCCGCGTCGCCTTCTGCGTCTCAGCTTTGGGCGCGCGCAGCGCAAGGCAGAAGCGCGCACAGGGTGAATGTGTCCCAGCCGCTGACCGTGCAGGACCAGCATGACTACGCCGCGCGTAGGGGTCAGGTGGGCCTCACCAATGAGGATGCAACCAGATTTTTTTAGTGTTAGAAGATAAAACATTTGCCTTCAATTAATCTGAAAACTATTCTCTTGCGCCCTCAGTGAGGCGGAGGTGGGATGTCGTCATAGGCCGCCTATTTTCAGTGAAATGAATATATTTTAATTAAAACTTGGACGGGAAGGTTTGATTCGGCAACAGCGTCTGTAATGCTGGATGAGACCCTCTTTCAACCCTCTGCGAGAAAGCTTGCTCGCCGCAGAAACAATTAGGCTGACTTCTAGGAAAGTCTGGGCAGGCCGCTGCCCCGCCCCTGCCTGAAGGTGGGCGCCGGGGACAAGCACCCTCCCTTGTCCCTGTCGCGTTTGCACTCAGTGACAGCACATTCGGACCAGCGGCTCCATGGCGGAACGTTTCGAGGCCATCCTGGGTTGGTGGTCTGGGTCTGGACAGACGATGGCTCCGTTTTGAGACGGCTCGGGCCAGACAAACGCACTGGGCTCTCTCGGTGCCACTGAACTCCCGCCAGAAGCGCTCTCTTTCCTGGTCTTCTAAGAGACCCGCGGTTCGGAGAGCACGCCTGACGATGTGGACTGCTGCATACCCGCGGCGGCGGCCGGGCCAGTCTGTGCGCCCTCTGTGTCCCCTGTGCTGGACTGACCCTCCCTGTCGCGGAATGAAACCCGAGTCTCAGGAGTGTCACCCAACAAGGCCCTAAGGGTTCTTCCTGTTCTGGCTCTGCGATTCCAACCTTCCCGCTTTCCTGCGGGAGTCTTGCGTCCATCTCAGGATTTCTAGAACTCGGGCTTTGTCTGGGCAGGCGCGTTCCCTTTGTCCCTGCGCCTCTGTCTCCGTTGCGGTCAGTCCTATCCCTGGGCTCTAACTGAGGTATCTCTGTCCATCCCTAGGTCCACTTTCTCCCTCAAATCTGTCTCTTTGTCGCTCTCCCAGCCTAGCCAGTCCTTCCTCTCCAAACCCACCTCCAAACACCTCCACCAAAACAAATGTTGGAAACTGGAGACACAAGTTTGCTCCGGAGTGAAGGCCACTGCAGGGCAGCGAATCTCACTTCGCTGCGTCACAGCGTTCCTGCTGCGCTCTACCAGAGGACCGAGGTACCCCAAACCTTATGGCCTCTCCTCTCGACAATCACCGCCGCAGGCCACCTCTCTGCGCCCGGGGACTAGAATGGGTCAGGGCGCTTGACTCCTGGTCATTGGGTACACAGCAGTGCCCGGAGGCTACACCCCATCCCTAAAAGACAAGCGGGGTGGGGTGGGGAAAAGGGGCAGAAAAGAGAAGAGATGGTGGGAGAAGTGGAGAGTGGAGGAGAAGGTAGGAGACGGGGAGACACAGGACAAGAGGGGTGCATGCAGTCCCCAGCTTCGTTGAAGGGAAGCAGAGGGGGTTGGGCGGTGACCAGAAGCCCCTATGGAACAGTTCGTTGTCTCTAGCCCCCCACACTCCAGTTTGAAGTTTACACCCTGAAGCGAGCCCCTCTCCCAGGTTGGGCCAGAGGCCAGGCGCTCCTGGGCGCACCGCCTTGGCTTCTTCAGCTACAGCTGGTGATCAAGGAGGCTCCGTGCGGTTCAAGCCACCGCCAAGGCTCAGGACACGAGGGTAGTCGGAGAAGCTATTCCTTCAGGGAGCAAAGGACCCCCCACCGGCTGCGAGGTTGGAGGTTTATCACGCGGCTCCCGCCCAGCGTTTCGCATCCAACTCGCTAACCCGAGAGAGGCCCCGCCGCCCGCACTCCCGGTCAGCTCCAGGTCAGCTCGGTGCTCAAGCTGGCGCGTTGAGCCCCAAGGTGCCCCGTACACCCGTGGTTCCTGAGGACTGCAAATGTTTGGTGTGGGAGTGGGCGCCTCTGTGCATGCAGGGGTGCGATGTGAGGGGTGAGGAAGGGGAGTAGGGGTGTGTGTGTGTGTGTGTGTGTGTGTGTGTGTGTGTGTGTGTGTGTGTGTGATGGGTAAGAACAACCGGCACAATGAACATTTATAATCACAGGACCCCCTAACTCCGGGCCTCAGCGCGATGGGTTGCAAGGTTAGACTGCCCTGGTGGCCAGAGGGAGGCCAAAGGGGGGCCGGCGTTCACAAGGGCCCCGGGGAGTCCTACCAGAGAGGGGCCTGAGTCCGCGGACCCCTTCCCCGTGCAGGAGCCGGCTTTCTGCGTTTGCACCTCTGGAGAGTGGGGAGGTCTCTGCCCACTTTCCCCAGGCCCAGTGGGGGTGGGGGTGCTTTTGTTCCCATTCCCCCTGAGTGCCCCAAGTTCTGTGGCCTCCAAGGAGAGGCAGGAGATTTTTCTCTCTTCCTCTTCTTCTTGCCCGAAGGCAGCCAGCACAACCATTGTCCCCTGCCCCTTACAATGGCCATCAGAGCCAACCCAGTGCTTACAAAAAGGTAGTCTTGGGTTTCTGGGTCCCAGTGGCCTTCAGGACCTAAAGGACTAGGGGTCCTAGCAGGGAGCCAGCCTTACCTGACCCTGCAGTCCCTTTTAGCCCCGCCCCCAATCAGGGATCTCCCTGTCACACATACACACACGCATACATACTCGGAGCGGCAACCCATTATTGAAACTATTTCATCAGCTTTTTACTTTGTACAAATGTGAATACAAGAAAATTTTAAAATATGGAGCTCACATTCTATTCCTATTGGGTAGTGCTGTGTTAGACACCCACTGGGCACTGCTGCCTCCAATACTGATGGGATATTTTATAATAACACTCACTCCCATAAGTACAGGGATTTGCAAAGCCTTTATCATTCCCTTTGCCCTGAAATCCCACAACTCTAAGAGGTAGCAACTATTATTATCCTTATTTTACGAAGGTACATAGGCAAACGGGCAGGTAGGTAAGTACAGATGTATAGCAATGTCCTAAGAGTTTTATCAACTCAGTCCTTATGTTTGCCCTTGGAATGAGTGGGTTTGTCCCCATCTTACACGAAGGAGGCTCCGAGAGGCTAAGTGATTTTAATTGCACAGCAGCAGTGAGCTGGAGCTTCTGGTCCCAAGTCCAGCAGGCTGAATACCAGGAAGCCCCTGGATCTCTAGCCAGACAAGGTGGCATCCCAGGCACCCAGGTGTTAGCACAGCTGCTCTCTGGGTCAGGATTTCCACCTCTCCACGGACTCTGTGGGTCTGTTCGGGTCACAGCTGAGCCTCGACCGTGCACCAAGCGAGTAGTAGGGCTCAGTGACAAGGGCGGTGATTAACGTGCCTTCCGGTCGATGGCAGTCAAACATCCTGGGCTCCTCCCACTCTCTTCCCTCTTCCCTGTCTGTGTGGGGCTGGAGGGTGACAGAAAACCCCAGGCAGGAGGCGAGCCAAGGGAGAGAACGTTCGCAGAGTCCTCGCATCCTGTCCTTTACCCTCGGCCTCAGCTTGGCCTCTAATCTTGGCCTTGATCCTTGGTCCTGCCTCTGGCTTGGGTTTGACCTTCAGCTTCCACTGACCTAGCTGTTAAATACTGAGGGGAGGCGGTGAGATGGCTCGATCCTGATGAGGTCGCTGCCACGCAAAGCCAGTGAGGGATGACCAGCAGGACTCCCTGCACATCAGTGACCCCAGGGCCAGCATTAGAGACTCTGAAACCTCATGATTGCTCCTCAAAGCTGAGGCCCTCACCTCCCACAGCCCAACCATCAATAATTTATCCCTTAACCTCAAGATCTCAGTTTCTCCATTCATTGCCTCCACCCTCATCCAAGCCTCCCTCGTGTTTTGCTTAGAGAACTAGAGGCTTTGGCTCAGCCTCTCCTCTTCACCACAGGGCAATGGAGCCAGTGTTCGTGTTAAATGAACTTGATCATTCTAACTTCAGCCTCCCCCCCTCCCTGGCTTAACAACAAATTCCTCGGATACTTGGACAAAGAGCCCAACTCCTCAGCAGGGCCCTCAGGCCCTGAATGATGTGCCCCTGCCAACTTCCCCACCTCATCTCTCACTGTGCCTCCCTCCCAATACGCTCTGTAAGTTCTCCCATGGACAGCCCAAGCCAGTCTCCTGCCAGGCTTTGCATGTGCCATTCCCCTCCTGCCTAGAATGAATCCGTCTCTGGGTTCCGAAAGCCTCTGAGAAGAGGTGATCTGTGGCTCTTCCCAGGCCTCAGAAGGACTCGGATGTACCAGGGAATGGAGGTGGGCATAGACCTCACGTTTGGGGGAGGCCTTAGAAGGTAACACAGGCAAGGTCAAGGGTACGCTTGGGGTCACCTGGTCCAAATGTTTCCCACTTGAGAAAACATGCTACAAACGCACATTCCTAAGCCACAGCCTGACTTGTTAGGTCTACGCAGAGCCCAGGAGTTTGCATTTTCATAAGCTCCCTAGGTAATTCTGATGCTTAGGGTCTAAGAAACACACTTGGAGAAACGAGATGGAACTTGACTGTGAGCTCCTAGAGGAAGACATTGCAATGGCACTGTCTCCGTGTCCCCAGTGGCCAAACTATGCCCACACACCAAAAGGAACTCAATTACAGTTGGGTAAGAACGAATGAGTCAATGAATCAATGAATGAATGAACAACCAGAAAACACATGTGCCGCCTGACCAGTGGTGGCGCAGGGGATAAAGCGTCGACCTGGAACACTGAGGTCGCCGGTTTGAAACCTGGGGCTTGCCTGGTCAAGGCACATATGGGAGTTGATGCTTCCTGCTCCTCCCCCCCCACTCCTCTCTCTCTCCTCTCTAAAATACATAAATAAAATCTTTAAAAGAAAAGAAAACACTATGCCTCCTTGCAGGAGGATGTCTCAGAACCCTCAGGCCTTTCACCGCATGCCCCCCAGCCTTCTCCTCTCCCCTGGTTAGCAATCATTCCTGAACCTTCCTTCCGCCTCAGAGCAAAGACCAGCTCGGCGTAAATCAAGACTTAGGTGATCCCATCCAACTGGCCTCCCATCTTTCCTTCCCCTCTATCTGGATGCTCTTCAAAGGCCCTACGGGTCCAGCTTCCCACCATCACGCTCATCACAGCATGGAGAGTAAGCTCCTGGGCCCAGGGGAAGTGGGTGGCACCTTCCCACGGCTGGGACCTGCTGCTGACACAGGGGATAATGCTATTTGGCTGTGCCGGAACCCAGGCTCATTTCAGCCAGAAGCTGCTGCGGTCACTCAATCTCTTTCTTCTCTTTCTTCTTTTAAAAATGAATTATACAAGCCTACTTTGTCATTGTGGGGGGAAAATGCAACAATGTAGTTTTAACATCTATGTCTGGAGCTACAGCTTGCTTTTTATTTTTACTCAGCAACTTCTGTGTCGATACATCCAGATCTGCTCCTCTCTTTTTAACTAATGCATGGCAATTCATCCAATGGAGGCTCTGTAGTTTTTTACCCTGTCTTGTATTTATGGACATTTAAGCTATTCCCAATCTTTCACGATCGCAAACAATGCGGCAACAAATAGCTCTCTACGCGCTTCTTCTTGTATGTGTGCAAGCATTTCTCTGGAATAGATGGCAAGAATGAAACCGCTGGATTGACAGATGAACACATTTGTAATGTTAATACCATCAAATGAGCCTTCAAGAAGATTGTCCCTATATAATTCCCCCATCAGAAATATACGAAGGTCACCTATTTCCTCCGCAGCCACACAATAGGTTTTACCAGGGTACCCGTGTTTTGCTATCCATTCTGTGCCTATCTATTCTATGACCAGTGCCGGGAGAGCAAGGCACAGGGCCTGGCTTCTGTCCTCCCCTCCAAGGAATCGCCAGCTCTCTCATTGCCACGGGAGAGGCGATGTGAAGATGATGTATCCACCAGGCAGGTAGATCCCCAGCAAATGAGCCTTCAGTTCTGTGGGCGGGGGTGGGGGTGGGGGAGAGGACAGAGTCAGCTGTTAAGACTGCAGAGCAGAGGCTTTGAAGGCTGAGCAGAAATTTGTCAAACGGAGAAGTGCAGAAAGAACCTGGGGGTGGGCCCAGCCCCCCCCCAAAAAAAGGCAGGGAGCAGAGGCATGATCGCAGATTCTCGGGGAGCTATTTCAGAGAGGTGCGCCAGAGAGCTGCAGGCTTCGGCAGGAGCCAACGCTTGCAGAGCCTTGAATGCCATGCCGAAGAGTCAGGCCCTTTTGTCTTGAGAGCTAGAAGATCATCTCCACATAGGCAGGTATCTTTTTGGGGGGTCCACTGTCAGGCACATAGTAAGTGCTCGGTAAGTTTCTGTAGACACAGAAAGGAGCACCCCAAAGGTATGTAGATGCCTCTCGTGGAGACAAGGCGCAGTCAGTGCTGGGGACTGAGGGCCTGGCTCCGTTCTGGAAGCTGGAAATACGGCATGGGTAAGCCCCCCGCCCTGCCTTGTGCCAGGTCCCTGCCTTTCACCTCTGCCCGTTAGAGATTGCTTTTGGTTTCTGTGTTGACAACCCCTGTTTCTGAGTTTGGAGCGGCTGTTCAGTGCCATTTCCTGATTTAATATCAGAGCAGCCCGGAGCAAGGATGCACAGTTAGCAGTTTTTGCTCCAAGTATTTTTCAAGTTCCCTTTTGATGTAAGGGTTGGGTTTGCAGCTTCCCTGATGTTGCCGAGCAGGGAGGGAGAGATGGTGGGGGTGGGGGAGAAGCCTGGAGCTGGAGGTGGGAGGAGAGGAGAGGACCCAGAGAAGATCCATCCAGTCCAGCTGGGCTGAGACTCCAAGCTCCTTTCTGGAAAGGGGATGGTGGAGGGCTCAGCAGACATGGGGGGTCCAGGGAGCAGGGGGAAGAGCAGGGGGCAGACTATGGTCTGCTGGCAGGTGTGGCCTCTGTGAAGCAAAGCTGCTGTCACTCTTCTGTGTGGGGATGAAGATTTTCACATCTATGCATATATGTCTCTGTCATTAAAAAAAAAAAAAAACCAAAAGGACTAAAAAGCTTAAGTAAGCTAATGTGATGCAATTCAAAATACCATAAAATGAAAACAAAACTGGTTCAGAGAAAAATTTAAGATAGATACAGATTCCAGGGGCCCTCAGGTGTTCTAACCGAGCATCTACTGTGCATGAGGCCATCGTGCTGGGAACAGACAGAGGAGCTCATATCCTTAGGGTGGAAATAGATGATTTCACTACATTGTGATCCATGCAGTGACGGGGGCATGCACGGGGGCTGTGCACACACGCTCACACTCACACAGACACGCACATGCGTGCACACACACCCGAAGACAGGACCTGGGGAAAGCCTGGAGTCTTGGAAGCCCCCATCCTCCTGTCGATAATCAGCCCCTGTGTGGGCTACTATCAGGTGTCATTCATACCTCCACTGCTCTCTGTGTTACTGTGGGTCTTCTAAGAAGCCAGTGCCAGAATCAGGTGAAACAAACATACAGGAGGTTTACCAGGGAAATGGCTGTGAAGGATAGAGGAGGAGGGGCAGGAGGGCGAACCTTTAGACCAGTGGTTCCCAACCATTTTGGGGCCACAGACCGGTTTAATGTCAGAAAATATTTTCACGGACGGGCCTTTAGGGTGGGACGGATAAATGTATCACGTGACCGAGACAAGCGTCAAGAGTGAGTCTTAGATGGATGTAACAGAGGGAATCTGGTCATTTTTTAAAAATAAAACATCGTTCAGACTTAAATATAAATAAAGCGGAAATAATGTAAGTTATTTATTCTTTCTCTGTGGACCGGTACCGGTCAGCAGCCGGGGTGTTGGGGACCACTGCTTTAGACCACAGCACAAGTCTGATCACTACAGAGGAAGGACGCAGGAAGGGGCGGGACTGAACACCGACTACCGCGCTGTCCTAGGTAAGTTTCAAGCAGGTTCATGGGACGTCGTCCCTGAGCCAGTCACCTGTTGGGAGCCCCACATCTTGGAGGAATAGGCCAGCACTAGCACCACCCTCCGAACCCGTGATCAGTCCGGGCTGAGAGCAGCTGGGAGATAATGCAGCCTCAGCTGGAGCGCACTGCAGCAGCAGGAGGGGTGGAGCTGAGCTGCCAGTCATCTCTGCCCCGCCTCCTCCCCGCCCCCCAGCAATCTCTCCTGGAGACTTAGTGCATTTCCACGGTCACCACGCCCTCCTTCTTCTGCCCTGTCATGGCGGACTTCCACACGTAGCCAAATTAACAGCAGCAAGCTCCTTACTGAGTGTTCTCTCCATGTGAGGCGCCGTGCCCCATTTAGCTTACGCCACCTAACTGAGCCCTCCAATGTAACCTTACCAGATAAGAGCCATTATTATCATCCCCATTTCACAGACAGTGAGGTTGAGGCTCCAATGACTAAGTCACTCACCAGAGGCCACAGCTAGCAAGTGGCAAAGTTAAAACCTGTTTGACTCTAATCACTGCACTAGACCGCTTTGGCCAGGAGGCGACTTGGAACAGGTAAGTGGGAGACTCATTCCTCTCTTTGCACCCGTCTCTCCTGCTGCTGATCCCTGTGGTTAATGGCACAGGCTTCAAGAAGGCCCCTCGCATCTCATCAGGGCTGATGCCAGCCCATTCCAGGCTGACTTTAGGGAACCAAGAACTTGCCAGCCAGGTCCAAACAGAAAGCTCCCCTGAAGTAGGTAGTCTCCAGCAGCCTCATATCTGTCTTTTTCTCAGGGATCACCTCCTCCGGGAAGTTCTCCCTGGCTGATTCATGTTTCCGTAGTGCCTTATACTGACCTCCATCAGTGCATTTATCACACTGTGCCCAAAAATGTCTGTTATATTTGTTTCCACCACTAAACTGGGCCCCTCCTGGCCCCAAACCAGGTCTGAGTCAGGTTGGGGTCCCTAGCACCCAGCACAGGGGGCCTGGCACTGAAGGGGTGGCAATACATAGAAGGGGCACTCGAACAAATGAAGGCTGGTCCAGGGCGTCAGGAAGATTCCCTTGGTGAGCCTGGCTCCCTTGTGAAAATCCTAGCTTTGGATTTCAGAAACACAACCTGCACTCCCCAGCCTGGCCACCAGGGGCCTCATGAACCCCCAGGCAGTGTTAGCACTGGGCTTCTCACCTCTGAGCCAATCAGTCCCTCCCACCCCAGCCCAGGCACCTCTGCTGGGGCCAGGCCCAGGCTTTCCAAGGCCTCTGCATCTGCTCAGCTGCCAGAGGCCGGTGGGTAGCCCCAGCCAAGGAGGAGAGTTATTTTTATTTATTTCTTCTTAATCATGAACTTAATTTAGCTGCTAATCAGGTTACCATGGTGACTTGCACGGGATTTATAGCAGTTTCCTAAAGTGCCTTTTTTACACTCTTTGGGTAAATGAATAAAATCTGGGTGATGAGCGAAGCACATAAATATTGGGTGCCCTAGAAAAAGGTCAGATGCCTCAGTGGTGTACTTGCCTTTGACCCCGCCTGATGTGCTTAAGAAAGACCCACAAAGCTGGGCAGACCCCATGTTCCTCTCTTCTGCCCTCTCTCTGAAGCCTTCAGTGGCTCCCTATTGCCAGGCAGGTCAAGTCTGCGATTTTGACACCGCTTTCAAGCCCTGTTCTTCCAGCCTCACCTCCCCTGAGCTCCACTTTTCTGTTCCCCTGTGCTGTTGTTCCCAGCATGCTCATGCCTTTGCCAGGGCTGTGCCAGGGCTGGAAGTAAGGGTGCCCCCAGAGATCTCCCGAAGGGTTAACATCTCTCTCCTGGATCTCAGGAGTGACGGTGTCCAGCTTGTTTTGGGGTCACATCCCCTCCTAGTGTGGCGTTTGAGAATACTTGGCACAGTCTTGTTGGCCCCACCACCACTGTGGCAGGGCAAAGAGAAGCATGCCAGCCAGCTCAGGAGAGCAGGGCAGGGAGGCAGGAGGCAGAGGAAGTGAGGAGTCAGCATTTTGACAGCTGTCTGTATTTTACAGTCTGGAAGGCTCACCCAGTGCTCCATCTCAGTGGTTGTGGGGGACACAGTTCATCTCCCCTCACCTCATGGTCTCAGAGGCACTCGAGCCTTAGGCCAGCTAGAAGCCCCCCTCCGCTGCCTCCCAGAAGGGACACTGTCTCCATGCTGGAGGCCACAGTTTCCAGGTTTCCCCTGAGGACCTTGGGGTGGGCTGCCAATCAGTCCCGGGATCAGCCACAGTCCATTAGCGAGTGCCCAGGGCCCAAGGCGCCAATGGAGCCACCAGAGTCGGCGCCAGATCCTGCTCAGGGAACCCAAAGCCACCTTCAATTATTGTCTTGGCCTTTGTAATCAGACGAACTGGACCCACAGGCTGTGGGCTGACTCACTCGACTCAGAAAGCCCCCTAGCCACCAGCCCTGACCCCCGAGCTCACTGGTCACCACTCTGTGAACCTCCCCCTTCGCAGAAGGAACAGCTTGGCCCATACCGCAGCCCACGAGGCTGTGAGCTCAATGAGTGAGCTCAAGGCCCCTCTGTGAGCCTCACTTCCATTATTTAGATGGGGCTGTTATCATGACAAATAGGCTGGCATCACTTCTAGCCCTTGAACTTGAAATCAGAAGAGCTGGGTTCAAATCCTGGCTCTGCACCTTTATTTGCTTTAAGATGGAGGACAAGGGAAGCAAAGGACAGGCTCACAGGATGCCCTTGGGAGGGTGAGGTTAGCAGGCCTAGACTAAATAGTGATGGAGAAAGGAATGTCTATGATAAGCCAGGTAAGTCCTAAAAGGCTCCCGTGACTTTGGCAGGCATGTTAGTCTAATTTCATCCCCTAGGAGTTCTTCCCAAAGTGAACATGACTCAGGAGGTCTGGGGGTGGCGGGTAGAGGGGTAGTCCCCTCTACCTGATCACGGGAGGACCTACGGATGTAGACACAAAAGCCCAAGTCTTCAGAGAATCTGAAATTCTAATCTTAGCTTAGTGGTAACTTTACTGTGTGATCTTGGTCAAGTCATCCAACCTCTCTGGGCTTTCAAAGTGTTTTTCTGGGAAGATCAAATCCCACCCAATAAGATTCGGATCTTATAACTCCAGACTCATCTCCAGTATGTGAGTTCGTCAAGCTTACACTGGTGCATCTCACAGCAGTAAAAGGCAGAAATCATGACTTTGTAAAGCTCAAAGAACAAACCGTCTCTGGCCACTGGGGGCTGCCTTACTCCACCCTCACACTCACCTTAGCTCAGGAACTGACAGGTGCCCATTCCCCGCAATGACTCGACAAGTATCTAGCATGGAGAAAAGCCGGGGACTTCCCATTGACTTGGTGTGTGTTACACAGCATTATGTTGAAGAACACAGGCTCTAGAGTCCTTGGGCAAGTCAAAACTAGCTGTGCAGTCCTTGGGCAAGTTGCCTAGCCACTCCGTGTCTCTTCTCCCCCACATGTATAATGGGGCTAATAGCACACATACCTGGTAGGATTGCCTGGAAGATTAAGTGAGCTAATCTACAGTAAGCACTTAGTGTTGTGTGTTGACAGCTACGTATCAAACATTTCCCCCACAGGTCAGTTCTCAAAGCTGCTACTATTAGGCCCTGGCCAGGTGGCTCAGTGGATAAAGCATAGTCCCAGCCCACTGAGGTCACGGGTCCAATCCCCTGCCAGGGCACATACAAGAAGCAATCAATGAGTGCACAACTAAATAGACCAACTAAGTGGAACAACGAGTTCATGCTTCTCTCCTGTTTCTCTCTCTCTCTCTCTCTCTCT
Source organism: Saccopteryx bilineata (assembly GCF_036850765.1). Classification (NCBI taxonomy): domain Eukaryota; kingdom Metazoa; phylum Chordata; class Mammalia; order Chiroptera; family Emballonuridae; genus Saccopteryx; species Saccopteryx bilineata. Next base: position 198,419,004 of record NC_089495.1, on the reverse strand, counting down.
CTCTCTCTCTCTCTCTCCCCCCCCTTCTCTCTTCTTCCCTTTCTCTCTCAAATCTAAAAAAAAAAAAAAAAAAAAAGTTGTTTTTAAAGCTGCTATTATTAGCCGCATCAACGGTCAAGGAAACTGAGATGCAGAGAAATGAAATCTCTGATCTGGGCCCGGTGCTTTAAATCAGTGCATTTTGCCATCAGACCCCGCTGTTCGATAAGATCAATGTTCTCTCAACTGACTTGTTTTGCAAAACAAGTTCTTACAGCAATGGAACTAGAGGAGGGAGTAGGGAGTTCATTAAGAAGGGCAGGGTAAACCGCTGATCAATCTTAACATCGTCAGAGGAGAGACGACTGGACGTGAGGACATGATGCACCCGGCGTGCACACCCCCATCCGCAAAGGCTTCCAGCCAGAAACCAAATGTGACGCTGATCAGGCCTTCGGATCTAACTGCCCACTTCCAGGAAACACAGGGGACAGAGGGACATGTTAGATGACACCACTAGGAAGCAATCAGCCAGAACGGCCAACAGTCTGCCGGAGAAATGACCCAGATTCATCAAGAAACAAATGGCGTTTGAAAAAGAAAGAAATGACATTTTCAAATGTGGGGAGAAGGGGGGAGACTGTTATCATAAATTAAAAGAAACTTAAGAGACATATCAACCAACAGTGATGTTTGTGGCCTAATCTGAACAATCTAAATGTAAAAAAAAAGGAAAAAGTTATTGAGACAAATTAAAAATATTTAAACATCAACCAAATATTAAATATTAAAGAAACTGGACTCTTTTTTTTTTTTTTTTGGTTGGGTGTGATCATCGTATTGTGATTATGTGTTAACATTTTTAAAGTCTTTATCTATTAGCAATATCCCTTAAAATATTTATGCATGAAATGAGATGATGTCTGGGATTTATTTTAAATACTCCAATAAGGGTATATGGGGTAAGGTGGGCATAAGGATTTATTGTAATTCTCTCTCTAATTTTAAGTATGTTTTGAAATTTTCATAATAAAACGTCTAAAAAAAAACAAAGGGCAAAGAATGGAGTCAGATCCCTCTGTAGGAAGATTGACAGGTAGAGGTTTCAGAAAAATTCATTGTGAGTGAGGTTTGGTCCCATGGAGGCAAGAGGGACTAGGAAGACCTCCAATCCCTTGGCTATCAAAAAGTGGCACGTCCCTTGCCCATTCTCAGGCTGCCTGAGGGAAAACAAGTTTGTGCACACCACCCAGGAATTCATTAATTCATTCACTCACTTATTCATTCACTCACTCACTCTAAAATTTGTCCGTCCATCCATCCATCCATTCATTCATTTGCTCAATTAACACACTTATTTGCTGAGAGCCTCCGGTGTGCCAGACGCCAATCAAAGGCGGCCACCTTCATCCTGGTGGTGCTGAGAGTCAGGAGTAAGGAAGGGATTCAACTTGTTAAAAGGTAGGTTGACAGATATATATCCTCACAAACCATGACAAGTCTGAAGAACGAAGTGGACTGAGTGCCCTTAGGGAGCTTAACCTGTGGGGACATGACCTGATGTGGGAAGAAGGAGGGTCAGGGAAAGGCTCTGTGTAACATTTGAGCTGAGACCTGCATGATGAGGAGATGGCCAGGGAAAGAGCCCAGGGAAGGGCATCCAGGCTCTGAGAACAGCAAGAGCAAATGTCCTGGGGCAGGGAGGATCCTCCCGGGACCAGAGGGGTTGTCAGGAAGGGTAAGTCCAGGAGGCTTGCTAGAGAAAACTGAAGAAGCAAGAAGATTCCATAAGATGAGGGCACTAATGAGCTAGAGATTGTCAGGGGTGCTAACTGCTGCTCTTGAACCAAAGAAAACCTTTCCCACCATAAACAGAACTCATCCTATAGAGACGTGGGCTTTGGGCCAGCTGACAAATGCTCCTGCAAGTTACCAAGACAAGTGCTGGGAAAGTTTGTGTACGTGTTGTCTAGCGAAAAACACTCTCCTTACTTAGAGAATGCTCCTCTGGAGCAGGGTGGAGAGGAAGGGAGGGAGGAGGGAGCCCGCCCCGGGGCAGAGAGGAGGCAACTACAAAGGGAATCCAGGAATCGCTGAGTAAGGAAGACTCCCAACGAGAGGCTTTAAAACCCACGTTGAAAAGCAGGCTTGTGCCCCGCTCATCCCCACCCTCCTTCAGCCAGCCCCGCCGGGGGAAGGAAGTGCCAGCCAACCATGAGGATGGTGGCCCAGTGATTTATGGCCCCGAGACAAAGGCTCCTGAGGAATGGCCCTGTGAAACTCAGACGTGTTGTTGGAACAATTAGAGCCCATCCATCTCCTCGAGTCAGCACGGTGTCCGGAAAACAGGCCCGGGGCCGGGCTGCCATGGGCTGAGCTCCAGCTCCTCACCTGCGAACGGGCACCAAGCCCCATTTCTCAGACGAGGACCATGGAGTGCCCAAAGGTGACTTGCTCAAGGCCACCAGCCAGGAACATCAAGCTCAGGTCCCTTGGAATTTGATTGAAGCCCATACTCTTTAATTTTGTCTTATCTTCTGTCTCCCTGGCAGTTCTTGTAGTGGGGGGTGGGCTACAGTTTTTGAAGACTAGGGCTACTATTGCCCATTCAAAAAAGAGCGGGCCCCCCCAGCTCCCAATTCACCCTAAAAAAACCCAAGCAGGAGCACCCAAAGCCAACAGCAGCCTCTTCTCCTGCAGAAGCAGGCGTCCCCTCCTCCGCTGGAGCTGTGATTCTACGGGGATCTCGTAGCGGTCATGAGTCAGAGTCCCCTGCCGCCAAACCACCTATAGTTTTCTGGGCCACCATGAGAGAGACAAAGGAGCAGTTCCTGTGAGCCAGCACCAGCACCTCCATCCACGTGGGGACCATGGTGTCTGACCGGCTCTGTGATCCTAGCCCAGGACCTGGACCAGAGACGGCACACAGCCAAGGTTTGCTGAATTAAAGGCGGGACCTTCGGCACTGGGCATGTTGCAACAAACCCGACTTGAGACAGAAAAAAAAAGAAAAAAGGATGGTTTATAAAATGAGCCAGAGATGGGGAAATACTTAGAGTATCAGGTTCATTGTAAAAAAAAAAAAAAAGCAGAAGACAAAACCACAGAACAAACAAACAAAGGCCACATAAATCCAGTGTGATTTTAATCCTGCAAAATAACATGCATAACAAAAACCCCAGATGAAAATGTAAACCCAAATATTAACAGTCACATCTCACGGTGCAGATGGCTCCTATGTGGTTTTATTTGCTTCTTCAGTTCCCCCCCCCCAAATGTATTGAAGGAACATGTGCAATTTCCCAAATAATAAGGAAAGGCTGTAACAAATTTTGTTTAGTAACATAGTTTTGAATAGGAAAGCTTAGGGCACTGCCTGTCTGTCTGTCTGCACCCAGAGCCAGCTCCTAGGGGCCAGACAGGGCTTCACCACAACCTGTGAGCTCAAGCAGAGCTCCCAGGGTCCGCAGGACCCACCCGCGCCATGGCACCTGCCCAGGACCTCAGGATGGAGAGGGTGGATGCCAGGCCCAACGGCCATCTGCCAAACCCTCACCACGACCAGGTACATTTCCATGACTCCTTTCCCCATAAGCAAGTCAGTAAATCAAAGCACATCTCGTACGCAAGGTGGGTCCTTTCTGGTAAAACACAAAAAAACTTAATCTTTGGTCTAGAAGCGGTAGATTGCGGCAGCAAGCCAGCAGCCAAAACCATTAATCTTTGCCGCGTTCCCCAACTGGCCCGAGTAGTAAAGAAGATAATACCCCAGCAGAATCAGTGACCCACTACAAATTGGTCCTGAAAGGTCCACCAGCATAAATAGACTTTTGCTGATCCAACACTTGTTAGGAACCCCAACAAAGAGACTATTGGCTCATCTGATGAGCCGCTCGCAATGGGCCCTTGCAATGGCTGGTGATGGATGACCACCCTCCCTTGGAGGGGAAGATGCAGCTCCTGGTATGGGGCCCTTTCTCATCTTAAATTTGTCCTCAATAAATCACAGGTGCAGAGGAGCCAGCATCAGTTTCATTACACCTACATGCTCCAGTATCAATCACGCCAGCATGGCGGCCTGTCTGGGTGCAGTTCATTTCAAGTGGCTTTTTCTGTTTGGATTCCGTTTCCACCGCAATGCACGCCTCTCAGGGGCTGGGGTCCCGGAGGGCGGGAGGCAGGAGCTTCTTTCGGAAGGCCTAAGCGTCCTTGGCCTCAGTAACTATCACCTCCTCCTTTTCCAGTAGCTACTCCCCAGACGAGAGCCATTCTGAGCTCTGTGCCCAGCCGCTGTGCCAAGACTTAGACTCAGAAAGACTTGCATCCAGGTGTTGGCACTGACATTTTGCAGATGTGAAGCAGGTCCCCTGACTTTGCTGAGAGGTTCAGTTTCCTCATCTAGGGAATGGGGCTAATAAGACCTACCTGCCGAGACTGAACACAGGAATATGTGTTAAAAAAAAACCTAGCACAGTGCCGGGGACGAAGGGGACCCTCGACTGATATTAGTCCCCACCTGTGCCCTTTCCTGGCTGGGGATGCCCAGTCATCCAGGGATGGCAGGCTTGTGCTTTCCTTTGGTGCCCAGGCCCATTAGCAACTAGAAACCCCCTGGTTCCTATTCCTTGGGGCCACCTGCCTGGACCATTTACAGTGCCAGCAAAGGTAGATCAATTACAGCTTAGAATTTATGAAGACGCTGCCACAGCTCGTTTTTCTGTCTTGTTCCTTTCATGGTAAGCAGTTAAAATACACTAAACGTAAGGACACCAGAGAGCTCTCAGACCTCTTCCTAATGCACATAATCAAATACTGCAATGTCATTAAATGCATGTATAAGGCTCATCATACAAGCTGTGAACTTCTTTTTAAATGGATCCTAAGTGAGAATAAATGGTTTCTTTTCAGGGCCGGCCCTAAGCCAGTCTGCCTAGAGCCACCAGGGGCAGGACCGACACACCTCTCCCGGCCTGCCCTCGGCCCCCTCCGGAGGGCACAGCCCAGCTGCCTCTGCACCAACTCCGAGTCCGAGTCCGTAGGGCAGAGCGCGCAAGGCCCAGTGGCAGTCCTGTAACTCATTAACCAAATGAGCAGCTCTCTGAGCCACAGAGAGCAGAGTGCAGAGGCCCCTGCTCCTGAGCTAGTCAGGAATGTCAGACAGAACAAGCTTTTCAAAAAGACACTTCCTTTCACTCTAAACCTACAAGAGAGCTGGAGTGATGGGGCCACTTGTTTGCAGAGGAGCTGGGTAGGGGGAGCAAAGGAGAGGCAGGGAGAAGAAGGAGGAAGAGAGTCAAGGGTGAGGCAGAAGATACGGGAAGCAGGTAGAGAAAGACAGGGCAAGGAAACAGGCTGCCCTCCGCCTCCGCCCCCGCCCCCAGCACAGGGACGCGCGCGTCAGCACTGCGCGCCAGCTCAGAGTCTGGAGGGAGATTCTCGGGGAGCAAATAAATACATTTGCAGTGCTTCTCCAAGAACAGAACAGCGATAATGACGGTGATATTGAGTGCTGACTGTGTGCCCAGGTGTTGTGTTTCATTCCTTTACATTACAAGCACAACCTCACTTACTTCTCCTAATGAGCCCTCTCAGGGAGCTTCGGCATTCCATTGATCTCGAATCGGATGCTTTCTTTTTTCCCATTGTAACACCTCTAAAACTGCGATGCTTTTTTACAATCCCCGTCAGCCTGACAGCAGTCTTGATGTCATTGTCATATCTGGGAACACACATCCAAACATGCAGAACAGGTATCGGGGCCTAAGATCCCGAGGGAGAGAGAGGCGTGGTCTCTAAAGAAATGCTATCACGAAGGTTTGTGATGTTTCAGAAGGTGCTGATCTGTACAAAAACATGGACACCAAAAATCCCGAATCAATCTCTGAATGCAAAGAAGTTTTAGGAACGCTTTAAACTAATTATTTCACTTCAATTTTCCTTTTTATGGATCTACAAAGGCCTTATGATATATATAGATATATGTATGTATGTATATATAGAGATATATATAATGTATATGCTCAAGAATTCTATCCATAAGTATAAAATTAAAATTTTAAGGGATAAGAAAGTCTTATAATTTAATTTGCTTATAGTTCCATTTTTCTCAGCATGGCATAAAATACTGGTGCAATATACAATCATTGGCTTCTTGGACTAAGTGAGATATAGTACTGTCCCATCTTACAGATGAGCAAACTGAGAATTTGGCTCTATCATTACTTGCTTGAAGCCACACAGAAAGTCAAAACCCCCAGAACTTCCTGACTCCAGAGCCTATGTCCTCAGCCGATATTACCATTCTCCTCAAACATCTCCAGAACCAGATCAACATGGGTTTCAAATGCCAACTCTGCCCCTTTACTAGCTTTGGAACCCAGAAGAGTGACTTCTAGTCTCTGAGCCATAGAGCAAAGAAACTAAGAAGCCTGCTTCTCAAAGTGGTATGGGAGAAAATCCTTATGTGCAAAAGGTTCGGCACAGTGCACTGTCCCAGGAAAGTGCCCAGGAGGTGGGGGGTTGAAAGAGGGTCTGCAATGAGGTCCATGGCACTTTGAAGAGCACCCCCGTAGCCTGGGCACAGCTGACCAAAGACTTGGGCAACAGCACCCAAAGCCCAGATCGAGGACTGGAATGGTGGGTACCAATAAGAGGTGCTTTTAGCCCTATCTCAGGACAAGCTAGTCTGTACAGACTTCTAAATGCCCGCCAGATGCTTAGCAATTCCATCCTACTAACAAAACCATAGCCACATCATTAACAGACTTCTGTCACTGTTACTATTTATGCTTTTTGAGTGCCCACACTGTGCCAGCCTGTTCTAAGGCCCTTGCACACGTTTTACCTTTGCAAATAACCTCATCAGTGGGTAGGTTACAGACAACAGGGGGGTGCAGAGGGTTGAAGACATGCAGAGGTGCTTGTTGGTATCCCAGAGATACCTACAAGCTTATAAGGAGCAATAAATACACCCAGTGTCTTAAATTATCTTGGTGCTGGAGCGTGGGGGAGGGTGGGGGTGTCCAGCGATTCATCCCCATTAGGTCTGAGATTCAAGTTAAGAAGTTCACTTTTCAACATCATAAAAGATGCAGGCTCCCCCCATCCCCGATTACAAGGAAAACGTGTTTACTATAGAAAACCTGAAAAAGACTTGACCACAAAAAGATGAGACCACACAGGTTCCCATTACGCAGAGAGCCCACCCTGGTTCACAGTCTGCATTTCCTCCTGTGCTTATTTCTATCCATATTTTTATACACTGCTTTATTTTTGACTCCGCATTGGCATTTCCCCACGTCTTTAGAAACTCTTTGACATCATTTTAGTTGTTCTCAATGTTTCATTGACTGAGTGGGCCATAAATACTTAACCATTCCTCTCATGTGGGACACTTAGCCAGTTTCCAAGGCTCTTTCTAGTGCAGATGTGTGCCTCAAGCTTTGCCTACATTTTTATTTGCCTGGATTAAATTATTAACAATAATAGCATTACTGGGTCAAACGACTTGTACATTTTTAAGAATCTTGCTAGAGATTTGCTAAATAGCAATTCACATTTGAGAATGTCTGTTTCAACCCATCCTCGCCAGCATTGAATATTAACATTTTTTAAAGTCTCTGTTAATTTGATAAGTGAATTTTTTCCTCTGTTTTGTACAAATATATTGGCTTTATTAGTAAGCATGAACTTTTTCCTCAACTCTATTACCTGATGAAATCTGTGCATTTGTGGGGTCACTGCCAAGTAGTTAAGAATATATGCAGCTCAAGATGCCTGGTTTTGAGGCCCTGGCCGATTGGCTCAGTGGTAGAGTGTAAGCCTGGCCTGCAGGAGTCCCAGGTTCGATTCCCGGCCAGGGCACACAGGAGAAGCGCCCATCTGCTTCTCCACCCCTCCCCCCTCCTTCCTCTCTGTCTCTCTCTTCCCCTCCCGCAGCCAAGGCTCCATTGGAGCAAAGTTTGCCCAGGCGCTGAGAATGGCTCTGTGGCCTCTGCCTCAGGCGCTAGAATGGCTCTGGTTGCGACAGAGTGATGCCCTAGATGGGCAGAGCATCACCCCCTGGTGGGGATGCGGGGTGGATCCCGGTCAGGCGCATGCGGGAGTCTGTCTGCCTCCCTGTTTCTGGCTTCAGAAAAATAAAAAAAAAAAAAAAAAGATGCCTGGTTTTGAATCCTGACTCCCTGCTAACAATCTGTATGATGTGGGGCTATTTAATGTTTCAAAGCTTTACTTTTCTCCTTTTAATATGGATGAGCATATTAACACCTACCCAATGGTGGAATTCAAATAATTTAACAACCGGTCCTCTGCTCTAATGACCATCTTAAGTATAAAAAAATGATATACTGAGCCTGACCTGTGGTGGCGCAGTGGATAAAGCATCAACCTGGAAATACTGAGGTTGCCGGTTCAATACCCTGGGCTTGCCTGGTCAAGGCACATATGGGAGTTGATGCTTCCTGCTCCTCCCCCCTTCTCTCTCTCTCTCTCTCTCCTCTCTATAATGAATAAATAAAATCTTTAAAAAAAAAATGATATACTGAAAGGTAGTTTATTATTTCATGCATTTAATACTTAAATAAGAACAATAAAATAGGTACACAAAACTAGATTATAAGAAAGAATTTCAAAATATTAATAAAAATATTAAATAATACCTGACCAAAAGAACAATAAAACTGTTATTTAAGATATTTCCATATTGCTTCTTGATTGGCGTCCTCACTTGCAATTTTTTTTCCCCTATGGATGAAATGAACATGACTATAGATGCTTAGAATACGCCGCTGCGCAAATAAACGTTTAAAAAGAGTAAGGAATGTAAATTTGTGACTTCCACATTGGGCGGCTGCCCAGGCGCCCACCTTAGAGAGAACCCTGATTACAAGTGCCGTCTTAACAAGCGGTTCACTGAACTCAACAAACAATTAGGTATCAGTTCTGCCGAACCAGTGCCAACCGGCTGAACCCCACCACTGTACCTACCTACCTCACAGGGTCTTTGTGAAAAATGAATGAGAGAGAGATCCCACGTAAATTACACGTGGTTCAATAAAGACCAGCTACCTGAATTCCTCCTTTTGTAAATGCAGTTTTCTCTTAGCATCTGAATAGCTTACCAGTTTTCTTTTTTGCCATGAAGAACATTAGCCCATTGTCACACGTGTTGCCAACATTTTTTTTTTTTTTTTTTGCTTTTGCATTTTTCCGAAGCTGGAAACAGGGAGAGACAGTCAGACAGACTCCCGCATGCGCCCGACCGGGATCCACCCGGCACGCCCACCAGGGGGCGACGCTCTGCCCACCAGGGGGCGATGCTCTGCCTCTTTGGGGCGTCGCCATGTTGCGACCAGAGCCACTCTAGCGCCTGAGGCAGAGGCCACAGAGCCATCCCCAGCGCCCGGGCCATCTTTGCTCCAACGGAGCCTCGGCTGCGAGAGGGGAAGAGAGAGACAGAGAGGAAAGCGCGGCAGAGGGGTGGAGAAGCAAATGGGCGCTTCTCCTGTGTGCCCTGGCCGGAATCGAACCCGGGTCCTCCGCACGCTAGGCCGACGCTCTACCGCTGAGCCAACCGGCCAGGGCTAACATTTTAAAATTATTTCACTGCAACCCACATCTCGGAAAGCTGCTGGGAGCGGTTGATTTTTATGAAGCAAAGGTGTAGAGGTCGGAGGTGATGTGCCCGAGAAGACATGAGGTCAGCGTACGGTGCTCCATTCCTAACGACAGGGAAGGTGGGGATGGGTGGGGCTTATTGTGCCCACAGAACAGAGCCGGGGCTGGGGCGCACAGAGAACACCCTCGCAGCCCCAAAGCGCTGCTGCCTGGGCACCGCCCCTGGCACTCCATGTCCTGGAAGGAAACGAAACCGCGGAGCTTCCGGGAGCCCAAGCTTTCTCCGTTCTGAAGATGCCCTCCCATTCCCAAGAATATTTTGGTTAAAAGCAAAAGCGAAGAAACAAAATCTCTTCCTCTGGGGTCTCCGACGGTACACCTCACTTCTGGGCCCTCGGTATTTTTCTATCAGCCAGGGTTCGGAGGAGTGAGAAAGCCTCCGTTTTCATTTTTTATGTCTATTAAAAATAAACATGCTGAGAAGCTGCCTTTTAGTCTCTTTATCAAGCCCCAAACGACGTGTAACCCGCGTCAGCCCGGCATTGACGGAAGCAACCAGCGCGATTTATAAGGCGTCAGGAGCGAACTTAGTTAAGAGCGGGTTCCCCTCCATTGATCAAAACAGGTTTTAGCACAATGATGGGCAGCCAGCCGGTCCCTCAACTCAGCTATGGGCTTCTAAGCAGGCAGGGCGCTGTCCCCAGCCCCCTTGCCTATGCACCTGGTAAGCTCTTCTGCCAGGAACGCTGGGAAGCCACCCCTTGGTGGGTCCACACAAATGAGGCGCATTTCATGCGGAGTCCATTTAATCCGTATGTGTCTTGCTTTGGAAACTCAGAGTATTTCAAGAGAGCAAAGCTATGATACACAGTCAAGCCGCTTTAAATTCTAATGAGCTTCTCTGGGCTAATTAGTGACTTTGCTAACTGGAAGCTTTCTTTGTTAGAAAGGACACCCCTGCCCAGAGTGAGGCAAAATGCCAGCTTTGCCTCTCCCAAAGATGCCTTCTTCTGTCCTTTATCATCCAGCCAGAAAGCGGAGTCCTTCCGTTCCTCTTACTCCTTTAGGACTAACAGAATTTTTTAATGTGAGTGACTAGTATTGCATTTTGCCTTGGAAAAACTAGAAAAGTGCAAGAGATCAGTTCCTCCTAAACCTCCCTGTCATCCTGTCTGCAGGTAACACAGTCAGGGGAGCTCTGGAAGGTAGGTAACCACCTCGCCCAGCAGCCGCTTCTGGAAGAGAAACAACGCTATGCCCACCTCTGGCCCCCTCCCATTTCACGGTGCGATTTGGGTAATTTACAAATTGAGCAGCCATTGTTATTTCCTGAGGAGCAGGCAGGGTCTTCCACCACTCCTGGCTGGGAGAATGCGACCCAATCATTTGTCTCGGCCAGGCGGGCACCGGCGGATTCCAGAGCACTTGAGAATTCTAAGCCATAAAGCTGATTACTCACACAGGAATGGTGGGGGGGGGGGGAGAAATTTCTTTTTTAATATGGGAAGGGCGGGGAGAGAGGACGAAAGGCAGGAAGGAAAAAACAGAGAGCTCCCGGGTGTGTTTATCAGCCCACAGCGGAGCTTTCTTGTGAATCAGAATTAGAACCTGGGTGTGTGTGTGTGTGTGGCTGGTTATTTTTCTCTCCCTCGCTCTCTTCTGCCTGGTGCTTGTCGCCGACCGTCTGGGTCTCTCTGCCCCTGTCTCCATCTGTGCTCCTACCGTCCTTCCTGAGTACCTGATGAAGACACCCTGCCTGGCAATAATTGCATTCAGAGCCCCGAGTCCCACTTAAAAGTCTTTGGGATTGATGGAGATAAACCCTATCAAGCTTTTGTTTCCACTCAGAGTGCCCTCCCACCTCCCGCCCGCCATCATTTATTAGACGAATTAAAGTATCAATTTCTGTTTAAACATTAACAGGGTGATGCCAAATATTAGTCAGTTCCTAATAATTTTGAGGGATTAAAAAGATAATAAAAGTAATAGTCCATTACATTACCTACTTCAGCAAGATTGTAATGAACGTCATAAATTCCGGATCGGGGTTATAACAACTTCCATCTATTTTAAAATGAATTTGTAGGGTTACTTTCATTAACTACATATATGGGGAAAATGATCTGACATATTACTTTAAAAGAGCTGTAAAACCGATTAGGAGAAAAATATGCTTTTCAGACAGGAACGTGGGCCACCGGGGGACACCACTGGGTCCGTGGGAAGAGAGGACGGAGCTGCCTGGACGGCCTGGGTTTGTCCGCGCCCTGCCTGGCTCGCTTCCTACTTTGAAGAAATTAATAACAGAATCAGTGCTGGTGAGTGAGGCCAGAGGAACCTTTTCCCCTACCTTTCTCCCTTTTTTTTTTAATCATTATTATTATATATATATTTTTTTCCCCAGGTATAGTTCCCACTAATGAACCGTGAGCTCGCTCTGGAAAGTTCTGTAAGGAAATAAACGGAGACCCGCCGCCCAGCCTGGCCTCCGGGCCCCCAGGGGAAAAGCCGCGGTATTAAAGGGGCCCATGCCCTCATCGCTGGAGGAGACAAGGGACCGAGCACTTGGCTGCGCCACAGAAATTACTGCTGTACCTCGAATGCCCGCTTCATTTATCAATTTCATAGCAGAAAAACCCATATGACTGCCTTGCTCACTCGCACGCTAAATCTCGTCGCAGAGAGCGCCCCACCGCCCAGTCAAGTGTGCGACGCGCCGGTCTGGCTAAAGTGACTTGAAATACCACTAATGATTTATACTTAATTGAACCTCTAAGTGATGCAAGTGGCAGTAATGAATGAATAACGCCCTGCTGGACCCCTGGACCCCGGTGGCCCGGCGTCTCCAGGAGGCGTGGGCGTTGGCCGGGGCCTCGCGGAGTCGGCGGAGACAGCCAGCGACTGAGCCCCTTCTCTGGCTTCCCTCACGCCCTGCGTCTGGGTCCCGGCTCAATTGCTCCCACTTGCAGTAAATGACTCCATAAGCACCGTATCAGACCATTGATCCTTTTCATTAGATTATCCAATTGTAAGGTTAATGCATTTACATTTGGCAAAGGAAGACTGTCCCGCTCGGCCTGAATCCCACACGGGGCTCCGTGCTTAAATGGACACTGGAGGACAGGAGCTCTGTCAACATATTGATTTGTTGGTGGCAGTCACCGGTTGCTGGGGCCTCATCATCACGCCACCCCACCCTCAAAGGACTGTGTCTTCCTTAGGAGAAGCCCTCCCAGCCACCCCCACCGTTGCACAGCCAGGAGGCCAAACTGCTCCCCACCCACCACCCCCAGGTTTTCAGTAGGAGGGGGCAAAGGTGGGCAGTTCACCTTGGATCAGGAACCTGGCTGCTTCCTCTAAAAGAGAGGGAGCCAGGTCGGAAATCAGTGACAAGGACACAAGCCTCCAACACCAAAAATAAATACTTTCCCGAACATCGCAGAGTCAGACTGAGGCAGCCAGTTCTACTAAGGCCTCCCTACCCAGCGTGAATTTATTCTTGGGTTTTCTAAATGCGTCCCCCAAACGCCATTTAAGGGGTCTGCTTTTGTCAGGAGTTTCTAGGAAGTGAAGTTACAAGTTAGAAAAACATACTTTGCTGATCTAATAGGAGTTCTCCCTTAGAGAATATAATTGGGGTTTGGGGGGAATTAGGAGTTACCCAGAGAGAACCACCCACCAAAAACCATGTTCTTTTATAGATGGAGAAACAGAGGTTCAAAAAAAGAAATTGATCCACAGCCCTCAGTGGGTTGATGGAATAAACTTCCCAGTCTCCTGCCTCCCAGATCAGCCCCCGGTAAGAAGGCAGTTCTCTCCTCAAGACGTGGCTTGGAGGCGGCGACAGCAAAGAAATAGTCTTTTTATACAAATGTCCTAAGACACAAGCCATATTTCACATTCAGCTGCATAAACTAGGTCTTTGTCTGAACTGTCTTGTGGAGTAAGAGGCGCTGTAAGTACCGCTTACAGGATGGATTTGTTCAGCCTCTTGCCTCCGAGGACAGGAAGCTGGTTTTGTCGTTATGATTCAGTTCACCTCTTCTGCTGGTCACTTTCCAAAGGTGGCCTGGAGGCTGGGGAGCAGCCCCTCAGGTGAAGTCAGAAATCAGGGCCTCATGTCCTAGCTCAATCACATAGGGGCCAGGGTGACTCAATGTCCTCATTTATAATGGTCCTCCCCTTGCCAATTGTTTTGGGATTCAGTGGGATACTCTAGGTCAGCGGTTCTCAACCTGTGGGTCGCGACCCCGGCGGGGGTCGAACGACCAAAACACAGGGGTCGTCTAAAGCCATCGGAAAATACATATTTATTATACAATACATTTTTAAATAAAATATATATTTCCTATGGCTTTAGGCGACCCCTGTGTTTTGGTCGTTCGACCCCCGCCGGGATCGCGACCCACAGGTTGAGAACCGCTGCTCTAGGTGACACTGACCAGCACTGCTATGGCCCTTATCCATGTAGAGCTCCTTATCCATAAGTTCCCTCCCTTCTGGTTTCATAGGAAAAGGGTGATCTCCGGGCCTTACAGGTATTAACTGATTGATGACAGGTATCTGGGAACAGCCCACAACAGCGAAGGGAACTACTTATCTACCCAGCTCTTTCCTGCATTGTCAGAGAGGCCCAAATCCCTGTTGAGCCTCTCACCTCCCTGCCCTGCTGGAGGCTGGAGGCCCAGCCTTCTTTGAATCTCTACTCAGACCCTGCCTGAATCTCAGAGGGGGCTAAGAGACCTGGAGGATAGGGGTAAGGTCATTCTTAAAACAATCCTATTCACTAGCATTGTTAGAGCTCTGTCCTTGATCACATGCTCTTGACACACATTTAACCTTATCCAGTCCTCCCAACGGCTCTGCAAGGCTCAAACGGCTATGCCCACTTTGCAGAAGCAGAAATGGAGGCTTGCAGAGGCCACAGTGATACAGCTGGGAAGGGACAGAGCTGGGGTTTAAGCCCAAGCCCATCAGACTGCAGGATCAGTGTCTGTCACTGTGCCCCACCCTTAGGGCTGGCGGTGTCCTTGTGGCATGGGATAAGCCAGAGCTCAGCAGAGACCCCAGGTACTCCTTCCCTTTCTCACCTGTTATTCCATTAAGCCAACAGCCCAGGGGTAGGCAAGGGACTAGAAGGCATTTTCCAGAAGGAAAACAGAGCTTCAGATAAGAAGTGGGGGTGGGAGGGGGGGATCACTGAGTGAGCAACAGTTAACCTTGCTGAGTTATTGAGAAAATGCCGAGGTGGCAAGTGCAGGTGGTGACAGAGCCCAGGGGCCCACAGGAAGGGTGCCTATCTGATTGGGAGTGTGATGCGGGCAGATGCTACCTAGAGATAGTTAATGCTGGCCTATCTGGGAAGGAGGACAAAGAGAGGCTCCCGCTAGAATAGGCTGTTTGTCCAGAAAGTTCCCAGTGTCAGAGCTTGCCACCCAACAAGCCTGAATTTCTAGTCCCCATGGGTCAGACAGTTGGCCATAGCCTCTTTTCTAGGGAGGACACACCGAATGCCAGGGGTAGAGGAGGTGATTGTCCTGGAAATAGTGGCCTATATGGAGACAGACCGGCTCTTTGTCTCTAAGCAAACCTGTACTTGTCTGCAGCGGCTGTTTGTACTCAGATCTGTCTGTGTGGGCACATGACACTGTGTCTGAGTGTCATGTGTAAGACAGTGTCATGTGTGTCTTCCAGAGAAGATAAGTGTAGGTGTGTGTATTAGTGAGTGTGGCTAGGCACATAGATGTCCGTGTGACTGCTTCTGCATCTATGGACGGTGAAGCAATCATGGCCTGCATGAGCGGTTTCATGGCCACAGCTCAGCTGAGGTGAGGAACGGTAGGAGAACAGATGGCCCTGTCAGTAGAAATGTGACCATTCAGAGAAGTATAAGCTATGGGACCTAGGAGGGAAGGTCTGCTCTGTCTGGAAGAATCAGGGAAAGCTTCTTGGAGGAGGGAGCATTTGCTTAATAGTTCCATCTTCCCAAGTCTCTAATCAGACAAGCCTAAACGTGAATTTGTAGAAATCTCTCATCAATCAGAGTTATATTTGCTTTACTGTCCCCAGAGCAGACTGAGATGCGGACACTGCCCAGGGCACACAGCATGATGGGCCAAGGCAGTTCGCCAGCCTACTCTCTGGAAATATGAGCACAGGCTCCCAGCCAGTCCGCCCCTATGTGCCTGTGAAGGGACAGGAGTGTCCAGGACAGCCCCCCTTGCTGTCCACCTTGGGCTCCTGGACTTGGGGTTTTCAAGTACCTGCCGGTGGGTGTTTCTCAGCCTGGACTTACCCGGCTTTTCATGCACAAAACAGAACCAAGCTCCTGCCCAAAGCTGGGCACTGTCCCTGTGGCCTGAGCTGGTGTGGACAGCAGAGCTCAGCTCTGTGTCTCTGGCCTGGACCCTGGGGTGCCTGAACTCCACTTCTAGCGCCACCTCTCATAGTCGTATGATCTGAAATGAGCCCTTCCAGCAACCCGACCCTCAGTTTCCTCATCTGCCAAATGGAAATAGGGCTCCTCCCATACCTGAGTCATGCACGTGGAGACCGTTGTCCTGACCCTTAGCAGCTGTGTGACCTTGAGCAAATCACCATGTCCCCTGAGGTTCCGTTTGCTCATCTGTAAAGCAGGGATAATGACAGCAAATGAGACACTGTAGAGAAAAGCTCTTTCGTCGTTGTTGTTTTTTGCTTTTTAAAAAAAAAATAGCATTTGAGAGAAGTCACCTGTGAGATGGAAAAGTTCATCCGGGTCTCAGCTCTTGGCCCCATCTGCCTCCCCTGGCGGCGTGTCTCAGAAGATCTGGGCCTCTGGGTGTTGCCTTCAGGGTGAGGAGACCCAGACAGGGGGCTCCAGGACCCCAAGGACAGGCAGGCCCCGGGGATGGAGTCTGCCGGCCAGAAGGCGCTGGCCCGTAGCTCCACTGCTGCACGGCAATGATTCAGGAAAAGGCTGACAAGGATATTAGCAGTGTGGATTTTTTTTAATCCTGAGCCCAGAGAAAATGCACGGTCAGGAATAAAGGCGCCCAAGAGAGCAAGGAGAAAGAGAAATAATCAGAATTAGCCAGCGGGCGGGCCGCGGGAGCAGGGGCAACCCAGCCCCACAGAGGGTAGGATTCCCCTCCAGGACCCCCAGCTGGGGAGGCGTCCAGGGAGTGGACAGGTCTGGCCGGGTGCAGGAGAGGTAGTGCCCGCCCCAGGCAGGACCTGGGCGGACTGGAGCCCCGCGAGCAGGCAGTGAAGACAAAGAAGCCGTGGCCAGGTAAGTCCAGCACCCCCTGGGGCTGCCGTGCACCCACAGAGGTCCTCCAGCCACAGGGTGATGGAGAGGGTTCAGGCCAAGGATGTGAGTGCCCTGCTCCCCATTTTTCACGGGGCTCTGGATGTGGGCACTGAGGTTGGGGGGCTGCCAAGAGGCTGCTCAGACACTGCGGAAAGGCTGCGGAAGCCTCGGCAGCAGGAGGCCTTCGTGCCCCCTCCCTAGAGGCTGAGACGAGCTGAGGGTGACAGAGACCGTGGCCCGAGAAAGTCACCGGCATGCTACCCCTGGCAGTTAGACCCGGTGAATTAAAGGATTCCAGGAGGTGGTCTCAGCGCCTGCTTCAAGAGCAGAGAGAGACGGATTTTGATGAGCTGGAGCCAGAGAAATCCACTTTCATGGGCAATGGAACTGACATTCTTCTTAATTGAACCCTGCTTTTCACAAATCATGTTAGACTATCAGGTGGCTTAAGAAAAAAACCTATCCCGAGTGTGTGCGAGTGTGTGAGTGTGTGTGTGTGAGTGTGTGTGTGTGTGTGTGTGTGTGTGTGGTGTTGGGGGAGAACAGAATTAATGCATCAGTCTCTGATTCCACTTCAGATTCCAAATTAATGGAGTATAAATTAATGACAAACGTGTGTGACGTCCTGGAAGTCAGACGCTGTTCCACATCCCCTCCCTCTGTCCTCGGGCAAAAATGCTCCCCCTCCCTGAGCTGCTTTTCTGAGTGTGACACAGAAGAACAGGACTGCGTGTTCCCAAGTCACCCTCATCATGGTGGTGACCCCCGTCAACCTGGCCTGTATTCTACGAGGGGCCTCAAATAGAGGCTTTTGACAGTGTCTGTGTTAACATTAATGACACCCTCCTATGGAATTAGATATTGCATATGTTAAAAGCATGCATCTGCTGAATGCCGCATTTACGACGCCACAATCCTGGTGACACTCCCCCCAGAATTTTTTCTGTTCCCCCCCCCAATATTTTAAACACACAGTCAACCTCCCCAGAAGCACCGGCCTGTCTGTCACCCTCTGATTTCTGAACCCATCATTCCCAGTTCCTATAATGTAGGTTTCCTTTGCTCTCTCGAGTTTCTAGAATATAGGTTTCCTTCTGCCAATTCGAAGTAAGTCAGGATCTTATCATTCGGGTGAAGGAGAAGAGGGTGTGTTTCCCTGGAGCCTTTTGCTGAGTGTCCAAACCTCTCGGTTGATAAGCTCTCAGCCAGGCTTTCCGACTACGTGGAGAGCCCAGCAGACGTTCCTGAGAACCGCCGCGAGCCCTCAGCGTCCCTGTCTCCATCAGAGCGCACAGTCTCTCGGGGTCAGTGACTGAGCAGCCACCCTCTGGCTTTGGTACTCCTCTGAAGGTGCCAGGTCAATGCGGGAATCCCCCGGGGCCCTCTCACCTCCCCAGCCCACTCTCTACGGGTCACCTATGTGAGCATTCCAACCCAAAGAACAGCCCCCCAAATTTAATTTATTTCTACCTAAACAAGTTCTTTTATCATAAAGCAATAAATTTGTCTTGGTGCTAGCAATTTGTTGCGGGTGACATAACATTGCAAATTGATTAATCGCTACTGTACGCGGCAAAATGAGAAAAGCAAGGAATTATTATGAATAGCGTTCGTCTTTTACGGGAGGGATTCATTATTCAAAAGTGCTCACTGGTGCTTTACATGTGCCCTCCGTGCAGATTACATCCATTTGCAGACTTCCCACATCATGCTTACACAAATCAACAAACGTGCATTTATTAAGACATAGAATGAAAGCTATTTAAAAGTGAAAAATGGCCTTTTGGCATTACTTTTTTACTTCAAGGAAGGCGAATCGGGCTGGGACGATCCTGGGAAGGGGCCCCACAGCTGTCACGTGTCTCCGAGTTCCGTGCACGCCGGCTCACGCTGGTGCTGCCAACCCTGCCTGTTATGCCATTGGCAGCCTCAGGATCTGAAATACCCCAACCGCGGTTCTGGAAGTCTCGCTCGGGCTCCCGAGGCTTCAGCAGCCTGCAGTCCCCATCCGCTGGGGAAGAGCAGCAGATAGGAGTGTTCCGTTCTCTGAAAACCAGCTCCTTACCACACTTGGCCTCCAACCCCCACCCCTGAGGGGCAGGAAACAGAGGAATTGAACACCTGCTCTGCAGGCACACTCTCCTGTATGCTTGATTTGCGTTAAATCCTTCTCCTTCCCCAACTTCACAGGCTTGCTGTAAGACCAGCTGAAATAATACCTGCGCATAAAGCTCATCGCGCATGCCCCAGACGTGTTAGCTGTGATTGGTATGATCATCTCCTCTCATCTTTCTCAAGGTCAGCAAACTTATCACCATTTTATAGGTGAGGAAACTGAGGCTTAGCAAGGTTGCCAAATTTGTCAAATCACACGGTGAGCAGTGAGCAGGAGTGAGGTTCAGTGTAGGGTCTGGCTCCAAACATCCACGTGGTTTCCCACGCAAGCACCCCAGCCCAGCTCTCTGTCCTCAACAGTCCAAATAAGGTGTATTTGCTTCCTACAGGGGAGGCCATATACCACCCCCCACTGCAGGCACCCACCCTGTGTCTGGAGGTGGCAGAGGGGACATTTGAGAAGGTTGGGCAACCTCGTGACCTTCTGCATCTCTCCCCCTACCCTGTCCCCACACCAGTAGAGCCCCCTCGGTCTCTAACTCTGGTTCCCTCCTTCTCCCTCCACTTGTCCCATAATCGGGGACTCTTCCCGAAGGGAGCCCTGCCCCGGCGAAGGCTAACAGACAGCTAGCTCGCAGCTCCAATATTGATTATTTCTGCTGAACTCATACTTCGTTTAAAAATAGACCAAGATCTCAACTTTCATATTCTAATTAGATTTCAAAGCAAATGTTATAAAAGGAGAACGCCTTCGTGATTTCTCTGTGGCTTATAGTGCCATTAGCGACTCCCTGGCCAGGCCAGATGCCCTTCTCATCCCTGGCATCACCCATCGGAGGAGAGGAGTTACTCATGCCGTTCTGAGAAACCGGTCTCCAGGTGCCCAGGAGCCAGGGATGGTTGGGTTATAAGCCTGGGCATGTGACTAGAGTTGAGAGCGGGCCCTGTTGAGCAAGCACATCTGGCAATAGTATATAGTCTTTCTCAAAGGATGTTCCTCAACTCACAGGCCCTGAGATTACCCCAGGCCTATAGAATATGCAAATCCTGCGCTTCTCCCCTCCCCCACCTGCCTGCTGCAGACTCACCTGCAGGTGTGGACCTGGTCATCTGAAAGTTTGATAAAATCCCTGTATGATTTGTTCTCTTTTTTTTTTTTTTTTTTTTTTTTTTGCACACTAAATGTTGTGAACTGTGGTCCCAGATATTTTCCAAACTGCCTGCCCAGTTTTCCATGCCACCAGATTGAATCATTGATTACTGCAGGTGCCAGCTGACTCACTCACATCCTCCACGTTGTGCAGGAGAGAAACAACCCAGGAAGGTGTTCACTGTCTTGAGGCCCAGGTGACTCCCTTCCCGTCACCTGCCCCACCCTAGGTCCTTCGGGGCATTCCTGATTCTCCCAGCAGGACCAGTGTGCCCAGACTGAACTCCCAGACAGATGGCAGTGAGCTGGCATCTCTGTGCTATCCTAGGCTCTGTTTACACAATGCTCAGCGCCCCCCAAGTGATCAAGTAGCTCTGTCCCTGGCAGCTGGTATCACAGCCTGGCATTATTTTATGCACTCCCGAGTATAGTTCTCAAACCTTGGGAGGCATCGGAGTCACCATGAGGGCTTGCTCAGACCCAGGCTGCTGGGCCTTCTGACTCAGTAGGTCTGGGGTGGGACCTGAGAACTTGCATTTCTAACAAGCTCCCAGATAACACTGCAGATGCAGGGACCAGACTGTGACACTCTAGACCAGGGGTCGGGAAACTTTTTGGCTGAGAGAGCCATGAACGCCACATATTTTAAAATATAATTCCGTGAGAGCCATACAATGATCCATGTAGGTTATGCATTATCCAATAAAAATTTGGTGTTGTCCCGGAGGACAGCTGTGATTGGCTCCAGCCACCTGCAACCACAAGCATGAGCGGTAGGAAATGAATGGATTGTAATACATGAGAATGTTTTATATTTTTAACGTTACTATTTTTTTTTATTAAAGATTTGTCTGCAAGCCAGATGCAGCCATCAAAAGAGCCACATCTGGCTCGCGAGCCATAGGTTCCCGACCCCTGCTCTAGACTCTAAGATGCGCGTTATCTCTCAGGCATCCAATACATAGTAGTGATATACTTTTTCTCTGTAGAATGAATGAATAATTTTTTGAACTACCACGTTCTCCAGCCCTCTAACTGAGGCTCCTTACTCCTACTACGATTCATCTGTGATTACCCAACATCTGCCAGGCATCTGTAAGACTGCCCAGAAGCAGTATGTATCCTGGGACCAGGCTGAGAAGGCTCCTAACAGAGAGACAGGATATTGGCGAGTGTTGACACAGACACAGACGCAGCTCACCCAGGAGGCCAAGGAAGCTACGCAGAAAGCGAGGTAACACTTCCAGTCTAGATGAGGATAACAGTGATGCTTCGACCTCAGAAAACTGGCCCATCACCTCCTCCCTGGGCGATCTCAGGCTCGGCCCTCAGACTCTCGGAGTCCTGGTTCCACATCCATGACGTTGGACACATCATTATCTTCTCCAGGGTAACTGTGAGGATTCAATGGGGCTGTCATAAAAAGGGCCTGCTAGGGTCCGACCTGTGTAGGGGCTCCGGTCACTGTCTGTTCCCCGTGTTCATTCCCCACCATCCCCAACCCCTGTGAAACGAGTCCCAGAGATATTTCGGGAGTAATGAATTCCCTCATTTCAGCTAAACCACCTGGTTTTGTGGCGACGTACGATGGAACATGATAAATTATTGTTTTAAGCAGAAGCTTCATTCAAATATCCATTTCCCTGTCAAGTTAATTTTGTTGCGATGTATTTTCTAGCAGGATTTGACTGGGAGCATAGATAGTACATAAACAGAAGCGCATTCCCTGAGTAATGGGGTGCGGATGGCATGGGGGCGGTCTAGGGACTGTGACGGACCAGAGCCCCCGCTCCCAGGTCATGACGGGCTGGTGACGTAGCTCTGAGGGTAAGTTCTAGGCAGCACCTCCCGCCAGGGCACTTTTTCTGGGAACACATTAGATGGGAGCCTTGCATCCAGCCTCCAGCCATGGCTGGGGCCAAGGCCTCCAACACGTAATCTCACTTCCCACTTATCCCCTAAAGACTTCAGGGTGTGTTTCCTGAGAACAAGGACATTCTCTGACATAACCACAGCACAATGGCCAAGATCAGGAAATTACCAGCTGCAATAATACTATTGCCTAGCTGCCCGTCCAGATTCAAATGTTGCCGGTTCTCCCATTCATGCTCAGGATCGTCATTCATTTCCTTACCTCGGGGTCTGGTTCAAGATCACATATTGCATTTACCGGTCACATCTCTTCAGGCTACCTCAGCTGAGGACAGACAGTTTGCCTCTCTTTGTCTTTCATGACCTTGAGGCTTTTTGGGGTTTTTTTGAACTGTTCACACCAGTTATCTTGTAGACCAGTGGTCCCCAACCCCCGGGGCCGCGGACCGGTAGCGGTCTGTGGGCCATTTGGTACTGGTCCGCTGAGAAAGAAGAACTAACTTACATTATTTCCATTTTATTAATATTTAAGTCTGAACAATGTTTTATTTTTTTTAAATGACCAGATTCCCTCTGTTACATCCGTCTAAGACTCACTCTTGACGCTTGTCTCCGTCACGTGATACATTTATCCGTCCCACCCTAAAGGTCGGTCCGTGAAAATATTTTCTGACACTAAACTGGTCCGTGGCCCAAAAAAGGTTGGGGACCACTGTTGTAGACAGACTGTCAGTCAGTTGGTGACCTGACGATTAGATTCAGGTTGTGAAATCTGGGGCTGAACTGTCACCTGCGTGATGCGTCCTCCTTACTTCATATCTGTCTCATTATTGGTGATGCGGTCCTCGCTCCCTTGGTTAGTGTAGTGCCTCCAGATCCCTCCACTGTAAAGGTATTATTTCCTTCTTGGTTGCCCGTAAGTAACTTGTGGAAGGATACTTTGAGGTATGTAAGTATCCTTGTGGTCACTCGTTTTAGCCTCTCTGGAAGATGCTTGCTGATCAGTCACACTGTGATGGCGGGTACACAGTGACTTTTCTAGATCAGTTTGTCTTCCACAGTTCCCAGTTGATGTTCTACCATAAGTGCACCAGAAAAATAACTTTCTCCTCTCCCCATCTACTTATATATTCATTTATATATATTTCTGAGACCCTATGGACTCAGAGATTCTTCTTCTAGTCAACGGGTTTTAATCCATTGCTATTGTTATTCGATGCCTAAATTGCACGATCTCATTTCATCCTCGTGACAACTGGGTGATATCATCACAGACGTCCAGGTTCTCACCTTCGGTCCTGCAGCTACATCGACAAGTCTCTTGCTTCCTGAGTCTCAGCCCTCGACTGTCCCCGCAGCACCCTGTCAGTTCGATGTCCTTGCTGGGGAGACAGGAGTCCACATAGAGTGTCACCAAGCTCTGGTTTTCCAACTTCCCTTCCCAGCCCCATGTGAATGGACCTGCAGGGCAGAAGGAAGCCTGACTTCCTTGGTCTGAGGCACCTTGATCTGGAGACAAGGGGGCCTGTTACCTAATCTTCTAACTGGGTCAGTTTACTGGGATGTCTATTGACATGTTGCCCCAAGAACTCTTGGCACAGACACTTTGGAAATCGGTGAGCGTCTCACTGCCCGAGTTTGGCCGCTCCTGAGTTCATCACTCAACAAAGATTTGCTGAGCACCCATTATGTGCCAGGCTCTCGGCTAGCCTGGGCTTACGCAATGAGCAAGTCAGACAAGGTTCCTATTTCATGGCGCCCATATTAGAGTGGAGTAGATAAAATCATCCCCCAAATAAATATTCAATGATACAGGGATGAGGCTTCTAATGGGTCATTATGTTCTAAACGTCTCTGACAGGACAATTTGACCTTGGTTAGGGTGTCAGGAAAAAAAAAAAAACCAAGTAGAAAAGTTCAAAATCAGTGATTTACGACAGTCTTTGTCTGAAATTATTTCCCAAAGCAGAGAGAAGGAAACTGAGACTCAGACTGGTCAGGCAAGTTACCCAGGTTTGCACAGCAGTAGAATCCAGACCCAAATCCAGGCCCAGTGACTCCCCAGCCCATGCTGGTGCAGCTGCTTTGCCGAAGTGGCTAAGGGCCTATGTCCCTCCGTTCAACTCGGCCCACTTGGTCTCCAGCTGTGACAGTGCAGGACCTTGCCAGGTGACCTCAAGGAGAAAATGACTTTCTGATAGGCCCAAACATTCCCAAAATTGGTGTGTTTCTTTTTAAAAGACTAAAGTAAGAAAAATTAGCCAAGCCGGGGTCTCGAAGTAAAGGGAATAGATTCATGCCTTTCACTTGACATCTGAGACCTGTAATTGTGCACCAGGCTGTAAGCTAAGCATAGAGGTAGTCTGGTCCAAGGCCAGAGCCGCCCATGAACTTACCCCCAGCACTAGGCTTCCACCCTGGGATGTCTATCTGCCTGAGAAGGTTGCAGGCAAGGCCTCAGCCCTCAGAGCAGCCAAGCAAATTCCAGGAGACAGAAAAGATACCCACCCCTGCCCCCAACTGCTCATGGCATCAGGAAGAGTCAAGGCAGGGACAAGTCAAGCTTATGCCCACGCCCGTTACCCACCCGCGTGACACCCCCAGCTCCGGGTCTCCTCTGGCTGGCCTTGGTCGGTCCTGGCTTGATACCTGATCCCCATGGAAGCTGACACCTCAGCCCGAGAGGGATCCGGACAGACACAGCTGCCGCCACCGGAGCCCCAGCCGACTTCGGGGAGAGACTCCGAGGACAAGGGCCCGTGAGCTGTCCGCTGGCTCCTTCTCCCAGCGCCATACCTGGAGACGTGTGTATCTTCTACATTCTTGTATGGAGCAATAATGGCAGGAAAAGAAATAAAGCTCAACTTCACTGATCTGGCGAAGTTTAGACAGTTGGGAAACGGAGTTCAAAATCTAGTCTTTTATCTTCAGAGTTTATACATTCTCCCTCTTCTTCAATAAACCATCTCCCTATATAATCAGGCATAATATACACGTGTCTAGTGCCTGGCACACAACAGGTTCCCCTACAAGCATCCATTGAATGCCTGGGCGCAAACGTTTCTGTCTGTGTCTGTGTGTGGAAGAGTGTGTGCCTTATGGTGTCATGCAGAATTGCATACAATGCGGATGTCTTGAGTCCTAACGTCACTGTAGGAGAGAGATTCAGTAAGATCAGGAATGAGAACGCACGGTTACTTCCTGTTTGTCCGTTCTTATCTCACCTTATGCTTTTTCCTCTGGGGACCACAAAGAGCATGAACACCCTTCAAATCACTTTAGGGCAGGGGAGTCACGACCATAACCCACCCAGTGGCATGGCTGGGTTTGTTTTCCTAGTGCATGAAAATGAATGACCACAGGCTTTTTGGAGCCAGAAAGAACTGCTTTATCTCCCAACCCCGCCACTTCCGTGGGTTTAAGTGACTCTGGGCAAGTCACTTTGCACTGTGAGCTGCCGATGTCTCACCTGGAAATGGAGAATGATGACCCCTTACGGTACTGGTATGGCATTACAGGATAAAGGAAGTCCCCGGCGCAGCGTCTGAAGTGTAGTAGGTGCTCAGTGTAAGTGAGGCCCCTTCCTCCATGGCAGATACCATCACCGCGGTGTTCAGAGAACCCTTCTCAGGGCAGAGCAAGATGATGGTTCTCAATCTCAGCTGAACATTGGAGACCCTGGGGAGCCTGACAAACCCCGAAAGCCTGGGCCCTACCCACAGAGGTTCTGATTCAATTGGCTTGGCAGGTGGCCGGGGAATCGGGGCTGTTAAAAGCTTCCTGGGTGATCCCGATGGGCAAGGTGGAGCACCTCTCTCCCATAGGTTCTCACTGCCATTCACCGAGCTCCTCAGGGCGCAGGGCCTTGGACCGCCGCTTTTGCAGCCGCTCTGCCTGGTGTGTCTGTGTGGTCAGTTTAAGCGCCCATATTACAGTGGAATAGATAAAATCAGCTTCTCCCTCCTCCTCGCCCAGGCAGGAGGGGTCTGGATTTCCAAATCAAAACCCAAGACTCTTAGTGTGACAAATATATATATGTATTTCTGACTATATTGATAGGAAGGTACTTTCAGATATAAACATGACATCTTAAATATAGATTTAGCAAACTGACTTGCTAAACAAAAATGTCTATTAAATGACATCATATTTGGTATCTGCTGTGTTCCAGACACTTGACCAGCCGTATTCTCTCGATCCTCATCCTCACGCACCCTCTGCGCCCCCTGAGCCAGTAGGAACAGCCAGGTGGAATGTGGGGATATTCCTACCTCCCAAGCTAAAACTTCTGATCCTTTATACCTAAGCCTCTCCACAGATGTCTGAGTCATTTTGGAATTTGCATGTAAAATGAAAGCTTCCTACATAATTGAAATTATGGCCAATTGACCGTGAAATGGAAGTGTCCATGACCAATGAGGTGTTGGGCTGGGGGAGGCCATTGTGCTCAGAAATGGGGCCTCCATAGCCCCAGGGCTGGTTTTCTGCCTCTGGGAGAGAAATCTTCCCAGAATCCTCGCTGCTCCCAGCCAATCCACCAGCCTTACTTTGGTCCCTCTCTCTGATAAGAAACAGTTTGGTGCAGCTCCAAAGGAGGACATTCTGCTATGATTGTTTCTCTCTTGGCTAAAAATCCTTCTATGAGAGGGTAGTTAACAGGAAGGCACGTGTGAAAAATATTTCTTATCAGGCCATGACTCGGCAAGCCAAGTACCTTCTGAGCAGGCTAGGGTAGGAAATGCCCAGAGGGAAAGAATGGGAATGATTCTACAAAGGCAGACACTACCCAACTGCAGAACAAACGTTTGAACTTTTGGGAGGCAGTGGAGAGCCATCAAAAGTACTGGAAGAGGAGCCATTGATCACCTGTGTTTTACAAAGACTGCTCTGAAAAGAGGAATTGAGGTGGGGACAAGTGGAGGCATGGCGTCCAGCTCCAACAGCAGCACAGCAAAGACATGGTGTTGTCATGGACAGTGACTGTGGGGTGAAGGGGAAAAGATGGTGGGAGACTTAGGATATGACTAACTGGAACACAGAGAAAGGAAAGGAACAAGAGCGAGGCACACCTATCACAGCACTGTGAGGAAGCACTGTCATTCCCGTCTCGTTAAAGGGGAAACTGAGGATCAAAGATGTTACGTGTTGCCCTGGCTGACTGGCTCAGCGGCAGAGCATCGGTCCAGTGTGTGGAAGTCCTGGGTTTGATTTCCGGTCAGAACACACAGGAGAAGCACCCATCTGCTTCTCCACCTTTCCCTCTCTCCTTTCTTTCTATCTCTCTCTTCCCCTCCTGCAGCCAAGGCTCCACTGGAGCAAAGTTGGCCCAGGCACTGAGGACCGCTCCATGGCTTCTGCCTCAGGCACTAGAATGGCTCCCGCGGCAATGGAGCAACGCCCCAGATGGGCAGAGCATCGCCCCCTGGTGGGCATGCTGGGTGGATCCCAGTCGGGCACATGCAGGAGGAGTCTGTCTGATTGCCTCCCCACTTTTAACTTTGGAAAAATATCAAAAAATAAAAAAGAATTTATGTGTCATACAGGTCCATTTGCACTCCAGACATGTTAATGAATAGATGGAGCAGAATATTAAGACAAGGGAGGGGACAATACTTCGCTCTGGTCAGACCACATGTAAGGTATTGCATTTGATTCTAGACTCCACACTTTAAAGAGAGACTTTGTTTGCCTAATGGAATATATACAGAGGAGTGATACAAGTGGTCAAAGTTTAGGGGTGGACCGTTTGAAGAAGAGCAAGTCTGGATAGCATGTGACACTATATTCAAATATCCCAGGTCCTCCTCCTGGAGCCCCGGGAGTGAGCAGAAGCAAATCTCTGCATGGATCAGCAAGGCCCAGAGTGGGCATGGTATAGACTTAGGTCTTGATCTTGAAGGCAATGGGAAGCCATTAACAGTATTAATCAGTAATGTATTTTCAATTTTATCAGATCACCCTGGAGGTGGGTCCAAGAATACTTTGTTTAATAAAACTGTATGTTTCTTTGATAGGCTTTCCAATACGCATCTTGGTAAGTTTATTATCGAGATGTTCTTTTATCATTGCTACCAAAATAAAGTATTTTCATCCATTATATTATCCAACTGGTTGTTGGAATTTTGGATAGGTTTTTTTTAATTTTTTTTATACTTATTTCATATTCAGCCACCTTAGTGAGCTTGCTTTATTACTCCCAATAAATATCCTAGTTAATTCTCTTAAGGTTTCTAGGATGATAATCACATCTTCTGCAAGTAATGAAAATTTCTTTCAATAGTGACCATTTATAATATTAAAAATTACATTGTCTCATTGCATTTACTAGATTAAATTAAATTATCTCATTGTATTTACTAGAATTTCTATACCAATATTTGACATGATAATTTTTTCCATGGTGTTTTTTCTTCTTCTTTATATTATTGCATCCACTACAACTTTTAGAACAGTGAGTCTCAACTGGAGATGACTTTGACCATTAGGGCACATTTGGCACTGTCTGGAGACATTTATGAAAACCACAGTTAGGGAGATATTTCTGGCCCCTGCTAGGTAGAGGTACATTCTTATCTTAGTCTTCATTCCACTAAAAATACCTTTTGTGTTTCACCATTATGTGTGGATCGACTATGAATTTGAAGCAAAATTTTGTTAAGGAGTTTTGTTTTGTTGTGTTTTAAATAATTTTATTTTTTTTAATGGGGCGACATCAATAAATCAGGATACATATATTCAAAGATAACAAGTCCAGGTTATCTTGTCGTTCAATTATGTTGCATACCCATCACCCAAAGTCAGATTGTCCTCTGTCACCTTCTATCTAGTTTTCTTTGTGCCCCTCCCCCTCCCCCTTTCCCTCTCCCTTTCCCCCATCCCCCCGTAACCACCACACTCTTATCGATGTCTCTTAGTTTCACTTTTATGTCCCACCTACGTATGCAATAATGCAGTTCCTGTTTTTTTCTGATTAAGTAAGGAGTTTTTAAGCCTGTATTAACTAAGATTTTTTTAAAATCAGAAATAGACATTGAGTCCTACCAAATTCTTCTATAGTCTTCATCAAGATGATAATATTGGTGTTTTTGTTTGATTTTTTGTTTGTTTGTTCGTTTTACATTTGACTTGTTTTTATGTGATAATAATTGACTTCTTGGCCCCACTGACATTACTTTAGAAAATCATTGACCATTGCTGAATAAGCAAGTCTCTTGCTTCTCCGCTGGAGGCACACGGTAAGGAATCACACATGAGAGAAGCAGGTAGGGTGGTTACAACTCAATGCTAATACTTTGGAGTGTCTGCCCTTGTGGATTTCTATGGAGATGCACATTTGAAGCCCTTGTTTGGTTCTTCTAGGTTTTAGTGGCTAAATCTCAATAGCATGAGCCTCCTGTTGCCCGCAGCTCCTCTGAGGACGACTGCTAACTTCTTTGAAGTCATCTTCCCATTCGCAGTCCCACGAAGTACACGTTTCATATACCACGGAGACAGACAACATGGAGGCAAACCATCTCAAACATACTCACACTATTTGGGGAAAACGCACCCGGGCAATTTCACAGGGCAAAGCATCCAACAAGTAGCAACTTTGCTTTTCAATATAGACATCCTATTAAGCTATCCTTGCAACTCTACAAAAACGCTTATGTGCTTGTGGTATATTGTTTTGAATATTAGACTTGATGTTTTATCTTTTTTTATTTTATTATTTTTATTTATTTATTTATTTTGGTAACTACATTTAAAAGTAAAATTGGTCTCGAGCTATCTGTCCTTATATGATCGTGGTGTGAAATTTCACTAGTTTTGCTTTTCCTCCTATGCTCTGAAACAGTTTATCCTGAGCTTTAAACATCAGAAAAGCTGTACCTATAAAACCACCTGGCTTTGATTATTGGCTTATTGTGCTTAAAAACTATCTTTGTGATAGTAAGTTAAATTTATTTCTAATACTTCATGCCCATATTTTGACTTTTTATTAGTTTATGAAAGAGATTTTATTGCTATCTCT
Organism: Saccopteryx bilineata; assembly: GCF_036850765.1. Classification (NCBI taxonomy): domain Eukaryota; kingdom Metazoa; phylum Chordata; class Mammalia; order Chiroptera; family Emballonuridae; genus Saccopteryx; species Saccopteryx bilineata. Next base: position 198,388,965 of record NC_089495.1, on the reverse strand, counting down.
GAAAATTCCCCTGGGGTTAGTGGTCACTTAGATGGCATTTTTACTTTCTAAATTACTAGCTTCCGCTTTGGCCGTTGAATATTACTTTTTGTCTGTTTCCCCAAAATGCATATCCACCTTAATTTCTTGGATAAAGTGGCTTCTCTGATTTTTGTATGCTGTCTTATTTGAAACAGCAAATTCACTTGAGGAAATGTCTTTACCTCTGAGTACAGCTTTAGCTGCAGCCTTTAAAAGCTTGCTACATAGTGTTCCTGTTCCTTTCGTCTAAATACCCCCCCGCCTGCTCCTTGAGATCCTAATTCTAAGGTTTTGTTTCCCTTTCCATTAATCATTTTCCCTCTCACTTTTTTCTTTTCTTATTGTTTCCTACTTTTATTATACCGTGTTCAGAGAATTTGACTTAGATACATTTTATTTTATGAAAGTTATTGATGTTTTTCTTTCAAATTATTGATAATCAATTTATCTTACCATACCAAGAGTTCTTGAAAAGAAGCATCTTCTCCAGAACATAATCTCCCCCTTGGGATGTACGTCACGGGGAAGAACGTAGGACCAGACACTAGGGTAGCAGAAGTAAATATTAGAACCCATACTTACTAGTTACTTTTAACTTGTCCTTTTTAACCTCCAGTTTTATATATGTATCCTATGTCATATTAACATTGTATAAAATTAATATTATTAACGATATGCACCTATTGGAAGCATGTGTTTGAACAGGTTTTAAACATCGAGAGATACAGTAAAAAGGATAGGAATCGCTGGCCTAAAAAACACAGAGTTCAGTATTGTAGTACAGTGATATAGCTGCCTAGTTTTAAAATGTATTTCTATTCAAACTGCATGCTCAAAAATGTCCTACGTCAAGGAATTCACATTCAATAAAACTGGAGGCAGCCACATTATCCATGATAATTTTCTAAAGTGATGGAAAGGCTTTGTTTATCAGAATTCTAAGGAAGGGAGGGTAAGCAACTTGGATTTATAAGGGCTGCTTGTCTGAAAAGAACTCACCAAAACAGGGGGACCAGATCTAACTCTCAAGGTCATCACATCTGTGGGGAGTCTGGGCTTACAGGGAGGAGGGGAGGAGACAGACAGGAGTGGGTGAAGGGAAGGGCAGAGTACTGAGTGATGAGCCACGTGATCGCTCCACGGGGCACCCCCCCATCTCCTCTAGAGTTCCTATACCCGGAAGTACTTGGCTTACATGGCTTTTCCAGGGAACCCTGTGGAAGATCACACAGGAAACCTGTGTACAGACTCAGGAAAGAAAACAATGAGGAGCAGAAGGAGAGGTGGATAGCTTTTAAGGAGTAGCTGATGGCCCTAAGACAGGAGTGGAAACTGGAATTTTTTTTTAATCTGAATCTCCAAGGTGAAAAAAAAACAACTTTGATGTGATAGATATAGGCCAAAACCAGATATTGCTCAATTCATCAATATCCTTACTTACATTTTATCTCTATGATCTGTCAAAGACAGAGAGAGATTTATTAAATGCCTCTGTCCCTAGTGTGTTTCATTGCTAACCGTGTCCATTTTATGAACTTTAATGTTCTGTTATTGAGCACATCAAGGCGCACAACTTTTATTTTTCTTATTCTCCGTTGCTTCTTTATTAAAATAAAATTAGTTTGATTATTTTTACATTAAATTCTGTCTTATCTTTCTATGTCATATTTTCCCTAATCTTTTTTTAAATTGAATTTTATTGGGTTGACACTGGTTAATGTAATTACACAGGTTTCCAATGTCCAATTCTACAACGCATCTCTGTACACAGTATTGTGTTCACAACCCCCCCAAGTCAAGTCTTCATTCATCACCACTTTTCACCCCTATACCCCCCTCCACCTCTCCCCACTCCCACCCAGCAATCTCCAAACGTATCCATGAGTTCGGATTTTTTGGGGGGGAAGGGGCAATTGTCCTTTTTTGACTTGTACAAAATTTGCACTCGATCTCTGTTGTTTACTTGCTTGCTTTAATCCAACCTAAAGTCCTTATATTTTGTATGAAAGTTTATTCTATTAAAAGACCCCAAATTCACATAAAAATGAGACTAAGAGACATGGACAAGAGTGTGGTGGTTGGGGGGCAGGGAAGGAGGGAGAGGGGGAGAGGGAGGGGCACAAAGAAAACTAGATAGAAGGTGATGGAGGGTGATGGGTGTGCAACATAACTGAATGACAAGATAACCTGGACATGTTTTCTTTGAATATATGTACCTTGATTTATTGATGTCACCCCATTAAAATTAATAAAAATTTATTTATAATAAATAAATAAATAAATAAATAAAAAAACCTCAAATTCTAGGGATCTTTTAATAGAATACTGCATTGCTATGTTGTACTTTCTGTTCTTTGTGGGGGTGTTTTTTTGCCATTAGTTATGTTTTCCATCAGCACTGTGCCTAGTTTCTAAATATCGAAAATATTTTAAAATATAAAAAGAGGCGCTCATAATAATATGCAATAATATTCTCATAAACTCTGTGCTTCCCCCCCCCTTTTGGTTTACTGAAGAGTATAATGCTTTCTTATATTCCTCTAGGTGATTGTCTTCTTGTGAAAAACTGTACTCGCAACTCTATTTGTTCATCAGTGTAATAAATTAAATCATTTTTGTTGACTCCCCCTCTAGGAGAGAAGTAAATAGGCATTTTAAAATTTACCCAATTTCTTCCTAATCTACTATCACGTTTTCATTGATAAAATCTAGAATTTTTAGACCTATATTATTGTTTAACTTGATGTTTGTTTATCTTATTCTCACTTTTCCAAGAATTGTTTTTAGGTAATTACATTGCCAAGTAACCATATTTATGATTATTAAAATAGCATAACAGATTCAGTTCCATGGTTAGCCTGTTCTAACATTTACCACTCTGACTTTGTTATCTTGAGGGAATTGAGAATTCTGGCCTCCTTAGAACACAATTCCCACAGAATAGGGGTTTAGGAGACTGAGGCTGCACCTCCACCTCTTCCCCATGTGACCTGTATTATTATTGTTTAACTTGATGTTTGTTTATCTTATTCTCACTTTTCCAAGAATTGTTTTTAGGTAATTACATTGCCAAGTAACCCCCACTTTCTGTCTCAAGTCCTTATCTGAGTTTTAGCCAAGGGAAATGAAGGACCTATCACCAATAAATATTCCAGGAGGCTGCCGCTGTTCAACACGACAATGCTTGTGTGTTTTCATAACCACTTCAATGGGAAGGTGGGGAAGATGAAACAGGTGTGACCAACTAAGAAACAAGGAAGCAGGTCCAGCCCGGGAGACAGACAGCTTTCTGCTCCGGCCTCTCCCAGACCGCTGGCCTTGCCTTACCCCCACATCAACCCTGAGCAGAGCAAGACCTCCCTTATCCCTATCGGTGAGGGGAGCTGGGGTTAGCAGCAGAACGTAATGATTGAGAGTATGAACTACCACTTACTGAATAAATGACATTGGAAAAGTTACAAGGAAGGGAGGGAGGGAAGGAGGGAAGGAGAGAGGGAGGGAAGAAGGAAGGAAAGAAGGAAAAAAGGAAGGGAGGGAGGGAAGGAGGAAGGAAGGATATTCTGTGTCTCAATGCTGGCACCTATAAAATTGAGGTAATGATGGAAAACCTCCCTGTCTCACAGGGGCATTGTGAGCAACAAGCAATGTAATATTTGAAAAGCACTTACAACAGTACCTGGCACATAAGAAAATGACATGTACCTGTACCTGTTTGATTGATTGATTGATTGATTGATAGAAGATAGATAAACAGATAGATAGATAGACTGAAGCAGCCAGCAATGGTACAGGATGAGCCCCTCTGATTATTCACAGTCCATCCTCATGAGCTGCTCCCTTGATTTCTTTTTTCCTTTGCTCAGACTGAAGCTCTGCTCAAGGGCACCTGCTTTCCCTGGCCTTGACCCCTGGCCGGGTTTTGTCCCTGAGGTGGGAGCCAACTCCTTTTATCCCAAGGTCCCCAGGACCCTCTATGAATGGGCTTCCATGAAAATAACACCAAGTGCCCATGTGCTGGGGGCTTCCTGTGCTATCCTGTTACAGATGCAGTGACCATAGCCGAGAGGTTTCACTGCCATCAGACAGAGGAGCTGGATTCAAACCTAAAAGCCTGGAAGGCAGAACCACCTCTCTGTTCAAAAAGCAGACAAACTTTGGGCATTCAGAGATAAGCCCTTCCCTTATCAAGAATGATCCAGAGCAACTTAAAGGGCGCCCAAACCAAGTGTAGTGGATGCAGTGCTCTGTGATTATATTAACCAAATGTTCATAGAGTGAAATGCTTGCTCTAGATCAGGGGTAGTCAATCTTTTTATACCTACAGCCCACTTTTGTATCTCTGTTAATAGTAAAATTTTCTAACCGCCCACTAGTTCCACAGTAATGGTGATTTATAAAGTAAGGAAGTAACTTTACTTTATAAAATTTATAAAGCAGAGTTACAGCAAGTTAAAACATATAATAATAATTACTTACCAAGTACTTTATGTTGGATTTTAGCTAAGTTTGACAGAATAAATCTTTATAAGACAACTTACTATATAGTTAAATGTATCTTTTTATTTATACTTTGGTGGCTCCGCTACCACCCACCATGAAAGCTGGAACGCCCACTAGTGGGTGGTAGGGACCAGGTTGACTACCACTGCTCTAGAGCAATGATTCTCAGCCAGGAGTTGAGACATTTGGCAATCTCAGGAGACACTGGTGGAGGATGCTTACTCATATCTGCTGGGTAGCATCCTGGGTAGCTGGGACGCTGCTCAAGATTCCACCATGCAGAGAAACCGCCCCTCCCACCACAGCAAAGAATCATTTGGCCCCGCGTGTCAAATAGTACAGAGGCTGAGAAACACAAAGCTTTGGGGTCAACTTGATCTGCTCACCTTTCCCCCATCTAAGCTTTTATTATTATTATTATTATTATTCATTTTAGAGAGGAGAGAGAGAGACAGAGGGAGAAAGAGAGAGAGAGAGGAGAGACAGAGAGAGAGAAGGGGGGGAGGAACTGGAAGCATCAACTCCCATATGTGCCCTGACCAGGCAAGCCCAGGGTTTCAAACCGGCGACCTCAGCATTTCCAGGTCGATGCTTTATCCACTGCGCCACCACAGGTCCACCTTTCCCTCATCTATATGACCAGACTAGAGAAACTAGATACCCCCCAATGCCATAATCCCCCAGAAGGACCCCGCCCTGTCATTGACCTCTGTATATAAGGCTCTCTCTCTCTCTCTCTCTGTGCCTCTTATCCCCCAGTTCAGTTCCTCTCATTGTTCCATATTTTGGGGACAACCCCAGAACTGCTCTCAAAGATTAAGGAGTGGTACATTTCAGAACAGGATAGGGGAAATTTGTCCTTGGGATTCTGCTACTGGAGGAAAGCCAGCCAGCCAGCCAGCCAGCCAGCTCAGCGCTGACAGGGGACAATGCCCAGAATATTTCCGGTTACAGAGGCAGCCGAGGAGAAGTGACTCCAGGCTCCTTCCATTCAAGAGCCTTTCATTTTTACATTTAAATGACAAGGGAAGTGCTGGGGAGTGGGGGGACTGCCTTGGCTGAGCAATCCCCTCGCCAGGAGAGGAGCGAGGTGGGCGCCCCTCTGAAGTGGTCCCTGTTGATGTCGTGTCGAAACAGCGCGCTGCTGCACAGGTTAATATAATTGGGTGACTATGTGTGAGCAATGATCCATGCCGTGTTACAGCTCTGAAACAAATGACATTTAACCAGCCGGTCTGCAAGGGCCCTTGTTATCTACATGGTGAGCAATTGCAACGGGGGGGAAGCCGACCTCTCGAGGAGCAACTGATGAATTAGTTGTTGGGTTTCCCCGACAGCCTGGATTTATAAGCACGCAATTCCAACATAATTTATTAGATCCATAAGCAGACAAATCCGACGTTTCTACTGAGATCACATCTTGTCACCCGCCGACGTGGTGTCACTGACAGCCCTGTGATAGTTTAATTTTATTATTCTGATAAGGTATTGTTTCCGGGGGACTTACTTACTTACTTAATTTATTTATTTCCTCTGAAGAAGGCATTTTCATTTTTAGCTGGAAAGAAATCAGGAACTTTTCTGTGGGCTGATCTATCTGGTGGTTGCCCAAAGAGCTCTTCCAGGCCTTGACTATGAGCGTCTCAAGGGCGGGAAAGAAGTTTTAGCAGGAATTCAGCCATGGCCCCTGGGGGGCGGGGGAGGGGAAAGGCAGGGAGAAAGTTGAGCGAGTACCTGTGGGTGTAACTGGGCCTGTTTGCACAGTCCCTGCAGTGTCTCCTCTGCAGGCTTCCTGCCCCTCTCTACTCCCACCTATTAGCCCAGGACAGGGTCAAGTCAACCCCGAGTCTGGGCTCCACTCACCCGAGATTGAAGCTCTTGCTATCTGGTCGAAGGGTCACCCTCAGAGGTACCATATTCTAAGCCCACTCCCGTCCTGCCAACTAGAAGGAGAGGGATGGGTGCATGCCCACTCTCAAAGTCCCTTCCAGCAGAACGGGCACAGCTCTGAGTGACCGACACCTACCAGTAAAGACACAGTGACCATCCCAAGAATCGCAAGGGAGAAGGGATCTGAGACTTGTGTGTCCCATCCAGACAGTGTAAGATGATGGGAAAATCTCCCACTTAGAAGCAGTCAGATCGGGGTTTATGGCCCTTTGGGTAGCTGTGACCTTGGACATTCCACCTCTCTTCTATAAACCCCTGCCCCAAAGGAAACACACGAGTAATGACATCTGCCTCATACATGTCGGTGAGAATAAAATGAGACGATAAACACAGAAAGGGGTTTTAGAAGTTGGGGCACGGTGCAACTGAGGGGTACATTCATCAGCAATAACATCTCTAAGCTCCATTTTTTTTCATCTGGAAGGAATATACATTTTTATTATTGTTATTATTTGATAATAATGATCTAGAGGGTCAGCTTTACATTGTACCACGTGCTTACATATAATATACTGTAATAGGAGCTCCTTCTCGTCCTCCTAATACTAATATGGTGAGGCTGCGTGACTGGCATTTCGACCATTTGATGGTTGAAGAAAGAGGCTCATGGAGGTAACCTGGAATTCCTCAGCTAGTTCCAGGGCTCTGACTCACAATCGCAGGTCCATGACGTTGCACTTCTGACAGAAGCAGGGCTTTCTCTGTCTGCTCGGAAGGCAGACGTATTCAGGATTCGAATGGAGCGGAGCCTGGTTCTGAGAACAATCGGGATCAAAGTTTGTCACCAGCTCCCTGTTCTCGTGAGTTCAGCCACAGCTTGCTCATTGAAGAAATGATTTGGGTCAATTCACCGAAAGCTTGGGGCGGGTGGGGGGGGTGTGCTCTAGGGTCTTAGCTCCATTTACTTTCAGGGCCGGCCTTCGCCCCAAAGCCGGAGGCAATTCTTGGAGTGACTCGTAAAGCCCTCTGTGCCTCCTGGGGAGGAAAGAAATTAATATCAGAAGTGGCAGCATCTGAGTGGCAGCTTCATAACAGGCTTGAACCCTGACCTCTCGGCTACAGCTGGGAAGGGTTCAGTCAAGCACGTCATTGACTCCCAGGGTCCTGGAACCTGAGCTGGGCACATGGGCTTGGAGGTCAGCCAGTCCAGCCCCCTCATTTTACAGATGAGGAGGCTACATTCCAGAGAGGGCAGGGGGCTCGCCCAAGGTCACACCGTGGCTCAGCGTTGGGGGAGGGGGCTACATCAGAGCCGGAACCGGGTCTCCTGGTTCAGGACGTGGGGTGCTCCAGTGAGCACTCTGGCGTGCGAAGCTTTCTGAGATCCTGGAAACACAAGACCCGTTGAAACACCAACCAGGCAGCGTGCACCTGCACAGACCTGTGAAGTCCTCGCCGTGCAGCGGTGGGACTCTTACCCAGGAGGGAGGCACACTCCCTGTCGCCTTTCACCACCTGAACCTTGAACCTGCCTCCCCGCCCCCTCCCCCCGCCCCCCATTGCAGCCTGGTCCGTTCTTAACACCGCCGGGGCTGCTGATTTTCCGGATCACTTCTCCATTCTCATTAAAAATTTCCCCTCCAGACAATTCCACCTCGGACCACGCTGGTAAATGCTTCCCAGTCTCATCTGATCCTTGAGACCCCCCTCCTGGGAGTTGGACCCCCACCCCCACCCCTTTAATGACAGCCAGATAGGGACAGAAAGCAAAGCTTTCAAAATACAATTTTAGTTCAAACATCCTCATCCTCAGAAAAGCCCATCCCTGATCCCAGCCACCTCCACCAAAGGTCGGATCAGTTTCGGGCTTCCTTTGCCAAATAGCTCCTAGAGTTGCTGTCTGTGTGATTTCTTGATTAGTGCCCCTCCACACACACACACACACACACACACACACACACACACCAATAGACTGAGCTCTGAGGGGCCAGGGCAGTGAGTGCTTCTGTTTGCAACTCTATTGCCAGAGCTCAGCATGACGCCTGTCACCGGGCAGTGCTCAGTAAATATCTACTCCGTGAGGGAGGAACACTGGGGAAACATAACCTCATCCACCCCCCAAACAGGGCTGGCCTCTGAAGATTCTGACTGCCTTTGGCGAAGGGGGGCCTCCAAAGAGGATGTACTTCTGAGCACAGGGATCAAGGGGCTTTGCTGAGTGGGCTCCAGGGTGGGTTTGGCTGAGACACAGAGCAGAGATAGCACCCTGTCCCCACTGTCCCCCATCCCTTGGGATGAGTGTCTCCTATTGTCCCATGTGAAGGTGGGGATGAGGATGAGGTGACCCAGGATGGAGGTGAGTACAGAAAACATGCCTCCTCCTGCCTGTTTCCCAAGGTTGCTCCCACTTGCAGGGGCCCCTGTTTGGAACCTGTCAGTCCATCCAGGTAAAGAGGGTACAAGGCAGGAGAGGGCCTGGGTCCTGTGCGTCATCGGGGATGAGCCCAGCCACCTTGGGATGCAGGAAGAAAAGCTACTGGATGCCCCAAAAGGCCTCTCCTGAAGCCTGTCTGTGGGTCCAGAGGGAGAAATCACGAGCCTGGGGTCCCAGCACAGGGCGGTGTCTAGTTGCTGGCGGCCATGAAGCAGCATAAACCGTTCAGAGTAGCCAGAATGTGCATCTGCGGCCACCGCTCTGCAGAAACAGCTGGCCTGGGTCCCCGAGGACCCCATTTGACTCACATTCTGGTCAAGAGAGGGAGGGATGGCGCATGCCTCCAGAACCTGACAGTCCTCAGCAATAAGGGCTACTGGGCAAGTTTTGCTGGGGACAAGGCATATGTCATCGAGAATATGTGACAAGGTCTGCCCTCTAGGACAGCACTGTCCAAAAGAAATAAAACACAAGCCCCGTGTATCGTTTTAAGATCTCTAATAGCCCCTTAAAAAAACAAAAACAAAAACAAAAACAAAAACAGATGAGACTGATTTTAATAATTTATCCTATTTCACCCAACTAATCCAAAATATTATCAATCCAACACATAACCAATATGAAAAGTGTTATTGTTATGTATTTTACACTTACAGTATATCTCATTTTGGACTTGTCACATTTTAAGCGCTCAACAGCCACACCTGGCTAGTGGCTACTATGTGGGTAACTGCAACAGCTCTAGAAGGTCGGGTGAGCCTTCAGCTTGACAGTCCCGTCTGGCAAGTGAGCATATCTCAAGGTTATCAGGTGTCTAAAGGCACCAACAGTGAAATGCAAGGCTGCAAGAGCAGGTGCAGAAAAATAAGGGATTTCATGAGCCGGGGAATGCTTGCTCGGACCCATAGTTCCCTGAGCCAACAAAGCCAGGCTTTGTGCGAGGCTCCCGTGGAACTTCCTCTGGCCGGGAGCCCCCTGGAGCTCGGGCTCCTGCTGCCCTCCGGAAACGTTTTGCTCTCAGCCCGGGAAATGGAGCTGTTTGAAACTGATCCAGGTTTTCAGCTGCCTGGTCCCCACGCCCCATCTGCCAAGCACCAGCAGCAAGGCAGATGCTGAAAACACATCTGTCAACCTGCCCTGATGGTTTCTGGCACTTTCCCCAGCCTTTTGGAGCCTCTGCCCCCCACCCTGGAAGAAGCCGGCAGGCTCTGGGTTCACCAGTTCCCTGTCCCTGCTGAAGGGTGTCCTAGGGCACCTCCAGAGGTGGCCGCTCAGGCTGCTCTGTTGCTCTGCAGGCTCCCCCCACCCCAACCCCCAACCCCGACAAGCCCTCCTCTGGGACTGCAAATGTCCCCAGACAGGTGAAACAGCTGTCAGAGGGGCCACAGGGGCTCCAGTCCTGCAAATCCCCACATGGGACAGGACCAGTGCCTGCACGGCCGATACCCACATGTTTTTGCCTCCAATTTCTAAAATATGAGTTGTTTTGAGGATGAGAATATATAAATCAAGTTCCTGACAATCAGTATGCATCAGTTCTGGGTAGAACCAGACAGAGAGCTAACATGGCAAGCAGAGGATCCATTAGCCACGATGAGACCGGGGCTCCACTCCAGGTCAGGACCCATCGCCCCTTCTCCTTGTCAGCTTGAGTCACCATCATTGGAAGTTCCTAAATGATTTCATCATAAGGTATGTTAGAGGGAAAAGTTGGTCAGGCTGGCTGTGCATGTCTGGGTGTGAGATGTCTAAAAGCATCTCTATGGATTAGACAACCCCCAATTTAGAGCCAGATTGGCGTAAGTGCTCAGCAAAGGTGCACAATCAGAGAGGTGAAGGAAAGAGGAGGAAAAAGAAGGAAGAGAGAGAGATGTGAGCACCAAGGACACCAAGCAGTTGAGGGAGAAGGGGGTAGGGGATGCCAGAGTAGCTGCCCCCTGCTGTCCGGGCCCTGGGTCTGTCCATCTGTATATCCTCCTCCTTCTCCCAGTGGGTGACCTGACACAGAAGAAAGCCTTTCACCAGCCCCCCATTTTCCATCTTGAACCATCCAGGATCATGAGAACTCTAAACGTCAGCTAAACGCAGACGCCATATATGAACATATTCATTCTGATATCACCGAGTTTCTTACAAAAGCGCATCGTTTTACGTGTGGGCAGGAGGAGTCTCGTGATAAACTGTTAAATATTATACAAATGCCAATTTCCCTGCCTCGCCTTGTAAAGAAACTCCCTTGGAAGGAAGTGCATCTCGTGGAAGGCCGCAAAAGAAAATGGTCAAAATAAACTGAGAGAGATGCGGGCGGTGGCAGACAGTGCCTGTTTTGCCAACACGCATCCGTGTGTCCCCTCTCCACCCTCTGGCCCCAGAGAGACAGAGAGAGGATTTGCATAACTGCAGTGACAGACACCACCACTTCCCAGTGGCTACCCGGCATTGACAACTTTTGGGAAACAGTATATCCGGGATTTGCCTTAAACAAAAACCTTTTTTTTTTTTTTTAAATGACCAAGCATGTCTCCTTTTCACACGCTTAATACAATTACATGCGATGGCGGGGGGGGGGGGGGTTGTTTTGTTTTGTTTAGTATTTTGGATTTCGGTCTTGAAAAGTAGAGGCACAGGTGAAATGAAATGGTGGATGGAGGTGTGTCTTAAAAATGAGCCTAGGGGCTGGGTTGCCCACCCAGGCTTGCAGTGAACGACCTTCTCTAAAAACCTCCCGTGCATTTTGGCCGCATCCGAAAACCAGAACACACAGTACAGTGCCCGGCAGGTGTGTGGCCAGCGAGCATAAGCCTCTTCCTCCACCAGCAGCCCCGTCCGTTCTAGTACTTCCCTAACCAAACCCAGCTCGGGGTTTTAACCACAACCCAGGTTCCGTCATACACAAAAGAATTAGAATCCGGGGGTCACACGGCTATTTGCGGAACGAATATTAGTACATTCTTTGCAAATGCATGATGTATGAACTGTATACATTTCTTTGATAAATTGTTTTTAAATATTTCCTCCTTTTTATTAATTGAAGAGGAGCCTCATGTATCAATGCCATTTTTTCCTGTTTTCCACATAAATTATTTTCTTGCAATGTTCATTTGTATTATTATTGCCGATATTAAAGCAAAGGCTCTTTTTTGCCTTGTAAACAAGATTTTGCTTACAGCTAAATGAAAAGAAGTGAAGTTAATCACATTGAAATAACAGGTTTAAAAAGGTAATTCAGTGGTATCGGAATGAAGTTTAATCTTGGGCAATAGAAGCCGTGCTGAGAGAAATGGCAGAAAAGCTTGTTCTGTAATTAAATGGTATTTATCACTGGCAGGTCAGCTCCCCTGGGTGAGAGGCACCAGGACTCCGCGGGGAAGGAGGAGGCATCCAGGCGGACAGACAGAAAGGGCCTAGAGCAGACCTGGGGACGCAGGCGGGGCTGGGAGGAAGGGCAGGCTGCAGGTGGCACCCCTGGGAGCATGCGCACGCACTCTGCGCATGCGCACCTCCAGCTCACCCCGATGGGACTGGCAGAAACGCCAAGAGCGTCCTGCACGTTCCTCTAGAAAGCGCCCAAGTCAAAGCTTCCCTGGTCAGCACTGACATGTGAGCTTGAAATGTAGACAGACCTTGGGGCACATCCCTCTCTTCATCTATGAAATGAGAATAAGGGTGCTAACCTCCTGGAGTGGTCACAGCCTTGGAGATAATATGCCACGTCCCATACCTGGCACTGGAGCAATAACCAGTACTGATTTTAACCACGCTGGTCTGAGGAGCAGCCGGTCCTCAGGCAAAGCTAGTGCAGGTTGAGAATGTCCGGCCTGAGATGGACCAGGCTGGGCTTCGAGAACAGAGGGTTCTCAGGCAGCCTTTTGCAAATGTGGGCAAACCTAGCACGGCCATAAGCTGAAGGTGTCTGGCCTGGTGATTTTAAGAGGGTTCTCAAGAGGAAAAAACGTGGATAAGCCCAGGACTAAAGCAAGTCACTAGGTTGGACCTCAGCTCTGATTTCCTCCCGAGCCCGGAGGATCAGAGCCCCAGACGGCATGGCTGGCCTAAAACCCTGCCATCCATGCCTTCAGCTTGGGTTCCAGTACTGACTCTGCCAGGTGCGAGGGCACGGATATGAACAAAATGAACATCCGAGAATGGAATGAAGCGACAGTGGCCGGTGGTGAAGAGGATGAAATTAGACAATTCAGAGAGAGCCCTTAATTTTCCGGAGGCCAAGCCTACAGCCTCCCAGCCCGCACACAGCTCCTTGCTAGTAGGTGGCTCCTTCCCGAAGGCCTTTGGGCCTTCGACTCTAACTCAGGTTCATCTGTGAAATTCTCACACCACGGCCTTGCAGAGTGACAGAAAGATCTGGCAGGGGAATGGTCTGGTTTGGAGAAGGACCCTCCAGAATTGAACTCTGGTCAGTCTGTTTATCAGGACATTGGCCAGCAGGACATTAGAGCATTCCTGAAGCCGCCTCCAGTGAATCCCATTTCAGCAGAGCCTGTTTGATGTTTGTAGGAGCCTGGGGCTCACATGCTGTTAGGAGATGCCTTAAAAATCAACCCAGCCCTCCACCGGGGTGTGCAGAAACACACCAGGACATCCTTCAACATCGGACAGCTGCACCTGGCGCTGCTCCAGCCTCTTCCTCTCCAAAGAAGCTCGAATCCGGGCCCTTTCTGAGCTCCCCCATCTTTATTAGCGTTCCGGAGCAAAGTGTCTGCCGCTCAAGTTATTGAATTTTCACTAAAACTTAAATACAGGCGTGACCCTCCTGTACTTTCATGTTCGAAAAGGTACAGACTTCCAGCTGCCATCTCCTGCCTCTACCCGCATCTTCGCTCATTACAGGCTGCGGTCCAAAACCAATACGAATTAAATAAATGCCCCACTGAGAGCCCCGTTTGGGGAATTGCCTCATTACAGTACAGGTGTGTGGGCTGTCTCCAAACAGCACAGGCATCTTATATTTAATTTTGTATTTTTTTTAAAAAAAAAAAAAGAAAGAAATTAAAATCCAACTAGTGTTCAGGAAGGAAGTGTTTGTATGGGTGAGTGTTTGGTTTCATTTTTCTCACAGTACGCCCTCTTCTTTTATCCCATAATGGCTCTCCTCAGTTAATCTGTCTTGAAACCCTGCAGGTAGAGATGTTTATTGATACAAGCCCTACATGCAACTCAGTTGGCAGAGACCATTGAAAGTGCCTACATAGTACATTTCGCTTGATGTCTACTTATGAATGCAATTCCACTCTCAACATTTCAACAGAAAGAGGTTTTGCCAGATGGGGGATAAGTCTTACGTTATGGATATATGTGGAAGAAAGCATTTGGTTTTCATTCTAAATGACTAATACAGGCTGTCCCAATGATTGTGAGGTGTGTTTTTTTTTTTTTTTCAGGGCAAATCAATTACTTTGCTTTTTAGCAGAGTTTAAGGGGGGGAGGAGAAGAAAAGTTGTGTTTCCTTTTAGAAGATCACTGAGATTTCACAGGAACATTTGTATTTTCATACCAACACGACAAATGACTTCCCTGATTTTACAAAGGCAACTTTCACTGTGGTTCACAACTGAGACATCCTGGGCCTTGAAACCACAAATCCGACTTCCCAGCAGTGGGCGAGTTTGAATCCCTAACGTAACGCCCGCAGACATTTGTTCCCAGGGAATCCACCCTGGATCCAATGTTGGTGGACAGAGAAACAGGGCAGAGCAACTTACACTTCCTTTATGCAGATGGTGGAGAAATCGAGCAGGGAGAGACGAGCACTCCACAAGCCTTTATGGGCCATCTGTGGAACTGGAATAGGAAATCAATGGCTAAGTCCAGACTAGGGCACTGAATTCTTTCAAGTAATCGTTTTTTTTTTTCCTTTCCTCCCATCCCCAGCTCCTCCTCCGTTGAAGACTTAACATCGCCTTGCTCATTTAGAGCATAATTGAGACTCCACTTTTATTTCATCGTCCTTCCCCTTTCATTGATCATGGCTAATTTTCTGGCTCAGTGCCACCCTGGGGGAATGGGTTTACCTAACCCCAGCAAGAGAGCCGGTGGAGTCACCAGGATACAAATGGGTTTGTGCTTTTTCTCACGAACTGTCGGCAGTGTGAGGAACCGACCAGGGACACAGGGATGCCTTCTACGCTCAATCCTTCTACGTCTCTGCCAGCTCACCCAGATGTAAGAAAATATCTGCCCCACCTCCGGAGTGAGCTGGGCATCTCTGAGAATGTGACCCAAGCATCCTCCCCCAAGAAGATAGAAACACCAAGCACAATAAAGGAACTGATCCCTTCCCCCCACAGGTGCAAAAAGAGTGGGTGGCCAAATGCAGCTGTATTTCCAAGTAGCCAGATGTGAAAACAGCACATCTGTCTGCAGTTTCTCTGTTCAAAGTGAAGCATTGATTCTTCACTCATGACTGAGAACATGTGCCAAGGAGATATTCAGACCCACGAAGTCCCATCTCCTTCCTCCAGATGCACCAGGCTGGGGGCAGGGAAAATTTACAAGGTTCATCATGCAGTGAAGCCTTGAACTTAGGCTAAGTGTAAACCCAGAAAGAGTTGGGTAGCCAAACAGAGAGAATCAGAAGAAAACAGTTCCCAACACAGTATCCCAACCTGACATTCTGCCATCCCAGGAGAAGGGGAAAATATAACTGTGAGAAATGTGACAGAACTGACAAAATTATACGACATCAGCTTCACAGATTGTGAACTACAAGTCACACTTCTGTTTGTTCAACAACAGCGTGGAAATTGCAACATTTTCATCAAGATATGCAACAGCGGCAGTGATACCATAGGAAGAGACCTATCAATGAGATGTTCCCTTATCTGCACACCCACACGCACCATTCATTTCATCGTGTACCTGTAACGATGGGATCCTTTTTAACAATTCAAATTCAAAGTTTAATAATCCAAATCAAGCAATGAATTTGAAGATTAGGAGGCAAGTGTGTGCTGGAGTCAATTTGTATCAACTCATAAGAGCCAAATGGTAACTTTTTAGGAAATTGGCAATTTTGTTAATATCATGTTGGTAACAGTGGCCAGCATAGGAATATTTACACCATAGAAATGGGCAAAGGCTGTAACCAGGGCTATTTTTATTTTTCAGAGAGCAGGTTGTTATCCATTTACTAACAACATTAGACATATTATGAGATCGGTCAGCATGATGACTAGATTAAGCTCAGTCTAGAACTCTTTCAATGCCAATAAAACATGGGTGAATTTTGTTAATGTGTTCAGAGTTTACCTCCAACCTGGGGTGACCTAGATAACTTGGCTTCCATATCTTATGTCTGGAATGAAATAGGTATCCATTCAACAAATGCTTTCAAGCTGTCTTGGTGGACAAGAGAGAAAACGTGAACTGGTGTTGGTGCTCTGAGGTGGATGTGTGACTGATTGAATATACGTAAAAGGAGACAGCCACCCTGGTTGCATAATTATAATTGTGGAGAACTTTAATAACGACAATGATGCCTTGACTCTACCTTTGATTTTTATTTGATTCATCTGGGATAAGGCCTGAGCCTCGGGTAGATTAGACTATTTTACCAGGTGATTCTTATAAGCAGCCAGAGTCGAGAACCAGTGACCTAAAAAGAAGTTCCCAGCAGAGGCCATAAGCCCCAGTTCTTCACTCTTTCTTGGTCAATACAAAGTCAGTGGCTTCGATGAGGTTCTCAAGGTTTAGGGAGGCTTGGGACTCATTTGTTAGGTAAACTGAAGTCAAAGTCAAAGGAGATCACCAACAGGCTGGCTAACGACATCTAGAACCAACTAGATCTCAGTATCCGACTTTTCAAAGCAACGCGTTCCCTGCACAGGACCTGTTGGAGTAGAGAGTGAATATACAATCCTAATTATATAGTCCCTGTCTACAAAGCACTCATCGTATCTTAGCTTCTCCGTCACATGTGTATACACATGTACAGATAAGGTTCAGAGAAAGCAAATGGCTTGCCTGAAGTCACCTACATATACAGCACCCCAAAAGACCAGCATTATGCCTTTACCCAGATCCTCTGACCCCTAGATTATTTCTCCATCCTTTTGAGCCCCATGGCTGCCTATCCTGGGTCACAAGATGCTCTAGAGAAGAGACCCTCGTTGGAAAAGGAGCCACGGGACCCTGAAGGATGCTGTCAGCTCAGAATGCCTGTTTTGCCGCTGAGGCTGCTCCCATAACCCCCCCTCCCCAGGGCCTGAGTCCCACCAAGGCACGCCCACTTCCAGAGGCCTTCTCTCCGGAAGGAAATCCTAGTCATCATAAAAGCAAAATAAGGAAATAAAATCTTAGCAGGATTTCATAGATGATATAAAAACTCTACAACCTTGAGTGACAGATACTAAAAAAGAGGTCATTTAGTGAGGAAAAAACTTTCTGAGACTTTCTGTTTTAGAATTGGTCGTCTCAAGAAGCTCTGAGAGTGGTCATACACCATGCCATTGGGTCTAGCTCCCGATGCCAGGCAGTGCCACGAGAGCCTGGGCTGAATGGGCTGCGTGACCTAGGGAGAGTAACTTGGAAGTTCACAGCCAGGAAGCTCACAGAATCATGAGATAGCCCCAAAGACTTGTCTGCCTGACAGCCTCCTCTACGTCCCTCAAGCCTTGGCTCAGCTGTTGCCTCTTCTGGAATCTTTCCATGAACCCCATCAGAGTCGGACCTTCCACGTCCTTTCCAGGCATTCCTGCACATGCTTCTTGTCTGCAGCAGTGTTTCTTGGAATGTGTCCGTGGAGCGTCAGCACTGATCTCAATTGTGGGTATCCTGTTGGAAACAGACTCCTGAGACCCACCCGTAGACCCGCCTTTGGAGAATCTCAGGGGGTGGAGCTTGGATATCTGCATCTTTGATAAGGGCATAGGTGGGAGTGTCATTTCATCTGAGACCTGATGGCAAGTAGGAGCCCATCATGTGAAGATCTGGGGACACCGTGTCCCAGACGGAGAGCAGGAAGACCCGTGGCTCTGCCTTGGCCGTGCTAAGTTTGCGGATGTCCATTAGACATCCAAAGAGAGATGTCAAGTCGACGGTTGTATAGACACGTTTGGGGCTCAGTGGATCCATCGGGCCTGGGCTTGCAAATAAATGAGCCCACATCTGGCCTTAGTGCGGCATGCCTTTGCTCACGCTGTTCCCATGCCAACTGTTCGCTGGCCACTGGGCTCCTCTTTCTTCTCCAAGGCCCAGCCCACATTTCACCTGTCTGCAGAGCGAGCTGTTCTCACCTCTGTTCTCTCAGAGCTCATTGTAAATATTTCCCACATCACAAAATAGTCTGCCTTCCCCCCCGCTGGACCGCCAAATCTCTGAGGCCCCTTGCCTTCCCAGCACCTAACGCAGGGGTCCCCAAACTACAGCCCGCGGGCCACATGCGGCCCCCTGAGGCCATTTATCCGGCCCCCGCCGCACTTCCGGAAGGGGCACCTCTTTCATTGGTGGTCAGTGAGAGGAGCACATTGACCATCTCATTAGCCAAAAGCAGGCCCATAGTTCCCATTGAAATACTGGTCAGTTTGTTGATTTAAATTTACTTGTTCTTCATTTTAAATATTGTATTTGTTCCTGTTTTGTTTTTTTTACTTTAAAATAAGATATGTGCAGTGTGCATAGGGATTTCTTCATAGTTTTTTTTATAGTCCGGCCCTCCAACGGTCTGAGGGACAGTGAACTGGCCCCCTGTGTAAAAAGTTTGGGGACCCCTGACCTAATGGAACACTCGGCACATGGAAAGCGCTCAGTGTCGGCCTTCTTCCTTCAAGGCTTTGGGTTGGCTGCCCTTAAAAGCAGTCATCCACACTTCCACCTCAAGAGCAGAGCGGGTATGATTTCTTTCCATGTTGGAAGTTGATGAATCGGAGGCACCTGAGCCGGCCCTGCCCAAAGTTCCTGTAAGTGGGAGAGCCCACTCTGTCTGATCGCCGCTCTCCCCACGTTGCCTCTGCCCCCCATTCAGCCTTCCCCTCCCTCCCGCTTCCCTCTCCCTCTCCCTCTCCCTCGCAGCCCTCCCCCTCCCTGGCAGGGCTCCCACGCTGCCTGCGCTGCCTCCGCCTCCGCACAGGATGTGCTTCCTGAGGTTCCTGGTCCAGATGGCCTGCGGAAGCTGCTCCTCATAAATCACCGGGCCTCGCAGGGCTGCGCTCAGCCACTTTCTCCTCTCCATCTCCCCAGGCCCCGGTGCGTGGGCCCCGTCTGCCCAGTCAGCAGAACTGGCTCCTCCAGCCCCAGGAGCACGGCTCTGGTCCCTCTCCCCACCAGGACCCGGAGCCGCGTAGCAGATTCCTGGGAGCTGATGAAGGCACTCGCAGAGCATCTTTGAGATGGGCAGAAAGAAGACAGGGAGAGCAGGACTTGAAGCTTTGTCCCTAGGGAAGGCGCAGGTCCAAAGGGCTATCTAATCCACCTGCCGGCCAGGCCCCAGCACCCGCTGGATACTCAGACCCCTCCGCTCCCTCAGCAAGAGGACACGCCGCGGCTAAGGAATGGTTGGCACTGTCGCGTCCTCCCAAGTTTTCCAAATACAGATCAGCAGCTTCAATGACACCGCACCAAGGGACCGACACACTTGGGACAAGTCACTTCCCTTCCATGAACTTTAATAATTTTCTTATTTTTAAATTACAGGTAATAATACCTGCCTCATAGCATTGCTAAGCTGTCAATAGATACTGTTTTAAAGAAAGCAGACGTTAGAGCCTCAGGACATGGTAGGAATATAAATGCAAGCCACCTCAGGGTATTTATTGTATCATTCAGAAATGGGGCACAAGTGGGGACAACAGGACCCTGGCCTGGCTGAAGTTTCCACTAAACCTCCTCCTCCCTTTCCATTCCACTAGCACCATCTCCTTCCTGTCCGTGGAGCGCAGACTGACCTATTGTGTCCTTCCCTGCCTAAAACCTTTCAACGGGTGTGGCAGAGCTGGCTTGCTGCCCATCAAAGGTGCATGTCCTCCTTCCACCATAGGGAGATGTTGGACCATGGCTGCCCAACCAGGATGACATTTCCCAGCTCCTCTTGAACTGAAATGGGACCAGGTGACTCCTTCTCACCAAAGGAACGTGAGCGGAAATGATGTCCGTCTTCCCTCCAGACAGAAGTGTCGAGGAAGGATGGCCTCCACTCCCCTTCTCTTTTCCTACCTGCCAGCTGGGGGAAAAGGCGAGAACAAGGTGGTGGTGGAGCCGCACAGTGGAAATCCCTGGGTGACTCTGTGGAACAGAGCCCAACACTGCCAATCAAGACCTCACTTTGTGGACTTGGGGCCAGGGGTTGGGGAGAGATTACTTCAAGCTAATAGTATTTTAGAATTTACTTGTTACAGCAACTAATATTAACTCAACAAATACAATGGTGTTAAAAGAATCAAAATAACATGAAATAAATCAAGAATAATAAAGATACGTTATGGCTACAATGTAAAAATACCTCGCAGAATTTATAAAGGCACATGCCACTATTTAAATGGGAGGCTTTTCAGCACCACACATCAGTTGAAATAGACTTTGTGCCTTGACCATGCTTTCTTATTTACTTTGGAAGCAATGTTCCCGAGATTTTCTACTAAATATGCCCTGTTGCATCTTGTGACATGACCCCTCCACCCGCTGGTAGCATCAGACCCTGATTTCCATCTGAGCACCCACCCAACCCTCAATTCACAGACTATGGGTTCTGACAGAGGTGGCACATGACCTAAGCCTGGCCCAAGTTCAACATCCACTGTGGGCGCTGATTGGCCTAGGAAGGGGCACGTGACCTGCATGAGTCAAAGCATCAGTGAAGTTGACTATCAAGACTATGTCTGGGTAGGCTGGGACAAACATGGGTACTCTTCTCTGCTAGATCCAGAGCTGGGGAAAGGCTGGCAATGTCTTGTAACCACAAAGGGAGAGCCCAAAGGAGGATGTTGCCAACTTGGCGGAAGAGGACACAAACCAGGTCTTTATCACATCGGACCATCATCTCTTTATTTATGTGAATCAATAAGTTCCCTTCTTTCTAACTCCAACTTAGAATGAATTTTATGACCCTTACAGTCAAAATAAGGGACTCAGATAGACCACCATTTAGAGCTCACCTCTGAAGGATTAGAAACTCCCCAGGGGGAGACACTCTGGCCTGCAAGATAGAATTTGGACCCAATTCTTTCCAGCACCTTCTCCCTCTCCACTCCATTCCCCCATTTCCCCATGAGGTCTTCCCAGTCCCCACACCAATAATGTCAAATTCCCGGAGAGCGGAGAGCCACCTCATACCCCTTCATCCCTGTATTTCTGCTTCCAAAGCCCCTACCCTCCATCTTTCCCCAACTGCCCTTAGTCATCTTTCCAGCCTTCCTCAAATCTCACCTCTTCTGTGAACTCTTCTCTGAAAACTTTTTAATTACTCAAATGCCCTTCCTCTCGCTCTCATTTTCTTTTTGTTCAAATCTGTGTTAGTCTCCACCAAAAGAAACCTAGCTTTAGGAAAAAATAATATCCCAAGAGGCACTGGCCTGGCCCTGGCCTGTTGGCTCAGTGGTAGAGCATCAGCCCACCATGTGGATGTCCCAGGTTTGATTCCCAGTCAGGGCACACAGGAGAAGCAACCATCTGCTTCTCCACCCTCCCCCTTCTTCCTTCTCTCTCTATCTCTCTCTTCTCCTCCCACAGCGATCGGGCTTGGTTGGGGCAAGTGGCCCTGGGTGCTGAGAATGGCTCCATGGTCTCTCCTCAGGCACTAAAGTAACTTGGCTGCTGAACAACAAAGCAACGGCCCCAGACGGGCAGAGCACCACCCCATAGGGGGGCTTGCTGGGTGGATCCCGGTCGGGGCACATGCAGGAGTCTGTCTCTTTGCCTCCCTGCTTTTCACTTTAGAAGCATTGGCCTAGATTCAGCACAATGTTTCACTGAAACCGCTTCAGGAAGGATGACACCACCACAGACTTCCTGGGGAAAGGAGAGTGAAGTCCACCTCAGAAGACCAGAGGGGTACAGAAAGCGGCCATCGCAAACTCCTTCCCAAGGTCTGGGTCTGAGAAACACTCCGGAGAGCTTAATTGCTGAAAAAATAATAATAACACCGAGAGAGAGGAAGCCGGTTGTGCAGCAGGAAGACTGACTCACCCGCCCCTCCAGCCACACTGCCCCTGTGCTGTCCCTCCAGCAACCGGGCACGCTCCCACCTCAAGACCTGTATTTATTGCTCTCTAACAAATTAACCCAATTTGTTGCTGCTTAAAACAATAAACTATTTCTTTTAATCTCACAGAGTTCCTGTGGGTCAGGAATCTGGGAACGGCTTAGCTAGGTGGTTCTGCTTCAAAATGTCTCGTGCGATCATAGTCAAGATGTCCACAAGGCCACCGTCACCTAAAGTCTGAAGGACCTGCTTCCAAGGTGACTTATCCACAACATGACAAGTTAGTGCTGGCTGCTGGCAGGAGGTCTCCGTTCTTCCCCAGGTAGACCTTGCTACAGGGCTGCTTGGATGTCCTTATAACATGGCGGCTGGCTTCCTATTAGACAAATGATCCAGGAAAGAGCAAGACCAAACTATCATCTCTTTCATGACCCCAGTATGGGAGTCACATTGTCTCAATCTCTTATAAGTTACACAGGTCAGCCCTATTCAATGTGGGTGTGGACAAGAGTCACTGGGGACTGTCCTGGGAGTCTGGCTGCCATAGAAACTTTGCGGTTACCATTTTCTGTAAAGCCCAAGGGACAAGACCCACGTGGCGGGTCCCCTTGCAGTGATCTCTTCCCTTCAAGCTCTCGAAAAAGTGCTGGCGGCAGAATTATCCGGGTCACAGGACCGAAATAAACATTATTTAAATAATTTCAGGCTGACAACCTTGGAGGATGGACAGGAAAATTACCCCCCTGGAAAAGGTAAAGATGAGCTCGTCATTGGCTGCACCCAGCAGACGTGTCAGTCACCTCTGTGCGTCCTGGGGGTGCTCACTCTCACCAGGCCCCAGGCTCGAGGTTGAGGAGGAGACAGCAAGGTGCAGGCTCAGAGGAGTGCGACCACAGGCCTATGAGGAAGCACCAGGCCAGGGAGAGGACAGACTCTGGACCACCTGGATTGGAGCCCCATTCCCGCCGCTTACTAGCCGAAAGCCCTGATCATATCTATTCTCACTCCCTGATCACTGGCCATCTGCCGGGCCCTGTGCTTGGTGCCTAATTTGCAAAGTCTCATTTTAACCCCATGAATTATCAGATCCCATAATTTCCCCCATTTTACAGATGAGGCAATGGAGGCTCAGACAGGTGAAGCATAGAACCTAAGGACACACAGCCAGCGAGTAGCAAAGCCTGGACTTAAATTCAGGTCTTCCTGTCTCCCAGGCTCATGCCACATATACCCACCACACAGCCGAAAACCGGAAGTCCGTTTCCGTTTCCATTTCCGAGGCTCCAACCCAGTAGGAAACCCAAGCACCCTCAGTTTCCTTATCTGTAAAATGGGTAAGCATCATGGCTGTCAGGAGAGCCAGATGAGACGGATACACTGGAATAGTAGAGCCCCCCAAGACCTGTCTATCCAGGCCAGCGTGCCTGGGCCCCTCCCGGTTTCTCTGCCTGTTTCCTGCGCCAGAGGCTGGGCCAGCGGCTGTGCCGGCCAGCAGCGTGGAGGAGGCGCGGAAGTGCCTGCACTTTTCCCTCTTGCTGAGCGCGGCAGATCGCAGCGCGCGCCTCCTCTCTTTCTCTGCGTGTTTTTCATGACCTGCTGCCAACAGCTCTTCGCTGGGCGGCTGCCACCATTTACCCAGCGCAGGAAAACTGCCTTTCTTCCCCCGTTTAGGGTCTGGTTTTAATTTCTACAGTATTCTCTTTAATAACAATGCCTAATTAAAACATCTGTTAAAAAGTCTGTAACATTAACTTTACAGGGAGAATTTAATAGAATTATATTGGAATTGCAGGCATTTAACGGGTTTTCTAATTAGGCTTTTCTTTAAAAAAAAAAAGGAGAGAACAAGAAGAAAGAAACATTCCACAAATTAAAATCCAGACACTTTTTTAAAATGATAATGGAGGCTGTGGGTCCAGTGGCTGCAGGGGACAGGCAGAAGCCAGCAGAGAGAGAGGACGCCCGGAGCTAACCCACACTGATGAAATCTCTGGGTGGGGAAAGAAAACGGAGAGGGACCTTGGACCTAATGGCAGCATTGAGCTCGGAGTTCTTTCATTTATAGTCTCAATTATATCCTGAAGCCAACCAGGGAAAGTATTATCAGCCCCACTTTGCTGATGAAGAAACTGAGGCAGAGAAGGAAGTCATTTGTTCAAAATCACACACACACATACACAGCCATGGCCTCCCAGCCCTGCATCAGAAGGGTTTTCTAGAGCCTTCTGTGGGGCCCCTGTCTCTGATGTGGTCACATTATTACATGAGCATGATGGCTGCCTCCTGTGGCCATCTGTGCCCTGCCTCAGGGTCCTTTCAGCAAAGTCCTTGTGGGCTTGATGCCGCTGCCTGCGGTGCCCCGACCCTGGCTGTCTGGCTGGACCCCTTCAACACTACTGTAGAATACAAACCCATCCCGGTGTCGGCTGGGAACTCACAGCCCCGGGGAGGAGTCAAGGAAGAAATATCCAAGGTCATCTTTCCGGTCAAAGTAAAGAATCTGGTCCCTGGGTTGGCAGTGTCAGCCTCACCTGGGAGACCGTTAGAAATGCACATTCTCAGGCCATACCCAGATGTTGTGAATGAGAATCGCTGAGGGAAGGGCCCCTAAACCTTTGTTTAAATAAGCTTTCCTGGTGACTCAAATGATAAAAGTTTAAGAACCACTGATCTCAGACATGGGGAGCCCTTCTGTCCTCTGATACACACCCTAGTTCCTCCCCAGCTCACCTGCCCCAAGGTGCAACCCTGCTCTGTTTGCCACTGACCTTGGTCCAGTCCTTGCCCGAGTGTCAGGAGGTTAACCCTAAGGAGAGCTAATGACCTGAGACTGGCCTGCTAGTTACTGGAAACGAAAGTGGGATTATGGGATTACCGCCTTCAAGTACTAGGAAAGACCAAACCCAGTAACCTTCCTGGAAAGAACCCCCTGTTGCTTCTCAGCCAAAGCCACTCAACCACCACTCAGAAAGGGTACCCAAGGGGTCACAGAGGTGGAAACCAGCCCAGGCCGTTCAAGTGGGGGCTGGGCCCTCTGCTAAGGATTTCAGCAGAAACTCCCAGTTCAAGGAAAGGGAGTTGCCTCCAGCGGTGGTTTGCCAAGCCCAGCACATCCCCATCTGTTTTCAAGTCCCCACCCCACTGACCCAACAGGCATTTATCAACTGCTGCCAGTGGGCCATGCCCTAAGGTGACTGAAAGATGATTCAGACCCAGTCGGGACCCTAACAGATCTCCCAGGTGAGCCGGGCAACATTAGAACAGACAACGCCTATGGCAGGTGAGGGAGGCACACACAGTGTTTGGGGGCCATCCCCTGCGGTGTGAAAATGGTTTGCTCCTGTCCTGATGGACAGGCAGGGGGGTACAATGGATAGATAAGAGATTTAGGAGTCAAACTGAGTTTGAAGCTTGACTCAACTTGCATGCTGGTCACGTGATCTTGGGCAAATGACCTTCCCTAGCTGAGCCTCGGTCTCCTCATCTGCAAATGTCCAAGGCACAGAGTTGGCACCCGGATGGGTCTAACTCTGACTCTGTGAAGGAATCAGAATCTATGGAGGCGGAGATGGTTTTCCGTCCTTCCTCCTCACGGCAGGACCCAGAGCACCTGCTGGAGGGAGAGGGACTCCAGACATGGCACCGGGCAAGGGACAATGGCACCTCTGCTCAAAACAGATCCCGAACACTGTGGTTTCGGGGTGAAGACAGACCTCCAGGTGGAGTGACTCTAGACCACTCAGCTCTGGTTCTGTCCCTTGAGTCTCTCATCCTCCTTAGAGATTTCACTTGGATCCCTCCTCCACCACCAAGCGGGCTCCCAGGCTCCGCGGCCCACTGCCCTGTGTCGCTCCAGTCTGGAGCAGCCAGACCCCCACCTCAGCTCCCACAGCGTACTTAGGAATTCGTATACATCTTTCCTAAACACCAAAGGGGGATGCTGCAAGAGAATGAGAAAACAAGAAGAGAAACTCTGGAACCCTGCTCAACCATGGACGAGCTGTGTGACCTTGAGCAATTTAATTAACCTCTCTGAGTGTTTGTTTCCTCATCCATCAGATGGCGATGAAGATAATATGCCTAACCCTGGAGTTGCTATGGGTGTTAAAGAAGTTAATATTTGTGACGTACTTAGAATAGGGGCCAGCACACAGCAAATGCTATTGAAGCATTTGTTCAATTAATAATAAATGAAGGCGTGAACCCAGTCTAGCTCCCAGTTCTGAAAGATCAGAGATTACAGGTTCTGAGATCTACTAGGCTTCTCTCAGCCCCATGTTTGTGCCAGATTCTAAGAACTGGCTGCCCCTCGCTGGTGGTAGCACCCGCCACCCTTCCACACATAGCCAGACACTCACGTGGGCCTGTGCAAGACCCTTGTGGGAGGGAAGCGGGCAGCCCCTGCCTGGGCCCCTGTGACTGCTTCCAGAGGGCTGGGATTCACAGTTCAGCGCGTGGGCAGTGTCACTTGGATGATCCCCTATGTGATGGCTTCCTCTGTTCAATTACTAGTAAAATTCATCAGATGGAACTGAGAGGTTTAAACACCAGTAATTGTGGTGCAAAACGCTCTGTAATTGGTCTCTCAAATGAAAGTGTGGAGAGCGCGGTTGAAAATGAAGTCGCCTTGTCCCTGAACAGTTCAAGAGTGATGGCTCAGATATGCCCCCCAGAGTCAGTTGGTCTCCCCCCTACACCATGCCGGAGACCCCCTCTCACTGGACCCCCCTGGGCGGGGACGTCTCAGGTCTCTCTCCCTGCCTGGGCTGGAGCGCAGGGGTGGGGTCAGGTATGCTGAGACTCTCCTACAGATCCACTACCACCCTGATCATCCTTGGAACCTCAGGCCTGTGGACGCCAGGGAAACCCAGCAGGCCTGCTCGGGTGGCACGTTATTCCGTTAGATGCGTATGTCACACCTCTGGTCCTTTGCTCCTACGGCCCTTCGGCCCAGATTCTACTCCCACCCACACTGGCTTCTCATTTGCCCTATTCGGTGGAGCCTTCTTTCCCTTCTGCAGAGAGCGTTAGCGAGTTCTGCCTTCGGTCACAGTCCGGACACTACAGCCCCTTCTCCTGCTACCAACAGTACTTGGCTGCTAAGAAGGGGCAGACTTTTAGTCAAAAGCTGGTGGCAGAATTCCTCCGTGGTCATTTGTCTGCCAACATGGTGCCAAGAGCCCTCCCATCCCTAAACCCACCTGCCACTCCTCCCACCGGGGAGGGGCATCTATGTTCCCTCCGCTTGAATCTGGGCCGGTCTTGGCGCTTGTGTCAGCCAATAGGGTGTGCTGGAAATGGCAATGCGCCAGTTCCAGGTTAGGAAATCTCTGTCACCAATCACTTGCTCGGTCTGGCTCTCTCAGTGCTTGTACTGGTTCAGTTGATCCTCACAACCTCCCCCTTTCACAGGTGGGCACACCGAGGCTTGGAGAAGCTACCTGACTAAGGTCGCCCAGTTAGCAGAAGGCAGAGGCTAGATTTGAACCCAGAATGTCTGGCTCCTGGGTTGCTGCTGTGTGTGAATGAGAGACTCAGCCTTTCTTATTTAAATATCAGAACAAATCCACAGGCCGGAGCACCCGAGAAATGCAGGCAGCCACAACCCAATCACAAGCCTGTTGACGGGGAGCTTCCCGGGTGCCCGGAATGCATTCTCCTGACACGTGATCTTATTTAACCCTCACGACGACTTCAGGGAACACATTGTTCTCATTCCCTTTATTTTACAGATGACAAAATCAAGACCCAGGGAAGTTCATTCATTTGCCCAGAATCACCCAGCTGCGAAGAAGTGGAGCCCGGTTGAACCTTGGATCGGAACCAGTTCCCTACATGTACATTTGTACCCAGGGAGCTTGTTGAAAGTCAGTGGTTCCGGGCTGAGGCCGGAGATACAGCGTTGTTACTACCTTTCCTGTTGTTGTTGTTTTGTTGTATTAACCGAGGCCGCCTTAAAGAGAGAAACACGGCTCCCCCGTGGTGCCCATGTGAGAGGGGCTGCCCGGGGGGTTCTCTACCACGATTTGATGGGAGGCCGGAGGGGGAAGGCGAGGCGAGACACAGAGGCTGCCCCTTCCTGCCCACCCACCTGGGACCACACCTCGCATCCTCACAGTTCCAGTATTGTTACCACCACTGCAAATATTCACATTGCCAGTATTTTTATTCCCATTATCACAGTCCACAGCAGGAGCGTCCAAGTGGTGAAGTAGCCAGCCAAGAGACACCCGGCCCCGGGCACCCATCCAGCACCACGTCCTGCTCTCCCGGCCCGTGGAGGAGCTGGGGCTCGCGGGTTCTCACCCCCTCCCCGGGTCCCGGGCCAAGCCGGGAGCCAGGAAAGCACACTCCAGGAAACGCGTGGTTTTCGCCCCCCCCCCCCCCGGGCCCTGCCATGGACCACAGCCCCTGTCCTTCCTTAGCGCTGAGGTCCCCACTTCTCCCCTCCACGTGGGGCGACGCAGGTGGTCCGAGGCTGGGGAGGCTGAGCCAGCACAGGGGCCCACGCAAGGTGGGGGCTGTGTCACCGCAGGCTGAGAACACACAGACACACAGGCACAGGCACACGCTTTCCCATGAGAATCCAGCCCGGCCACTGCCCCATGCGTGCTTCAGCCAGGACCACCCCAACACCAACTTTCTCAGGAAACCTGGACGGGCCTGGGACTCAGGAGTTGGCATGAGACAACTAGAGGTCTCCAAGGAAGGAGAGAGGGGAAAAAATAGTTTGTGGACAGAGTCTGAAACTTCTGCTGATCCCAGCAGCCCAAGGGCCTCCTGCTCCTCCAGAACCCAGGGTAGGATCTTGTAGAAACGGACCCCTGGAAAGAGAGGGCTGACAGGCTGAAGTCAGAGACAACACAGGCCAGAGAGCCCCCAGATTGGGAGAGACATCAGAACGGAGAGACACAGAGGCCGAGCATGACTTCATGGAGAAAAGAGGTTGGGGTGGGGAGCTCCAGGCAAGATGGGCACAGGAGAGGGCAGAGGGGCAGAGGGGCAGAGGCTGGCCATTCCAGTCCCGCCCAAACCCTCAGCTCAACAGGAACAGAATTCTGGCCTCTGGACCCCAGGGTCATCAATACTTTCTGATGACTCCAACCAAACTGACAAGAAGCTGAGGGATGAGCCACTTGTCAATCAAGTGATGGTACTTGTAGAACCAGGGACACAGTGCCCACTAAGTGCCCACTAAGCCCTCGGTTCCAGGAAGCCATGGCTCTCTCACATTATTATCCATGGCTTTTAGGGAGTGGCCAAAGCTTGCAGCCAAGGAAATTATGAGATACCCTAAAAAGCCTGCCAGGAGCAAGCGCGGGCCAGAGCATAGGTGGTCAGCTCTGCAGGGTGGGGTGGCGGTCCAGAGGGCCCTGGAACGCCAGGGATGTCCTTCCCAGCCCTTTCCTTCTGTCTCCCCCACCACCCAGACCTGGGAATCTGGCAGCTTCTCCCTGGCCGGAGGCAGAGCTCAGGGCACTTCCTCAGGAAATGAGGCCCCGTGGAAACCAGGACACACGGTGGCGTGGTGGTTTTGTGGGCCCCAGCAGCTCTTTTTCTCTGCCACTCAAAACACTTCCTAACCAAACGCCCTCTGAACGCTTCCCCGGATGTCCGCTCTGACCTGCTCTTTACTGTTGAGTAGGCAGAAGAATTCTCTATCGAGCCCATTTCTCCCCATTGGCTCTGTGACATCCCAATCCTTCCAGCCTGGTCACCGTGCCGGGGGCTTCATGCCTGTTCTGAAAGGCAAAATGGGTCTTGGCACAGGTCACAGGCTCAGCACCCACCAATAACCTGCAAGGGAACCCAGGGCAAACAGACCCTCAGGGGCAGCTCTTCCCCACACCTGCTGGCTGGGGCCCGCCTGGCATCCCCCGCCCCACTGGCTGGACTCAGCATCCACTCCACAATGAGCTGCCCCACCAGTCAGAGCCAGGTGACCCTGGAGGAGATCTGGGATGGTTAAATGCCCTGCACCATGAGTGGAGAGAGTGAATGAAGTCCACACACCCTCCTCTTGTCACCACTACCCCCCCACGCACCATCATCATCATTTATTAAGCATTTATTTACTACGGGCCAGGCACTGCGGTTAGCTCTTTTCATGAATCCGCTCAAAGTCTTTTCATCCCTGCAACTATCTTATGAATTCAGAATTATTATTATCCATCTTGTATCCACGGAGAAACAGTGGCACAGAGAAGCTGAGCCACTTGCTCATAGTCTCACAGCAGACTAGCAGCAGCAGAACCAAGATTTCAACTCAGGACATCTGACTCCAGAGCTCTCCTGTCCTGCCACATCACCATAATGACACTCCTTCATGGGAACACAGCCCTTTACAGGTCATTCTCTGAACGTCCCACCATGAGCCAGTGAGGCAGGAGGTGTGGGGGAACTCCCTATTTACAGAAGAGCAAACTGAGGTGCAAAGACTGGTGGGCATCAGAGCGGGCACTCAACAGCGACCTGTAGATCCCAGATCCAGAGCTCCAGCCCAGGCCTTGCTGCCCTGTACTGTGTGATGGGTCTTGTGGTCGAGTCCAGGTCCCCAGTCTTTGAGGACAGAGCTGGCAGCCATGGAGCCAGCCCCTCCTGATCTCTTCCTGCCTGAGACACCTGGCCCAAGCCCCCGCTCCCCAAGTCCCCGATGTTTTGCCCGCCCGGCGCCCGGCTGGCACCCAGCACACTGCAGCCGTGGTCTTCTGAAGCGGGTTTCTGCTTGTTCAGCATCCAGCAGATTAGAGGCAGAGCTGGGAGAGGGGCACCTCCCTGCCACAGTGTCTGCAGGGCTGTCAGGAGGGGGATGGACCGGCCAGGTGGGAGAGGGGTTACAGAGAGGCTGCCCACCCCACTGAGCTTCCAACTGATGGTCTCTTTCAACATAGCAGAGATCCGAAATACAAGTGCAAAGAAGGCTCGCAGGGGCTTCAGTGGGGTCCGGATCCGGCCACCTGGGAGGACTGGAGGGCGGGGAAGCCAGGCAACAGGAGAGCAGGAGGCAGCAGAAGGTGCCGGAGTCTGCAGCAGACTAGGGCAGAGGTGCAGGCTCCTGAACGGGGGGCAGTTTAGGGCCAAGTCCCCCCTGCCCCTTACTCCCTGCTGCTGACAGCGACAGCCGGAGCCTCTTCGGAGACGCAGTCCTCCAACGACCTACAGGGAAGCACATAGTGGAGAAATGGAGCAGAAAGCAGAGGTGGTGACAACCAAGATCACCTATGGTGACAACTGGACCAACTGCAACCCCCACCACCACCACCCAGCTCCACGTATTTCAAAAAGAGTTTGTCTAACAATACCCTAAAAGTTTTAAGTAATCATTCATTCATTCATTCATTTCCAGTTTTAACTAGTCATAACTATCCAGAGTTCTCTAGCCAGCAGGGTGACCAACCCCAGTGCTTTAGATAGCTTGGGTGGCCCGATGGCTGCTTGTTGTAACATTAAATAGAGTTTGAGAACACTTCCTGGCTGGTCTGTGGCTGGATCTGCCTGGTTCAGGGCTATTTCCCCAGGGAACTGGGCACATGAGGAACCTCAGTAACTATTTGTGGAACGGATGAATGGATGAATGAATGAATGAATGAATGATCGTTCTCCAGGAAGATCTTCCTAATCATCTCAGGGTCTGGGAACTGCAGACTCTTTGCTCTTGCCAATGCAGGCTCTTCCTTACATCTTAAGGGCAACCCCATCCTTCGCCCAGGAGTTCTCAGCAAAACCCATTATGAGTCTACAGTGTCATTGATGCCACCATGGCCACAGAGAGGCACACGGGTACACACACACACACACACAATATGGCTGGGTGCACTTGCATAGGACACACACACACACACACACACACACACCAGAAGCAGCGCCGAGGGCTGCCAAACCAGTAGTAGCAGAGCTGCTGCTCCCAATTAAAATCAGAGTGTAAAAGGGAAGGGAATGTATCTGCCGAACCACAAAGCCACAGAGAGGTCATTGAAACAGCCTCTAAGCTTGTTTACAAAAATATGCAATTATGTATTAACTACTCTGCGATAATTACACTGAGCCCTTGTTTTTTAAAGTCCTCACTGTTAACTCTTTAGAGTCAGGAAGGAAACTGGATCATGAGGTCCCCTAAGCAAACACGTCTAGCACAGACCCAGGCACGTGGAAGCCCCTGCGTACCCTGGTGGTTCAGATTCTAACAGGAACTCCTCTCCACGAACTGTGTGCTCTGCAATGCCCGAGCAAGGCCCCGTGTTACAGCAAGGCTTATGGGACCAAGTAACTCTTCTTTGGGCAAACTGTTGGCTCATCTGCCCACCGAAGGTCCCAACAGCCCAGGAAAAGAGGGTGCCAGAAGGTACCAGGAGGACTCTGAGAAAGAGTCCCTTCAGAATAACAGCCTTAGCCAGCTCTGGGTCTGGCAGGATACCAGTTCTTTACAAAGAAAAATAAACAACTTTGTCCCCGAGATGAAGTTACTTTATTTTCTTTATTCACATTTCCTGGCTATTCTCCTGGTCCTGCCTGTTTGGGAGGTCCTAGGGAATTACTAACTCATCAGGCCAAGTAGGAGCAAGAAATAAGACCTTCTTGAGTTTCTACTGTTTCCCAGGAATCATGATAGAGCACATCTAAGATCATAGCATCTAAGCCTCAGTTTCCTCATCGCTAACACTGGAAGAAGGAAAGTAACTTTCTCATGGGGTAGTTAGGAAGATTAAATGAGATCTTGCAGGGAAAGCCCCTAACACAGCACCTGACACTTTATTGAGTGATATATATATATATCACTCAATAAATGTCAGCTGTAATCATTATTTATAATTCTCACGACAACAAAAATAATATCTAGGTAAAGGCTCAGAGAGGTTAAGTAACTTGCCCAAGGACACACAGCTAGTAAGTAGCAAAGCTGGGGTTCAAACCCAGGCAGCCAGAGGACCACCACTTTATGCTTCTTCCACCTGTTAAGTGTACAATCATTGGCTTCCTATTACCCTCCAGAGACCTAAGCCCAGGCCAGAGGTGTTGGAATTTTTCCATGGTGGATGATTAAGAGCACATGAATAAATAAATGCACAAGATCAGAAACTTTCCAAAGCCAAATAGTACACCGAGACTCAAATCTCAGTCCGCTTTTTTTCCAAGCTCTCCCCTCCGAACCAGGCAAATGAGGTCACTGTCGGTCCACCGTGGTTTGGCAGAGCTTGGGCCACGAGCTGCCACGTACTCGCTGCGTGGCCTTACTTAGTCTCTCGGTGTCTCAGTTTTCCCATCTGTCGAGTGAGGATGGAACTGAACCTACCAGGTCACTGTGAGAAATAACAAACTACATGAGAAGTGCCAGCGACGTTCTAAGGGCTCCAGAAAGTTTAGTTTGATCTGGTTTAGGTTTGGGGGGAGGGGTTACTTTTGTTTTATTTCCTTGTCAGGTCACAGAAGCCAAACCCACTGCTTGCTGGGTAGCCACCTCAACACGCCTGATGTTTGTTTGCCTTACAACAAAGACCTCCCCTGGGCAGAGGACCCACAGGCGTTCCAGGGAGCGGGTCGAGGCGGTGGCTCGCCCCTTCTCAGCCTGCCCTTTCCAAGCGTCCTTGTTTTCTCTCCCCTCCCCACCCTGCTGCCCCATTTTTGACACACGCCAAGACCTTTCCTCTCCAGGCCCAGGGCACGAACCCTGCACTTCCGAAGGAAGCAGGCGCTGAATAGATTTAGCAGGTTCTGATACATGTCGCGTTTATTTTGGTGCCGATGGAGCCACTGCATTTTAATGAAGGCCCCGCCCCACCCTCCCGCCCCGGCCCCAGATGTTGCTGGTGGGAGACCACACGTTCTGCTGCCACCTCGCAGAGGAGGTTCAATAAACAGGCGCTGGGAGGTGATGCCAGGTGGGGCCCGCCAGCTCCCTCCTGGCACGGGGACGCTGTTTCCAGGGCCTCGCTTTGCCAGCCAGGACCTCTCAAGCCTCTTTTCCAACCTCAGTTTCCCCACCTGAGGCTGGGCGCCGTGGAGATGCCCCAGGCCTGTTTGCTGATTCTCACTGACGCCTAAGGTCCAGGCCCAGGGAGCAGCCTGGGAATGCCTGGCTGGGGGAGCCAGTGGCATGCAAGAGGCCAGAGTGGGCGGCTGAGCTGGCAATGTTCCCAGGGTGACCAGTAAGAGCCACGGATTGGGCCCCTTATCCCAAAGGCCCCACCCAGGAGCGGACCCTGGCCTGGGAGGGAGGACAGAGCTGGGAAAGATAGGGCCAGTAACACGATCCTCCTTTCATCTCAGCCCCAAGTGGCTGAGGGAGATGACAAAGGACCACAGACCCGGCCCCCAGCATCCCCCCCACCCTCCCAACTGCCCCCGCTGTAGCCGACTTCAAACACCCCCGGGCTGGAGACCTCTGAGGTGATGGATGGGCGTTAGGCGGCAGCCCCCCGAGAGTCACTCCCACACGCCCTGTACTATCAAATCCGCCCTTTCTCTGCATTCTGCTGAGCCTAGGTGCTCTCTGGGTTCCTATTGTCAGTGGGTTTTGTGCTCCAGAAGCTTCTTTTTTTTTTTTTTTTTTTTTTGTCATAATCATGAACCAAAGCCTGCATGAAAACCACTAAGGTGGAGGCAGAGGGAGGAAGTGTGAGGGGAGAGGCAGACGCTGGGGAACGATGCCTCGTGTCCCCGCGGGAAACCAGATGTCAGGGCTGGGGTCGCCCGGAAGCAGACCCTGCTGAGACGAGGGTTGGAAGGCAAGCAATGTGTTTAGGAGGTGATCCGCGCAAGCTCCACAGAGGGGGGGATGCACATAAAGGTGCATGGTGGAGAAAGTTGCCACTGTGGGAACTCTGGGGGGCCAGCGTCACCCATGCACCGCTCAGTTATTCCGCCTGAGGAGCAAGAGACCCGGGTACTGACACCCAGCTCCCATCCATCACCGGCTGCAGGTCCCTCCCAGGGCATTAACTCCGCCCTCTAGCAAGCTGCAAAACAGCCTCAAGAGGTGGCCAGGACGCCAGTTATTTTGTTCATCTTAGAAGTAACGTCACTGAGGCTCAGAGAGGCAGAGAGCAGGACCCACTATCATATCACCACATTACAGAAGGAGAGGAGACAAATTAGAACCATTTTACGGTCACCCAATGCTCACAAAAGGAACTGAGGACCAATAAAACGTAAGGACCAAAGAAACAAAATTGCTTAAAGGAGGAAATCAGCACTTCAAACCACCAAAAACGAGAGCAAAGGGCCCAAAGCAGCTCTGTTCCCACATTCTGTACCTAGAAATGGCAAAATCAAATCAGAAATACAGGGAGATGCTAATTTTTTTAAAAAAAAATACATTCACTTTATTTTTCTGATAATTAAGTGATGCATAATCATTGTGGAAGATTAGAATATAGAGAAAACGTGTCACGGATAATAAAAATCACATATAACTCCACCAGGAGATTTTTCTCCTATTCTTTTCCTGATCATTATATATATATATATATATATATATTTATATAACATATGAATTCTCCCTAACATTGGGATGATGACATGGACACAACCTTATTGGCTTCTTTTGCCATTTAACGACACATCACAAATACTTCATTCCTGTCATTAGTTATGAGTCTATATTAATTTAACAGTGTTGGCACAGTTTCCATTATGTGGGCATCATATTCAGTTTTTTCAAACCCCCATTGCTGGACAGTTAGATTATTCCCCAATTTTCACTATTCTCTATAACCAAGAAGTGAATATTCTTCTACAAACACTGCTCCTTAGAATGAGTTTCTGAGAGCCAGGTTACTGGGTCAAAGGATCTGACTATTTCTAGGGTTTATGATCAGAAGAATCTCACCCTCGTGAAGCAGATAGTCTGGGCCTGTACTGTTCAAAATACCGTGGCCACTGGCCATATACAACTACTTCCAGCTAAATCGATTAAAACGCAACCCAATTCAAAACTCGGTTTCTCGGTCTCACTGGCCACATTTCAAGTGCTCAGTAACCACATGGGTTGGCGGTGGCCACACTGGACAGCACAGATAGAGAACATTTCCACCACTCTGGAAAGTTCTACCGGACAGTGCCGCTCTAAGCCATAGAGAGGACAAAAGGCAATGCATGGGGTAAGCGAGTCAAGTGTTGGAGGGAGAAAAAGATAAGGCCGAGCGAAACGGGGAGGCTGGGGATTCTGGGGTGAGGAGGGTTTGCCGTTTGGGTGAGTGAGAGCCAGGAAGAGAGGAAACAGACCACGTGGTCCACCTGAGGGAAGACGCATCCAGGCAAAGGGACCAGGAAGGGCAGAGGCTCTGCGGTAACGGTGTGCCCGGCGGGTTCAGGAAAGAGCACAGGGGACTAGCATGGCTGGAGTAGAGTAAGAAGGTTAGTCAGAGATAGAAGATGACACTGTCTGACAGAGGTCACTCTGCAAGGTCACATCATAGGGCCTTACAAAGTTATGACAAGGGCTTTGGCTTTTACTCTGGGTGAGATGCAGAACCACTGCAGGGATTTGAGTAGAAAGAAGAAACTATCTGATATTTTTCTAAAAGCAGTCTGTCAGACCCTGGCCAGCTGGCTCAGTGGTAGAGTGTCAGTCCGGTGTGTGGATGTCCTGGGTTTGATTCCCAGCCAGGGCACACAGGAGAAGCACCCATCTGCTTCTCCATTCTTCCCCCTCTCCTTCCTCTCTCTCTCTCTCTCTCTTCCCCTCCCGCAGCCAGAACTCCATTGGAGCAAAGTTGGCCCGGGCGCTGAGGATGGCTCTATGGCCTCTGCCCCAGGTGCTAGAGTGGCTCTGGATGCAACAGAGTGACGCCCCGGATGGGCAGAGCATCGCCCCCTGGTGGGCATGCTGGGTGGATCCCGGTCGGGCACATGCAGGAGTCTGTCTCTCTACCTCCCTGCTTCTCACTTCAGAAAAATAAAATTAAAAAAAGCACTTTGTCTGCTTACTTGAGGCTAGATTGTGGGGAGGTTGGGAGGCATGGGGGACAAGAGAGCAGGAGCTAGGAGACCAGCGAGGGGAGTGATGCAGAAACCTGGGGGAGAGATGTGGTGGCTGGAGCCCGGGTGATGGAGGCCGTGAACAGTGACTGCCTTCTGCATGGAGCCCGGGGCGGGAGCCCACGGGACGTGCAGGTAGAACTGCAAACTATTCTAAGTGCTACAGGGCCGATGTGTGTCACCCTTGATTCCAGAGAGGCAGCCTCCCTCAGAAAGCAACTTGGAGCCAAGCTGGGAGATCGCAGTAGCAGTTAATTTGGTGATGATTTTACAGATTCCTTGTCCAGTCATCAACAGCCTCCTGACAACAAGAAGGGGACGGGGCGGGGGGGGGGGGGGGCAGTGAGTGGGGGCGGTTGCCTCCTGGGGAAAAGGAGAAACTTCACTGCAAAAAGCTGGAAACAGCCCCAAGAGCCGTGTTTTGTTCTGTGTGTATCTGCCACCCGAACAGCTCTTGCTGTGATGAGGCCTGTTTGTCATAGATCAGTTAGCGGGTAGATTGCTTTGGCTGGAAATGGAGATCTAGACAATGCCAGCGCCCATAATGGGGCCCCCGCACGCTGCCAGGAGCTCATCAGGGTTCGGCAATGACTCTGCCGTGCCGATTGAAGTGCGAACATTTGGGAGTTATTACTCAAAGCTTGTCTCCGCAATTAGATGATTGCATAACCTTAATATGATCAATCTTGCCGGATGTGAATTGTGCAGCTGTAACCACAAAATAAGGTGGCATTTCTGTTTTCTTGTTGAACGCAAACATAATATATGCGCTAGTCAGAATGTTATAACGGCCGCGTTGGGTGAGAAAGAGCTTTGTCAGTTAGAAGATGCAGTTGAGACGAAAATATATACATGTGTGTACGTGTCTGTGCGCGGTACCCGTGCTTAAAGAGACAGTCCCTGTGTCAGGCTTCGCCCTGGGGAATACTGCTCTGCGGTTTTGCTTCTCTGCTCTTTCCCTTTTGTGCGCGTTGATTTTCAGGCCAGGAAGTTGGGGAACCTGGTGCCCCTCTCTGGAGCTCTCCCGGGACAACACAGCTTTGCTCCGACACATTTGAGAGTCACGGGGAATCAGCAGGATATTCATCAGAAATGGCAAACCACACCCCGTTCATCAAGCCTCATTGTTCCGTGAGGACTCAGGCTTTTCTGATGCGAGATCCTTGCAGGAATCCTAGCCCATCCCCCCCCCCCCGAAGGCCCAGCTCGAGGGCCTACAGGGACACAGCCCTCAAATGCCCCCTCTCCACCTCACCGGCTCATGGTGTCCCAAAGGAGCCCAGGCAGATGGGGAGACCAGTGTCCGTGATCTTGTCAAAGGAACATAACTGGAGCCCCTGCCACGTGAAGCAGGCTGGAGCTGCAGTGCCGAGTCATAGGCCTCAAATCTTGGAATATTAAAACGAGGCAAAATAACCTTTGGACCGGGCCTAGGACAACACTGTGTCCCCAAGCGCTGTTTACAAAGATAAGACAGCGTTTATTATGACTACTGGACTGATGTCTTCTGCACTAAAAATTAAAAACGTTGCTTAGAATCAATGCCATCACTAGGTTATGTTACCGGTGCTGACAGAAACCCCTTCCTTCTGTTGATGTCATCGTCCCCCTGCCCCTTGGCACAGGTGCCCGTTGCCTCCGTCTCCAGATCAGAACCCGCTTGGGCCTCTGCCTGCATCAGGGCATCCTGAGGAACTACGCTTATTGATCTCAGTAATGCTTGTTGCCTCTCAACTTTGAAAGGCCTTTTTATTTTTAAGTTAACATATTTAAAACTAAAGCAGTATGATGGGATGTCAGGAGATGAAACCTGGTGGTCAAATAAGTGTGTGTGTCTGTGTGTGCGCGTGTGCGTGCATGTGTGTGCACGTGTGTGTGTGCATGCGTGTGTGCATGCACGTGCGTGTTCGTGCGTGCGTGCGTGTGTGTCTGTGTGCGCGCGTGTGTGTGCATGTGTGTGCATGCACTGCGTGTGCGTGCGTGTGTGCGTGTGTGTGTGCGTGTGTGCGTGTGTGTGCGTGCGTGTGTGAAAGAGAGAGTTCAGAGACAGAAATAGAGAAACTGAACAACATCCGACCTGGGCTGTGACTCCATCGCGAGAACTGACGACAGAGCCAGGTGTCTTGGGCTGAGCTCCAGGGGGCGGACCCTAAGGTAGAGATGAGCATGCAGGAGGTATATTACGTAGTGTCCTTGGCACCAACGCCCATAGGGAAGAAGGGAAAGCAACAGGGGGTGCAGAGGGAGCAATGGGCGGCAGTGCGCCTTATTCTGTGGCCTCTGCTGACCCCACGGGAGCTCTGAAGCTAGGACAAGCCTTCAGAGCTGTTCTAAGTTGGGTTGCAAAGGAGCCCAGCCTTTTATATTCTGTGCTGACCAGCCACTAGCAGTAGGTGCCCTGGGGAGGGGCATGACCTTGAATGACATGGCTTGCTTCAGTCGGGGTAATTCCTCAAAGAAGGCTGACAGGTGAGAACTGGCCGCGGACCACCTCCCCAGCAGTGGGGGGGCTCATGCCTTCAGTCCTGAGTAGGGGTCCGGGCAGTGTGGAAGAACATCACCAATACAGAGTGAAGACGTTGAGAGTCACGAGCATTAAAACTGGGTGAAAGCCAGAGAATGTCCTGAGGGGAGTAGAATCAGGTGCCGGCCAGGAGGCAGGTGTTAAAGCTGGTTTCCAAGACAGAGGCAGGCTCAGGTGTGGGTTCAAGTCCCACATCCCCCCTAAAACCACCATCTATCTTAGATCTTTTCCAAATGGCCAAGCTGGGTGAAAGCAAAAGTCTAGGTGGCAGGTGCCTGAGCAGGAGGGACCCCACACAACCAGCATGATCGTGTGAGAGCGCCCGGCACCTGTGGAGCTCCACGCTGAACACCGTCAGGGTGCTGTCCCTGCCCATCTTCAAGATGGGCTTAGGAGCCAGAAACCTCACAGGGAGCCACTTCAGTCAGAGGCATGGATGGGCTCCCCGCTAATCAGTGAGTCCTTAACTTCCACCTCCAGCCTGTGCCTCTCTCCCGAGCTCCAGATCCACGGGCTCATTTCCCTATGGACACCTCTGCTTGGACATCCACAGGACACTCAAGGTCACAACCTAAATGGCCCTTATCTTCCAGCTCAAACCTGGGTGTCCTCCTCTGTTCTGCATTTCACGGAACCCAACCAGTTGAAATGGGCTGGACACGTCATCCTGGACCCCTGGTTCCCCATCACACCCTCACATCCAACGGGTCCTGTGGGCTCCGCCTCCTTCCTAGGTCTGGAATCCATCCGCCTCTCTCCACACCATTACTCCACCTTGGTTTCAGCCCCCGTCTCCAGGAAGCCGT
Organism: Saccopteryx bilineata; assembly: GCF_036850765.1. Lineage (NCBI taxonomy): Eukaryota > Metazoa > Chordata > Mammalia > Chiroptera > Emballonuridae > Saccopteryx > Saccopteryx bilineata. The sequence continues at coordinate 198,348,664 of NC_089495.1, read as the reverse complement.
TCTCCTTGTCAGGTCTTCCTGATTCCAAATGGACTGGCCCCTCCAGTGCCCTCCCTGGGCACACACGCAAGGTCTTCCTAAAACCTGAATCTGATCACAACTCTCCTCGACTTAAAACCCGTCTACATCGGCCCCTTGTCTTCAGGATAAAGTCTGCATGTCTCCCCACGGTGAAAACTTCCTGGTCTTCTTATGGCTCCTGTCCCTCTCTGAAGCCACATCTCTAGACTCATTCATTCATTCATTCTCTCTCTCTCTCTCTCTCTCTCTCTCTCTCTCCTGCTCACACACCCCTACACATGCATTAACACTCCATGTTTGTGCCGTCCAATGCAGTAACCGTGAGCCTTACATAGCTACTGGGCATTTAGGAATGTCCCTAATCCAAATTGAAATGTGTGTAAGTATAAAATAAAAGAGATTTTGAACACTTCATATGAAAAGAATGTAAGATAGCTCACTGATAAGTTCACATTAATTATGTGTTCAAATGATACTATTTTGGTTAATTAACATTAATATTTAGTTCATGGATTAGCTTCACCTATTATGTTTCACTTTTTTTAATGTGGCTACTAGACCATTTTAAATCACACGTGTGGACTGCGTCCTGTTTTCATTTCGACAGAGCTGCTCTGGGCCCTCGCGATAACAGGACACCAACACCCAGGAGTTTTCTTAGCTCAGAGGTCTGGGAATATGCCCTGTCTAAGAATTTAAACTGACCTAAAGGAAAGAAAATGACCATTTCAGAGTTTAGCCTCTGGCCATACAAGGTAATTAAGAGGTAGCCACGAGTGAGGGCTCCGGGTAGTATTCAGCCCTGAGCTGGCTACAGGCAGATGCACCAAGAGGCTTGCACAGTTCTGCATAAAATCGCCAAGGACTGTCTGTCTCCATGTGAGCTGGGGAACTGGGCAGAGTGAACCACAGTGAGGGAGAACCCAGCCAGGTCTGTCTCTGAGAATTATTTCTTCGGGTAGATGAGTGTTATGTGGTATGGGGTCGGACTGCATTTTGGGGAAGGGAATCAACCCCCACCGGTTAAAGGGATGAGGATGTTTTCCAAACACGGGGAGTAGCCAATACTGGGCTCCAGAGAGGATGAGAGAGAATGGCTCTTCCTCCCCGAGAAAAGGAAGAACGGACCAGCAGAGAGGGAGCAAGGCTAAGAACCCTCTCCTGATTCCTCCCACGGTTGGCATTCCTGTCCAGACCCGCTGAACAGGCATCCTGTATGGAGTATTGAGTATTTTCTCCTGTGTTGTCATTTCCATCGGGTACCACCAACAGTAATGCCTGCCACACGCTAACAGACTGGCATGGTGGCAGTGGGGGGGGGGGGGCAGAAGAGGAAAGTGTGATCTACCTGTCATAACGAGCAACCTCACATTGATGGGGCCAGACCTCCCAGGACTCTGGGGATGAGCTGGGGTCCACAGTGGTGCGGGGAGCAGCCAGGAGGAGCACTGCGCAGGGAGCTGCACACGTATGAGAGCTTCAGGAGCAGCTGCGGAGCACCCTGCTTTCCCAGTCCGCCTGGGAGGAAGACCGTCCTGGATGGGAGACTTGCTCTTATCCCATCTTGCTTCCCCTTCTTCCCAAGCTGCGCCCCTCTTCCTGGCCACCACCTCCCTCACCTGTCTTCAGGACTGAATTCAGGCATCACCTCCTCCAGGAGGTCTTCACAGATTGCCTTTAGCTTGGGGCAAGGTGGTCTTCCTCAATCTTCCCCATTACACCCATTGTCGACTCCATTGTTGCCATCTGTCTCGTTCCTCGACGGTGGCCGCATTCAAGGCAGGAAGCTGTCATGATTTACCTCTGTCATCGCAGAGCCCAGGTCAGGCTCCGACACACAGTGGGTGCTCAGCGAACATTTGCGGAAGAAATGAGTAGTACTAGCAAGACCTCAGATACAGAAAGAACACTCGCCCACTACTGGCTCAGCCTGAGGCTCAGCCCACTACCGGCTCCAAAAACTTCTGACTTACAGCTTGACCATCTTCAGTTTCCAGAAAGAAACCCTGTTCTCTCCAAACCGCCAGGACAGGAGGGATGACGGGTGTGTGTGTGTGGAGGCAACTCTGATGAGAGAGTTTTTCCTAATTCTCCCATCATTTAAACAAACTGGGATCCTGATTGATAGGAGAGCCGTTCTTTTACAAAGACTAGGAAAAATGGCTTTTAATATCAGTTTTTAAGGAAGAAAGTATGGCCCCTATAAACTGTTAAACTTCACTTTATTGACCATAAATCTGTATTTTGCTCAATGCAAAAGTTTTTCATCTTGTACAGAAAAGTGCTGAAACAGCGACAACTGCCGAAAACAAGAAGTTTTCTCTTACGGACAATTTATATGAAAAAGTTATTGGATTTCTGGTTAGGGAGGCCAGGCCAGGCGTCGCGCAGCTCCCCGCTCCGGGCCAGGCTGGCGGGTACCAGACGTGACCCATCGCTGATCAATGTCAAGAGAAAATTAACCAATTGTAAGTCTATTAAGGTGTGGGCACCAGGGATTTCAAAGCCCTGAGCAAAGCTGTGTTTCTCCCCGAGGACAGTAAAGTGAGGCTCTGTCCGCTGAGAGTACAGCCGGTCTTCCTGCCAAAAGGGGGGGAGGGAAGAGCCGACATCAAGGAGCGTCTATTCTACTAGCTACCAGGGGCTTTCACAAATCCTGTCGCCTTTAATCCTTGGGACAAGGCCAGGAGGTAGGCGTTACAAACGAGCAAGTGGAAATTAGAGAGGTTAAATAGCTTACGCAAAGCCTCGCCACCAGGATGTCGCTGATTAATTTCTCAGAGCCTCAGTTTCCCCCTCCGTCCAAAGTCGGTGCTCAGGAAATGTTAGCTTCCTTCCCGAAGTCAGGATTTGAAGCCACGCCAGGCTGACGCTAAGACCCGCGCTTTCTCCCCTGCAGACATCGCCTCCTTATCAGTCTCCCCGAAACCAGCTTCCTTAAGGAAGAGGATAGCCGGACCTCCTGCATACACACGGGCCTGCTGAACAATGCTCTTCACAAGGAGGGTCAGCATCATGAAAAAGTGTGCGTTTTGACAAGGGGCTGGCAGGATCCTTCAAGGTACCGCCTGTCACTGCTTCGAGTGCCAGGAATTTTACCATCAGAGGTGCCCATCTTCGAATTAAGGCATTATCCCACATCAACATGAAAAGATTCCTCTTTGAGTTAGCATGTATTTTTCAAAAAATATATATCCATACTACCAGAACTAGAAAGAGTCCTTGGGATTATCCAGTCCCAGAAGAGCATAATAGATACATGAGTGGCCCTGGCCAGTTGGCTCAGTGGTAGAGCGTCGGCCTGGCATGCGGGGAACCCGGGTTCGATTCCCGGCCAGGGCGAATAGGAGAAGCGCCCATTTGCTTCTCCACCCCCCCCTTCCTCTCTGTCTCTCTCTTCCCCTCTCGCAGACAAGGCTCCATTGGAGCAAAGATGGCCCGGGCGCTGGGGATGGCTCCTTGGCCTCTGCCCCAGGCGCTGGAATAGCTCTGGTCATGGCAGGGTGACGACCCGGAGGGGCAGAGCATCGCCCCCTGGTGGGCAGAGCGTCGCCCCTGGTGGACGTGCCGGGTGGATCCCGGTCGGGCGCATGCGGGAGTCTGTCTGACTGTCTCTCCCTGATTCCAGCTTCAGAAAAAGAAAAAAAAAAATTTTAGATACATGAGTGAACCAAGTCCTACTGACTGGTGGGCGGTGCTGAGGAAGCTTCTGAGCTGGGCTCTAGGCTCCGTGGAGAAGAGTGTAGTTTTCTGCTAGTAATGTCTGCTTTAGGCAAGAAAGCAACTTGGCTTATGAAAGCCTCTTCCGTGGTCTCCTAACCTTCAATCTCCCCTTAGCCCCTTTAAATTACCCCGCCCATCAAGCTACTAAAGCGATCTCTCTAACACAGAGCTATTAACCCCCTAATTCGCTACCCGCCACTTTACCAGTAACACAAAATGCACAGCCCGTCTCTCTAGCTCCGTCTCCTGCCACTTCTCTCACATGTGAAACCCCAGCGGTACCACATGGCTGTTATGTCCCCAGGACACTCCTCGTTTTCTCACACCAATCTACATAAAACAACTTCTCTCAGCCTGCCCAAACAGCGAACTCCTATTCATCCTTCAAAACCTGACTCAGAATGAACCCTGTAAACTCCCCCGGTAGACGTAAGTGCTCTTTCTCTATCGTTCCTCCTACACCTTTTACATTCGCCCGTTAAGCCCTTATTGCATTGCCGTGAGCCTCTAAGAACAGGAACGTGCTATCCAACTTTCCTCCGTGCCCTGACCACACAGCTTAGATCCTAACACGATTAACAGACGATAACTTTTGAGTGTGTGAAAGAATGAATAACTTTCCTGAGGAACTTGGGGTGAGCCTGGCGAGAGAAGCAGAGACCCAATCAGGCAAGGCCTTGTCAAAGAAGTTCGGATTTTGTGCTGAGGTCAGAAGGGATGTGGGCAGTCGAGTGACAAGATCTGATTTACTTGTGAAGGAGGCGCTCTGGCTTCCGCGTAGTGAATGACTCTTCGGAAGCCCATGGCAGTCATCAAGGCAAGAGATGGTGCCGGCCTGGCTCGGGGTGGTGGGAAGAAGTTGATGAATATGGAGCATATTTTGGAGGGAAAGGCCACAGGACATGATGGAACTTCACACTCATTCTGGCTCCCACTCAAACTGTATCAGCACAAAAGTCCTAAACACAATCCTTCCTCCGAAGACACCCTTCTCCGGTTGCTCCTCTGGTCTTCTGACTCTGATGGAGACCATCGGCTCCATCCTAGGGAAAGAGAAGGGACTGGGAGCATCTGACACACCCAGCCTGATGTGTGAGAGCCCAGGGAGGAAGGTCACACTTGCTGGCTGGAATCCTTGCCCAGCTTGAGCCTCTTGAATCACCAAGACAGAGCTGGCACAATTCCAGAGGAAACCCGCCCAGCAATGGCCATGTACAAAATAGAAAATGCCCCCCTTTCTAATCCTGTGTTGCTGATAGTTGGGCCCAAAGGCTAACAATGGTGGTATCGGGAAGGATGGGCTTTTAAGATCTAAAGGAGATACAGACAAAATTGTATAGGGCAAAACACTCTGACCACATTTGGGTAGGCCTGCTTCTCTTTCAAGATGTTAGGGAGAAACAAAAGAAAAGATGGTAGGGAGATAACAAGACGAATAAAAGATCTTTAGGTACAGTTTTTAATTTGGGTGTGAGCCCACAGATGTTTATTTCATCGTTCTGTTTTATAACGTATATAATATATATTCCTTTGTATGTATCAAATGTTATATTGAAGGAAAAAAAAAGAGGAAGAAAGATAGCTCTTAAAGGGGAAAAAAGTGAAGCTACTTCTCTCTGCTCAATACCCAATGAACAAGTACAGTAAAAGCTGGAGCCAAACAGTTAGCAGCTTTGAGTTAATGAGCTGAGCCCTAGAAGGCAGGTCAGCACAAAGATCTAGACTCAGATCCCACGTCCACGTGTTCATTCAGTAAACGCTGGCCGACGTGTGCTCTGTACTAGGCGCTGTGCTCAGAGCTGGCCTTGGAGAGCTCCCAGGCCAGAGGCGTGGGGGCAGAGAGGAGTCGTCACTAGAGGTCGTGGGGGTAAGTGCTGATTAAAGCCTGGTCTAAGCCAACCAGGAGGAATTCGAGAAGGTTTCCCAGAGCAGATGACAAAGGAACAACTGATCCTACAAAACGAACAGAAGCGTTTCAAGCAGGCAACACACAGTGGTGAGCTGGTGCCAGCTCGTACCATGGAGAGAGCCAATACGCCAGTCTCTTTCCAACTCCGCGTGAAGTGTTCTACCGGTTGACTTAAAATCAATCATAGTGGGAGTATTTACACTACGAAAGTTTGCAAGTGCTACAAATTGATGTCTTCCTTCTTTCTTTCTTCCTTCCTTCCTTCCTTCCTTCCTTCCTTCCTTCCTTCCTTCCTTTCTTCCTTCCTTCCTTCCTTTCTTTTTTTCAGGACACTGCTGGGGGTTAGCATTAACAGACCTGAGGAGATGTGTTGTGCATAGTATGGGGGCACTGGAGAAAGTGGGATAAAGTCAAAGGCATGGGAGAACATTTCTGGGTGAAGGAAGACTTTGGGGGTAATTTGCCATTTTCTATAGGATAATCTAGCAAATCATTCATCTTTCAGCCTCAGTTTCCTCACCTATAATGAAAATTCAACAAGGCATTCTACGTAAAGTACTTAGCACAGTACCTACAACAGAGTAAGAGTACAAGTGGTTTATCCATTAAGCCAATCAGCCAGGAGCTTCAGGAAAAGACGTGTTAAGAAGTTGTATCTCCCATAAAGACGCCCCACAGCGCTCGAATATCTGCCTCCCTCTGTCCTGCGGCTGTGGCTCTCTGTGCTCAGAGGGAGGTTGTCCTCAGCTTCTCCCTCCCTGTAGAAAAGAAAAGTCTGCATTTCAGAGACGAAACATTGAGACCAACTATGTGCCAGGCCCGGTGCTAGGCACATTCAGGCATGCTATTTCGTTTACTCTTTTAGACTTACCTTTATTGTTTTTTCTGATGTCAAAAGTAAGACATGCTTACCGTAAAAAAGAAATGTCGCCACGACGTCTGTTGGACACGTTGCATACCCTCTCAGAGTCTCAGTTTTCTCTGCTCTAAAGTGGGGATCAGAAAACACAGTATGTGGGTGACGACGTCCCGTTACCTCAGGAACAATCGCTGTCAATAGTTTGGGGTATATTCCCCCAGACAGCTTTCTTCAACCTTATCAACAGTTATTGTTACTAAATTTTGAACAAAAAGAAAATAATAAAATCATACCATACAACTGCTTTGTGGTGTTTTTTTTTCACCCAGGATAAACTTTGCACGTTAAGGTATGCATATCCAAGAACCAGCTTTTGGGAACCAAGGGTGTGGATGAGGAAACAAGATTATGAAGCTTGAGCAACGTGCTCCCAGTCTAGGGAATTCAGGCGATGGAGACCAAACTCAGATCTCACTCATTTTGCTTCACAGACAGTGTTCTTTCCACGCATGTCAGGTTCTCAGAGGACAAACCACAATGGGAAGAGGGTCCATCCCCAAACAAGGTGAGAGGCAAAAAGCCATGTGGTCTGGGTGAGGTCGTGTGATGGCCGTGGGCTCTAAATGGTGTCAGAATTGGAGTCAGTGGTACAGCCACTTCAAAAACAGTATAAAGCTCCCACAAAAAAATTAAAATTGGACTACCATACGATCCAGCAATCCCACTTCTGGGTATATATCTAAAGGAAATGAAAACAGTCCCTTAAAGAGATACCTGCACCCCCTATGACCCCAGTATTCACAATAGGCAAGATATGGAAATAGCCTGAGCCCACTAATTGATGAATTCATAGAGAAGATGTGAGATGCGCACACACACACACACACACACACACACACACACACACACACCCCTGAGAGGAGCCTAGGACCCTGCCGTGGTGAAGTGTGGCACCCACTCTGGATTTCCTAACTGGACCTCTACGAGAGATGCGGACAGTTCTATCTTTGCCATTGCTTCGGGTTTGCTGTTACACACAGATAAACTTAATCTTAACTAACGCTCTAGCCTGGAGCTTCCCTATTGAGGTTTCACGATATAGGCTGTTCAGGGGTCTGTGGTGTCTGTCCTCAAAGATGGGCCTGTACTTCAAATGGAGGGTGGCGAAATGTTGCATGAACAAACACAAATGTGACAAGAAGCATCCTAACTGGTCCCCCACCCCTGACCTCACTCACCCCGATGTGCCTTCCACTGAGTAGCCAAGGGACCTTTCAAAATTACGCATCTGAGCATCTCACTCTTCTGCCTAAATTTTCAGGGACGTCACACTGTCCTTCAGAACGAAATCTAAGCTCCTGACAGTTTCCTCCAGGGCTCCTTCCGGTATCCTCAAGACACACCCCGTCTCATCATTCCTTCTGCACCCCTTTTTAATAAACACAATCCAGTGTATCCAAGGGCAAGGACTGTGGCCCCCAGGTCCCAGCACAGAGAAGGGACTTGGCAATCTGGGGTAACCAAGTGAATGAATCGTGGCAGAGTGATGTGAGCTTTCCTGGCTTCACAGTTCTCCAGGTGGTGCCTCAGGGCCAAGAGTCCTTCCATCAATGTCTCTGGCCTGCCCCAGACCCTCCCAGCCAGCAGATGGAGGAGAGAAGGAGGAAAACCACATGAGACTGCACGGGACGTTCCCAGGGAGCCCAGCCCTGCGGTCCATATTCCACCGGCCTGAATCAGAATGGCCCGCCCGAGAGCAGAGGAAGCTGTGAGCCTAGCAGATCGAGGAAAACGGGACAGAGGAGGCACGTGGCAGACTCTGGCAAAGGCCCAGATTGTCCTGTCAACACCTGCCTCTCCCACATTCATCATAAACCTCTTTAATATGTCACCTACATGGACTCCTTTCTCCCTTTGCCCCCTTCTCTCCGGGCCGGAGGCCCATTCTCTCTGCATCTTGACTCTGTCCCGTGCAAATCCCATCTTCTCGTTTGAATAAAAGTGGGAAGGCAGGGAGGGCGGTGACATCATTTTCCTTGAGGATAGGGCACAAACCATGGCCCCTCTGGTGCTCTGCCCCCAGTGCCACCAAGCCAAGGGCTGGGCATATGAAGACGTTGTCTGCAGTTTCCCTCACACCCAAGTCCAAGTGTGTCTAGACCACGTCACCAGATGGGCCGTGTCACTGGCGATACGGGACTTGCCTCCATGAGAATGTCCGTTTTCTCCTAACAAGCCCGGGACGTTGGTTGTCACCCTCTCCATGTGCCCTGACCGCCCGGCCGGCCTGTAAGGGGAGCGGAGGGACTGAAATTTCACTTTCTCCAAAACAGCAGATTCAGCAACTGTGGCTGCTACAGGAGACACGGATCCTCGCCGGCTTGATTTCTCTCGGCCTTTATCGCCGTGCAAAGAGCAGGAGCTATTACACCCTGTCCGGCGGCCAAGGACCCACCTCGTCTGGAGCTGGTGAAATGATACCTCAGCCTCCGGCTGGCCAGACGCCGCCAGCCCCCAGCACTCACATTGCTGGGGTCTTCACGGCCCTGCCCAGGAAAGCTGTTCCCAGCCAGGACAGACCCGTCCTGAGCATCCAGGCTTCCGGAGAACCAGGTCCCATCCACACGCCGAGCATGGTTTCGACTCCACCGGGAAGGCTCTAACAGGGGCCAGGGCGCTTGGAGACTGAAGATCCCCACCTCCATGTTTGCCTGAGCTTTAAGAAGTGGGGGTGCCTTTTCCTCTGACTCTTTCCTTTCGTCCTGGGAGCCCCGGAGGAGTCTGAGCAGCTGCTGGGGAGGAGGTGGCTGAGCCGCTGGAGGAGAATGCCTGCCTTGGGGAGGGAGGCCCTGGGCCCAAACTTGGGATTCTTGTGCCCGTATTAAAAATGCAAGGCTCCCATCAGAGCTGGCCCAGAATCTCCCGGACCCTCCCAGACCTGGTTGGGACCCAGAAGGTGGATGAAAGGGGGTGGGAAATCAGGGAGATGGGCAGGAAGCAGGTGCCACCGGACACCATCTGTCCACAGCTGATCTCCTGCCCTCAGGACTAGGCTTCTGGTTCCTACTGTCGGGTTTCCTGCACAGTGTGTAGGCTGCACTGGCTCACCTGTGCCCTCGGTCCTCAGCACAAGTTCCTGCTTAGAGCACTCCCCCCACCACCACCCACACATACACAGGGTCCCTCTGCTTCCTCAAGCAAGCCAAGGGCACTGCCCCGACATTGGCCCCTGCAGCAGATCAAGCCTGGAAACTCCATCTCCACCCTTCCCAGTGACCTCCCCAAATGCTGCTCAAAAGAACTCTTTACTTCCACCCAGACGAGTGGAAGCCATTCCAGCCACTCCTGTCCTGGAGCAATAGAGTGTGTGTGTGTGTGTGTGTGTGTGTGTGTGCGCGCATGCACAAGCACATGCATTCATTGCGCCTCCCCTTTCCTGCCTGCAGAGAACTCTGCCGGTGCCAGCTGGGTCCTGACCGCCTGGTGTGTAAACTGAGGAAAGGCATAGTGAGTCTGGGATTGAAAGATGCTGAGAAACACGTGACCTCTCTACTTCTGAAATCCTTCCTCCAGGGAAGACAAAAGGATGGATTCAAGAGAGGGTGAGAAGTGGCACCAGCAAGCAGCAAGGGCTCAGCTGGAGAGAGTTGGGAGTGGTGTGGGGGGAGAGGGAGGGAGGAGGAGGAGGGAGGAGAGGGAAAGAGAGGGTGATGAAAGGAGAGGAGGAGGAGAAGTCAGGGATTACTCTCAGCCTGAAATGCCTGGCTGCTGGGGAGAAACTGAATAATTCTTCCCTTGGAGTTTTTAGTTTTGCCACCTGTAAAACAAACCTTTCTTTGCGATTTTTTTTTTTCAGGCTTCCACAAAATGATACCTGTTATTTGCGGATACTGGCAGCACCATGACCACAGCACCAGTTGGTGTTACGCTAGGCCACATCTTCAAATCCTAAAATGCAAGTTTAAATCTCTGTACAACCCAGAAAGAGTCCCCCGCTGGGGTCCTTCCCTCAGCACCTAAGGGCTTCACTATCCCGCTGTGGGAAGAGGACTGGGAGGTAGCCAGCCATGGGCCTGTGTCCATGCTTCTCGGGCCAGAATCGGTGGCGACGCTGCTGCCCACCCAGCCGCACGGTCCAGCCCTCTTCCCATCTGTCCCAGAGTCTGACGAGCCACCCTAATGGTCTGACCGTGGCCATTGCTGGAGGGGCTAAATATAAAACTTGCTGCACTCCTCTCTTGTAAAAATTAAAAGCTTCCCCCGTCTGTGTTAACGTTGATTTTTTCCGCCTATCTGCTGGCTCCAGTCACAGTCGCGGCACCTTGTGCGGAGTAGTAACTGGAGAGTGATGCGGCCGGCAGGGGTCGGGGAGGTAGGTCATTCATCTCCAGGAGTTTAAGCCGGATGACATGGCTGGGAACAGGAGGGGTGGGGGGGCGAGGCTGTCACTTGATTACTAATCCCAAGGTTTCTCCTCGGAGAGAAAGAAGGAGTGAGCGAGGATGAAGGGAACAAAAAGTAAATCAATAAACAGGTTAGCGCCTGCGTCATTATTAACTCGCGACCTGTCAGCGCCCCATTGAAGCTATCGCTCGGGGCGGCCTCGGATTTAATGGTCAGTGCAATAGATTTACTGTAAATGTTATCGGAGGCGGGGGAGGGGCGGAACCGGGGGTGGGGGGGGGGGGCGCGAGGAGGCCTTCATTGACAACTGGATGCATGAAGCCATTTCTGAGCGTGCATAAATAACGCGGAGCCTAGGGCCTAGCAGCAATCCCCACGTCTGGTGCAAATGCTGCCACCCTCTTATCCCTGCATCCTTCACTTTCTGAAGCTTCCAGCTGCCCCGTTGCCCCGAAATCTTCCCAAGGGCCTCCTGGTCTGGCCTTTGGCAAATCTGAAAAAGGTCAGGAAGCAGATCTGCGCCAAGACCCCCAGAGAGCCAGGAATGAGCCCAGACCCCAGAAAGGGGGACAAGGGTGTGAGGTTGCTCTCGGGCAGGAGAGGGGCCTCTGAAAAGTAGATCCAAAAGGAAAGTGTCCCCTGGGCTTAGGGTCTGATGTTCATCCTGATCACTCCGCAGTCCCTGCTCCCTCTAATCCTCCCACTTCCTGCCCTTGTTAAGGACAGCAAGGCCGACAAGAGGACTTCTGACAAGCCCATCCGTCAGAATGCAGCCAAGACCCACGGCAGAACAGGAGCCCAGGCGCTGGCAGAGACGGTAGCCAGAGAGCCCAGTAAGACAGCCTGCTGTGTTCGAGAGCAGGACCGCCGTGGTCAGCCGTCCAGGACGCGACTGCACACGTCCAGGGGCTGCCGTGCAGCTCACTGTCGGTGTAGACGCCACCCTCTGGAGTACCGCCTCTTGCAAGCTGCACAGGCACGGGCGGCAGGCCTACCGGAGAGGCAGCGCCTCGGTGGACAAGGACGGGTCGAGCCACCCGCAGGAGTGAACGCTGAGAGAGCCCTTCCAGCACACCGGAGCTGGAATCAGAGGGGGGACCCAGCCAGCCAGGCAGGGGTCTAAAACAGTGGGGAGGGTCTTCCAAGACCCTAGGAACTTGGACCATTGAGAAGTATTTCTGCTGACGCTGGGCAGAGAATAGAGACTAAGCACAGCTGCCGCGGGGAATGCAGGTGTTGCTTTCGCCAAGGTGACCGTGGTCTTTCAAACCAAGCGTGCAGACTCGAGGCCTCGTAGAGAAACGGCGTTCTCCTGATGGGCGTGAAACGCTGGGGTGCAGAAACATTCTCCTCTCTGGGGCACTGTGATGGTGCCCGGCTCAGAAGCAGAACGCCTGGCATCTGGGCTCTCCAAAGTAACACGAGAGATGGGGTTGAGGAGTGGGCAAGCTCAAGACCCCTCTCGCCCCCAGACAGAGCCCCGAAGACAAGGACTGGGAAAGAGGTCATTGATCAGGGAGGGGAATTGAGAAAGCAGCAGTGAGGGAGAAAAGCCTGCCACCCGCATGTCATTGAGGCCACTGTGCTGCAGTCCCACTGGGGACTCTAGAAACATATGGAGCATGCCTCAGCGTCACTCTACCAGGAGAAGGACACGTTGAGGGTCGCACCCAGGGCATTACGTCCCCCACTTTAAAGTGGTGCATGTTGGAGGCTGAGCAAGTCCCTTTGGTACCAAAGAGAGCCTTAGGCAATAAAAAGAGGGACAGAGAGCTGAAGAGACAAAGGGAGCTGTCTGCAGTGACAGGTGGACTCTAGTTGGCCCAGAAGACACGTGGCAGGACGTCAGTAGCATCTCCTACAGGCTCTGACCTCAACAGCCACCGGGCCCACCTGACTGCCCGCCCCCGTTCCTCTCCTGCAGAAAAACCAAGCCCCACCGAAAGCTACTGCTCTGCACAGGTGTGCCAACTGCCACCTCCCAGGGGAAGAGCCAGGTGAACCTAGAATTAGAGCTGAGCCTTCCCTACGGATTGCCCACCAAGCTTATGCCGAGGAAGATCCTTTGTCTGTGACTGTCCCATAGTGGCAGGTGGGGACATTTCTTTAAGGCTGGGACACCTGCCATACTTAAATGGGGGTACTTACCTGAAGGCTGCTTACCTCAGCTGAGTCATCAGTTCGCATGGAGACTGCAGCCAAGAAAGCAAAAGAAGGCTGAGACGCCGAAATACAGCGATGGAAGTTAGGAAAGGTCCCTAAGAGCAAAAACGTGTCCTACAGACCCAAGCTAAGATCGTCCACACCCTTGTGTCCCCACGGAGAAAGCTGGCCGGAGAAGAGGGCTGATAGGGAAATATCTGGCTCATTTGAAACATGGTGTTGGAGGAGAACTCTGTGGATACCCTGGACTTCCAGAAAGGTAAACAAGGGGGGTCTTAGAGGAAATTAAGCCTGAATCATCTCTGGAGGTAAAAATGACGAAACTGAAGCTGTGCTACTTCGGGCACACCCTGAGGAGGAAGCAGGAAAGGAGGAAGACCAAATAGAGGATGGACGGACTCCACAGAGGGAGCCGTAGGCGTGAGGGGTATGTTTGTGTATGCGGTGTGTGTAACTGGTGTGTGTGTGTGTGTGTGTGTGTGTGTGTGGCTTGTGTAGAGTGTGGCATGTACGTGGGTTGGAGCCAACACACAGAAATACCTGCAACTCATAGAGAGAGAACTACAAGGAACCCCTAGGAGATCCCACTCCACTGAGGACAGAACTGGGGTCCCAAAGACAGCCCCAATCATTCAGTGATAACTGGAGCACCCAAGCCTGTCACTCTGGGCTAAAGTCCCCAGGGGAGCTGTTCCCTAGACTCAGACTGGGGGAAATACCCTCCTGGGGGAGGGCCCAGGAGATGGAGAGTGGGTGGGGTCCCTACAGATGGAGAGTGGATGGGGTCCCTGAGAGGCCACAAGGAGTCACACGGGGAACTGAGAAGGAGAGGGCTCTCTGGAAGAGGAGCAAGCCCCAGGAGGCCCAGGATGGAGGCGTTTCTCAGGGTTTCCCTGGGTTTGGTGCACAGCCATACTTGGTTAACTGGCTCTGTGCCCCCTCCTCGTGGTAACTGCTCCGGGGAGCCTGGCCCCGCAGCAGCGCAGGAAGTGGGTGCCTCTGTCCAGGTTTGCACTGGTACGAAGGGGAGGGAGAGGACACAGCGGGGAAGTGCAGCCTGTCCACAGTCTCCTCTGCTGGCCCCCCCCCCCCCGGGCCAGAGCATCGTTTAGAGGAAATGGCGGCCAGGGGGCCCCAGCATCAGAGGAAAAGCTGAGAGGGGCTGGGAAGAAGCCCCGACAAAGGGAAAACTGGGGTTAGAGGACTGTGAGACCCAAGTTTTCACTGGCATACAAAGGCAGGCAGTGGCCTCCGCGGGCTGGCGAGCCAGACGGGAGTACCAGAGGGTTGGACAAGGTGACCTCCTCCAGCTGGCACCGGGTTCCTTACGGGCCCATAACCCCCACCAGCCTCCTAGCCTGAGTGGGGCAGCGGCTGAGCCAGGCCATCCACGGGGGGACGTGCCAAACAATTACTTTCCTTATTGAATATCTGATTAATTATTCAGGAGCTGAATCAATTATTCATATCTCATTTAAGCGAGGGGGGAAAAGCCACTGCCCCTTGACAGAAGCTTCTCAGCACCTCCCAAAGCCCTGGGGACTGAGTCATCAGCGGGAGAAATTGTCACAGCAGGAATGCGGCACTGCCACGCTCCTGTAGCCACGTGGCCCTCCTCCGGCACGCACCGTCACCTGCGCGTGCACACGCACCCCATCGCACTTTCACACACACGCACCTGCCAGGTGCCAACCAGGGACAACAGTAGAGGCACTGAGTGAGACAGCCCCATAAACACATAGATATATATCTGACACTATAAAACGAGGAAAGAAGTGTGTGATCACACCCTGGGGAAGCCAGTTCCTCAGTCCATCAGGGCAGGTCTCAAGTAGGAAACGACATGTGAGTTAAGATGTGACAGCGGACAAGGCAGAGCCGGTAGGGAAAGGCATTCCAGGCCGAGGGAACCGCCGGAGCAGGAGGATGGAGGTGTGTGAGAGCCTCCGGTGCTTGGGCAGCCTTGTGATCCAGGGTACGGAAATATGGCCGGGTGGTGGGGAAAGGGAGTGCTGAGCAGGGACTGGGTGACCAGAGACTTGGGTTTACCCGTGGGAACCACTGAAAGTGTGGGGATGCCCGGAGGGACACATTACCAAAATGGGCATCACACGGTATAGAGGGGTACGAGGTCCACTGGAGGCAAGAGGGTCCCGCTCCAGACACACACACGTACACCCCATTCTGTCCAGGGTGGTTCTCAGCAAGGGACGCTGCTAGGAACCATCTCAGCTGCAGTCATGAATCATGAGGCTTTTGCGAGTGACAGACCTTTGCCATTTACCCCTGTAAGGTTTCCCAGTGGAAGTGGGGTGGGGTGGGGTGGGGTACGGGGACTCCAGAGAAGCCTAGACTTTCAGAGCGGGGAGTGGGACCTAGGCAGCACTTTGTACAGATGGAGAAAGTGAGACGCAGAGAGCAGAGCTGAGTGACCCTCCGTCACCCACAGCTGGGACCAGGACTCAAGCCTGCAGCTCTCAAGTTCAGCAGTAGCAACGTAGGCTGGGCAGGGGCGGGGGTGGCTCTGTGACTGTCTGTCCCTCCTCCATCTAAGCCCCAACCTGCTCTTACCCTGAGCAGGGGCAGGCATGGGCTGTCTCTCCACTCTGTCCTTCTTGGTCCTCTGCTTGTCTTCCTCTCTCCTTGTCTATTGCTCACTCACATGTCCGTGTGTGTGTGTGTGTGTGTGTGTGTGTCCCTCTCCCTGTCTTCACCCCCCCACACACACATCTCACTGTGTCTTTGTGGCTCTCCCACTCTGTCTTCCTCCCCCCTCCTCTCTCTCTCATTCTTTCTCTCTCTCCCCCTTCCTCTCTCTCTGTTCTCTTTCTCTGTCTCCATCTATTACCCATCTTTGCCTCTCTGCCTTTGTCTCTTTCTCCCCCTCTCTACTTGTCACTCTCCCTCCGTCTTCCTCCCTGCCTTCTCTTTCTTCTCACTTTCCGCTTTCTCCTTCTTTCTCTCCATCCCGGGGCCCATCCATCACTGGGGCCCAGCCCCTGCCTTCCCCCAGCCCTTCAGCCTGACCAGACCCCGTGCCCCACACCTGCTAATCAAATCTGCGCCCTGATTCAATTACACCCAGCAAAACGCAGACGTGTAACCTTGTTAATATCACGTTTATTAGAGGGAGGGGAGGAGAAAATTAAGATAGACTTTGTGTTGCTGCTAATTAGAAAAATTGAGACTTTACATCTGCGTAACGCTGAGCAACATGTGGTGGTAACAGATGTGGGCTCATTACACAGCTGCACGGGGCGGGGGCGGCAGAGAGGGGTGTGTGGTTCCCAAGCCAGCTTCCTTCCTGAGCTGTAGCCCCTCCGCGCAGCCATCCCAGGCCTGGTGACACTTCAGAAACGAGAGGGCCCAGCCCTGCAAAGAGAGGAGGCAGTGTGGCCCAGCAGCTGAGAGCTTAGCCCTGGAGTGAGATGTGAATTCACACCTAGCTCTACCTTGTATCTCCTGTGTGCCCTTGGGCCAGCCTTTACCCTCTCTGTTTCCTGATTTATACAATGATACTATGGGCACCAGCCTCACAGAACTGTGGGGGAGTGAGATGACATAAGGCAAGTCAAGTGCTGAACACAAAGTCTACACATGCTCAGACCTCCGGCAGGAGTGGGACAGCCATGCTGTCACAGCTCCAGATCATGTGGGATGTCCGGCCCCATTTCATGAACCTCCATCTCCCCTAACCCAGACAAATGTCAACAGGAGCCAGGGCTCGGCCCACCTGCTCTGGGACCTGCAGGAGTCTGAAATGGCCCCATCTCGGATCTTGTCAAGCTCACGTCCGGACCTCACTTGTGAGAGAGCCATGGGGGAGGGGGAGGAGGCAGTGAAGCCTCTACTTCCGAGGGCCAGTGGAAGGAGGGGGTACAGGCCAGAGACTGTACAGGGTCAAGGGCACCAGATTTAGCAAACAAACAAAAAATAATAAAGAAAAGAAAACAGGATGCCCATTGAAAGTTGAATTTCAGGTAAATAAGAAGTAATTGTTCAATGTAAGTATCTTGAGCAACTTTCAGGACCCTTCACGGTTTATCTGAAATGCAAAGATTAACTGGGCATCCCTTGTTTTATCTGGCAGCGCTCGGTGGAGGTGCAGGACAAGCTGGAGCTGGGAGGGAGTCCAGGGCACCCCCCGGGCCACGGACAGGGTAGGGGGTGGACTGGGAGAGGACCAGGAACCTCCCCTCCCTGGGCCAGCCCCCGGAGCTGACCCCAGGCCCACCCCCAAGCGCTGCCATTGGAACTGAGTGGAAAAGGACCCTGGCCCAGCTCACAGCACTCCCATATTTTCAGATAGATGGGCCCTGGGACTGAGGGGACCCCATTTTCACACGCAGGGCAGCCCACTGCCGCAGCCATGATGCACGAAGCAGGAAAGCTTATTCAGTGTCGCCTCCTTCTCTCCCCCTGACTGTCCCTCCTTCTGCGGTGCCCCCCCCCCCGACCCTGGGCCCCTTGATGGCACCCACGTATTCCCACAACAATGCCTGGATCACCGTCGCTCCCAGACCACGCAGAGGGGCACAGTCAAGTGAGGTCACCCTAGGAGCCCTCATCCTGTCCTCCCCATCCTCCACCTCCGGGACCAGGTAGAGCTCACAGTGAGCGAGCGATGCCTCCAAGCAGCTCCTGCTGACGGCTTTATAACAGGGTCACCCGGACGCCTTAAATCACACTAATGAACGCAAGAATTCCCCCGCGTGGGGCGCTGGCAGGAGACCACCTCATTGCAATGGCCAGAGGGGAGACCTTTTTATTTCTTTTCCCCAGAAACTACTCGATAAATGCTTTTAAGCATCTTTTTTTTAAATAAAAAATGAATGAAATGTAAGGGGCATATTAGCATCGCTCCGATTTTCAATTAGTCCAAATGATCGTGTTAGAAGCTATTAAAAAACCACCGTGCGTGGAGGCCGCTGGTGGAGGGGTTCATCAGGGAGCGATCGGCAGCCCAGAGTGGCGTCCGCACTGCCGCTCAGGGTCCCTCCCTTGCCTTGTCTCGGCTGCAAAGCCACAGGGACCCACCACGCCCCTGTGATGCAGGGAAGGGCAGGACAGTGGACCGGAAGCAGCTGCTGAATCTGAGTAAAGGAAAAGTTCCCACACCCGCCGTGCCTGGGAGACGTGAGAGCCTGGTTTGGAGTGGAACACGCCATTGGCTGTCCTATCAGTTCCTCTCAGGAACAATGACCACACTGGGCCAAGCTCAGGTCATCCTGCCAGCCATGCTGGGGACACCCCCGGCTTAACACAATTGTTTCCAACTCGACAGTCAATTCAAAGTTCTCCTGTGCCGCCTCCAGCGTGTTTGTGCTAAGCTGCCTTAGCGTGCTGAACTAGAAAGGACCCTGAGACGTTTGTCCCTCGCTGGGAAAAGTGGCTCCATAGATGAGTGGTGTCTGCCTGGGCAGCGATGTGGAGGACGGTGGCACGCCTCTCTTGTATCCACCACTCCTGCTGGGAAAGTGACTATCCGCTTGGGTCAATACACTGGCTGGAACTTCCATTTCAACTCTGTCCAAGGGAGCCAAGCCCTCCTCCCTGCCTCCTCCCACCCTGAGCCTTGCGTCCGGCCAGACGGAGCCCATGGGACAGCGATCCAGGGTCAGCGTCGTCTGTTTGCAGGCCTGTCACCCTTCGTGACTCGCCCACGACACAAACCACCGTCCAGTGCAAAAAGGCCAGTAAACGCCCCGGCTGGGTCCGAGGCAGGGCCTGAGCTGACCCCCACCCCCACCCCCACCCACCCATCTCACAGGGAGACTTCAGGGCTCTTCCCAACCAAAACCTCAGCAGCATGTCATGTGTCATGCTCTGGTGACACCCTTAAGAATGAAGAAGTAGACCTTCCCTGCATTCTGGATTCAGACCCCACAGTTCCAACATCCCTTCTTCCATCTCTCCACAGCTCAGACCAGATTCCACAGCTGAAAGAAGGGCCGGCCAGAGACCAAGGCCCAGGACTCCAATGGAAGCAGACAGCCGCGCAGTGTGGCCCTCTGATGGACCCAGCCCTGGACAGACAGGAGCCGCCCCAGCCCTGGTTTCTAACAACTCCCACCCCCACCCCATGATTGATGGTGGGCAGATGAATCAGGCCCCCCTTCTTCTCCCGCGGAGGGTTGTGTTTTTTTTTTGTTGTTGTTAGGTTTTGCTAAAGCAACCTGCAAATTAATTTAATATCCTCCTTTGGTTGGGAGCTATGAAACTGGGCTCGAGGCTGATGATGCATGAACCGTCGGTGGCAAGTATTTAATCTCTGGACAATGGATAGAGATGTTAGTGCACGCCACACTAAATTCTATTTACGCTGCCTATTAAGGGCAGTCAAGCTGAAGGGAATCGGTGCACATTACAGGCCCTAATGGGAGAGGAAGCTCCACAACAGTACATTAAAGGCGGAAAATGAATTAGGAGGGGAATGTGGAGGAGAAAGCAGGCAGGCCGAGGGGCTGTCTGCAGATAACTCTCCCTGACAGCGCAGCATACACGCCCAGCCCCGCTGGTCAGACATGCCAAGAAGAGGAGCCCTAATGCCCTCCCCCCCCACCCCCGACAAAAGACCTTCACTGTGGTGACAATGCTCACCTGCCCACCTAAGGGGAGAGCTTGAGGCTTCCTCAGCTCACACAGCCCTCGGTCCTCCCCGGCCTGCATGTCTCCCCTGGAGTATCTCACTTCCCCAGAACCCGGCGTATTGCTGGGCACAGAGAGGGCACAGCCAGTGCTGGCTCGTGAAAGAATGCATTTGCCCAAGGTCACTCAGCAGGTAAGCGCCTGTGCTGGGATTAGCACCAGATCTGTCTGACTCTCGTCACACCTCCCTTCTCCACACCCCTCGTGTAAGCAGGCAGTTAGTTCCTGGGGTACTTGGGAAAATCTGAGCAGGCATCCTCCCTTCAAAGCCAGACAGCAGAGGCTGGGACCCACGGGGGGTTCCGGCCTCCTGCTTCCCGCAAGGTACAGAGTGGAGAGTGAGATTTAGCAAGCTCGGATGTGGGGGGCCTCGGAGAGGGAGGGTACCAGCAAATGGATCACATTTCTGGGCTATCTCGTTAGGGAGGGGAGGCAGGGCGAGGTGGCACAAGCTTCATCTAGCAGGATGAAATGTTAGGACAGCCTCGTCGTGGGAAGATGCCCGCAGTCAGCCGAACCCCACACCCCAAGCGTCTGCAAGACTTCCAGAAAGTCCCAGAGTACTGGCGAGAGGGATCATGTCAGCTTTAGGAGATTGCTCAAACTCCCTGAAATGAAGGAACGAGCCATCGCCTTTGAACAAGCTCCCAAGTCCTTAAAACATCCCACAGTCCTTAGAGTCAGTCGGCCACATCTCCCACTCCTGTTCCTGGCACTCTGTGCCCTCAAAACACTGAACTATTGAACTTGCAGAATGCACTGACGTTTCACACTATGCCTCTTCACTTGGCATTTCCTCTACTTAAAATACCCTTCCCTGCGTCTCCTGGCCCAGTTCTCCTTTTTCTTTAAGACTCAACTGTCTCCTCCAAGAAATCTTCTGTGAACCCCAGAAGCTGAGTTAGGTACCTATCATTCGTTCTGCCACAGTACCCTGTGCTATGTCATTCTTGCACTTACTGTCCTAAGTCACTACAACCAGGAAACATCTCTCTGATTCATTCTATAGTCCCAGTTCTGGGCACTTGGTAGATCACAGTGAATATTTATTGAACAGAACTGACATGATCACGGATTCTAGTCAGCCACATTCTATGAAGATGAACACTAGCCCCTGTCATGAAGATTATATTTATACAACACCATAATCCGATATAAAGGCACTGGATTGTATAAACTGTTACATAGCACTGCCACTAATTGGCTATATTTGCCACGAACAAAAAAGATCACAGATTAACCATGGGAGAAAGTGGGTAAAACCAAAGCAGTACTCAGAGAGAAATTTATAGTCTTGATTACATCTATGAGAGAACAAGGAAGCCTGAAGAATTTCTGGGGAAATATGACAGATTAAAAACATATGTCCAGCTTCCAAAACATTGCTGCTATGACCTTTCCTATATTCCCCATGCTTGTAACTCACGCCCTTTAAGATAATTCTTTTGCTGTTGTTTAACTGGGGGCTTTGGAAGGGAATTAACACCCCTCCTGTGGCTACGCGGCAGCCATGAGAAAGTGCTTTTCAAATCTCCAACTCCAGGGTAATTGATCAGCTGCCCAGCAGTTATGCTCTGAACCACCATTACATTGACTCTCAGCAGCTGGCTGAGCAATCAGGGACACTGAGGCAGGTCTATTCCTGGGACACGTGGAACTCTTCTCACAATTGGTTTAAGCTTAAGAACTCCTCATTGGCTTTTGTTGACACTTCCCTGGAACCACACAACATCCTACTGCTCTTTTCTACCCAACCTTCCTTCTCTTCCTCTGTCTTCCACAGTGGTTAGACCCACCTCATGGTCTAACCACTCTCCCAGACGCCGCCAGCTTCCTTCCCACTTTCCCCTCCAGAGGTGCTTCCCAATAAATCTTTGGACATCTTTAATCCCATCTTGGTTTCTACTTATGGAAGGACCTAAACTAACACGTCCCAGAGACGTGAGTCCTCAGTCAGTATTGGGGAAAGCCAAAGATGATCTGATTCAACTTGGAAGTGCCAGAAGGCTTAGACCAGGGGTCCCCAAACTGCTACCTGCGGGCCACATGCGGCCCCCTGAGGCCATTTATCCGGCCCCCGCTGCACTTATGGAAGGGGCACCTCTTTCATTGGTGGTCAGTGAGAGGAGCATAGTTCCCAGTGAAATACTGGTCAGTTTGTTGATTTAAATTTACTTGTTCTTTATTTTAAATATTGTATTTGTTCTCGTTTTGTTTTTTTTACTTTAAAATAAGATATGTGCAGTGTGCATAGGGATTTGTTCATAGTTTTTTTTATAGTCTGGCCCTCCAACGGTCTGAGGGATAGTGAACTGGCCCCCTGTGTAAAAAGTTTGGGGACCCCTGGCTTAGACGTTGAAGGCATCAAGTACCATTGTAAGCAGGGAGTGTAAGAAGATTGGAAAGGAGAGGAGAAGAACAGGAGGAGAACCTGTAAAAAGCTGAGAAAAGAACTGGCTAGGAATGCAACATGGTGCAGCTGTTATGGAAAACAGTATGGCAGGGGCGAGGGGGGACCTCCAAATATTAAACATAGAACTAGCCCACTTCTGGGTGCAAACCCAAAGAAATTCAAGCCAGAATCTCAAAGAGATATTAGCACTCCCACGATTATTGTAGCACTAGTCACAATAGCCATGATATGGAAATAACCTAAATGTCCATTTGTGAATAAATGGATTTTTTTTTTTTTACAGAGACAGAAAGAGAATCAGAGAAAGGAATAGATAGGGACAGACAGACAGGAACGGAGAGAGGTGAGAAGTATCAATCATTAGTTTTTCATTGCAACACCTTAGTTGTTCATTGATTGCTTTCTCATATGTGCCTTGACCGTGGGGCTACAGCAGACTGAGTAACCCCTTGCTCAAGCCAGCAACCTTGGGTACTAGCTGGTGAGTTTTTGCTCAAACCAGATGAACCTGCACTTAAGCTGGCAACCTCGGGGTCTCGAACCTGGGTCCTCTGCATCCCAGTCCGACACTCTATTCACTGCGCCACCTCCTGATCAGGCTCTGAATAAATGGATTTTTAATGTAATATATACATACACACACACACACATA
The DNA here is from genome assembly GCF_036850765.1 of Saccopteryx bilineata. NCBI lineage: Eukaryota > Metazoa > Chordata > Mammalia > Chiroptera > Emballonuridae > Saccopteryx > Saccopteryx bilineata. Next base: position 198,325,872 of record NC_089495.1, on the reverse strand, counting down.
CACATATACACACATGCATGCAATGAAATGTTATTCAGTCTTAAAAAGAGAAGGAGCCCTGGTTGGGCAGCTCAGTTGGATGGAGCACCGTCCTGATACACCAAGGTTGCAGGTTCCATCCCAGTTAGGACACATACAAGAATCAACTAATGAACGCATGAATAAGTAGAACAACAAATTGATGTTTCTCTCTCTCTCCCTTCCTCTCTCTTTAAAATCAACACATTTTTAAAAAAATTAGAAGGAAATCTTGCAATGTAAAATAACATGGATGAACTTTGAAAACATGCAAAGCAAAATAAGCCAGTTGCAGAATGACAAATACTATGCAATTCCACTTACACCTGAAATCGTCAAACTCATAAAGGCAGAGGCTACAATAGTGGTTGTCAGGGGCTGGAGGGAGAGGGGACATGGGGAGCTGCTGGCTAATCAATGGGGACAAAATTTCTGTTATGAAGACAAGTAAGTTCTCTGGACTGGATTGCAACATTGTGCCCACAGATAACGATGCCGATATTGTATTGTACACTGAACCATCTGTAGAAAGAGTAGAGCTCATGTGAAGGGTTCTTCCCACCACAAAAATGTTTAAAGGGGCCTGAAAAATTTTAAATGCAGCAGTTTAAATTTAAAAAAAAAAAAACTCAAAAGAAGAATGAATTCTAAACAAAACATTTACTCCCGGCCAAATAGTCATCCAGGGAAAAGAAATAATAAGGGACTTTCCAGACATAAGAAGTCTTCAGTGGTTTTTTATTTTTACCTCATATGTATTTCTTTTTAAGGCACAACTCGAGAAGGTGCCCCACCAAAATGAGTCTCCACACTAAGAAAGGGAAAGAGAATATTCAGAGCGCAGGAAATCCAACCCAGGAGAGCGATAGGGCATGGCCAGGAGGAGAGCAGCAGGCATCCTGGGGTCCTGGGCGGGGCATTGGGGAAGGGGTGCCGGGAGCTCCCCAGGGTCTGGCCGTCCCTGGCTTCCGGGTCTGGGGTAACCCTAGATGGTTCCTCCCCACTTCCACCACCCCACCTTATCCCACGCCTGACTCTCAGCGCTGCCATTGCTGCCTCCTGCTCCCAGCTCCCCCAACTCCCAGGGAAATGGCCTTCTAGAAGAATTCTGCTCATGGGGACCCAGTCATGCCTGCAGCCATTTCTTTCAGGGACTCAGCCCCACGCCTCCTCCTCTCCGAAGCCCTTCCTCACAACCCCTCCCACCACGGAAACAACCTCCCCCACCTTCGCCCCCCACTGCCCTGTCCATCAGAGCAATTCAATGTTGAGTTAATGCTATTCAACAAGTATGTGTCGAGTATCAGCTAGGTGGCAGGCACCGAGACAGAGAGACAGGGTCCCTGCCCCTGTGAGGATGAGAATCTGAGGATAAACATGATGACACCCACAGCGGGCACTCTAATGTGGCCGAGTCCTCCGGGCTGTCAGACACCGAGGGGCCTTCCTCAGGCGCGGGGACCAGAGAGGCCCCCTCACCTGAGCAGGAGATTTCTGATACCTGCACCGAGGAGGGTGAGCCACGCAAAGGCGCTGGAGCACAGGTGACAGGGACTGGGCCGTGGAGAGTGTTCCAGGCGGAAGGGATACAGTATCTGGTTCAAAGACCCGAAGGTTTTCTTTCTTCTTCTTTTTTTTTAATCTGATTGGTTTCAAAAATACAAAATGCAGAAAAAGAAACCGGTCCCGAGTGTGCACTGAGAGTGGTAGGCAGTGGGACTACCGGCTCCGCGGGGTCTTAGCGATGTCAATGTCGGGAAGGACTCTGGCTTTGTCTACAGGAAATTGGAAGCCAGCCGTGGAGAATGTGAAACAGGGGAGGGACTCGGTCAGGGGAACATTTCGGAGGGGCCATGCAGGGTGCTGAGTGGAGAAAGATTTATAGGGCCGAGCGTGGCAGCAAGGAGACCCACAGAGTCCTCCAGGAGCGAGAGGAGGGTGGTGATGGGCTGGGAGGGCCCCCAGAGGAGCTGGAGACGCGGGCACTGGAGAGGGGGCGCGGGCAGGTGCAGGATGCTTCACAGACCAGCTGCGCCGGCTCCAGCGACGAAGGAGAGGACGGAGGTGAGGTCCAGAGGGAGGTGCAACAGAGGAAGATGTAAAACAAGAACGGAATTTTCCAGCTCAGGCTTTTGGGGGGACAGGGGTGGTGAGCCTGAAATTTGCTTCAAATAACTTAGGGGCATTATCTTCTCACCAAACTCGGGTCTTCCCAGGATCAAGGCCCGGCCTAGAGAGACAGAGAAGGAACAAGCGGAGGAGGAAGGCAGAAACGCATCCGCGATGAGGTTCCCGCCTCTGAACACCCTCCCTGCCCTCGCTGCCTTCCCACCGCCCATGGTCCACGCTCCGTTCCTTCAAGGACAACCTCTGTCGCAGCTGCCGGCAGCTCCCACTCACGAGCTGCAGCCCCACGGCTGGAAAGGAAGCCACGGTGCTGATGGGACTTAATTATAACAAAATCACTCATCATCCCAGGAACTCAGCCACTCTCCGGACATGGCAGCACTTGCAATGAATTAGCCCAGTGCCCAGGAAGGTCATCCTCGTTCCTGCCCAGGAAGGTCATCCTCATTCCTGCCCAGGAAGGTCATCCTCGTTCCTGCCCAGGAAGGTCATCCTCCTTCCAGTCCGCAGTCTCCACTTGCCCCAGACCCCCCAGCCCACCACTGGGGCCTCCCCTTCGCCTCCTGTCCCCAGGAGCCCTTGCAATTAATAGCTAATTAACAAACAAAACAAACCTACCAAGGTGGAACAGCAGAAAGACATTCTCAGCCCACAAAAGCAAGTAATTATTCAGTGTGGGCAGGTCTGGAAGGAAAAAAATCACTTATGAGATAAATCAATGGCTCTCTCTCTCTCATCTTGAGGGTCTGGTAGGAGGGAAGAAGGCTTCTCAAGATCAGGAAATTGATTTGAAGAAGAAAATTCAGCCTCGCTCGACAGCCCATCACAAACCACGGTGTTCCCAAGTCTTCGTTTCTCTGCGGCTTGCCGCAGACACAAGGGGGGATGGGGGAGAGTGTTCGATTAAACATGTAGTGTGCGCCTACCTCGAATCAGGAGACAGCGAAATGGAGAAGACAGACATGACTCCTTCTCTCATACATCTCTATATTCTGGACAATACACAAGAAAGCAAGTGAGATCGTTCAGATAATGACAATGGCTGTGAAAGCAATTAATAGGTGATGTGGTGAGGAGTGTTGCTCAAAGGGCTGCTTTACAAGCAGGATGATCTGAGAAGGTTCTCTGAAGGGATGACATTCAATGACAAAGTCGGTTGTGCTAAGAAAAGAGGGAAGAGTGTGCGTGCAGTAGGGGGAATGGCTGGTGCAAAGGCCCTGGGGTGGGAAAGTTGTCAGCAGGGATAACAGAGAGAAGACCCCTGTGGATGGAGCATAGAGAGGAAAGAGGAAAGTAAGAAGTAAGTTTTGAGAGCAGATCGGGTCAGGATCTGGTTGGGCCTTATAGGTCACCACAAAGAGTATATTTTTATGATAAGTGAACTGGGCCTCTGTAACAGGGATTTAATCAGGGAATAACATGCCAGATAGAAATATAAGTGGAGGAGTCCTAGCACACCCCAACTATTGGCCTTTGTGAGTTATGACAGATGAGTCATTTCCAAAGGTATCACTGTCCCCTTCGACTCAAACATATTCTCAGATGGAGACACTGAGATGTACTCTCTTACTGAGAGCCTTCCGGACACAAGCCAGGGCTTTACACGCCTAGTCTCCCGGAAACCTCACAACAGCCCAATGCAGTGGGTAACATTACCCCAGTTTAACACGTGAGGAAACTGAGACAGAGGGAAGTTACATAAGTTGCCTAAGAAATTAGAAAGGACTGGAGGTGGGATTCAAACACAGGCAGTCTGAGTCCAGAGTCTCTTTCTGATACTACACCTCACTGCCTTTGCTGTGTGAGGCACTGGGCTAATTACCTCCTGAGATTTCACTGCTCACTCAGGCCTGGGACTCAAGTCTCCTCATGGTCACCTACACACACCTCCCTGAGATAAGGCTCCCCTGTGTCAGGAACTCACCCCGGAATGTCACAGGGTGGCTGTTAGGGCTAAAAAAGTAGCATATACACAGCACCCAGCATAGTCCCCAGCACAATGCCTAGCATTCAACAGAAACTCAATAGATTTTTTTAAAGAAGAAAAACACTCCACTTATGTTAAAGTGCAACCCCATTCTCCCTGAAGAGAGAGGCCTGGGGACTGGAATGGGAGGAAGGGAGCCTAGCCCCTTGCTATTCCCCTATTCCAAAAACACACCCTATTCCGAAAACTTGACCTGACTTAATACTTTGGAATTATTTGACTTTGGTTTTTTTTGTGTGTGTGTTTTTTTTAAAGATTATATTTATTCATTATGGGGGGGGGGGGAGAGCAGGAAGCATCAACTCCCATATGTACCTTAGCCAGGCAAGCCCAGGGTTTTGAACCGGCAACCTCAGCGTTTCCAGGTTGACGCTTTATCCACTACACCACCACAGGTCAGGCAAGGAATTATTTGACTTTGTTTTTAAACAGACGTGCTTAATGTCATCTCAACACAGGTCAGTTGAAACTGATATTTTGTAAAGCCTTAAAAACAGGGGGCTCTTATAATATCTTGAAACTCTAGCCGTCATAGCACCAGGAAGCAGCCAAGTACTTACCCTGGGGTACCCAAAGCAGGGCCCTGAGCAGACAGTAAGTGCCCTTCCCGCCCCATCTGAGAGGCAGAGAGCAGCCCCTGGGGAGCCGAAACAGCGCTTCTCCCGCTCTGCTCCAAGTTCCTGACCGGGCGCCTGAGGGCTCAGTGAAACTCACGCTACCCAAGCGCTCCTCTGTGGCCAAGAGGCAGAGGGAAGGAGGAAAAGCCAGGCCGGCAGAGTCCACGCCTGACAGAGGGACAAAGGCCAGGCATGAAATGGCCCTCGCGCGCCTGACCTGCAGAAAAGCCAAGAATCTTCCCCGCCAACCTAGCAAGATGAAGAGGCCTGTTTCCTCCCATTTGAAGGCTCTTGCCGTGATGAGATCCCAATTACATTGGCATCGTCCCACCCCTTCTCCTCCTCCTTCCCTTCACCCCTCTCTGGACTCCACTCCCTCCTAGTCGTTGCCACCCTGTCCCTGCCTGAACGTCTCCTGAGAAGGTCCTTTGGGGGGGTTGAACCACGAGAGCCTGGGTCAGTGACGGAAGGCACAAAAGGCCACCAGGCCGACGCCCCTACCATGAGGACACTTGAGGATGGTCCCCGTATGCAAAACATCAGGCGCCTGAATTCATAATTGGGCGTTCCAAAATGTAATTATGAAAGATGAAATGCTCCTCTCAATGAGAAGGCTGTAAATAGAATAATTAATTTTGTGTTTGCTTGAACAATTCTGTATTATGGACCTTGCAGTGGAACTGAAATTAATTAAGTGCACCAGGATTTATGGAGGAGGTGAAGAGAGAGGGGGAAAAAAAAAAAAGAATTAATCCGAAGTAAAAGATAGATGAGTTTGGGGGTGTAATGACGTGTTAGCCTGGGGTATTCTTGAACAGATTTACCAGGCACATTCTGGGTACAAAAGGCTCAGGCTGATAAAATTATCTCAACTAATACAGCTGCTGGTCAAAAAGCCAGTGGGCGGAAGAGGATGGATTGGGTCAGGAGGTCCCCAGAGGGGAACTCGAATCAGGGGCTATTTTTGAGCTGACCGGGAAGGGGCACTACCAGGGGGTGGGGGGAGGGGGGAGGACAGGCAGAGCAGAAGCCACCACCCCCGTAACAATGCAGAGTACTGTATGAAGGAGTCACAGCTGAGACATCAGGAGGGCCGGAATGCGGAGGCTGCCCAGTGGAGAAAGTCCTCAGTGTTTCTGGGACCAGCAGGTAATGTTCAGGCTGCACTGAGGGGACACACAGAAGTTCCTGAGCCTTTGTCCTGGATGGAGTTGTTGGCCTACTATGTGTCTTATCCACCAGACCGTAAGCTCCCAAAGGCCGTAACTCAGTGCCCACCTTGATACATGAATGAATGAAGAATGAACTTGCCCGCTGAGCTAAGTGATGCAGCTAGAGTTAAGAAAAGATTTGATTCACTAATTGACTGAACTTCAAAAATGCTACCCATGTGTCAAGCCCCAAGTTACGGGGGAATGTTTTCTAATTCCTTTTTTGGGACCCCTGGGCTGCTAAGGGGTCAAGGAGGGAGGAAGGAGGGGGGATCGGTCACCTAGCTCCTGGTCTGGCCGTGTGGCAGACAGTATTTTCCAAAAATAGCCCCAGCAATATTTCTAGTCCCACGTGCTCTTTCAGTTTCTCTGCCCTCCTCCCTTGAACCCAGAGGGGAAGGCATGCTGCATGGCTCCCTAGGCTAGTTCATAAACGGCAATGTGACTTCTGCCTACCTCTTGCTCTCTCAGGGTGCCTGCCATTTGAACCCAAAGCCAACCTCCACGCTGTGCAGAAGCCCAAACTAGTTCACATAAAGAAACTATACAGGGAGGAACGGAGGCCCCCAACCAGAAACCAGCACCTACTGACACTGCAAGCGAACAACCCTTCCGAGCCCGGCCCCAGCCTTCAAGCCTCCCAACAGGCCTCACGGAACAGGTGCAGCCCGTCCCCACCGTGTCCTGTCTGAATTCCTGACTCACGGAAATCATGAGACATCATAAACGGTGCTTGTGTTTCAAGCCACTGAGTTGGGGGATGATTTGTTACACAGCAGGAGATGACGGGAGCAGGCCCCCCACCAAGCTGGAGTGGCACCCTCTTCTCATCTGCTCTTTGTATCAGGATCTCACCCTTTGTTTTAGAAGAAGGCAGGTCTGGAGCTGCAGAAGTTTGAAAACACCCTGGTCTGATGGGGGAAAATATACACACACTGAGACTAGTTTGGAGTCGCACAGACCTGGGTTGAACCCCAGCCCTGAGCTTCCTGGCTGTGTGACCTCGCACTGTTCATGCCACTTCCTCCTCTTCATAAAGTGGGGCGATCACACTGATTCCCAGATTGTTGGGAGGATTTTTTAGGACCACTGTGAAAGCACCCAGCCCTGAAGCAGGCAAAGTTGCATGCAGTCAGGGTGGGACTGCCCAGTCAGACAGAGCTACGTTCAGATTCCAGCTCTGCGCTTTCTGCCTGTGCGATCAGACACAACACACTTCCCTGGACCTCATTTTGCCACGTGCACAATGGGGATAGTACTTGCGCCTAGTTCCTGGTAATAATGCAGGTAAAGTGCACAGAGTACGTGCTCAGTAAACAAGAGCCTATCATTTGATGGCTGCTCATCGACTTAAGCTCCCTCACCTTCTCTCCAGGAGCCCAACCTTGTTAAACTCCCACAAGCATCCAAGCACGACGAGTGCCTCTCGACACCTTTCCCAGAACAGGCAGACGTGAGCCGCTGAGCCATGTCCCCAGGAAGCCCGCACATCCCTGGCCCTGAGTCAGAGGCAGAGGTATGGGACAGAGCAGCCTAGGCAGCTGTGGGGAGCAGACACCTGGTCCCACGCCAATATCTGTCCCCTGCAAACAGTAAAATGGCCAACGGGAACTTTGGTGCATCTCCTCCCAGCGTGCCCGAACACTGCTTGTCAGACCGCAGCCTCACAGCCGTGAACTGAGCGACCTCGTAGAGGCCCAACCAGCCAGGTGGGGGGAGGCCTGGGCTGGGTTTGCGTCTGGACTGTAGCAAGGGCTCACGCCGCTAGGTGGGCTCCTCCCATCCTGGCACCCTGGCACCAGGAGAGCATCCCTGTCGCAGGCCCCCCTCCCCAGGGTAGTATTAGGCAGGCATTGAGAGACCTGGCGTGGAGGAGGGTGATGGATGGCTTTATTAACCCACCGAGGCAAAGCTGCTGACAGTGAAGGACTCCCCTGTCAGGGGAAGCGTCCCTTGCCTGCAGGCCCCCTCAGCGGCCTGCCTGACAACCTGAGCCCCTGACAGATGGGCAGTTCCCACAGGAATGGGACAGCAGGGTCCCAGCATCCCTCCAAATGCCAAGCTGAGCGCCACCAAGTCACCTGGCCCTAAAGACCAAGAATTATCATCCTCTCCTCTCCTCGCTGTCTATGGCATCATTCAAAAGACAGCACTCGCCTTGTTTTCCGGATGAACAGCGCCCCCTGGAGTTGTGCGAGGCAGCAGCCTTGCGTTTGTAGGTTGCATCTGCCAGCCTAGCCATGCTAAGCTCTTCACACGCACTATCCCACTGGCTTCTTCCAACAAGCTTTGAAAAGGTAAATACTATTTTGGGTACCTATTTTGTGGCTGAGGAAATGCAGGGTCAGAGAGGTGAACTGACTGGCCCAAGGTCATACAGTGGGATTGGAACCCATGTCCATTCAACTCCTCCAGCCCCTCCTTGCCCCTGTCTCTATGCAGACGGGACCCTCCTTGGGGTTGCTTCTACAGCCCCGCATCCTCCTCCCCATGCTGGTCCTCCAATCACCTCCTTCTCACTCCCATACTGTCACATACTAGCTAGGACACCAGAGAACAAGAGTGAGGAAGACTGTGCTCAGTCCTGTTGCTCCAAAGGCCTCCCAGGACGTCCGTACCTCCATGACGCCCTCCCATGGCCCCAGACACAATCCCCTCTGCGGCAACCTCAGGGTGTGAGCGAACATACATCCCCTCTTCCGGGGCACATCCCTCACACCACTGCTGCTGCCTGGTTCTCTTCCAGACCCGTCTGCACTCCTGCGGCAGCAGCTCTGGCTTCCTCACACATGCACACATGCACACACACGCACACGCACACACGTGCACACATGCATGCACACATGCACATGCACACACAAACCAGGATGGTTCTGCCCTAAAACCCAAACTTATTCCACCCTTGAGAACATGTCTCTCACTAAAGAGGTGGAGTCTCTTTCCGCAGCACTGAAACGTCATCTGGCTTTGGGACTTGCTTTGGCCAATAGAATGAAGAACAAGGAATGGTGTCCTGGTACCAAGCCCAGGCCTCATGGAGGGAGCATTGTGTGTTTTCATTTACCCTCGCGCTCACCTACCTTCATCCTGAGGACGTGCCCGGGCTGGAGATGAGATGAACGAACAGAAGTGAACCACCCGTCATTCCGACGGAAGTCATCCTCGTTAACTGACCCACAGCCAGCCGCCAGACCTGTGACTGACCAGCCAGGACCAGCCCTGGGGGGGCCGACCTGAAGACTCAGGAGCTAAATAAATACTCCTTGTTTTAAGACACTAAGTTTGGGGATGGTTTGTTACACAGAATTTGGGGAAAATAGAGAACTGATATGTATCTCAAATTTCCCTTCCTACCAAGTCCCAGTTGAGATTATTGATTAATGTGTGTTTATCTTACAGGGGTTTTCTTCCTTAAACTACAAACTTTATTATACTACTGAACTCCTTAGCCTGATCTGGTGCCTGGCGCATGAGAGGTGTTCAAAAATGTTCATCGAGTGAATGAATTAACTGAGCAGTTGAATGGGGGAATAGGCCCCTACTCCTCCTGCAGCCCCTTTCCCTAACAGTCAGGCCAGAGCTGTTTCCCAAAGCAGTCACAGCAGAGAGAGTAAGTCAGAACGCCTGATACCTCACCTTGAGCCCATCAGCCATGGGAGCCTGAGCCCCCAGGAGCCAATGAGAGCCTCTGACACAAGCTTTTGTGAGTCTGGAAGTTATACCCGTCTGGGAGAGGGGTCAGAGGGCTCCCTGCCACACTTGCCTTGGCCTTGGCAGCCGCCCCATTCCACCAGCTCCTGTGAGGTCAGGGCGGGGAGCTCACGCAGCCCAGACCTCCTCCCCTCTGACCATCAAACAGCAGTCCATCAAAGAGGCAGTCCTCCTCTTCCTCCCAAAGCTGGTATGTAAGGTACCCCTCTCAGAAAGGCCTCTGCGACACTCTCCCCTACCTCACTACCAGAGGTCAGCCCCTTCCCTCTTCCCATTTCCACTAAGGAGCTGGTCCAAAGCACCTTCCTTTCCGTCCAGATCAAAGCAGAAAAGAAGAGAGTAACTTTTTGCCACGTTCAGAGATCTTGTGTTGGACCCTAGGGCCCCTCCTGCCACTCGTGTTCCCCACCACCACACCCACGTTCTTGGCTATAGATCTAAGTCCTGTGTACAAGCTACTCTGGAAAGAGACTGACCCGGTCGTGCCTTCCTGGCACCTGTGCAATCAAACAGGGATCAGCCAAGAGTAAAAGCTATTTCAGTGATTCTATTTGTTCATTTATTTATGAATTATATTCAACTACTATCGTATTAAGCACCCACTATGTGCCAAGCGCTAGGGATACAACGGCACGTGAGAAAGACCTGGGCCATCACGGACCTTATTATCCAGCGGAAGAGGAAGGCAGTGAGCAAATGCGTGATTCTATAAAGAAAATAGCAGATAATAAAAGAATTACATTTAAGTAAGGTGACATCATAGAGAACAACTGAATAGAAAAATCCAGGTAGGCCACAGAGAGGATATCAAATCCATAGCCCACTTGAAAAGTGTGTTTAGCAGAGTTTTTATCTCCAGAAGCCAAAGAAATAGCTAAGTCTGTCAAGGACCCAAAATGTAAAGTATTCTTTCACTCACCGCTCAACGTATATCTACAAAGTACCCACCATGTGCTTAGCCGCTATAAAGGGGCAACATTAAAAATTTGACTTACACTAATCAGTTATATAATATCTAATCACTGGTTGTGTACCTGAAACTAATATAATATTGTATGCCCACTGTAACTGAAAAATCAAAAAATATTTAAAGTAAAAAAAAATAAAAAATGATCTAATGTTTTTCTGGTTCCCAATGAGGAAGGAAAGTATAGAGCAGGGGTCCCCAAACTTTTTACACAGGGGGCCAGTTCACTGTCCCTCAGACCGTTGGAAGGCCGGACTATAAAAAAAAAACTATGAACAAATTTCTATGCACACCGCACATATCTTATTTTAAAGTAAAAAAACAAAACGGGAACAAAAACAATATTTAAAATAAAGAACAAGTAAATTTAAATCAACAAACTGACCAGTATTTCAATGGGAACTATGGGCCTGCTTTTGGCTAATGAGATAGTCAATGTCTAGTTCCATATTTGTCACTGCTAGCTGTAACAAGTGATATAACACGCTTCCAGAGCCGTGACGCGTGCGTCCTGCATCACCGGAAGTAGTACTGTACATGAGCAATGCCACGCTTTGCAGTGCTGCAACATACAGTGCTCCTCTCACTGACCACCAATGAAAGAACTTCCCCTTCCAGAAGGGCAGCGGGGGCTGGATAAATGGCCTCAGGGGGCCACATGTGGCCCGCGGGCCGTAGTTTGGGGACCCCTGGTATAGAGGAAGACTAGCATTTATTGAAGACCTACTGAGCTGTACCATTCCACGCACACTTTTCCCACTGGGTCCTTGTCATGCCGCAGGGAGGCAGTCACCGAGGTCGCCCTCACTCTCCTGCAGCTCAGGGAGCCACCCCTACACGCACACTTCTAGAGCGTGGTGCAGCTAAGATTTGGACCTATGCAGTTGTGGCCTTAGGCCCTGCATCAGGCTCCCTTCTCAATCTCTTTTTAACTGAATCAGAATTTAATTTTTTTTTCTTTTTTACAAGAACGTGAGGACTTGATTCCAATAAGAATTTCTTGATAATAATAAAAGAGGTGATGGTTTATAAGAGTTCAAGGAGCACCCCGTGCCCCTCTCCATCACCCACCCAAAACCCCCTCCATACAGCTTCCTCCTCCCTCCCCGGGATCTAGTCCTCAGGTCTGACCAGTCTAGACTCCTTGTCAAGTGCCCCCAGCAAGGAGCCAAGGTACATCTTCTATAAGGCACCTGGCAGAGTCTTTGGAGCAAATATATATATACATAAACATATATATATGTATTATGCAATAATTCTTGCCATAAGGAAAGCATGATTAAAATATCTTCTACAAAATGCATTAATTTCCAGGCAAAGATAAAAATTCCATTTGACTCAAATAGATTTTCCATGGTGAGTTAGTGCTGCACTGAGGGTAATGGATGGGGGAGGGAGAGGCTTCCAGCTCGTAAATCAAAGGGGAGATGGGAACGGGGAAAGGAGTTGATGGAGAGGGAAGAGGCGCTGGTGAAATCTCAACCTGTGGGAGTGATGCTTCCACCCCTTCCCCCGTTCTTAATGATCTCATCAGGGGTCCAAGATCGATTCCCAGCCTTGTTCATCTATCCCCTTCTGCATTCATTACTTTAATAGCATCCACACAGGCCAGTCGACATTTGCATCAGGCAAGCATTAATGGGGAGTTTGTTTGGGAAGCGCAGGCACCAAGGAGAAGTAGGCGCCCATGGCTGGAGCCAGAATAGCCAAAGAGGAAGCAAATGTGGAAACTGGAAAAAGACAGGGGGAAGAAGATGACAACCAAAGGCAAATTCGACCAATGTGACCAAGCTTCCCCTTCTCTCTATAGGCTCCGCCAGCCCTCAGACCTTAGCAAACCAATGAGCACAAAACTTAAGCATGCGGGTTTGAATAAAAGGAGTGTCTGAGCTGGATCAAAGGGACTGTCATTCTAATTCATCCTGCAAACATTTCCCAGGTGCTCATCTGAGCCAAGCATTTATCCTGGGCTTGAGGGATGCCTTGTGAACAAGCCCAGCTCCCGTAAGGAGCTCCAGTCTACATAGTAAATGACGGAGCCGTCTCAGCTCAGGGCAATACATGTTGTACTAGACATAAGCAAAGGAAAACAGTATAGCATGGTCAGGGGCCTCCGAGAGCAGCGATGCTTGAGATGAAACTTGAAGGTTCAACTGGAATTTTTTGAAGCCACCGGGGTCGATGTACTTTCCTGGCAGGGAGAGGGGCTGGTGTGTTTGGGAACTGCAGAAACTTGCGAATCCTGGAAGGCACGAACCAACAAAGAGATGGGAGAGGCTGAAGAACTTTGCCAAGGCCTTATGTGCCGGGCTGGTACAAGAGGCTTTCATCTGTAGGTGGAAAAGTGCTATAAGCAGATTAGAAACCTAAAAATACAGTGTGTCCGTAAAGTCATGGTGCACTTTTGACCGGTCACAGGAAAGCAACAAAAGACGATAGCAATGTGAAATCTGCACCAAATAAAAGGAAAGCCCTCCCAGTTTCTGTAGGATGATGTGGCAGCATGTGCGCATAGGCAGATGATGATGTAACACCGTGTATACAGCGGAGCAGCCCATGGCCATGCCAGTCGAGATGTGGACGATACAGAGGAAAGTTCAGTGTGTTCTGTGGCTCGCTAAATTCGAATTCGTGACCAAAGTGCAACGTGAATATCAGTGTGTTTATAACGAAGCGCCACCACATAGGAATAACATTACTCAGTGGGATAAGCAGTTGAAGGAAACCGGCAGCTTGGTGGAGAAACCCCGTTTTGGTAAGCCATCAGTCAGTGAGGAGTCTGTAGAGCAGGGGTCCCCAAACTTTTTACACAGGGGGGGCCAGTTCACTGTCCCTCAGACCGTTGGAGGGCCGGACTATAAAAAAAAACTATGAACAAATCCCTGTGCACACTGCACATATCTTATTTTAAAATTAAAAAAACAAAACAGGAACAAATACAATATTTAAAATAAAGAACAAGTAAATTTAAATCAACAAACTGACCAATATTTCAATGGGAACTATGCCTCTTCCAGAAGTGCGGCAGGGGCCAGATAAAAGGCCTCAGGGGGCTGCATGCGGCCAGCGGGCCGTAGTTTGGGGACCCCTGCTGTAGAGGCTATACGGGATAGCTACCTAAGGAGCCCTAAAAAATCTGTGCGTGAGCCCACATCGAACTGCACTGAATAGGTATGAAACTGAGGGAGTTTTCCTTTTATTTGGTGCAGATTTCACATTTCTATCGTCTTTTGTTGCTTTCCTATGACTGGTCAAAACTGCACCATGACTTTACAGACACACAGTAGATTGACGGGAGAGAGATTCAGGACAGGAGGCAGTCAGGACACTTTCAACAGTCCTTTTGGGAAATGAGAAGGCCTGAGCCAGAGCAGCAGCTTCCAGGTTAGAGTGGAGAAGTGAAGTCCAAGGTCCACAGGGGAGATGTAAGGGTCAGGTCTCACCTGGGGCGTGGCATCCTTCTCTGACCACATTCACAGGATGAAAAACAGAAGGTAAAGGGGTCTAAGGGGCTGAGTCAATGAGCCTGGGGCCGGGAGCTGGGACTTAACAGACACTTTCAAAGCTCCAATAAGTTTTTGCCTCAGTTTGAATTTCCCCCAAAGCAGAATTTAACACAAGAACTTCGATGCAAATAGTTCACTTGGGAGGTGACCCCTGAAATGAGGACTGAGGAGAGTAGGTTTGTAGATTAGATGGTACTACTGTGTGAATGCTAATTTCCTGATTTTGAAAATTCTACTGCAATTGCGGTTATACGAGGATTTCCTGGTTTTTAGGAAATACACATGGATATATTACAAGAAAAGGGACACTATGTCCATAACTTATGGTCAAACAGTTCAGGAAGAAAATGTTATATGTACACACACACACACACACACACACACACACACAATAAAATAAATGTGGTAAAATGGTAACTTTGAGGGAATCTGGGTAATGGGAATATGACAATTATTTTTTTAATTTTTCTGTAAATCTGGGATTATTTTTTAAAAATTTTGTTTTTAATTTTTAAAAATCACCTAATCCCACAAAGGTTTCTCTACCTCAGATTTTAAAATAAGGATAAAAATTAAAAGTCCAGTCCATTGCAAAGGAATGATTACTATTAGCAGAAATATCTCTGAGGGGCTTATCAGAAGAGGGGCTTGGCCCTGAAGGGTTTCTTGACTATTCGAATAATTTCTCCTTAGGATCTTAAATTCCTTTGGCAGCTAAGCCTTGAAAATCAATGCCTGGCATCGTGTCCCCACGGGGCAAGAAACGAACTAGTCCTATAGAATTTCAACCTCAAGCCCTTTCCTGCCTGCCACGTGCCCATGCATGGGCAATTCAACTTTTGGAATCTCGAGGCTGAACTTGTCCTCAAGGCTTCCCAGGTCGGGTTCAAGGGGATGCTAACACTGAAAATTGAAGAATGTCAAGGGTTTAGAAAGGAGGTACAAGAGGAGTTATTGCTGGAGGGCTCTAGAGGTCAAGACCTGGGTTTGAGCCTTGACTCCACCACTTGGACAATTCCTTCAGATTCTCTTGGCCTCATTGTCCCCAGGAGGCTGTCCTTATCTCACAGCCTTCTTGTACTTGTTCACTCACTCAGCAGCACAGACTGAGGCCCCTCGATGGGCCAGATGCTGGGCAAGTTCCTGGTGTAGAGGAGTGAACCAATCAGATGCGGTCACTCCCTCCTGGAATGACCCACTTGAGGGAGGAGACTGACAGCAAACACGCAAGCAGGTGAGTAGTGAGATCCTTATAGACTCTGACAAGTGCTATGGATGAAATAATGGCAGATTATGACAAAGAATAAGAGTAGGGTGGTCTACTGGGGTAGGTAGTCAGGGAAGGCTTCTAGGAGGAGGTGACACTTGATTGAGACTTGAAGGCTGAGAAGTACCAGCTGGGTGAAAAAGCATTCTCTAGATAATTGGAAATTATTCAAAAATTATCATGAGATGAGCAGCACTCCTTCCTTCCACCTTTGCCCAATGTTGACAGTTATTCAACTGAAGGGCAAGACCATTCTGTCCAACAGATCAGCAGCCCCCTGGCAGGTTGGGTTGGGCCCTCCCTAAGAACCCTCTCACCCTCTCTCCCTGCTTGCACAGAGAGAAAAATGAGAAACTCCCTTATCAGATGGTTCTGAGGCTGCCAGTTCCCAGACGTGAGCCTGGGGTGGGTGCCAAGAACAGTGACTTTATCTGCGCCCTTCCCACACCAAGGGCAAGGGCAAGGGCACCTCTCTGAATGTCCCTCAAAGGGACTGACAGGAGGGGTCTCTTACCCCTTGTGTGGAATAACTCTGAGTTGTGTTCTCTGCTGTCTCTTGGAGGTCCCCACCCCAGTGGGACTGAACCCCAGTTAGTTGCCTGGTTAGTGAACACTTCCTATATTAATTTTCTTCTTCCCTGTCTCACCTCCCCCCACCGCCAGTATTTGCTGGGATCACCTCCCCAATAAACAACCTGCACACACAGGCTCATCTCCCCTGGGCTGGGGTAGCCTAAGACAGTGCTCAGTGATTCTTCAGCAATCTAAATGGCATTGTGAGCTGCTGAACTGTGAGCTCCTCTAAGGCTGGGACAACTTGTACTTCAGCTCATGACTGTGTTCCCAATGTCTCACACAGAGCCTGGGACAGAGAAGATGCTTAATCAATGATGAGCAAGAGAGTGACCTCACAGAACTAAGCAAGTCCCCACAAGGGTGGACCCTGGACCCAACCCTTCTCGGGTGAGCTCTGGGGGATATTTGGCACCCCAGGGCATCAGACGTCTGCCCTAGGCATGAAGGAGGCCCCACCTGAATGAGGGGCACTGTCAATCATCTGGGAGCGAGGCTCACGGCCGCACAGGGCTTGCTGGGCCGGTATAGCCTCCACTTGGCTCCGCTCCGCACGGCTCCTCACGGTGAGTATGCAAGCAGCCGCAACATGGGGGCCATTCCATTTAGTTCAGGAAAGGTACAAGAGCATGACAAATATATGTAATTTGAAAATTGGCCAGTCTTTTGCAATAATTTAGAGGCACTAGTTAGGAGCAATAGAAACCCCCCAATTACTGATGTTTAAGGCTGGCACTGTTGCTGGCTGAATATTTCATGCATAAATGAACTTCCACTAGGCCACCCGCTGCTTCTGATGAGGCTCTTGCGGGCTTTATTGCCCGGCGCCCAGCAGGGTCCCGCCAATGGGCCCCATGACGGATGATGCATCGGTTTGTGGCTTAAATAATGCAGTTCCGGGACAGGCTCGGTGCTAGTGCTCATTATTTACATATCAATTGAGTGGCCACTCTGAATATGAAGAAATATGAAAGGGGAAGTCACTGGCACTGAATATTTCATGGCTGTGAGCCCCGCAGAAAGTGAATGTCCCCAGCCCCAGAGCTGGGCCTGGTCACGTGTGCTAGGAGGAGCTGGCACGCATAGTCTGGGAGGCGAGGCAAGGACTATCTCCCGAGCAAGCCAGGAGGGGAGCCGCTAACCAGAACTGATGAAGCCTCTGTCATCTGGACACGGCCCGCCACGCTTTCTCAAGTCAGCAAAATTCCTGCTTCCTGCCCCTACCTTCCGGTTCCTGGAAGCTTCCGCAGGGAAGGGAGTGCGTTCAAGCCATCCTTCACGGACTTTCCGAGATATGTGGGTGGAACAGAAGGAAGCAGAGGGTGGGAAACAGCCCGGTCCACCCAGAGAGGCCTTCCCCCCCTTTCTGAGGAATGCTGGAAGATTTGTCAGGGGCCGTTTCCCCCTCTGAAACACCTCTGGGAACTCCTATGCCTGGGGTCCTTGGCCGACCAATTGTCTTAGGATCCTCCGCCCCGCACCGGGCTCCTTGTGAAGTGCTAAGGGCACTGTGGTGGGAAGGACAACACAGCCTCTGTCCTCGTGGAGCTCATGGCCAAGTGCCAGAGATGGAAACCAAATGCGAAATTATATTCAATGGTGGGATTCAGTCAGTTCATATTAGTTCGGCAGAACCAATACCTAATTTTTTTTTTTTTTTTTAGTTCGGCAAACCAGTTGTTAAAATGGCACTTGTAATCAGGGTTCTCTCTAAGATGGGCGCCTGGGCAGCCGCCCAATGTGGAAATCGCAAATTTACATTCCTTACTCTTTTTTAACGTTCTGCTGTACAACAGCGTATTCTAAGCGCCCGTAGTCATGTTCATTTCGACCATAGGTGAAAAAAATCGCAAGTGAGGATGCCAATCAAGAAGCAATATGAAAATACCTGTACCTTAAATAACAGTTTTGTTGTTTTTGTCGGATATTATTTAATATTTTTTCATCAATATTTTAAAACTCTTAGAACATAATCTAGTTTTGTGTACCTCTTTTATTGTTCTTATTGAAGTATTAAATGCATGCAATAATAAACTACCTTTCGGTATATTATTTTTTCTTACCTTAAAATGGTCATTAGGGCAGAGAACCTGTCATTAAATTATTTGAAACCCACTGCTGATCGGATATATTAGCTGTCTGTTATGGCCTAACAAGTTACCTCTAAAACCATAAACATTTATTGTCACTCGCAGTTTCTGTGGGTCAGGAATTGGGAAGTGGTTCAGCTGGGTGGGTTTTTTGTCCAGAATGTCTCGTGAGGTTGCAGACAAGGTGTCGGCCGGAACTGCAGTCATCTGAAGATGTGAGTGGGGGTTGAAGGATCCGATTCCAGGCGATCCCCTCAGGTATGTGGAATTACAGTGCTGGCTATTGGTAGGGGACCTCAGTTCCTCATCAAACGGACCACGCCACGAAGCAGCTTGAGACGACATGGGTTTGAGACAACACGGCAGCTGGTTCCTCCCAGAGTGAGGGGCCCAAGAGAGCAAGATGGAAGCGACGATGTCTTTTGCAACCCGCTCTCGGAAGTTGCACACCACCATTCCACTGCATTCTGTGGTCCCAGAGATAAACCCTGATCTCACGTGGGAGGGGACTACACAAAGGCATGGATAGCAAGAGGCAAGGCCTCCTGGGGGCCATCTCGCAGGACGGTTACCACTTGCGGCAAGCGATATGGAAATATCTTAAGTAAGTAACAGTTTTATTGTTTTTGTCACACAACGAGGGGAGACTCGTCTGGAATAAGGAAATTCAATAAGGCTTCCTGGAGGAAATAGCATGAGATGGCAAACTTGAAGACAAAGTTATCTCCTCGGAGAGGAAGAGGGCAGATTAGACTGCCTGGGTTTCGATTCCAGAACTGGCTCTCTAGCTTTGGACAATACAGTACGTTGGTTTTTCCCTCTGTCCTATAAGGTCCATAATAGTATCTATCTGAGAGTATACGCAGAACACTCCAGAAAACTGCTGGAGCACAGTGAATGTGATACAAAGGTCCTTTTATAAATAAACAAAAACAGAGAGAGATTTCGATGTAACACTAGATGCTCAATAAATATTTGATGACTATCTGACTTTGGGCGAGGGGTTTGCAACATAATTTGATGACAAAATAACCTAGACATGTTTTCTTTGAATATATGTACCTTGATTTATTAATGTCATCCCATTACCATTAATAAAAATTTATTAAAAAAAAAATATTTGATGACTTAATAACGCGCTGACTTTGAGAACCTCATAGCCCTAAATGCTAACTGGGGTAGAGCCTGAGATAGGGTTGAAGACCCTCACAAGGGCAAATTTCTTGATCTGAGCAAAGAAAGCTTGAGCTTAGAAACCTTGGAACTTGGTAGCAGGGGGGAAGAGAATGGGACAGGGGCCAAAACAGACCCTGGGCGGGGCCCCCACCTGGGACGGCCAGCCTGCATACAGTTAAACCATACATTATTGATCTGTCAAACGTATTTGCATATAAATAAGCGTGATCGTTCAGGGAGGGATGGTGCCACCTCCCCTCAGCGCCATGATTACAGATGGATGGCCCTAGTTAGACACAAGCCAGGGACGCTGCTGCCCCTGCCGCCAAGTCTGCCGCTGATTTAAAACTACATTTATATTGCCTGACCTGTGGTGGCGCAGTGGATAAAGCGTCAACCTGGAAACACTGAGGTTGCCAGTTCAAAACCCTGGCTTGCCTGGTCAAGGCACATATGGGAGTTGATGCTTCCTGCTCCTCCCCCTTCTCTCTCTCTCTCTCTCTCTCTCTCTCTATCTCTATCTCTATCTCTCTATCTCTCCCCCTCCTCTCTAAAATGAATAAATAAAAAAAATAAAAATAAAAAAACTACATTTATTGGAGCATGTAAGTGTGACAGCCTAGTGGTGAGTTTGGGATAATTAGTCTAAAAGACAAGATAAACGACTCTTAAAACTGGTATTGTGATGAAGATGCCACCACCCCCCCATACACACACACACACACACACACACACACACACACACACACTCCCTCCCACCAGCTCAGCCCTGATGCCAAAAATACAGCCGATGATAATTAACTGGGAAATGTTAACAGGCAGGACGATGTTCCAATTGCATCTTCCAAAGGACTTCAGAATTTTACACCCAAGTTGATTGTGTTCCCCTCCCCCTGGTGATGAGACTGGACAGAAGGACTCTCAACCAGGAACAGAAGCTGGGGGTTTGGGGGGAGGGGGCAGAGAGGGGGGTTGGGAATCACTCAGGCCCAGACAAGGTCGTTTAGGCCAGGCGAGCAGGTGGCTGCAGTCAGCCTTCCCCGAGCCGAGCCGGAACGAAGACAGATCCGCGGGAGGGAGCACATTGACCAGGTAAAGTGTAGCTGCCATGTTCATTCATTCAGCACGAGAGATCGGCCGTGAGCTTGGAGTCTGGCATCGGCGGCCTCTGACGGATCAAGGGACCCAGCCGCTCAGCTATCCGCAACGCAAGAGATTCCTATTCATTGGGGACTCATACTGCTTGCTAACGCTTCATTTCTATTGTCCTAAATTTCACTTGAAGACCGGCAGCCCTGTGGGGCCGATCAGAAAATATTAGACGTTACTTTGAAGATCAGCTTGGCCCAAAGAGAACCCTGTCATCCCAAGAACCTGTTGTCATTGACTTTTGGTTTCTGCCACGCCCCCTCGCCATCCCCTTCCCAAGAAAGAGGTGAGGGCTGCCCTGTGACCTCCGACCCATCCTGGCAGCGGGCTCAAAGACTTCTTTTCTGAGATTGAAGTCATATGGACTGAGGGAGGAGAGGGAAGACAGAGGGAGGGAGGGCTCTCTGGAATTTGTTTGAGACCCTCGAATAACAATTTAAAAGGTCAGCAGAATAATGGCTCCACCTCCCCCCATAGCTGGTATGTCCACATTCTAACCCCAGAAACCTTGCGTGACAAAAGGGACTTTGCAGATAGAAGGAAGGACTTCAGGACGGGGAGGTTATCCTGCATTCTCCAGGCGGCCCCTATGTAATCACCAGGTCCTTATAAGAGGGAGGCAGGAGGGTCAGAGAGAGAGAGACTTGAAGATGTAAGACTGTTGGCTTTGGCCACAAGCCAAGGGATGTAGGCAGCCCCTGAGAACTGGAAAAGGCAGGGAAACAAATCCTCCACTAGATTCTCCCGCAACCCTGCTGACACCCTGCTATTTGTCCAGCAAAATCCATTTCGGACTTCTGACCTTCAGAACTATAAACTAATAACTCTCTGTTGGTTTAAGCCACTGAGTAATTTGTCACAGTGGCTATAGGAAATGGAGACAGAATCCAAGTGTCCTTAGCCTGACCTCACCACATCCCGGCTCTGTGACTGTGGGTAACGGACTGAACTTCTCTCAGCCTCAACGTCTCCATCTCTAAAATAGGGACAATAGGACCTATGTCCTGGGGTTGCTGCAGATATTAAATGAGCAAATGCCTGAAAAAGCTCGGTGCCCAGGGCATAGTCAGGGCTCAATAAATAGCACTTGTTGGGGCTGTGGTTGTCATCATTGTCCCTTGCTGCTCATCCTGAGACCTTGTCATGGAGGATAAAATTTATAAGAAGATATCTATATCACCAAACTGAAGATTGGTTTATTCAGCAAATATTGATGACCTTCTGTATGCAGATTCTATGCCAGGTATGGGAATAAAATAGAAAGGAAAACAGGACTCGGCCCCTATTGTCAAGGAGGAGATGGGCCAGATGGCAGAGGAGATGGGCCAGATTACATAATTCAGTTCTATTATGTATTATAGTATCAGCATTACATTATATTTATACTGAATAATCCCCCAAACAAATGTTAAGATTGATAGGTACTGCACAAGTACAGAATAGAGAACTACGTCTCATCAGGGAAGTCAAGGAAGGATTCCCAAAGGAAGCTGACTTTAGAAGTGTGAGAAGATTGGATCCTTTGGGACCACAAGATTATGGTCCCTTCCTCCCATAGGAGGAAGGACTCTTCCTGTGCCTCTTGGGTCACACTCAGTCCTCTGGGGTTTCTGTGAGAAGCTCAGTTCAGGTATAAGGTATAGAGATACCCACCATGGTGGGTCCTGGAAAGGTAGAGAGAATTTGGCCACAGGAAGCCCAAGTAGCAGGCAGCATTATCAAGTATGGCTTTGAGTTCTTTGGGGGTGAGTCTATCCCTGGATGATGGGCCTCTGTTTGATTCCAAATATCAGGCCAAGCCTGGTGCTTGGAACCCTAACCCTGAATGCGCAGACCCCCAACCAGGAGAGGTAGAGAGAGACCCTAGGCTGGAGCACAAACACCTGGACCTATGGGATCATCTTAGGGTAGAGCTGCACTCTAGCCAGTTCCTGGAGTCAGCCTGCCTTCAAGGACTTCATGTCAGGAGACTTGCCTCATTTTGGATGTATCCTCAATCTCCTAATACAATTTGATCTCTTAGAAATTTATAATTCCATGTATTCCTTTCACAACTATAAGTAACCCTTGATATAAACGTCCTGGCCAATGAGCATGTTCAGAAGACAGTAACTCTTATAAGGAAGAAAAGGACATAGTCCCTTGAAGATATAGCGTCATCTCTGAGCTAGGTGGAGAGGAATGGAAGATTTGTGTTTTTATCAAAAAGAAGCATGGGTTTTAAATTACTGTTCAGCTTTTCTGTATAGCCTTTCAAATAGCCTGCTACTGTGTTTTTCCGAAAATAAGAAGGGTCTTATATTAATTTTTGCTCCTAAAGACGTGCTAGGTCTTATTCTCAGGGGATGTCTTATTTTTCCATGAACAAGAATTCACATTTATTGTTGAACAAAATATCAACATTTATTATATACTGTAGTCATGTCAACACAAACATCAGCATAACCAGCCAAACTCTGAATTCCATCAAGAACTTCTCATGGCTCTATTTCCATGTACAGCAATCTACCCTGTTTCCCCCAAAATAAGACAATCTCTTATATTAATTTTTCTCCTAAAGGCTCACTAGGTCTTATTTTCAGGGGAGGCCTTATATTTCTAAGCTTAAAAAAAATTACACTAGGCCTTACTTTTGGGGGATGTCTTATTTTCAAGGAAACGGTATAATGGCCAGACCCTTGTATCAGCCAGCTAGTGCTGTGTAACAAACAACCTCAAACTCTCAAAGCACATAATACAGAGGTGGGCAAAAGTAGATCTACAGTTGTGAGCACACAAAACAGAGTTTATTCTTGTATTATCATTTATTTATAAGTCTTATTTGTATTTATCTTGTTATTGTTGTTGTTATTATTTTGTATCCTTCCTTAAAATTTATCTTTTAAGTAATGCTGGCTCGTAATTTACCCTACTTTTGCCCACCCCTGTAATAACCATGTTTACATTTTACTTATGGGTCTGCAGATCATCTGGGATCTGGTTGCTCTGGGCTGCAATTGCCTGAGCTGGGCTCTGGGCCAGAGACTGAGTTTTGCTGATGTTCTCTTGACCACAGTAAGCCATGTAGCCAAGCCCAAAGCTAAGGAATAAAGAAGTATATTCCAACCTTCACGAGTCCAAACTTAGACCGAGGGCAAAGTCCAATCCAATGGAGCAGATAAGGGTACTCCTCCCGTGGACATGCCCAACCACCATGAAACCCATCGTATATCCTAAAACTCTGACTGGGGATCCGGAGTATCCCTTTCTTCTCGGGATACAGACGGAGGTCTAAGGAGCTCCCCTCTCTTTGTGCACAAATCTAGGCCTCAGAACTCCAGTCTGTGTATAGATTAGCTTTTCTGCACACCAGCTAGTTCCCATGAGGACTCAAGTTGACCATGTTCCCGGTCAATACTTGTTTCTGGGCTTAGATAGTCACTGCATAAAATTCTATGTCTGATCTGGGCTTCCAGGCACACAGTAGATGTGCAAGAACCATTTTGTGAAAGAAAGAAAGAAAGAAAGAAAGAAAGAAAGAAAGAAAGAAAGAAAGAAAGAAAGAAAGAAAGAAAGAAAGAAAGAAAGAATCCCAGCCCACCCTCTGGACACCACTCACTGGTTTATTATTGGATAGTCTCTACCCAAGCTCAACCCTCCTCCATTCTTGCCATATACACAGCTTGACCAGGAGCATCAGAGCATACTCCGGAAGCCACCCACCCAAACAATGACTACACAAGCTCCAGACCCTCTTTCTCAGTTTTCCCAACACTGGCTGTGCTGTTGGCAGAAATTCTAAAACAGCCGACAAAATGTGGATGTGAGAGGGACCACACCCCCGGAATGTTTCCCGAAAAGCAAATATTGTGACAAACGATTGGAAACATGGCACGTTTATCTGCACTTCCGGTCGCGGCTCATATGTTCACATTACAACCGTCAAAAATAAATAATTCAAAATCAGTTTCAAAACACAGAAACACTTCAAAGTAACTTATCCATTCACAGGTGAAAACTTAAAATAAATAAGTGTAAGCCAGGGGACAAGAAATAAATCAAAGAGAGCAAACTCCTTCCGGATGCAGGTCCCAGTCGATGGTGACGAGACTAGCATCAGAGCACACACTCATGTCCCACATGCCCCAGTAGGCAATCCAAAAGGTCTGGGCTGAGCCAGCAGCCTCTCCAGTCTGCCCAGTTTTGATGCTTCAGTTTTCCAGAGGAGGGGAGGTGTGGGAACAAACCCTGGATGACTGTTTGGTGAGAAGCCCTCCTGCATGAGGCTTCAGACTCAGATGAATGGGACACAGGTCCAGCCTTGAGCTCTACCAGGAGGACAAGCAGGCACCAGGAGGGGAAGTCACATTACCACTATAAGTGCCTGCACCCTGTCCCACCTGCCGGATGGCTAAAGAGAAGCTTATCTTTGGCCATTCGGACCCTCTTTCCGCACTACTATTTCAGGGAGATTCTGAGTCTTCCAGTCATCTTCCTGAGACTTTTTTAAACTCTCACTTGGGGAGGAAAAAACATAAGGAGAAAAGAAGGACTTGAGAGAGGAGTAACCAGGAAGTGAAGAGTCCTAAGTGGTTTAGCTTGGAAAGGATTTCAGAAGGGAATTAATTATGAGGGCTGCTGTGGAAAGGGGGAGAAGGTGAAAACCAAAGGGGTAAGGAAAGGGAAGTCTAAAAGTTGCCGTGATTTATGATTCGGAACCTCTCTGACGTTCTTTGACACATACCAATAAAATATTTAAATTGCTTGAAATTCTTTCGATGGTGGGATGCTTTGAGACTGGACCCCATGGGGCTTGGTTCCACCTGGGTGACAGGAGTAAATACGCATTGAGTATATACTATGAAACATGTTCCTGTAGCGGTGTGGATGGGACTTTGAAAATGTAGAGAGAAGCCTCCCGGAAGAGGAAGCCAGGCTTCCTGGAGGAAGTCACATCTGAGCTGGACTCCGGAGGATGTGGTTCACCTTACACGCACGAATCGCAAGGGTGGTTCTGGTGGAGGAAAATGATCTCTGAAAAAATGCAGCGTCCCAGGGAAACGTGACAAGTCTAGTGGGGTGAGGAAGAAGCCAACAGCTCGATGGGTATATATAAATATATAGACAGGGGTCACACAGTGAAAGGATCCCCTCAGATATGATCTATACGCCTAAATGCTGGATCCCATGTGAAAAACCATGATATCCCATCCCACTTTTCCTCAAAAGTCATTAGGAAGGCCCTGGCTGGCTAGCTCAGTCATTCGAGTGTCATCCCAAACCACCAAGGTCGCGGGTTCAGTCCCCAGTCAGGGCATATATGGGGAGCAACCAATGGATGCACAACTAAATGGAACAACAAATGGATGTCTCTCTCTCTCTCTCTCTCTCTCTCTCTCTGTCCCCCCACCCTCCTCTCTCAAAATTAATCAGTCAATCAATCAATGTTTAAAAGTCGTTAAGAGAAGCTCAGCCTTTATCCTGCATCAGCACAGAGCCATGGTTTTGAGCATGGGAGGGGCACATCTGTGGTGTCACATTCACTCAGTCCTCTTGCCAGGGAGGCTGCAGCCTCTAAAATCTGCCCTCTTCTTGACTCCATCCCCAGGACAGTGACCAGGGGAAAACAGAATCAGACCTCAAGTTGACTCCAGAGATTACAAAGGCACTTGTAAGAAGTTCACAGTTCCCAGTGAAAAGAAAGATGCACTCCAGAAAATAAAATAAAATAAAAACATTTGTCATCATCTGAATTCATGTGCAGGGAACACATTTGTTTTCAATGAGCATGTCTTTCAAACTTGTTTAAATGGAAATGGACTTGATTTCAATGGCAATGCAGTCTTGGTGGCAATCTGATGTTTTATTTTATTGTTTGCAATTAGTGACAAGTGAGAAAAATATCCAAATTGCGCCTCATCGCACAGGGTGTGTGTGATATGCGTACTTAGCGCTGATGAGAGGATGGGGGTTGAGGGACGCGGCCACAGAGAACTCAAATGCCAGAAAGAAGATCAAAGACATGGCGTCTTCAAGGTCTTCGCAAGAGCAAAGGTGTGCAAGTCAAGAAGTACAGCTGGCAGACTGCTGGGATGACGAGGAAACCAGCAAAGGAAATTCTCTGCAAGGACAGGACGAGCTGGGGGTCCAGGAAGCCCGGGCCAGACACCGAGCAGGAGTAGTTTGGGGAAGAAAACTCCTATGGCTGGCAAAAGGGAGGCCTCTGATGTCTCTGCTCACCAGCTGTTAGTGGTTAAGAGCCAGGGGCCGTGGTCCAGGGTTGCCTAGGCAGTGTTTTCAACCTCAACGCCATTGACATTTTGAGCTGATGATCTTTGGGATGGAGGATGCACGGTACGGCACTGAAGGGTGTGTAGCAGCGTCCTTGACCTCCACCCACTAGAGGCCAGTAGCACGCCCTGCCAGTTACAACAATCACAAGTGTCTCCAGGCATTGCCAAATGTTCCCATGGAGACCAACAGACCTCGACTGAGATCCCCCCCCCCCCGCCCCGTGGCCTAGCCTTTCATTCCCAGTTGTGAATCTTGGTTAAAGCAGGAAGAGGGGTACAGTCTTTGGAGAGTAAGGTTTGACCGTGTACAAATGCTCCATTCTGAAGAATTTAAAGGTCTTCAGCT
This sequence comes from Saccopteryx bilineata, assembly GCF_036850765.1. Lineage (NCBI taxonomy): Eukaryota > Metazoa > Chordata > Mammalia > Chiroptera > Emballonuridae > Saccopteryx > Saccopteryx bilineata. Next base: position 198,298,855 of record NC_089495.1, on the reverse strand, counting down.
TACTTCAACCAAACCCACTGGTGCCCTCTTGTAATGGACCCTAGGCAGGGGGCACAGAGTCCTTTAGCTTTGATCTGACAGGAACTTCATAAACGACTGAAGAATAACTGATCAGATGGCATAGAGTAACAAGCTAAGTGTGAACTTAGGGCTCTGTGGAGCTGGCTTGGAGCTGGCTTTGAGCCCAGGCTCCTTACTTTGTCATATGTGGCCTGTCGTTCACTGACCTGGACCCTTGCTTCTTCACTATGCTCAAGACACATTGGTCCTCTGGAAGCTCGTCATACATCACACTCAACCTCAGGGCCTTTGCACATGCTTTTTACCTCTGCCTAGCACACTCTATGCACATATACACACAGCTTGCTCATCCACCCTGCTTATTCTCCAGGTCTCAGATTACATGTTGCCTCCTCACAGATGTTTTTACTGATGTCCTGAACTTTTAGGTTCCAGTGGTGTACAATATACAACACCCTATTCACAACTAATTATTGTTGATCAGAAAGACTTATGGAAAGGTAGAGAAACAGAAAAAAAGTAAGCCTGAGAGAACATAGCCAAGAAAGAAAAGACAAAGCGACAGAGAAAGGACATAAAGAACCCCATGATTCATTTTTTACAGTAGAAATAAAAAAAAGTCAATGATAATAATAAGGTTTTTCTCACTCTCTAACATCTGTGTCTGTTCATGATGGCTTCCCTTTGGGTATAGGATTAGATTTGCACAGCCTTGCAGATATAACTGAGGAATAGCACCGGCATCACCCCATCTCGTGCCTATATCACCCTAAGTGATAGGGGTTGACATCTTCCTATTTTACAGGCGGGGAAGTTGAGGCTTAGAAAATGTATGTAACTTTCCCAGCGCTACATCACTAGTGAGGGGCTGAGTTAGAATTTGAATACAGCCGTGTGAGGTTCCCGAGCCTGTGCTCCCGGCCAGGCAGGTGGGAATTGGCCCAACGTTGGGCTGGGGCACAATGTGATATTCAATAAATATTTACTGAATGAATGGGACCGGAGGTGGGACTCACTTCAGGGAAACGTTTATCCAGCCCTGCGCACCACGGCGCTCAGTCCTGCCTGCCCCGGCCCACCGCCACCACCCCACCCCCACCCGCTTATCACCGTGTAATTGAAATAATGCCTATCGACAGAGACTCACAAACAACTGCTCAATTTTCCTCAAAATTCAATTAAACTTCGTTTATTCTGGGGATCGATCCAATTAAAAGAGGGAAAATTTCAGATGGTCTGAGCAACACCATCCATCTTCAAACACAGTGTCTACCCCAGTGATGTAATAATTCGCCCAATCAATGCTTTAAAAGCATTTAGCAGTCTTGGTAATGAACTTTTGTCAAAACAGCCTTGCAGAGCAATAAGTGCCTGCAGATTAATATGAAGTCATAAAGGGCTAATGCCTGGGGAGGGCGGCTGCATCCGTAGGAGCCGTGGCCTGGAACTTGTTTTCAGGACCCACAAAACGCCGAACGCACGTCCTCGTTTCTGCTGGTCTGCAGGGTCCTCTCCCTTCTCGTCTCCGGCTGCCAACTCCACCAGCCGGGAACCTGGGATGCCCCGGACCCAGAGGACCACAGGCAAGACATTTGGGGCCATCACCCTATTGGAGAAAATGTCCAGAAGAAGTAGGCTATGCTTGGAAGGGCTTCCACTTGATTACCTCTAAAAGCTTCAGCTTCAAAAATGGTCTTTTGAGCTGCAAGAAACCCTTTTTCTCCTACCAATGACCTCTTTCTCTTGAGGATATTCAACTTACTAGCCATGTGGCCTTTAAGCAAGTTGCTTGAAGCCTCTGAGCTTTTAGTGGCTTCAGCATTAAAATGGGGATAGGTAACAGTTATTGAAACTCAGAGGAAAGAGGTTGGGTTAGATTTGTAGATAATAAGGATGCAAAGAGTAATAAGACCCGGTTCTATCTTTAAAGAGCTCAGGGGTGTAGAGGAGAGACAGGTGCAGACAGCCACAGTGCAAGAAGGTAATACAGTTGGGGATATCTGAACCCAGCACTGAAAACACAGTGCCTGGTGGATCAGAGGGGCTTTACCAAGGTGCTGACCCTTGAGCTGGGCCTTGACCAAAGAACAGGTATTTGCCAGATGGAAAGAGAATGGGAGTGTGGGGCGGGTTCTGGGCTGAGAGGGCTGCAAGTGCAGAGACATGGAGGCGTGACAAGGAATGGCACGTGTGAGGTGCACAGCCTGCCTGAAACAACCAGCAAACGGAAGGAGCCAGGGTGACTAAGCCAGCCCTTCAGAGGGCTCATTTGCCAGGCTAAGGAGATTGTCCTTTGTTCTGAGGGAAGTGGGGAACCCACGGAAGGTCTTAAGCAGGGGATTGCTATGAGAATTGCACTTGAGATGGAACTGTCCAAATGATTTAGATGAGATACAATGGCAGACTCAGTGGTCTCACCACACAGCCCCGCCCACCCAGGAATGCCACCAACTGCCCTCTCCTCACACTCCAACCTCCCTGTCCCAGTAATAGTGTCCCCAAGCCACCAGGCAGGAAACCTCAGAGTCTCTCTGCACATTTTCCTTTTCCATTCCTCACAATCCTTAGGATTCCCTCAGAAACTATCTCTACACCTGAATGCTGGGCCCTATATGAAAAACCAGGATATCCCATCTCAAAAATGGAAGCTCACTTTCGCCCAACGTCCCCTTATCGCTCTCAGATAGAGGCCAGGATGCAAAGTATCCCCCATATCCAGACCTGGACACGCCGGAGCTGTCCGTGGTCCTGACTGCTTTGTGCTGGGAAGGGGTAGGGAAAGCTATGCTCCCTTAGGAAGGTCAGAACCCCTTGTGTGGGTTTAGGGGAGCTCCCACCACCAACCACCCAGAATCAGGGCTTGTCAAATTAACTTCCTGGAGAGCTGGGCCAGTCTGAGCTGGGAGAGCCAGGACAGGCTGAGCTGAGTGAGCCACTGGGCACCGGGTGGCCCAGGACCCATCAGGGGCTGGTGCTCCACCTCCCACTCCAGTCCCTCTAGGCTGGACGCTCTTGGGTATTTGGTGCTCATGCCAGGCTGTGGCTCCAGCTTCTAGTGCTAGTAACTCCTTCAGCATCTCTTCTCCACACCTAAACTATCCCTTTAAACACCAGAAGGAAATCTCAGGGGTTGTCTAGTGCCTTATAAAGCCGGGGTCCAGGTGGTCAACAGAATGAAACTCTTGCTCCATTGCTGGAAGTCACTGCACCCCACTGGGATGCCAGGCCCTGCCCTGCCATCACAAAGGCCCACGATTAGCAAAGAGGGGGATTAAGAATGAAAGGAGGAGGAGGAGGAGGAGATAAAGAAAACGTCTGTGCCTCTAGATCAGGGAGGGAGGGAGGACTAAATGATCCCAGGTCCAGAAATGCCTTTTCAAAGATTTCTGCCATTAAGACGTAATATTAAATTTACTCCTTCTGTGCCTTAAAAATTAGCTAATTTTTTTTTTCAAAAGGTGCTTTTAATGCTAAAGGTATGGGTTTAGAGGCTGAAAGGCGCCGGCACATCAAACATCATTTGGGGGATTTCAAAGGGCTGTTTCAGCTGGCCCCGTCCTCCTCATCCCCCTCCCCTCGGCTGATGAAGTTTCTGAGCCCCCTGAAGTCAGATCTTGTGTTCTTGGCTATCAAAGGCCCCAGCAACATTGAGTCCATCTGTCTGTCCCACTAAAACTTTCTTGCCTAGAAAGACTCCCTTGTACGCAGAGATCTGAGGGCAGAATAAAAAGGCTGCTGATTTGCCAGGAAACAGGAGGGAAGCCCTGCTGAGCTGATAGGAATTTTCTGACCAGATTTGAATACATTTGGTCCAGACAAGGGGGTAGGGGGTTAGAAATCCATTACTTTGGAGAAAAGCCTCACAGGGTTTCAAAAAGAAATGTGTTAATGTTGGGAGAAATCATTTGTGTGGGCTTGCGAGTGAGTGTTTCAGCCCCCCCCCCCAAGTTTAACATCGTCAACCAGGAGCAAAAAGGCAAATAAGCGGTGGAATTAAGACCCCACGGTTCGTAGGGAGTCCCAAGGGAGCTGGGGGCAGAGGTTGGGGGAGGGGGGCGCTCTGCAGCCTCCCTGGGCTGGCCTGGCCCTAGCATGCTTCAACTGCCTGAGTCTGGGGTCCAAGAGTCAGGCAGCTAGGGAGCCCCATGCATACACCGAGATCCCACGGGCACAGTGTTTAAAGAGCCACTCTTTACTAAGGGCTCCACTCAGGAGTCCATCAGCAGGTTCATAGAGGTCTCCCAGACAGTTCCCAATCTCCAGATGGGAAGACTGAGACCTGAAACAGGAAGGGCACTGCCGAAGGGGTTGTGCTAGCCAAGCCTCCCAACTTGCAAGCCCCTCGCTCCTCTGCACCCGGCTGGACCCTGCCCATACCCCCTCTCCCCACAACCCCGCCTGCGCTCTAAGGACTGCACCTGGACGACTATTGTGCCTCTACTTGTAGCCTGTGGAGACACCCTACAAATAAGGTGCCTGTCATACCCACGCCTGGGGATGGGTAGCTCTGAGGTCTGGCCTTGTCAGCTAATTACAGTAGCCCACCTACCCCCAACCCTTTATCGGCATTTTCACTTTCTGTAGTTTTGATTACCTACCGTGGTCAACCACCGTCCAAAAAGTATTACATGGAAAATTCCAGAAATAAACAATTCTTTTTTTGTTGTTGTTGTTTTTTTACAGAGACAGAGAGAGGGATAGACAGGGACAGACAGACAGGAACGGAGAGATGAGAAACATCAATCATTAGTTTTTCGTTGCACATTGCGACACTTCAGTTGTTCATTGATTGCTTTCTCATATGTGCCTTGACCGCGGGCTTTCAGCAGACTGAGTAACCCCTTGCTCAAGCCAGCGACCTTGGGTCCAAGCTGGTGAGCTTTTGCTCTAACCAGATGAGCCCGCGCTCAAGTTGGCATCCTCGGGGTCTAGAACCTGGGTCCTCGGCATCCCAGTCCAACACTCTATCCACTGCGCCACCGCCTGGTCAGGCCAGAAATAAACAATTCTTAACTTTTAAAGCGCGCACTGTTCTGAGTAGCATGATGAAATCTCAAGTCTCCCCGCTTCGTCCTGCCCGGGACGTGAATCGTCCCCTTTGTCCAGTGTCTCCACGCTGTATACGCTCCCTGCCCCTCAGTCCCTCAGTAGCCATCTTGGTTATCAGATCAACATTGAGCTACCGCAGGGCTTGTGTTCCAGTCACCCTCATTCTACTTAATAATGGCCCCAAAGCACAAGGCGAGCGAGGCTGGCAACTTGGATATGCCTAAGGAAAGTCATAAAGTGCTTCCTGTCAGTGAAAAGGCATGTGTATGTATAGGAAAAAGTACAGCGTGTACAGGGTTCAGTATGAGCCGCGGTTTCAGGCATCCGCTGAGGGCCTTGAAGCATATGCCCTGCACATAAAGGAGGACGACTATGGTCCAAATACCCCACCCCTGGTGGCTTCAAGAGGCAGTGTGCCTGGATTCAGGAGTCTCGAGTCCTAGGCTCAGCTTGGTGTTTTTCTTTGGGCCCTACTTCTTTCCTCAGTAAAATGAGGATGATTCCATTAGCTCTGTCTCTGCTTCTTAAGCCCGCTGTGCAACTCCAAGTAGGTCAGAAATAAAAGTTGTGGTCTGGCAGTCTGTTGAGCAGGGCCACAGGAGGCTCTCTCATCCCTCCAGCAGTTTCAGGAGCCAGCAGGAAGTAGGAAGGAGGTTGTTCTGAAGTCTGTACTGTGTGGTTGTTGCAAATCCACCTGAGTCCCTTGGAGGCCATGCAGTCGGCCCCCGCCCCCACACATCAACACTAGACTTTTCTTACAACAGTTTAGGGGCTCTCTTCTTTATTAGAAGAAGAATTGGTCAAACTTAGGGAAGAAAAAAACCCCAGGGACTCATTTCTTGGGGTGGTGATGAGGGGCGGGGAGGGAGTCAGGGGCTAGAGCTGCCTGATTTAGACTCCTACCCAGAGCGTATTATGCAAGGAATTGGGGGTCCCTGCAAAACACAGCTTTTGAATCCGAGCATTGTCTCCTTGCGAGGGAAGGGGAGAGGAGAGAGGAAAGAGAGACAAGAGACGATAGCTCATCATTAATGGTCTTGAATTAATATAAATTAGCCGAGCTCATCTCGCAGCCAGGGAGAGTGGGGGTTTCTGGGGGGCACAGCGAGGCCCCTTTCACCTCCCATTCACGCCGCCATCCATAAAGCCGCTGCTGACCGTGCACTCTTCCCTCCCTCCCTCCAGCTGCCTCCTCCCTCCCTGCCGCTGCCAGCAGCTCCAGGCTCCAGAGGTGTAAAAAAGACCGTTGATGGCAGCCCTGGGACAACGGACAGCCCCCAGAGCTGCAACCTTTAGAACAACCTTTGGAACATCGCTCTCCATAGAACCACAGCCCTTAGGAGCTGGGGTGGGGTGGGGGGCATCCTGCACTCAGCGCAGACCAGACCCCTGCCTTTTCCCCTTCTCACTCCCACCCTGAGCCACAGACTTGCAGGTCAGCTCCCCAGAGCCAAGGTCACAAACAGGACAATGCCTGGTATCCAAACACAGTGCTTGGGGCAGTAGGCTGCCCAGGATTCTAGCATGTTTCTTTGAACACCTGGGGTGGTGAATTCTGTCCTTGCAAACGGCCTGACTCAAGCTGCCCCCTCTCCAACCAAAGCAGTTGTTATAATTCAGAGATGCAAACTGCCCATCAGATAGCACAGGGGCAGTTTAGTACCAGCAAAGGGACACCGAGCTGAGGATCTGTGAGTGACCATAGCTCTCCTAACTCGGACACAACCAATGGAGACACACACTGGCTGCTTACCGCAAGGCTTTGAGGTCAAAGGACACTCCCAGGGTCCCTGGGAGAGAGGACTTTTCATTCCATTTACGCACAAGGAAACTGACAGGCTCAGAGAAGTCGAGTCACTTGCCAGGAGGTCACGCAGCCAGTAAATGACAGAGTTGGAGTTCAAGTAGTGACAAGAGCTAAATTCCATCAGCGTGGTGACTAAAGCTTTACATCCCTCATACAAGTCTCACATCGTCGATGAGATGGCTCTGGGATTGCCCCAGCTTCATACACACTGCAACTGAAGCTCAGAGGGGTTGAGCACTTCGCTCAGGGTCACACAGCCAGTAAGCAGTGGAGCTGAGATCCCAGCCCACAGCTGCCTGGCTCCAAAGCCCTGGCAGCAGAACCAGCCTGCCTCGCTTTCAATCCTGCTTTTTCCACTTACCAGCAGTGTGACTTCTGGGTGAGTTCTTCAGCACATCCTCTGTGCCTCAGTTCCCCTCCTTATAATCAGGAAATAACCATCAGAATACAGCAGCAGTGAGGACTAAATAATTGATACCCATGCAACACTTCTAGCAGAGCCTGGCAGGTACAAAGGGTTGTATGTCTGCTAGAAGAAATCTTTCTTCTTCACAACCTTAATTCCACTAATTTTATAAGTATCGGGATAGAAGCTGGCACCTGGAGGACCCTCCTCTCCAGCCTGTCCCCTGCCATGCTCGATCTGAGGCTACAGGAAGGCACATGCCTGGAACACGTCCCAGACCCAGCATCCGTAATGCTTCTGTCAAAGCAAACGAGGCCATTAACTGACGAGCTGTGTGATGGAATTGTCCCGTGCAGTATTTATTATAGGGTCCTTTCCCTGACACCTCCCAGGGAGAGAATATTAAATATTTAATGCACACCAGGCTGCTCGTTTTTCATGCCCACTTCAGCACTCAAGTCGGCTCTGGTCTGGGGAGAGCCAAAGTCCACCAGTCCGACACCCTAACGCCATCCCTCCTCCCTACCGCCTCCCCTCTCGCCACCACGGCATGGGGCCAGACGCACAGGCTGGGACTGGAAAGTGACAAAGAAGCCCAGGTGAACTCTGGGCAGATTCTGCTCCCTCAGCCTCCCTCGGGCTGAGGGAAATCTAAGGAAGGTGGGGGAAAGCAGTGCCCCTCATCCACTGGAGTGCCTCCTCAGCCACGGGAGCCTGGGAGTCTTCACAGCACCCGCCCGTCTCTCCTCCACGGCCGGCACCTCTGCCAGAGGCTGCTTCTGGCCACAGGAGGCTGCTCAGTGGCACAGGGTGAGCTGGAAGTGCCAGGGAGCCAACACCCCCACAGCAAACCTCAACAAATGCCAGATCGTGCGTCGGTGCATAAAAGCCCCAGCTGCCTTACCCCTCGTGTGGGCAAACCCAGGGGTGCGTGTTCTGCACCTTCGCCCAGAGGTCCCCAGCAGGATAAGGACCATGCTGCCCACAGTGGCCACCAGCACAGTAACAAAGCCTTATGGCCTTCTTTCTTCTCTCTGTCCCATGTCCCCTGTCCCCTACACACGCATCCTGAGATTGCCTCCCAAACACACAGCCTGCACTGAAATCCTTGTCCCAGGGCTGCTTCTGCGGGGACCCAACTAAGGCAGTTCTTTGGCCAGATGGGACCCTGTCACAGAACACGGGACAGTTGTCCCAAGAATCTGTTTATTCTTCCATTGAGCACCTACCTGCTCAGGGCCAGGCGCTATGCCAGAGACCTAGCAAGGATCCCCAAGATCTGGCTCCTGCACCCCCATGAGCTCTCAAGCTGGTAGGGGGCACAGTCATGAGATGCCAACAACAGCACAATGACATCAGCTCTCACTCCCATCACCCCCAGCCCAGCAAAGCCCTCAAAACCCCCAGGTCATGCCAACTGGAAGGTAAAATCACTCTTTTGTCTCAGCTCACTCCCCAGTGGGGACATTGGGCTCCTGGGAGAGTGTGCGCACTGACCACCACATCCAACCACTGATGGAGACCTTGCCAATCAGGATTGCCAGGGTGGGTTTGGGAAATGCTGAGCACCCGTCATTCTGCCCTGCAGGTTCTGTGCCAATCACTCTGTCTGCAAAAGTCCCATCTCAACCGAAGCCTTATTTTAAGTTCACCCGTGGAATCCCAGTTTCTCCTGCTCCCTATCATCCTTTTCAACCCCGGCTGCACCTGAGAATCTTGCAGAGGTCCCCAAACTTTTTACACAGGGGGTCAGTTCACTGTCCCTCAGACCATTGGAGGGCCACCACATACCGTGCTCCTCTCACTGACCACCAATGAAAGAGGTGCCCCTTCTGGAAGTGCGGCGGGAGCTGGTTAAATGGCCTTAGGGGGCCACATTGCGGCCCACGGGCCATAGTTTGGAGACGCCTGTAGGGTGATCACAGCTGAAGCCTGTAGTTCTGTTAGCTTGTGGTAGCCTAGGCGGGGCTATTTTCAGATTTTCAAAGCTACCCAATAATTCTAAAAGGCAACCATAGTTTGGGAATGACTAATTGTTGATCCACACGCACATAGGGAACACTGGTTGAGGACCAAGGGCATGCCTTCTGGAAGCTTCTACCCACTATAATTACCTTGTGGACAAGCCCAGTGTGCAAGCTAAGGCATTTGGACTTTCCCCTGGAGGCAACGGGGAGCCATTAACAGGTTTGGAGCTGGGGTGTGACCTGATCCAAATTGTGTTTGAGAAAGACCCGTTGGCACAGAAGGCACCAGTGTGCAGGATGAACTGGTCCGGACGGGTTTGGAGAGTGAGAGTGGAAAAAGACGAGAGGCCGGACAGGAGTTGGGGACCAATCCTTGGCTGGGGGGGGGGGGGTCAATGACCACGACAGCATGCATTGAGGCCGGAACACTGGTAATGGGGTCGAGGTAAGTTTAAGAAAACGTAGGGGATATTAAACGGACTTGGCTGCAGTAAGAACTGGAGGAGGAGAAGCTGGAGGGTGAGTATGAGGCTATCAGGGGGTGTGGCCCCCACATTTCAGAGACCGAAGCGCTGTCTAAAAGCAGCTCCCGGATGAGTCACCTCAACCCCAGCCAACGAGGACTTGGCCGGTTTGTTCCTGGACTGCAGGGGACCTGGCCTGAGGAAAGAGAGACCACATGTAGTCTTGGCTCGAACAGGTCACACTGGACCCAGCCCCCCACTGAGGACAGCGCCATAGCCCCGGCGCACGCGTGATCCCACTCCCTCCTCTCAACAAGTCTGCGGGAACACTACAATTATGTTCGTCATTTTACAGAGAAGGCATCGGGCCTGCGAGGAGTTTCCAGAATGTTGGCTGTAGGAACTCCAACCCAGGCCTCCCCAGATAGTCGACCTCCGCTGGAAAGAGGTTTTGAGGTGAAATTCCTAGAAACACGCTCTTGCCTCCACCCAGCTGGGATACATACCTTGGCTGAACTTGAGTCACCCTCCTAATAAAAATTCCATGTTCCATCAGCAGAATGCTTCCAGCCCAATTAGATCAATTTTCTCTAAGTAGCAATAAATGTGTTTTCCTCTCAAAGGCCAGCCCGGCGCATTAAGCCGGCTTGGGGCGGCCATCTCCCAGGCTGCTGGCTCTGAGTGCGTGGGGTCAGGGGTCACAGCATCACCACCTTCGGCTCATTAGTGGGTCCCATTCATCTTTGCTGGGGACACTAGCACTCAACATGGTGGCAGGACTCAGGGCAGGGGGGGTGTGTGGGCAATTCATCAGAGACTCCGGTTTGGCCGGAGACAAGAACAGAAAGGCAGGCCTGCTCGTGGGCCGGCCGGAGCCCCAGGCCCAGCAGCTGAGGCCCAGAGCTGCCTGGTTAAAGGTTAACCTAGTCCAAGAGGTGGGCATGTGGGGGCCTTAGCCACCATGCAGGGAGCTAAGGGCCCCGGCCGGCCCCTTTCAGATGCACCTGGCTCCTGTCCGCTAGTAGAGCTTCCCTTCCGGCCACCTCCCTATCCCCCCCCCCCCCAATGCATCCAAGCAAGGCCTACAGGGGCCTGGAGAATGATGCTGTCACTTCAGCCCCCTGAGGCCCAGGGACCTGCCTGGAATAGGCCCTTTGATTTGCAAATCCAGATTCTAGAAATGGGAGAATGCTACGGCCCTGCCTTGCCCTGCCCTGCCTGGGACCCCATGCCTGGCGGAAGCTTGGCAGGAGGAAGGAGACCTCTGGCTTTCCCCAGGGCTGGGGCTCAGCCTCCATCACACACACACACACACACACACACACACACACACACACGACCCCCACCACCACCCTGAGCCAGGCACATGCCACAGCCCTGGATGCAGGGTCCTCAGAGCAGCTGTATCTGAATTCACCAGGCTGCAGTCATGAAGAACCACAATCTGAGTGGCTTAAACTACACCCTACTGTCCCTCAGTTTGGGAAGATCGAAGTCCATGATCACGGTGTCTGCAGGGCCACGCTCCCTCTGAAGCTACAAGGGAAGGAGCTGTTCCAGGTTCTCCAAGCCTCCGGCGGCTCCTTGGCTCGTGGCAGCAGAACCCCGGTCTTCACAGGATGCTCTCAGTGTGCACATGTTTGTGTCCAGATTCCCCCTTTTTCTAAGGACACCAGTCCTGTTGGCTTCGGGCCCGCCTTCATGACCTCATTTGAACTTAATCACCTCTGCGGTGCTGGAGCTTAGAATTTCAACACATGACTTTGGGGAAGAGGGACATCACGCAGCCCATAATAATCTCCCTTGGAGCCAGAGGAAAGGCAAACCCCCGCGATCCCAGTTCACACGGCGGATACGGATGGATCACCCACCGGGCCAGGCGCGGGCACTGGGGCACAATGAAGAGCCGAGCCGCATCTGCCCCGGAAGTGAACGGACGGTATGGAAGCTGGCATTCGTCAACGACCCCAGCTCATCATAAACTGGCAGGAACATCGAAGCAGAGGTGTGAGCAGCTGGAAACACCCTGGGCACCCTGCAGGGAAGAAGTCGTGCTGGAGTTGGCATGACCAGGCATCACCATGCCTGGCTTTCCTGGGTGGTTCCTCAGTCCAGCTGACCCCACTGTCATGTCCTCCTGTCCTGGCCATCTGGCTCCTTGCTGCCCCCACCCCCACCCCAGCCTTCACCTAATGTCTTCCCTGGAAGCAGGATTAATAGTGTCTGAGCAAGTGTGGCCAGGAACCACAGCTCAGGGTAACCTTTCCACGCAGCCCAGGGGCCTGACAGAGGTCTCCTGTATACCCACCCAGCCACGCTGCCCTGTCACCAGAGAAGCACTCCGTCAGCGCTCCGGGCGTTTGTCCAGCTGCCACTCGGTTCAGACAATGACCAGCAGGTACCGGGCGAATCTCTGCCCACCTGACTCCCGCAGCAGAACGTCCCTGCAGCACCTTGACCACAGCTGAAACTTCATAATGGATTACAAACGGGCCGCTTCGTGTCTGTCTCCTCCACGGGCTGGAAGCTTTGACAACACCTAAGACAATTTTCTCACCCACTTTCCTATTCTCCAAATCCAAGCCCTGTGCCTGTGACGTGGTCGTGTTCCGTAAGCACTGGCAGAGGAAATAAACAAAATCGTTATTTAATTAACCTCCTGCTTCTCCCAAAACCACAAGCTGACCCACAGGCAAATCTGTGCCACTGTTGAGGGCTCCAGGAGAAAGAGGATGAGGACCAAGAGAGGCGACCACGTACAGGGCGGAGGGGACGGGCTGGCCAGAGACAAGAGAGTAAGGAAGTGCCACGTGGGTTTGCAGAACAGTGAGCGTTTCTGTTGGGCCAGAGCAGGGCCTGGATGCTGGGCTTAGGTGACTGTCCTGGGGGCCAGGGAAGGTTGCCGAGCAGCGGCATGACCAGAGCTGGGCTGGGCTGACGGGGAGGGAGAGCAGGGGAAGTCCACACGACAGTGCAACACGTGGGGCTGGAGCTCAAGACAGGGCCCTTGGCTTACGCAAAGGCTCAAGGGCTGTCGCACAAGGAGGGCGGAGGGGGTCCCTGAGGGAGAACAGAGAGCAGAGGTGAGTTCCACAGAACCTAGGGCCATGATGGCAAACCTATGACACGCGTGTCAGCACTGACACGTGTAGCCATTTTCGATGACACGCGGCCGCATGCGGTCGCATACCAGAGAAGATGGGGCTGCATGCCGAGAAGGACATTTCATCCTCAGCTTCTGCACAGCCAGGTGCAGTAGCCGATGATAAAACATTTGCTGTAGTGTAGACACTCTGTGCCGGAGGTCTGTAGGCCAAAACAACAGAACACCGGCACAGAGCATCTAGTTCTGGGACTTCCGGTTAGGCCCTTAGGGGATCTTTGACCTCACTTCCAGCCAGCGGAGCAGGGAGCAGCGGAATGCCGTGGGGGATGCATCTCTGGGGGCCCTGTGATCGCCATTACCAGCAACCACATAACCACAGCAACCATCATCCAATCTACTGTTCTGGGGTGTCGTGGATTTCTAATTGCCCATCATTACTGAGATAAGTGCGGGGGAGGCTGGGAGAGGCGAGGGCCTGTGCTATGGGTGCCGTTTCCTGCCATTAGAAATAGCGGCAGCCATCTTAATTTACATAAGATGCAACTTGCAGAATTTCAAGACAGCATCTGGGCTCAGGTGTTTGTCGACTTGAGGTCAAAGCTTGAGAATCTGGAAAGGTGCCGCTTGGAGAATCAAGAGGAGTGCCACTACGAACAGGAAATTTGGAGTGCCTGGAACCGATTACCAGACACTTTTAGCACCCTGAAAAATATAGCAGGCCCTGGCCGGTTGGCTCAGCGGTAGAGCGTCGGCCTAGCGTGCGGAGGACCCGGGTTCGATTCCTGGCCAGGGCACATAGGAGAAGCGCCCATTTGCTTCTCCACCCCTCCGCCGCGCTTTCCTCTCTGTCTCTCTCTTCCCCTCCCACAGCCAAGGCTCCATTGGAGCAAAGATGGCCCGGGCGCTGGGGATGGCTCTGTGGCCTCTGCCTCAGGCGCTAGAGTGGCTCTGGTCGCAACATGGCGACGCCCAGGATGGGCAGAGCATCGCCCCCTGGTGGGCAGAGCATCGCCCCTGGTGGGCGTGCCGGGTGGATCCCGGTCGGGCGCATGCGGGAGTCTGTCTGACTGTCTCTCCCTGTTTCCAGCTTCAGAAAAATGAGAAAAAAAAAAAAAAAAAGAAAAAAAAAGAAAAATATAGCAATGACTTTACTCACAATTTTTCCTCTACGTACTTTTGTGAGACCTTATTCTCAGCGTTAAATAATATCAAAACCAACAAAAGAAACAGATTGACAGATGAAGTTAGTAGCGCTTGCTTGGGCTTGAAGTGTACAAAATACCAACCTTCAATTGAAGATTTAGCCAATGAAATTCAGCAACTAAAAAGTCACTAATAGGCAGGTTAGTTAAAGAATTCCCCCCCCACTTATCTTAGTTCACGGCACCCCACACAAGTTAAATAACGTCAAGACCAACAAAAGAAACCAACTGACAGATGAACAAAGAAGTCACTAAGCAGGTAAGTTAAATAATTAGTTTTTGGTTTATTAAATACAGTTATATATTACAACTATATATTTTTGTTATTTAATCTATAAATATCATGAAACTATGGTTTTCTTCTCGAAGTGACACACCATCCGAGTTATGCTCGGTTTTTTGGCGAATTTTGACACACCAAGCTCAAAAGATTGCCCATCACTGACCTAGGGACAGCTGGAGTGCAGGAGAGAGGGATGCGGAGAAGCAGCGTGGTCCGGACAGCAGAGGAGGAGGGGTCAGAGAGGCAAGAGGAGAGCCAGGCAGACCCACTGTGCGCAGAGGGAGGCACCACGCTGCTCATGTCATTCTCTCTGCCCACTGTGTGGGTCAGGGGGCACCCGATTTCTAAACCCTACCCAGCGAGGGCCAGCTGTCACACCCTGGGCGAGCTGCTGTGCCTCCCGTGGTCTGTTTTCTCACGTGCAAGTTGGAGTTGGAGAAGCCCAAACCTGTTGAGGAATAACGGGACGCGCTGAGATCTAGCACAGGTCCCCCCCCCGGGGGGGTTCCCAGCCACTCAGTCCTGGTATAAACCAGGAGCGCTCAACCTCAGCAGTGTAGACGTGGGGGTCTTGATAAGTCTTCAATGCCCAGATGCATTGGAGGACGTTTAGCAGTATCTCTGGGAACCAAAGCCGTCTCCAGACATTGCCGAGAGTCCCCTGCAGGGACAAGACTGCTCCGGTGGAGTCCACCATCCAAGTCTGGAGCCAAATCTTTGAGGAAAGCTGGGTGCAGACATCCCCTCCAGCCTCTGTCTCCCAGAGGAGACACTGTGCATCCACGCCCTCATGCATTTCAGCAACAAACGTTCTCTGAACACATATTCTGTGCCGGACTTGGGACAGGCCCTAAGGAGAGCACAGAATAGGATGGGGATTCTGCTCTCAGGGACTTCACAGTTAGTGAAAGAAACATTTCTGACACAGCAAGACCACACGGTAGAGCAGGCAAGGATAAAGGCACCCGAAGATGTGGATGTGTTGCCTCATGTGGCAGAAGGGACTCCACAGGTGTGAGTAGGATCTGGGGGTGGGAAGATTATCCCGGATTACCAGAGTGGTTCCCAATGGAGCCACAAGGCTCCTCGTGAGTGAAAGCGGGAGGAGGGAGAGTCCCTGTCAGAAAAGGAGAGGCGATACCACCTGAAACAGTGGCCAGAGAGAGAGAGAGAGATGAGGTCACTACACTGCTCGCTTTGGAGACGGCGGGAAGGACCACGAGCCAAGGACTGCCAGTGGCCTCTAGACTCCAAAAAAGGCCAGGAAGCAGATTGGCCCCAGGCCCCCCAGAAGGGTCGCAGCCCTGCCGACACCTTGATTTTATCCCAGTGAGAACCACTTCAAACTTCTGACCTCTAGGATTTTAAGAGAATAAACTCATCATGTTAAGCCACTTAGCCTGCAGTCATTTTTTCTAGACTCAGAGGGAAACTACTGCACACAGGCTCAGTGAAGAGCAGGCGGTTGTGGGGTCTCAGAGGGAGGAGCAGGGCTGCCACATGTGGTTGTCCGGGCTGCGCACTACTCAAAAATGGCCGAGTAAGGGGGTCACTGGGGCTAAACTTCAGCCCACACTTCCTGTACCAAAGCATGAGTGAGCTCTTGTGAGGACTATGGCTGGGGCAGTTGGGGACGTAGGGCACCTTTTCCTAATGCACGCAAGACATTTTTCATTTGTCAAAAGATGTGACAAACCAGGAAGCAGTGAGGGTTTTGTTGTTGTTTTTTAATTTGCACAAAGGGACTACCTACATAACGGTGGTCCTGACCGGATACTGACTCTTCCTAGGGCAGTCAGGGTGGCCTTCACAGAGGAGGTGACATCTGAGCTAGCCCGTAAATAATAAATGTGGAAGGAAGGGGGAGCCCTCCCAATGAAAGAGCAGGGTACAGAAGTCTGAAAGGGTCTGCTGTACTTGGAGGAGGAGACAGTGCCACTTGGCTGAAGCATCGCTTGGGGGCGATGAATCAGAGATGTCACGTTCAGTTTGGGATGTGTGAAGTCTAAGTGGGCTGTTGGATATTCATAGGGAAGGGTCCGGGAGTCTGGGCAGCCCAACCCCAGCGGCTCCGTCCTGTGGCTCTCAAGGGTGCCCGGCTGTTTGAGGACTTGCTTTCAAAGACTAGTAGTAGTGAGTTCATCCCTGCAGTGCCCCCCCATCCCAGCACTTAACTCCAAGACAGGTATTGATAGTGTCTTGACCTTCCCTGATATATTGCCACAAGGCGACAAGGGCCAGTCCTGCAGTCCCCATCGGGCCACAGCCCGTCCCTGGGCCTGAGAAAAGAACAAGGAAAAGCCATCAAGCCAGGCGTAAGGTTTGCAATACAAATGGCAGTGTGTTGTTTTAGGGAGGAAATGAGCCCTCCCGGACTAATGGCCGACCACGGCCTCCCTTGTCCCTCCCAAGCTTTCCCCCCTCCAGAGCTGGCCCAGCTGGAAGGCTGATATTGTCCCCCCCCACACACTCCCTGCCCCACCCTCCCCAAGCCCTTTTGCTGACAGTATAACCTTCAGGAACCTGAAATTCCTGAGTGGTCCCCAGAGCTCAATGCATCCTGAAAGAAAATTTGTGTAATGTCATTTCAGGCTGTCCCTAATCCAGAATTATTGAGGGGGGGGGCTGGGACCTGGGAATTGCCTCTGACACTTGACAAATACTTGGCTTTGTGTAAATGGACAGGCTCCTGAAATAACTGCCTTTGGATGTCACATGAAGAGAAATTAATTCTTTATTAACTTCCGCAATGATAATCTAATAAACCCATCGGGCCTCTGGGCCCCAGCATTTAAAGAGCTCGGTGGTTTGGATGCAAATGTCTCCCCGACCCCATTTTGCTGGGGATGTGCTTGTGGAGAGAAGAAGTAATCAGCGCTAGAGGTCAGATGTCAGCTCAGGGTCAGAGCGGGTGACTGTCACATCTCCATCCCGACCCGAGATTCAGGAGACAGCTTCCTCGGGCGGCGGCCAGCCCTTCTGGGCTTTCTGGGGAGGACCTCAATTTCATACATCCTGTCCCTTTTTGTTCCCAAAAGAGTTTTTGTTCTGGTCAGATAACAGTCTCCCATTTTGCTTTGATTGTAAAGTCACCGCAGACCTCTCCCTTCAGTTTCAAAGGGCTGTCATACTATCCTTCGAGTCCTGGGTAGCAGCCATGTGCCCGACGTGGGGATCCGGGCCTCTGTCCAGCGGAGAGGCAGACAACAAAACTGGCTGTAATTATAAACTGGGCAAGTGCTCCGAGAACAAAGAGAATCTGGGAAAGTGGACAAATCCCACTTCTCCGCAGAGTCGAACCCGGACCCCGGTCACCGTCTGGGTGCACGGAGTGAGCAGCAGGTCATCCAGCCGAGAGGGCTTTGAGTCCTTCAGGCCAGACCTTTCCGGTGAGGTCTGCCTCCCAAAGCTGATGAGTGACACACAGGACTTCCAGGACAGGGAAACCAGAAACCCGCAGAATGCCAGGGGCACAGACCCTAGCCTGGTCTGGTATCTGACTCGTCCCTACTTGCACACCTCCCAAACAAGGCACTTACCACCACTCGAGGCCCAGACAACTAGTGGCTGCACGTTCATCTTGAATAAACCAATCATCATGTGTGTGTGTGTGTGTGTGTGTGTGTGTGTGTGTGTGAGAGAGAGAGAGAGAGAGAGAGAGAGAGAGAGAGAGGGAGAATAAAATTAGGGCATGATAAAAGCATATCACAAACCAGTGAAGAAATGAAAGATTATTCAATCCATGATACTAGATCAATGCACTACCTCTATGAAATCTCAGAATTTAAAATCTCAGTAAAAATTGAAGACTATTGCCTGGCCAGATGGTGGCGCAGTGGATAGAGCGTTGGACCAGGATGCAGAGGACCCAGGTTTGAAACTCGAGATCACCAGCTTGAGCGTGGGCTCACCAGTTTGAGTGCAGGTTCACCAGCTTCAGCACAGGGTTGCTGGTTTGAGCATGGGATCATAGACATGACCTCATGGTTGCTGGCTGGAGCCCAAAGATCGCCGGCTTGAAGCCCAAGGTCACTGGCTTCAGCAAGGGATCACTCGCTCTGCTGTAGCCCCCACCCCGGTCAAGGCACATGTGAGAAAGTAATCAGTGAACAACTAAGGTACCGTAGCAAAGAATTGATGCATCTCTCTCCCTTCCTGTCTGTCTGTCCCTATCTGTCCCTCTCTCTGTCTCTGTCTCTGTCACAAAAAAAAAAAAAAATCAAAGACTAAAACTAGAGGAAAAAAAATGTACGTGAATGGAATTTGGGAGGAAGGAGGGAAAGAATTTTCTAAGCATAAAAGCAAAGCGAGGACTCACAAAGGCAAAAGTAATGAACACAGCTGATTAAATTTTAAATTTCTCTGTGTTATACACTCAAGCACTATAATCAATACCACCTTTTAAAAGGGGCAAAGGTCGGAGGAGATCATTCACAAAGGGAGAAATACAAACAGCTCATATGCATATGGGGGAAATGTTCGATCATGCTCACCATCATGGGAAGGCAAGTTAAAGCAGCCTGGGGGGGTCATCTTTCACCTATCAAATCGATTTTTAAAAATCTTAATGCTATTCAATGCTGAGGATGAGCTGTGCCCTGGCTCTCGTTGCTGGGGGAGGCGCAAGTATTTACAACCCTCCTGGAAGTTGTTTTTCTAATATGTATCAAGAACTGCAAGATTCTTTACACCAGATTCTTCAATTCAGGAAGAACAGAAGGACACAGTTTCAAAAGGAGGGAGAGGTAGTATCAATTAAGAGAGACTTACAAGGCGTTCCAACCAAGGGCAAAAGGTGGCCTTTGGCTGTGAGAAGACATGTTTGAGATAATTGAAGAAAAATTGAACCCAAACAGGTATTAGATGATAGTTAAGAATTATTGATCTTTATTTTTTTAGGCGTGTGAATGGCATTTGGATTATGATTTAAGAAGTGAAACCTATTTGAGAAGTGAAACACTAACATTTCCAGGGGAAATGATACAACATCTTGGACTCCCTTTAAAATAGTTCCCCAAAAATGGGGAAAGAGAGGTAAAACAGGATTGTTAGAACGTCTTCAGTAATTGTGAAAGCCGGGTGGTCATACAGGAGTGTCCATGACATTATTCTTTATTGTTTTTATTTGAAATTTTTCCCTAATAAAAGGTGTTTCATCACTTGATTAATAAGAGTTTATATCACTTGAACTAGTCATCTTTTTTTTTTTTTAAGATTCTAACCTGAGGAAATTATCCAAGTTGGGCACAAAGATTTATATACAAAGATATTAACAAGAAAACTGACTGTAAAAGAAAAAAGTCAGCTAAAGCAAAATATCCCATAACAAGTTATGATATAGCTGAAGAGCTGAATATTAGGCCACTACTGTAAAAAGGTCATTTTAAAAACACATATTGGCCTTTGGAAAAGGTGCCTTGTGTGTTAAGTGAGGGGGAGAAGGGAAGCAGGTACAAAATTATATATATATATATATATATATATATATATATATATATATATATATATATATATTCATTATGATCCCAAGTATCTTAAAAATGAATATATTTGCATAAGGAGAAAGGGGCCAAAATGTTAACAGTGGTCATCTTTAGGAGATATAATTATAAATGATTTTTATTTGCTTCTTATAAGCTTTCCTGTATGCAACAGTGTGGAAAAAGTAATTATCTAAGAGTCGGTGCCAGAGTTCCTCATAGGGAGGAATCTTGGCTTTGGAGAGATGCCTTGTGATGCGTGTGGGCTAGAAGCCGAATCCTCGAGGGCCTGGCCCGTGGGAGAAACTTGTGCCAGGCAAACTGCCCCTCATGGCAATATGGGCAGAGGTCTAAGAAGCAAGGGAGGTTTAGAGGACATACACCAGCTGGGGGCGCACAGAGCTCCGGGCAAGTGCTTTGAGTGCCCACCATTCATGGGATGGAAGGCTCTAGCTCATCTCACAGACAACCCTGAGACAGTGTCTCTCTCCTGCACCCAAACTGACATCTCAGTAACCTGTATGTTCCAAGCGCTTTACAATAACAGATATTACTTCTACAATCAGAGGGGGGACAGGTTTATTTTTCTTCTTTAAAAAAAAACAATGTCTTCTTTATCCCAAGCTGCAACCGACCTTACTGGAGCCACCCCCTATTGTTACCCACCTGGAACCATGAGACCAAGTCAGCCTCAGGGTGTGAAGACAGCCTTTGTTTCTTCTGTCAACTGCCATTCCTCTGATCATGTGTTCCTGATATTGCCTGGGTCAAGCCTCCTTCTCTGGATGGGCTCCAGGAAGCCTAGATTCTGTTTAGATTGTACTATGTACACCTTAACATAATGGGTAAGGCCTGTTCAAGATAAAATGTACTATCACCTCCCTCAACCTAGGCTCTATACTTCTAATGATGCAGCCTATAGCTACATTAAACTTTCATTGTCTCATATTCTGTTATTAACCTATTGTCTATCAGTTTCAAAACCACATAGTCTAAGTTTGATGTTGAAGCTGAGACTCTGCAAATCACATTTCTCCTTGGTCAGAAGGGTCCATGTTAGACTCTGACAACAGGGGCCTCAGAGAGAAACTGGAAGGCTGCGGGAGGGAAACAGGACATGCTCCTTCACGTTTTCTCTCCACTCTCGTTTTAGTCCTTGTTCTGGGTAGCGTTGCCCCAGCATGCTCCCTCATCCTGGCAGCGGCATTTCTTCCCAGTAACAGAAACTGAGTCTAGTCTGCCATTTTTTTTTTCAACACTTGCAGAACAAGCCTCATCACGTCCCCTCAAAGACATCAGCCCCTGCCAGCTGGCATTGCCTCCTTGGAGGTCTGAGTCCCATCTCCCTGGGCTCCTCCACCCAGCGTCTGGCTTCTCCCTCAGCCCTAGGTGGCTGCTTGCTGCTGTTGCCTCCCCGTAGTACCTTAGCATTCCCCTTTAACCCTTTCAGTTTCCTGATGACTAACTGTTCTGTCTATGAAATACCTTCTGTATAAGACCAGGTGTTTCTGGTAGGGCTTCTCCCACTGTCTACCTAATGGGTGATCGTTCTAGGCGCAACTGTCAGATTCCTCCTGTTGGGTGTGAACAGAGCTCCTACCTGTCTAGAGATCGGCAGGTCCTCACTGTCTTCCAACTGGTTGACTATCCTTCCCAGAGTCACAGCATCTACCAGTTTGATCAAAGACCAAGAGCTCTTATCCACTCATCAAACGCCACCCACTGATTGCCTCGCTCCCTTGCCCCTGAAGTATCTCCCAAGAGCCTCCCTCACCCCTCTGTGCTCCTGATCACACATCAGAACCGAGACATAGAGCAAGCCACATATGAATCATCCTGAAACTGCAAACCAGCCCAAGGGGTGCATGGCTGGTGTCAGCTGGCACTGCCCGGGCTGCCTCTGGGGAGAGTAGGCTTCTGCCCTGAGAGCCGGTGTGTCACCTAGAGAGCCACACCCGAGATCTGGACCCACTGGGCCTCCTTCCCCTTGGCTCGTGTTCCACCCGGGTCCAGTGTTTATACTGTTTCCTAATTTAACAGCAAAGCAACAGCACAAATAATATCAAAGGTCTATTTTGTAAATTGCATATAAATTATAGCATTTTCCCAGGAATGATTTTTACATCTAATTAGCACAAATTGTCTTAACCAGAAAAAAAAAAAAAAAAAAGAGGACACTGCATCCAAAAATAGCACATGGGCTGTGGTTACCTTAATTGGAAATGCTGCCTTTAAAATAGAAATAAGCAATCTCGCTAATCAACCAGTCTCCAAGGTCAGGGTTGGGGACCTCAGCTTCTCCGGGGGAATCCGGGAGGAGTTTGGAGGACGGAGCTCATTGGGACCAGGTCTCCTACTTGGGAATGAGAGCGTAACTAGAGGTGATCTGACCTCTAGGGCTGGCAAGCTGGACCTCAGAAGTAAAAAAAAAAGACATAAATACTGACCAGGCGTGTCTTTTATGCCAAATACCATGTGCTGGGCTAGACCCTCCTGGCAAATGTTGTCCTTCTGGGGCAGGACTCTGAGGCCAGGACTCCGGGGCCAAGCTTCCACCCTCTGAGACCCTCATTCGGGCAGCAGACAGAAAAGGATTTGGGGAGAGGGCACACCCCTGGGCCCAGAGGTGGTTCCCATCACTTCTCTTACATACAAATGACAAAACTAGTCAGAATCAGGAGACACTGGGGACAATGCTGTCACGTTCTCAGCAACCCTTGGTAAGTTTTTTTTTTTTTCTTTTTTTAAGCTGGAAACGGGGAGAGACAGTCAGACAGACTCCCGCATGCGCCCGACCGGGAACCACCCGGCACGCCCACCAGGGGCAACGCTCTGCCCACCAGGGGGCGATGCTCTGCCCCTCCGGGGCATCGCTCTGCCCACCAGGGGGCGATGCTCTGCCCCTCCGGGGCGTCGCTCTGCCGCGACCAGAGCCACTCTAGTGCCTGGGGCAGAGACCAAGGAGCCATCCCCAGCGCCTGGGCCATCTTTGCTCCAATGGAACCTTGGCTACGGGAGGGGAAAAGAGAGACAGAGAGGAAGGAGGAGAGGGTGGAGCAAATGGGCCCTTCTCCTGTGTGCCCTGGCCGGGAATCGAACCCGGGTCCCCCACACGCCAGGCTGACGCTCTACCGCTGAGCCAACCGGCCAGGGCCCTTGGTAAGTTTTTGATAAGCACAAGAGATGGACACTGGTGAGCTCCAGACATCTCTGCTCCAAAGTCCACCGTAAGACACAGGTCCTAGCAGTCTTGCTCCATAGACTGAACTTGGTCCCCTCTCCTCCCAACCATGGGCTGGATTTCTGGGTAAAGAGAACTCCTTGGGTGGCCATCTGCCAGGGAAGACATGTCATTTCTGTTTAGGGACTCTGGCTGTCACAACACCCCATGCACTTATTCACAAAGGTAGCTATCAGGTTGGCTCCAGCCAGGCCTGTTCCCACCCCTCGGACTCTGACAGGATGAGGTTTCTGGTGGCCACTCTCTCTGCCATGCCTGCATCCCACCGTTGAGCTTTACATTCATTACCTGGGGTTACCACTAACTGAATGGCTTAAACCACACAAAGGCATTGCTTCAAGGCTCTAAAACCCATGATCAAGGTGTCAGCGGGGTCCGTTCCTTGGTTCCTTCCGCAGCTGTGAGGGAGAATCTGTCCTGTGCCTCTCCCCTAGCCTCTGGGGCGTGGCTGGCCATCTTCGGTGTTTCTTGGCTGAGAGAAGCGTCACCCTAACCTTTGCCCTCAGCTCTGCTTAATGTTTTTCCTGTTTCTCTCCTTCCTTATTGTCTTGCTCCATACATATATGTCTCTGTGTCCAAATTTCTCCTTTTTATAAGGACAGAGTCATATTGGATTAGCATCCACCCCCCAATAACTTTATTTGAACTTGATTTTCTGCAAAAACCCTATATCTAAATGGTCATGGTCACAGGTACTGGGAATTAGAACTTCAACATCTGTTGGAGGGACACAATTCAACATGCTTTGAGGTCTGGGTTAAAAATTCCTTGACAGGGCTCTGGCCAGTGACTCAGTGGATAGAGTATCAGTGTGGTGTATGGACATTTGAATTCCATTCCTAGTCAAGGCACACAGGAGAAGTGACCATCTGCTTCTCTGCCCCTTCTTCTCCCCCTTCTCACCTTTTCCCTTTATGTACCCAGTGGCTAGATTGGTTCAAGTGTGGTCCCAGGCACTGAAGATAGCTCTGTCAGAGAGCAATGGCCTCAGGCACTAAAAATAACTCGGTACTCGAGCATCGGCCCCAGATGGGGTTGCCGGGTGGATCCCAGTCAGGGCACATGTGGGGGTCTGCCTTACTATCTCCCTTCCTCTCGCCTAAAAAAAGAATGCCTTGACAGCTCTGGACAAGCCTCCTTGCCTAATAACCAGAGATGGGAAAGAGGATTCCTCTGATGTAAACACCTCCACCCACCCTCCCCAGGCCTGAAACGTGTAGCTGTGGGTGGCAGGTACAGGAGAAGAGAAATGGAAGCAACCAAACTCAGAGCCCTGCAACATCAGCAGCCTCATGATGATTAATAATTATTAATAAGTTATTAATAAAGATTAATCTATACCCTCCTTAAGAGCTGCAGAGGGAGCTGGTTCCCAGCATGAAACAAATGGTTGAAAACAGCTCAGAGGAAACCTGCCCTCCAGCCTGGGGACCAATGGGGTCCCTCTCACTGGGAGCATGTGGCCTCAGATGCAGACCTAAGTGTGAACCCCGCTCTATGACTTTTTGGCTGAGACACTGTGAGTAGGTCCAGCCTTCCCTCCCAGGATTCTGTGAGAATGGCATTAGAGGCACAGTGGGTGCTCTGTGTTCATCTGATCCTACAGGGAAGGCCTGAGGCTAGAGACTTGCTGAAGCCTGAGCCCTGGGAACATGGTGGCCCCCGGTTCAGCCCAGCCTGACCAGCTAGGCAGCGGAAGTGAGAGCCGGAAGAGGGGGCAGCCTCAAAGGTTCCCGCCCTTTAGAGAATCTGATGACCACAATGGACCCAGTTGGTTATCTGACAGCAGTAAAAACGGTAGCTTATCCCACGTCCTAAGAGTGTCCTACATCCCAGAGGCTGTAGGATATATAGCTGTTAGTATCACCTCCACTTTACAGAGAAGAAAACTGAGTCTCCGAGAGTTACAATGTTCTAGGTCCCTCAGCTGGAGAATGGCACATCCTAGCAGATTACATGGCACAGGGGCTGGACAGCCTTCTCTGCCCACGGCTGCCAAGGCCTGAGCTAGTAATACCTAAAATGGACACAGCAGGGCAGTGGAGTTGATAACACACATACAGGAACAAAGACATAGGCAGATACACACACACACACACACACACACACACACACAATGTCTGGGTCGCAGAACCCAGTTTAGGGGCTAGGATCTTAAATTTCACTTTTCTTCTGATGTTCCCAGAACCTCTTCTTTTGAGGTTCTCAGCAAGTTTATATTTGGGAATAATCGTAAAGTAATTTGATATATAATTAGGGCAGAATAGAAGACTGCATTTTTAACTACCCATACATCCCCATCTCATTTAAATAATTCCTAATATATCCAAGCCGGCTGCTGCGTGCGCCACTGATGTGTAGTGAACTGAAGCTAATGAAATAAGGGATGGGGGAGAGAAAATGCTATTTCAGAGCCTGGAGATCACCAATTAATGACATGAAAAACCGAGAGGGACTCTGTTCACCTAATGTCCCCTGTGCAAGGCACAAATTCAAGCCCCTCGCGAGCTCCCTGTTCAGCTTTTCCAAGGCAATTAGACAGGCAGAGGGACAAGGACAGGGGTGGGGAGAGTGGAAGGGGCAGCTCCAAGAGGCATGAGCTGATGCAAGGGGCTGTCCCCACCCCCACCCACCAAGACGGCCGACTTCACACCCCACTCGCTGCCCCTTGGTCCTGCCCCAGCTTCCCTGGAACGCCTGCCCGTACTCTCCAGCACACGTTTATTGAGCACCTACTGTGTTACCCCAGCACTGAGATCTGGTAATAGACTCGCAGACCTGTTCTAGTAAAATCATCTCTCCACCAACCCATTTGCTCATCACAGCCCTCGGGCCCCAGAGGATTTGGTCTCTGTCTACATTTCTCATCTCAGGCCATGTGCTGCTTGCTGGACTCCGGGCTTGCAAACTGCCCTTTGTTTCTTCAAACATTTCGAGCTCAGAGGCTTTGCACATGCTGTTCCCTCTGCCCGGACATTGCCCCCACTCCTCCCTGGCTGGTTCCTGTTCATCCTTCAGGGTCCACTTGTATGTCACCTCCTCCAAGAGGCCTTCCCAAACCCCCCTGTGTTCACTATCTCAGTATCACATTTACCTACTTCATATACTAACAACAATATGGAACTTACTTGCCTCCTGCCTGGAAATATAAGGTCCCTACCCCAGGGACCGTGTCATATTCTCTCCTGTATAAGGAGAGCCCAACACAGAACAAGCACGCAGTAGGTGTCAGGGAATATGTGTCGCATGGATGACTCTATGGGAGATAGGGAAGTGGTAAGAAGTATTGGCCCCTAGTGCCTGCTTGACATCTCCCCCTATAGTCTCCTCCATCATGTGTTTCTATGAACCCACCATCCTCTGGTCCTTAAGGATATCCACCCTTCGGACGTCCACCCTTCCTCCTGGTGGTGTTTCTCTCTGCCACCCAAGAGCTCTGCATTCCCATCACTCATCCCCCATCAGTCAGCTCGGGCACATTACAATGTGGTTTCTTGTGTCTCCCAACGTGGTTACCTAACCCACCAAAGTACCTCCCTGCCCCTGCCCATCATGCAGAGAAGAGAGAGGTCTGGGCTGGGGTTGGAACAGACCAACAAGCCAGGGCTTCTGGCGGGAGCTGAAATGGGCTGGCAGGAGACAGAGGCACGGCTGGGGGTGGACGCCTGGGACCAGCCAGGCCTCGGTGGCTGGGCTTTCAGAGTGGGCCAGCAGTGAACCTGCTAATGGCTCTATGCTCTCAGCTGTCCTGCTCTCTCAGCAGAAATAAGAGATGCTCCGACTCCCTCACCAGCTGCCCCCAACATACATGCGTGCACACACACATGCACACACACACACACACATACATACACGCACACACACATATACACACACACGCACACACGTACATGCACGCACACGCACTTCTCTTGTTTTCCCAGGACCAAGGCCTCAGCTCACAGTGCTGGGTGCGAACTTGATAAACATTTGCCGCGAAAGACTCCAGTAGCACAGTCCAAAGGGGAGAGATTTCAGCTTCTCCCAAAGGCGGCAACTGCGGGATATTTCACTTTTCCCCCAAATGGCCCTCAGCAGCAGCTTTGGCTCATGGGGTCCGATTAGCAGCTGGGCTCTGGAAGGCGCCTGGCACAGGGACAGCTGAGCTGCCCCACAGCCCAGGGTGGAGAGCAGGCCAGAGTGGTTCTTGTCTGGGCACCGTATCTGATCCCTTGTCCCCATCCATCCATCGTCACCCAGGTGCCTGCTCATGGCTGGGGTGCCCGGCCTCTTGGCAAACCATTCTGGGCTGCTCCCTGCTGGGTTTCAAGTTCCAACCTGTGTGTTCCCTCCCTGTCCTCTCGCTCTGGCCCTCATTGGCCTGGGAATTCTGGCAAGGACCTCAGGGTCATTCGCTACGTTCCTGGACAGAAACACGATGTTCTGGACAAAATCACCGCTTACCTTAGGGCAGACCAGCTCCCCTCTGTGGGGCAGAGAGACCAAGACATTGAGGACAGGCCCCGTCTCCGAGATTGGGTCCTAAAGGCCAGGGAACACGTCAGCCGTGTTATCCTGGTTCTCAGTTCTCAGCAAGAAAGACTGCTCACCACACCGGTGCTTCCTCCAGGGTCCAGGCAGCAAAGCAGAGGAGCTGGGAGCTCAGACTGGGGAACCGGACTGTGTACATCCAGCTCCAAGCCCTCTCACGCCCTGGCTTTCTGATCTCAGGCATATTACTCCATGCTCCCTGCCTGGGTGCTTATTTGTAAATGGAAGTAAACATTCCCTCTCCCCAGGAGCAATTGTGAGATCAAACAAATTAATATTAGGGCAACCAACTGTCCTGTGTGGTCTGAGACCTTCCCAGGTTTAGGACTGAACGTCCTGCGTCCCAGGACCCCCTCCCCGCAGTCCTCAAACAGCAAACACAGACTGCCACCCTCCTTATACAGACGAGACGATGGAGATAGAGAGACAGGTCACGTCCAACGCATGTTAAGTACTAAATAATGTTTTTTAGACTTGAGCTAGGCACCAGTTGACATGCCTTGCCAAAATATGTGCCCCACGTGTCCCGTCCCACACACACACCCCCCCAGCAGGCTCACAAGATTGATTTGGGACTAGGCTCCTAATTCCCTGCCTGGAGCAAGCCTTTTCCAGGCCCTTCTGTGAGGCAGGCTCCCTCCCCCACTGGCCCCAGGATGCCTGGAGGGGTCCCTGCACCCGGAAACATCCTGTCCTCTGGTGCCAGAGTCTTTCTGTCCAAATAGATGGGCCCCCAGGGGCCACCCCCGCAGTCTCAGAAGGGCCGCCTTCAGCCAGGCCCCAGCCCCTTTCACCGGCAGGTAAAACTTTAACCAGAGGCCTTTGGCGGCAGCGCGGGGCCCTACACCCCCATTCAGGACGTGATGAATGACTGCTGTCACCACGACATGAATGCTCATATTGAAAAGCCCTGCTTTCTGTCTCCCTCTCTTTCAGGCCGCCAACTTCTTCTCTCTTAAGTCAGCGGGCGTCACTCACATGTCACCCTGTCCTGAATGCCCCCCAGTCAGAGACCCCTGCTCCCTCTGCCCCTGCCTCCCACCTGCCCCTCCCCCTTCCTCTGGGGTCTCCTTCCTCCCATCCTCCATCCTGCCTCCTCCCCCTGCTCTCCCTCCTTCCCAGACTCTCTCCTCTTCTGTCCCCTCCTACTGCCTCTCCTCCACACGCCCCCTCCCCTCCAGCCCTGATGTGTCTGTCCCAGGCTCGGGACTAGGGACGCTCGTGTTGTGTCCTCAGCATCCAAGCTGTTGCCACCAGGACAGCTGACCACAGACAGAGGGGCTTGGCAACACTGTATCTCCCCATCACTCTCCATAAATGCTGTCCTAAAGGGAAGAGGGGCAAAACCAAATAGGGACCCCAAAAAGCAAACGAAACAGCACAGACTCACAGTGCCCTAAGACAAGGGTGTCTAGCCCCCAGTGCCAAGGGTGTTGTATCTGCGCGAGTCTGGCTTGTGTCTCTCCGGGGAGAGGCACCGAAGATTCCATCAGATCCCCCAAAATGGACCACAAGCCGCTGGGAGGCTCTGCTCCTTCCAAGATGGCCCAGCAGCACTGGAAACCCCCAAACTCGTGCCACACGGTAGCTATCAAAGCCGTGCTGGGACAGCTGACCCCCAAGCCTGAGGTCACGTTGGCAATAGGAGGGAGCCACGCTGGCACAGCCAAGGACAGCCAGGGGCCGAAGCCACCACAGCAAGCAGCATTGCATCATATGGTTTGGGAGTGAGAAATGGCCCTGTGACGTCCTATCTCTCTGCCATTGCCCTGTTCAGCCCTAAGTCCTATCAGTCTGGCGGCCAGGGAAGCTGAACATGAATTCTGCACAACAGGCTTCTCAGTGAGGGTCTCGTGTGGCAAAACACCGTGTGAATACTTTGACTCTGGCACTTGCCACATGGTGTCGTAACAATCTGTACTAATGGATACAAGCCCCAAAGATTGCTTAAACATTTTCCCTGTTCCTGAGGGAGGAAAGGTCTTCTCCCTCCCGACTGCACATTCGCCACCTGGGAATGACAGCTGGCCCCGGGGACAGCGGGGCGGTGCTGGTGTCCCGCCTACAAATCTGAGCCAAATTCAAGCCTAAAAATAATAATCGCTTGAGGATGCATTCGGGGGGGACTCTAAAATCTATATAAACACAATAAATTAAAATAAATTTAAATTAAAAAAAATAAGTACATAATCGCTTGAGCCAGCCAATAATCCTGGCTGGTGTTCGCTGGGCATTTGTCACGTATCAGCACCGTGCTAAGCACTTCACTTACGGGTTCTTCCCTCCTCCTCATAACCCTTTCACGGAGTAGGTCTTGCCATTTTCTCTATTTTGCGGATGAGAAAACTCAGACCCAGAGAGGTGAAGCAAACTGCCCAAGGCCACTGGGAGCATGTAAGTGACAGAGCTGGGACACCCACACGGGTCTCTCTGACACTAACACCTGTCAGTCATAACCATTTCCATGGTTGGAAGTTGAGCCCCTCACTCCCTCCCCTCCCCTCCCCTGCCCCATGGCTGGGTGTCTGATATTCAAATCACAAACTCTTCACAGGCGCAGCACCAATCTACCGATACTGCAGTCTTAGCTCAGGTTCCACACAAGCCGACCCTGAGACAGGAAGTTGGGCATAAGAAATGTTCCCAGGAGGAACCAGTGAAAGACTGGGAGGAGCAGTTTAGGGGAGGGGAGGAAGCCAGACAAGAGTGTGGCTGCAGACAAAGGTCCCTCCAAGGGTAGCGCCAACCTGATTCTGCTGGGGGGTGGGGGGGAGGTTCAGAGCCTGAGCCGCACCTCGGGGTGGTCCTGACCCACTTGGACCAGCTCCACCAGAGCTCCACCAGCAGAACAGGTGGAGGTGAGGTGAGGATATAAACTGTAGAGTCCCAGGAATGTGCTGGCTCTGTTCAGAGACAAAGTGACTCTAGTAGCCAAAGGCAGTTCTCTAGAGAAGAGAAAACAGGCACAAGTGCCGACCGTTGAGAAAAATGCAGCCTAGCCCTGGCGGGTTAGCCCAGGCGGTTAGAGCACTGTCCCCAAACCACAAGGTTGCAGACTCGACCCCCGACAGGGCACATACTGGAAGCACCCAATGAGTGCACAACGAAATGGAACAGCAGATGAATGCTTCTCTCTCTCTCTCTCTCTCTCTCTCTCTCTCTGTCTCTCTAAAAATCAATCAACTAAAAAAGAAAAATGCAGACTAAGCCGGGGCAGGAGCTGGAGACAGGCAGAGAAACGGTAAAACCAAGAACAGATGGACGGTTGCCAGAGGGGCGGGGCTGGGGGACCAGGTGGGAAAGGAAAAGGGACGGAGAGGACAGATCGGGAGTTACGAAAACAGTCACGGGGATCTGCAGTGCGGCCTGGGAAATCCAGGCGATGCTATCGTGATGATCACGCAGGTGGGCAGGTGGGCACTGAGAACATCAGGGGCTACACGTGGTAAAGTGTCTGATTGTCCAACCACTGGGCTGTACACCTGCAACTGATACAAAATCATACTGAACGTAAACTGCAATTGAAACAAATAAAACAAAATTATAATTTAAGAGAAAAAAAAAAGAAAGAAAGAGTAGAACAGATCTGGAAGGGATATCTACGGCGCCTCAAGGTTGCTATGGATCAAACGTTGATCTCGGCGGGAGGCCGATACCACGGTGCTGAAGTCCAGCTTGGCCCGGTGCCTGCTGGGAAGCCTCAGCCTCCAGTGCCCACTCCAGGTGTCCCAGACCTGGCAGGTGACCAAGGGAGCCGTGTCATCTCCTCTCCCCAGGCCTCGGGCCTCCTCCACCAAAGGCAGTGAGTCAGGCCTGAATCTTAAATATACATGAGTGTGAGTGTGGAAGTCAGCCCTGACTTCTATAAAATGGCACTAAATCCTGCTTTTATGAGCTCTTGCTGCATTCTGTTGAGTGTTTTATCACACCCACTGTAAGTTTACGGAGCAGAGTTAGTAACCCAATGATATGGGGCCCGCCTGGCTCTCTGCATGGAGGACTGAGGGGACATCAGGCCGTTAGCATGAGTGCTTAAAATCCCTGCTCTCTGCTTTCCCCGGGCTCTGCTCGGCCCAGGCCCCACCCACTCCCTCGCTCTCCCATCCGTCCATCAACCCTGCCGGTTGCTCAGTGCCCAACCCCAGGCTGGGTGCTTTTATAGGCAGAGGTGTTCAGGGAAGAACTCTGAGAGGGCAACATTTGGGCTGAAACTTGAAGTTTGAGAAGAAGCTGGTCATGCCAGAAATGAAGGGAACAGTGTCCCAGAGAGAGGGAATAGCATAAGCAAAGACCCTGCATTCCATGACACTTAACCCAGGCAGGGAAGGCTGTCCAGAGGAGGACAGGACAGGGCCAGACACATCCTCAAAAAACCATAGCCTAGAACACAGGGACAGAGGAGAGGATGCCCAAAAGGAAGACTGAGGCAGGACAGCTAGGGAGGTGGGAGGGAAGCCAGAGTGCTAAGTGACCTTGGACTAGTCCCTTCCATGCTCTGGGCCTCAGTTTTATCCCCTTGGAAGTAGGGACACCGAGACTACCCCCCGCAGTTCTTACAATCTGAGGATTCAGTGGTGATTTTCAGAGTCAGCTAGAGTACCTTTCATTTGTCTGTGTCTGATACAATTAAACTCATTGAGCAGGTTTTGATTTCCAGAGTCATCATTTCCCGTGGGTTTTTGAGAAGAATGAAAAGGCTGTTGGGGCCACGAATTCCACCAGCACGTCTAAGAGGCTTTTTCCTAGTTTCCTAGCGAGGATGCGAAGTGAGGGCTCCATCGTGGCCCAGGGGAAGGCTGACATTTGGTGAGATGTCTGTATTTAACTCCCACCACTTGACATCTGTTTCCAATTAATCCGCCTGTGTTAAAAGGAATGCTGCCCGGAGCACAGGATTCAAGCTCCATTCCCGAGCGGCAGAGGGGGGCTAGCACAGACCCTGGCCACCCAGCCCACCTCCAGTGAACCCCTATGGGGCTCCCCTTTTCCCCCAGGACCAGCTGGCTGCAAGGTGCCTGAGGACCTATTCCACACACGCGCCCCTTCACAGTTCGCACTTCAACAATACCAAGCGTGACATGTTTGGAGGACTAAAAGGACCGCTGGAAGTACTGAGCAGAGGACAGCGGCCCAAGGTGGTTGGGCGAGCAGGCAGGGGCCAGATCATGAAAGGTCTTGTAGGCCGAAAGAAGGCGACCCATTTTCATTCTAGGTCTGGCAGGCGATGGGGTGGTCTAACTGCATATTTAAAAGATCTCTCTGGCTGCTCCTTGGAGAATGGGTTGGACCGAGGCAAGAGGGGAAGGAACATCCCTTCAAATGGCAGGAAAAGGCAAAACTATGGAGACAGTCAGAATACCGTATTTCCCCATGTATAAGACGCACCTTTTCTTCAAAAAATTTGGGGTCTTAAAATTGAGTGCGTCTTATAAAGTGGTGGGTGGTAAGTTTTTTGTTTTTTTGTTTTTACTTGTATTTGACAGTGATGAGGCGTTGTGTGAATTTTATGACGAATAAAACTTGAGTTCAATAACTTTATGTAATGCATTTTTTTTTTCAAATTTAGAGCCCCCAAATTAGGGTGCGTCTTATACATGGGAGCATCTGATACATGGGGAAATACGGTATCAGTGGTTTCCCCAGGTTAGGGAGAAAGGAAGAGAGACATAGGTGAGGTGCAGGAACATTTCAGGACAGTGAAACTATTCTGTATGATCCTATAAATGGGGGGTGCATGTCCTTACACATTTGTCAAAACCCATAGAAGGTACAACGCCTGTTTGTGACCCCAAATGTAAACCACGGACTTTGGTGATGATGTGTCAGTGACAGTTCATCGGTTGAAACCACGGTGCCGCTGGTGGAGGCCGTCGATAGTGGGGGAGGAGGTGCATGTGTGGGGTCCGGGGGTGCACAGGAAATCTCTGTACTTTGCACTCGGCACTGCGATGGACCCAAAATTGCTCATGCAAATAAAGTTCGTTCATTGAAAATTTTAAATTCACCTGTTCCCGTTCACTTCTTTTTTGTGTGTGTGTGTTTTTTTTTTGTTTTTTTTTGTATTTTTCTGAAGCTGGAAACCAGGAGAGACAGTCAGACAGACTTCCGCATGCGGCCGACCGGGATCCACCCGGCACGCCCACCAGGGGCGATGCTCTGCCCCTCCGGGGCGTCACTCTGCCACTATCAGAGCCACTCTAGCACCTGGGGCAGAGACCAAGGAGCCATCCCCAGTGCCCGGGCCATCTCTGCTCCAATGGAGCCTTGGCTGTGGGAGGGGAAGAGAGAGACAGAGAGGAAGGAGACGGGGAGGGGTGGAGAAGCAGATGGGTGCTTCTCCTGTGTGCCCTGGCCGGGAATCGAACCTGGGACTCCTGCATGCCAGGCCGACGCTCTACCACTGAGCCAACCGGCCAGGGCCCATTCACTTCTTTTAATGCCACGAGGAAATGCCAACGTTTCTGTGTGGCTCTCCATGTGTTTCTACAGAAGAGCGCTGAGTCGCAGGGGCACGGGGATGTGGACCAGGGCAGGGCAGTCAAGCGAAAGGGGGAAGCCATGTAGGGGATGAGCTGTGGAGGTGACATCGGCGGATCTCGCTGGGAAACCGGATGTCAAGAACGAGTGAGGGAAAGCGAGACACCAGAGATGATGGCGTGGGTTCTGGCTTGAGCATCTGGATGGAGTAATGGTGCCATTTCCTTGAATGGGAGACATAAGGGAGGGGAAGCTTTCGGAGAGGGGAGCTTCGAGGTGAGTTTGAGATAGGCAAGTGGAGATGTCGAGCACAGAGGCAGATACGCAGACCCAGTCCTCAGAAGCCAGGTCTGGGGAGAAGATCTAAATTTGGAAGCAGCCGTTTGGAAAAAGTAGGTGCCTCTTCGGTGTAAATTTCATCACAGACAGACTAACAAAGAGAGAAGAACAGAGATGTTAATGCACTCCCCTGCTCTCCTTTAGAGCAAAACCTGAATATGCAAACGTCTCTCTGACTTTGAGTCTTCCCTGTGTGTCACCGGCTCTCCTCTTTCTCCCCCTCCTTCCTTCCTTGGCTGGCCCACCCACCCAACATGCCTGGCAAAAACCGTGGCCAAGGCCCCCACTACCGATGGGCTTCGGCAGTGAGCAGGGAGTGGGTCAGGATGTTTGCACAAGTGCCTCACGGCTTCATTTATCTTGAGGGATGTCAACTCGAAAAATGTTAGTTCGTGTCACTGTCTGTGTAAATGCCAAAAATTAGCTTTCTTTCATCAGGAAATGGAATAATTAACTTTGCAACTGTTTCCAAAACTGCTAATTAATGGGTTTTACCCACTTGATTTGTCAGGCTACGCTGCGAGCCGAACAGCCGCCAGAGCCCCTGGAGGATTGCCGTCCTCCCCGGCTCTCTGTCCCCGGCGGTGGGAGCTGGAAGAAGTTACAGGTAAACAGTGGAAAGAAAGCAAGACCAGGGGAAAACACAGCTCTTTTGTTTTTAAGTCAAGAGTTTTCCCTTGTAAAATCAGTCTCCCATCACTTTTCTCTCCCACATTGCTGTCCCCAATTGATCCCAAAATTGTGGTTGCTCAGCTGTAGTGGGTGGGATCACTATCCACCTGTCACCCAAACTTGGAGGTCAAATCCGATGCCTCTCTCCCTCACCCACGATAGCAGGGCATGGGATGGAAGACTTGGGTCCTGGAGGCGGACGGACGTGGGCTTCAGGGACAGTTTGAGCTCCTACCAGTTTTATGACTTTAAGTAAGTCCCTTCCCCTCCCTCTGCCATATCTGTAAAATGGGATTCATAGTCGACCTATGTCATCAAGCTGTTGAAAACTTAAAGGAGATCACAATTGCAAAGGGCATTGGGGGGTTT
Source organism: Saccopteryx bilineata (assembly GCF_036850765.1). NCBI lineage: Eukaryota > Metazoa > Chordata > Mammalia > Chiroptera > Emballonuridae > Saccopteryx > Saccopteryx bilineata. The sequence continues at coordinate 198,263,442 of NC_089495.1, read as the reverse complement.
TTTGTTTGTCTGTTTGTTTTTGTATATTTCTGAAATGAGAAGCGGGAAGGCAGACAGACTCCCATATGCGCCCAACTAGAATCCACCTGGCATTCCCACCCACCAGGGGGCTATGCTCTGCCCATCTGCTCTGTTGCCACTGGAGCCATCTGGCGCCTGAGGTGGAGGCCATGGAGCCGTCCTCAGCTCCTGGGCCAACTTTGCTCCAATGGAGCCTTGGCTGTGGGAGGGGAAGCAAGAGATAGAGAGGAAGGAGAGGGGGAAGGGTGGAGAAGCAGATGGGCGCTTCTCCTGTGTGCCCTGACCAGGAATTGAACCCAGGACTTCCACGCACCCGGCCAATGCTCTACCACTGAGCCAACCGGCCGGGGTGGGCATGGCTTTTCAGACATAGAAAGTCCTCAGCCACAGAGCTATTATTATATCTTTCACCCCATCCCCATCTACACTGCCCCTGCCCTGGTCCAGGGCTCCTCCTCCCTCACCCGGACTATTGCCTATTCGCTGAGGGCCAGTCCATCCCCCACTGTGACTGCCGGAGAAGGTTTCCCACCATGCAAATCTGAGCACGTGCTGGGTTGGATTACTGGTCCCAATTCTTAACTCCACTCCATGGGGATGATCCCTGCACACCCTTCAGCTTGTCATGTTGCAGGACCTCTCACTGTAGATTAAGTGTGCATCCCTACTCCACTGATTTTGTTGTTGTTGTTTTAATTGCAGTAAAATACACATAAAATTTTCCACTTTCTCTTTCACCAGACTGTTATCAATATTAGCCGCTAATAGTTTTCACCTCCACTGTTCTTTCTCCGGAGGCTTAACGTTGGCCAACCATGATCTGTCAGCTTATGGCCAGTGATTGATTGACAAGGGAGAGATGTATCAAAAGGCCTTAAGGGGCCCTGGCCGGTTGGCTCAGTGGTAGAGCGTCAGCCTGGCATGCGGGGGACCCGGGTTCGATTCCCGGCCAGGGCACATAGGAGAAGCGCCCATTTGCTTCTCTAACCCCCCCCCCCTCCTTCCTCTCTGTCTCTCTCCTCCCCTCCCACAGCCAAGGCTCCATTGGAGCAAAGATGGCCCCGGGCGCTGGGGATGGCTCCTTGGCCTCTGCCCCAGGCGCTAGAGTAGCTCTGGTCGCGGCAGAGCGATGCCCCGGAGGGGCAGAGCATCGCCCCCTGGTGGGCAGAGTGTCACCCCTGGTGGGCGTGCCGGGTGGATCCCGGTAGGGCACATGCGGGAGTCTGTCTGACTGTCTCTCCCCGTTTCCAGCTTCAGAAAAATACAAAAAAAAAGGCCTTAAGGGGGACCAAGGCAGGGGTACACCTCGTACACCTATTGCTCCAGAACTCACCAATGAACCATTGCAACTTCCCTCAAGCTAACAGTATCTCCTCACTTACCTTCTTCCTCTGTTTTATCATGTTTCCTTAACTTTCCTCCTCTTCAGAGCAGTCTCCTAACAAAACATTTTCATAATAATCCTTATGAGCAGTGAGAAATGGTTGTGGTCTCTTAAGCCACTGAGGTTCCAGGTGTTTTGTTACACAGCATTATGAACTGATACAATTAGAGCACATAAAACATAGAAGACTATCGGCCATTAAAAATGATGATGGAGGCTCTGTGTATTGACTCCAGAACAAGTCAACCAGCCCATTTTGCTCGACAAGAGTTCATCACCATAGAGCATGTGTAGCAGCACTCTTCCTGTTAAAGAAAACTAACACATGGTTCCATTGGATAGTCAAGTGGAGAAATGTCTGGTGAAGACCACAGGGGTTAATCGCATCTATCTCTGTATGGTGGGACTATATACTGTCTTTGCATTTATTTTAGACCATTCGGGGTTTAAATGGCGTTTTCTTTTCCATTTGAATTAAAGCTCTTTAAACAACAAAAAATAAAATTACCACCTTAACCATTCTTAACTGTACAGTTTTATATTGTGACGTACACTCCCATCGTTGTGCAACAAATCTGCAGGGCTCCTTTCCGCTTATAAAATTGAAACTCTATATCAGTTAACCAACAACTCCCCATTTCTCCCTCCCCCTAGCCTCTGGCAACCACCATTCTGCTTTCTGTCTCTATGAAGGTGACTACTCTAGGTACCTCGTATCAGTGGAATCATATGCTATTTGTCTTTTTGCGATTTGTTTATTTCATTTAGCATGATATCCTCAAGGCTCATCCATGTACATTGTGTCAGAATCTCCTTCCTTTTGAAGACTGAATAATATTCGCATTGATGTTGGGCTTAGCCCTGTGACTTACTTTGACCAATGAAATGTTAGCAAAAAAAAAAAAATGTAATGCATACAGGAGCTTTAAATGTGCTTGTATAGCTTGCCTTGGCTTCTTGTGCTCCAGGGAAATGCCATGAGAATATCATGCCCCAAATAGCTGGATCCCAAATAAAGTGGGACAGACTTGAGCCCAGCTAGAAGACTGGAGTCCAGCCTAGCCCAGCCAAACCCAGTCAAGGTTAACTAAAACTCAGATGACCTGTGAGCATAAAAGTAATATTTGGGATTGCTTGTTATGCAGCAAAAACTAACTAATGCAAAGCATGTTCCTCACTCTTCCTACCTCATGCTGTTTGTTCACACACTCCAAGACCTCCTACCTCAAACACATGGATTTTACATCATAGCTTGGATTGTGTTTTAGAATGACCCCTGTGGCTGGAGGGTAGGCTGGAGAGGGCAGGCTATGGGAAGAAGGATGCACAGGAGGCTGGGACAATGGTCTAAGTGGGAGCGGAGGAGGCATCAGCAAAAGAGGATTGGGTTAGTTGCATTGACCTTAGACTTGTTTCAGGATGTTGCAGAACCACAGAGCTGAGGCAGGGCCCCCCCCCCACAACTCCCCTGGAACCCTGCCAGGAACCCTCCCTGAGTACATTAAATGTGTACTTCCCAGAGATAAACGCTCTTAGCTGAAGAGAGCTCTTGATAACCCGTTTTGTCCCTGCCAAAGGTCTGCCTTCTTCCTTCACAAGAACACCACCAGGCAACTAACTCATAGGCCACAGAACAGGAAGGCTCACAGACTAAATTGAGATGCTCGAATCACACTGTTTATTAAACCAATTTAAACACAAAGCAAAAAAAAAAAAATCAAGAAAAGAGGAGGTGAAGTTTGTTGGTGCGTTTGAGATGGGGTACACGTGAGTGGAAGTACCAAATGACCCTGAAACCTTGGGGTACACAGAGTTCATATGTCCTGTGTCTCTCTCGGTCTATCACATTTGCCTGTCCTGCTGCTGTGTGGTTCTGAGGACCAGATCTGCAGTTGGAGCAAGAGGGTCCAACAGATGGAAGGTGCCCGGGGTCATCCCCCACCTGCTCTACTGAAGAGACAAAGGCAAGGACACACTCCTGGCCATCACTGTGACTTGGCCCTTAGCCTGCTGAACAGCCATAGGTTTTCTCTGCATGTCCTGGAGAGAGCATATGTGAGGGCACAATGAGACCAGGACTGGTAGCATCGATGGGTGGCCAAATTAGGGATGACCTAGCTGTCAAACCAGAAGGAGCACAGTCATTAGTCGATCTTTCCACTCATCTCTACTTATAAGATTCTTGTTTGTTTTACCACATAAGCCATTTAATCTGTATATGATTAGCAGGTTACTAATGCTCTGACCACCTATATTTAACCCATTTGTGAGTTCTGCCTGCGTCTCCCAAGCTCACTCATCGTATATACTTCACACATCCTCTGAGTTCCGCCTCTGCCACGTAAGCTGCTAGCTTATGTACTTACTGTCCATGCTGTTAGGCGCTTCATCCATCCTATCTGTTTTCCTTGTCCTTTGTGGCAGCATTACGTAGGAATCCAGCAAACCTTGCACTTTCCAAACACCCACTTACCTGCAGCTCCCCCACCCCCACCTGGGGCCAAACCGCAGCCATCTTTCACCTGATCGACCTCGTAACTGCTCCCCCTGCTGCCGCACTGATCACCCACACGGCAACCAGAAGGTGGCTTCTGAAAAGGAAATCTCTTCCTGTTCCCCCTGGCCTATTATGACATGGCCACAGCTACCTTGCCTCTCACTTCAAGTTTCACCATTGCCATCCCCCCACACACACCGTGCACTCCCAACCCCAGCCCTGCCTGGAACGAGCTCTGACCCATGTGCCCACTCTACTCCCACAGTCCCGTTCTGACCCAGCTCAGGCGTCCCCTCCTGTGATGGTTAATTTTATGTGTCAACTTGACTGGGCTAAGGGCTGCCCAGATAGCTGGTAAAACATTACTTCGAGGTGTGTCTGTGAGGATGTTTCTAGAAGAGATTAGTATTTGATTCAGTAGACTGAATAGAGATCTGTTCCCACCGGTGTGGGCAGGCCTTAGCCCCCACATAGTCCATTGGGGGCCTGGATGAAACATTATGATAGAGAAGAGATAAACGCTCTCTCTTTCCTTGTGCTGGGATGGCCGTCTTTTCCTGCCCTTAGACATCAAAGCTTCTGGCTCTTGGGTCTTAGGGCTCCAGCACTTACACCAGCAGCCCCCTGGTTCTCAGGCCTTTGGTCTTGGACTGAATTCCACCTCCAGCATTCCTGAGTCTCCAGCTTGCCGATGGTGGATTATGGGACTTCTCAGCCTCAGTAATGACATGAGCCAATTCCTTTAACAAGTTTCCTTATCTGTCTCTCTCTCTATATATAATATATATACACATATATGTAATATTTAATATATGTGTGTATCTGAGAGAGAGAGAGAGAGAGAGAGAGAGAGAGAGAGAGAGAGAGAGAGATGGAGAGACTGTGGTCCCTCGGTGGTATTCAATCAGCCGGGGCTGGTCTGGAGGGTTCAAGATGGCATCATTCTCATGTCTGGACCTTGGCAGGAATTAAAAGTCTGGGCTCGGCTGGGAGCCTCTCTTCTCCATGTAGACTCAGCACCTGTTCACAAAGCGTGCCCATCGCATGTTCAGACTTCTTAGATGCCAACATGAGTTCTAGGAGACCAAGGTGAAAGCTGCCAATCCAGACTGGCATAGCCTTACTTCTTCTGTATTCTTTTATTGGTCAAAATAGTCAAGAGCAGCTCAGATTCAAAGGGAGAAGAAACAGACCCCATCTCTTGATGAGGGGAGTGCCAGAAGAAATCTGCAGCCCTCCCTAACTTCCTGGCACAGAACTGATGACCACGCCTCCGGAAAGACTTACTAGGACAGGGAACTGTCCAGAGGAAACAGCTCCACACTTCCTGACCCACGGTAACCGTGGGAGATAATATATGATTATTGTTACTTAAAGCCACTTAGTTTGGGAGTAATTTGTCACACAACGATCAATTATAAATATATACACCTCCTCCAAATTGTTCTACTATCCCAGACAGGGCCCTGGGTGGGGAGAAACCAGGGACTGAGCCTGTAATATATTTCCAGGGTAGGAACCTGAAGAATTGAAGGAACTTATCATACCAGATCTTCAAAATCTGCTCTCTCAGGGACAATTGTCATGCATGTATTCATTTCACAGATATTTATGAGTGCTTGCCCTCTGCCACTCACTAACCAAAGTGTTGGAAATAAGAACCATGCGTACAAACAGACGTGGAGTGGACCCCTCTATTACAGGCCTCTCTAAGAATATCCCCTTCTGAGTGCTGTCCTTTTCTGCAGCCTGGAAGGTTCACACATACACACACACACACACACACACACACACACACACACAGAGCAGCTCCTGCAGACGGAAATGGGGCCCCTGCACGCCTGATTATTCACGGAGCCCATCCTGCACTGTGCTCTTCACTGTGCTTTTTGGTTGATAACACCGGAGATCATTTTTGGTGATCGGCAGTTAGAGCCATTGCTTGGACCTAGCTGTCTGACTTCTGGCTTCCCTCATAAGTTCAAATCCCAGACCAGACCCAGGTATCATAGCCACGTCCTCAGCATCAGCAAGAGAAGCCAGCCCCAGAAGTCCATGCCATCAGTTGGAAGTTGTTCTGGCCTCATTTGCCCCTGTGTGTCCACGGGTCCTGCCTCACTCAGCTGAGCACTGAGAGAGTCACCCTGGGCTGTGGGCTGGCTCTCTGCTTCCCCTCGGGCCCATGAGCCATTGTCCCCGACCAGCTAGGCGCATCTCAGAAGCACCATCTCCTCGGGCTCTTTTTCCTGCTCTGCCTGGATTGGGCTCATTTACTAAAAATTAGTTGGGAATGAAAAAAGCCCTTAGTTTATTAGCGTGCTATTATTCCCCTCCCGCCATCCCCCAGCAGCATGATGGATTGCCTGGCGAGGGGACGCGGCCCCAGCCGGGGAGAGAGCGAGCTCCGCGCGGTCCCCGGCGCAGACAGATGGGGAGGCCGAGTCCTGACCATGATTGATTAGCTCCGCAAAGCCTGTTGAGCGGAGTTCCATCAAGATTGATGCTTTCTCCTCATAACAGCATTTCCAAAAAGTTTCTATTACATTTTGATTATGTTTATAGAATCTCGCTGGTCCGGGGGAAGATGCAATCTCGTTCCCAGAGTGTGTCGGCGTGGGCCGTGGCGATGCCTCGCCCGGGACCTGTCTGCTTGGCCTCTGTCAATGGGTCCCTCCCTTCATGCGCAGCAGGGAGGACCTCCCAGGATCAAGTTGCAGGAAGCCAGGGTCCACTTCCCCGGTGCCTGAAGTCCCAGTCTCGCGGCAGGTCTGGTTTGCCAGGGCCAACCGCCACAGGTGTTTGAAGGCGTGGGCTGGACGATAATGAGAAAAGCAGGAAACAGAGGTGTTACTGAAGATATTTGGGACGTTTGGAAGGTACTATCAGCCCCTGTCTTTCTACCTGGCTCCCACAGGTACAGGGCCTGTCAAATATCTGATTAATTCCATGTTTAAATATTTATATGAATATGTTTATTTGTGTGTGTGTGTGTGTATGTGTGTGTGTCACACCTTAACCTGTAAATTTTACCTATCCTATAAATTTGAGTATTTTACAGAAAATGGTGAAGAATGGATAAAGAATAAGAATTAGAACCAGCGAAATACAAGTCATCCCAGAACACCAAGACCAAAAGGAAAAAAAATAAGATATATATGGAGCAAGTAAGATCCCACGGAGTCCTTATGCTTGAGCCTTTAGTTTGGTCTGAGTTCCCTGCTAGTCAAAGAGAAAAGGGAAATAAAATGAGTTACTTAGATCTGACTGCCATCAATCCTAAAAGGACGAAAGAAGTCCCTTGGGCTTACCTGCATGCTGCCTTGAGACCAGTACAATCAAGGGCACACCTCAAAGAAAAAAAAAATTCCTCCAAGAACTTTTAGGGTTTCTTCCATTTTGAGTCTAAAAGAAATTTCATACAGGAGGCTGTCTTAAGCTGGTTAAAATGTTTCTCAGCCTTGACACGATTGACACTGTGGGCTGGATAATTGTTGTTGTGGGGGTGTGTTCTATACATAGTATGATATTTAGCAACATCCATGGATGGCCTCAACCTCCTGGATGTCCATAGCATGACCCTCTCCTCAGCGGAGACAACTAAATAAATCTCCAGACATTGTCAGTGTCTCCTGGGGCGAGTGAGGTTGCTAGATTTAGCAAACAGAAATTCAGCATGCCTAGTAAATCTGAACTTTGGATAAAAAAAAAAAACGAATAATCTTTAAGTATAAGTGTGTACCATGCAACATTTGGAACATACTTACTTATACTTTAAAAAATATTCATTTCTTTTATCTGAAAGGCAAATATGACTGAGAATCCCATATTTTATCAAGTAACCCACATCTGATAGGCAACGTTCTCAGGTGGAAATAGGACCCTTTTAAACATGATATGCTCCCATTTTTAAAGCGTTATAATAGTGAAAATGTGTGTTTCTTCCGTGCCTCTAATTATTTATATATAACCAACAGTTTATCTTCAGTTTTATATCTTTTTAAACTGTAAAATTCCATTGTGAAATATCTTGCAAAGAAGTCGTACAAGTTTTTTCACACAAAAAGAAATACCCTCTGATTGATAACTACTGTGTTAACCCTTTGGGTAATGCAGCAGGGAGTTCTAGAAGGCTGTTTATTATAGCATACATAGGAGTCAAGAATATAACTCTACCATATAACTTTAAAAGTGTTATTCCTCAGCATTCTACATGATAATCCTTCTACACCATTTTCCGCTTGATGTAAAATTAAAACCTAAAGACACTTCACTGCAACCTGCTCCTGGCCTAATTGCCTAGAATCTCTCTGCAAAAAAGGTATCAGGTGCGCATGCCCTGGCTGGGTAGCTCGGTCAGTTGGAGCATCATCACGAAGCACAGAGGTTGCCGGTTCAATCCCTGGTCAGGGCACATAGAGGACAAGATCGCTGTTCCTGTCTCTCTCTCTCTCTCTCTCTCTCTCTCTCTCTCTCTCTCTCTCTTTCTAAAATAAATAAATAAATAGGCATCAGGTGAGTTTCACCTGCTGGTCCTAAGTGACATCTTGCTGGCTTCCTGTGGCCACTGGAATTACCAAATAGACTCAAACCGTCCTTAGAAATAGTCCATTCTTAGATGACTCGATTATAGAAACTGGCTAGGCATTTGGGAAAAGAGCAAGCTGGACACCTTTCTCAGTCTTCATTCCCAAATAAATTCCAGGTGTATCAAAAAATCTTAAAATGAAATCAGAATACTACCTGAAAGAATATGGGATGACTTTTGCAATTTCATAATGGAAAAGGGCTTTTGGGGTTGCGTCCTGGACACAGACCTAGGAACCACTGACTAGAAGAAAACACTGAGAGATTTAAGCACATTAAAATTTTGAACTCTCTGCATGGCAAACAGAAGCAAAAATGAGTGACAAATTTAGGAGGAAATATAAACAACTTAAGCTAGAGCACTAATTTCTCCACCACACGAGGAGGCTTTCACAGATCAATAGAAGGGAAAAAATAGAAAACTGAGTTTAAAAGAGAAAAAAGTGAACAGGAAGTTCCAGAAAAAGAAATACAGTGTCTTTTAAACACATGAAAGAGTGGTCAACCTCATTCAGATATAAATTAAAACCACTGTTTTAAACCATAGGAGGGATAAAAATCAAATGTTTAATAACGCGCTGTCAGCAAGAGTAGACGGAAGTGAGGAGACAGCGCTGTTGGGAATGTATGCATTGGTGCTCACCCTTGGAAGCCATTTTGGCAGTGTTAAGTTTTTTTTATTTTTCTGTTTTTGTTCTTTGTTGGTTTGGGGTTTTTTGTTTTTTGGGTTTTTTTTGTATTTTTCTGAAGTGAGAAGCAGGGAGGCAGAGAGACAGACTCCTGCATGAGCCTGACCAGGATCCACCAGCATGCCCACTAGGGGGCGATGCTCTGTCCATCTGGGGCATTGCTCTGTTGCAACTGGAGCCATTCTAGCGCCTGAGGTAGAGGCCATGGAACCATCCTCAGCGCCCAGGCCAACTTTGCTCCAATGGAGCTTTGGCTGCAGGAAGGGAAAAAAGAGACAGAGAGGAAGGAGAGAGGGAAGGATGGAGAAGTAGATGGGTGCTTCTTCTGTGGGCCTTTACTGAGAATCGAACCTGGGATTTCTACACGTAGGGCCCATGCTCTACCGCTGAGCCAACTGATCAGGGCCGGCAGTGTTAAGTCTTAAATGTGTAATTATGTGTTCAGTACTTATTCCACAGATATGCTCACCTATGTGCGCAAATATATACAGACAGAGTTACTGATTAAAGCATTCTTTTACAGAAAAAGTTTGTAAGTAAACTAAATGTCCACCACCGCAAATGTCTTAATTACAGTACACCCATGAAAATAAATCCTATGCAGCAATTTAAAATTATGGGATGCCAGCCTGACTGGTGGTGGAACAGTGGATAGAGCGTCAAACTGGAACACTGAGGTCCCCCATTCAAAACCCCGAGGTTGCTAGTTTGAGTGTGGATTCATCCGGCTTGAGCACAGGGTCACTGGTTTGAGTGTGGGATCATCCACATGATCCCATGGTTGCTGGCTTGAAGGCCGAGGTCGCTGGCTCGAGCAAGGTGTGACCGGCTTGGCTGGAGCCCCACAGTCAAGGCACATATGTATGAAAAGCAATCAACAGACAACTAAAGTGAAGCAGCTACAAGTTGATGCTTCTCACACTCTCGCTCTTCCCTCTCTCAATCTCAAAAAAATAAAGTAGAATAAAATTATGGGATGGCTATAGAACACATCCTGATAAGGAATGATCTCCAAGATACATTGTTAAGTTAAAAAATAAAATAAAATAGGCCCTGGCCGGTTGGCTCAGCAGTAGAGCGTCTGCCTGGCGTGCGGGGGACCCGGGTTCAATTCCCAGCCAGGGCACATAGGAGAAGCGATTTGCTTCTCCACCCCCCTCCCCTCCTTCCTCTCTGTCTCTCTCTTCCCCTCCCGCAACCAAAGCTCCATTAGAGCAAAGATGGCCCGGGCGCTGGGGATGGCTCCTTGGCCTCTGCCCCAGGCACTAGAGTGGCTCTGGTCGTGGCAGAGTGATGCCCCGGAGGGGTAGAGCATTGCCCTCTGGTGGGCAGAGCGTCGCCCCTGGTGGGCGTGCCGGGTGGATCCCGGTCGGGCGCATGTGGGAGTCTGTCTGACTGTCTCTCCCCGTTTCCAGCTTCAGAAAAATACAAAAATAAAATAAAATAAAATAAAAGGTGCCAAAGATGTGTAGAGGATTGTAAGAAAAAGGAGATACATGTACAACTATGCCTTTCATATCCCATGTCCATATTTTTCTGGAGCTGGGCACAAGAAACTGGTCACATTGATTTTTCTCTAAGGAATGACTATAGGAAACTGGAATGAAAGATGAAGACAAGACTTACTTTTTAATGAAAAGTGATTATAAACTATCTGGATATTTTTGATCATGTGCATGTATGTATTAGATTTTCAAAATGAAACACAATTTTTAATTAAAAGCGCCTCGTAATAAACAATAGTGACGACACCAGAAGCTGGCAAGGACGTGGAGATAAGCCTGCATGCCTCAGACCCTGCCCGACGGCGCGCAAAATGGTGCAGCCAACCCAGAACACAGCCTGGCAGTTTGTTACAAAACTAAACATACAACTGCCATAGGACCCAGCAATTGCCCTCCTGGGTATTTACGGGTATTTATGCCAGAGAAGTGAAAATTTACATTCATACATAAGTGAAACTGTTTAAAAACCTGTCCATGAATATTCATAACAGTTCTTTACACATCCTAGCTAAAAACTGGGAACCACCCAGGTGTCTTTCAATGGACAAATAGTTGGACAAATCCTAGTCCATCCACACCATGGAACACTACTTAACAATAAAAAGGAATGGATTATTGATGCACACCACCCCAATGCGTCTCCAGGGAATTATGCTGAATTTTTTTAAAGGTGGCATACTGTCTGGTTCCATTTATATAAGACTTTTGAAGAGACAGAGCTTAGAAATAAAAATTAGCGGTTGCCAGGCGTTGGAGGCTGGGGCTGGAGGGTGGGTAACGGGGAGGGGCAGGCGTGGTTTCTCAAGGGCAATGTGAAGGATCCTTGTGGTTGTGGAACTGTTTGTCTATCTTGACTGTGGGTGAATGCATGAACCTACACAGGCAATAAAATTATATGCAACTAAATTTACACACACATACGCGTGAGTACAAGGAAAAGCGGGGAAATGTTAGCAGGGTCTATCTGTAGATGGTGTCAATGTCGGTATCCTGGTTGTGGTATCGTACTACAGTTTTTACAAAGTGCTACCGCTGGGGGAAACCGGGTAAAAGATAGACAGCTCGCTCTCTCTTATTTCTACTGGCTTCATAGACATCAACAATTATCTCAATTAAAAGGTTTAATTTAAAAGAAAACCCTATCTGAAGGACGGAAGGAAAGAAGAGATAGAAGGGAATGGAAGGGAAGAAAAGTTGTGTTTACTATGGGTTTACTATGTTGCAGAATGCAGGCTCTTTAACACCTGGTTGGAGATAGATATCATTACCCCCGTGTTATAGATGAGGAAACTGAAGCTCAGAGAATAACTGTCCCGTCCTCAAAGACACACTTGGAGGAATTGGGAGCCAAGCCCCGCTCCAACTCTCCTTCCGCCTGCCTCCACCCTTTAGGCAAACACAGCCATCAGTCAAACATGGACAATGACTGCATTACTCACGAGGAAATTGGAGCCCGACTGTAAGATGCAGTCCACAAAATTCATGATTTCTTCCCCACCCCCCACTCCTTCTCCTTGGTCCCTTTTTCATATAGATGGAGGTTTTATTTCTGCATTTATTACACACGCAAATCACAGATGAGAGCATCGACTATACAAGTCATTACTCAGAGTAGCATCTCCCCAAATGCCACTGGACGAGAACTGAACAGCTTGCGGTTAATTTGCTATATAATCACTGCATGTGACTGAGGTGGGGGGGGGGGCCCACAGGGCTGTGTCTTTGCTAATATTAGGAAAGGGGGAGCTGAGTAGAGAGGACCCCTGGGACGTGGGGCAGGAGGGTGAAATTAGACCAGGAAGAAAAGAGGAATGCTGGTGGGGTGCAGAGGGAGGGCCCTTTACCCCAGTCACAGGCTTCCCCTGCCAAGGAGCAGAACTGCTCCATCCCATCTGGAAGAGCCATCCAGAACCCCCATCCTCCTAACCTGCGCCATCCCAAGCCACCAACACCACTGCCACCTCAGCTAGAGACGGGAGATTTGTATGCACACATCGTAACCACTGAGGTGAGTCATGGGCTAGAGGAAATTTACCAGCAGGCAAGAGTTAAACCACTATACTGGTGTTGTAACAATTTGATGAGAAAAAAGGCCAACGATTCAATAAAAAAATTTTTTTTTTTAATGGGCAAAGGATGTGAACAAGCAGTTCTCAGATCAGAAAATTTGGCCTCTCCAAGTACAAAAAGATGCTCAACCTTTGCCTTCATAAAAAGGAAATGCAAGGCCCTGGCCGGTTGGCTCAGTGGTAGAGCGTTGGCCCTACATGTGGAAGTCCCGGGTTTGATTTCCAGCCAGGGTACACAGGAGAAGCACCCATCTGCTCCTCCACCCCTCTCCTTTCTCTCTATCTTTCTCTTCCCCTCCCTCAGCCAAGGCTCCGTGGGAGCAAAGTTGGCCCAGGCACTGAGGATGGCTCCATGGCCTCCGCTCTGGTTGAATGGCTCTGGTTGAAATGGAACATCACCCCCTGGTGGGCATGCCGGGTGGATCCCGGTAGGGCACATGAAGGAGTCTGTCTGTCTGCCTCCGCCCCACCACCATTTCTCACTTCGGAAAAATACAAAAAAAAAAAGGAAATGCAACGGAAACTGACAATGAGATTCCCTTTATTGCCTCTGGATTGACAAAGATCAGAACGTTTGATCACACACTGCACTGGCCAGTGTGCAGAATGACCCCCACGCTCAAAGGTAGGTGAGAGAACGAACAGGCACAGCCTCCATGGGTGGCAACTTGGCACTCTATCAAAATGTGTGATGCACACGCCCATTGACCCATAAAGTCGACTGCTCTAGAATGTTTTCGCAGACATACTCGCACATATGTATGCAGAGTTGGATGTACAAGGCTATTCGCTGCGGCGCGGCTTATCATAACAGAAGATTGGAGACAGCCCGAATGTCCATCAACAGGGGACTGCTCACATAAATTGCCGTACATCCCTACAACGGAAATCTTTACGGCTGTTAAAAAAGAATGAGGCAGCTCTTTTATGTACGGATATGAAACAATCTCCAAGATATATTGTTAAGTGAAAGAAAGGCTAAGTGCTGAACAGCGCGATTAGGATGCTGCTGTTCGTGAGGGTTTTTCGAGGTTAGCGATATACACATCCGCACTTACACACGCCGAGGACCCTTCTGGAAGGATGACAGTCTTTGCAATATTTGGTTCTGTAGAGGGAAGAAGGCTCTGGAGGCCGAGAACACATTGAGAAAGAGGTTTATTGTTCACTGTTTACCATGCGCATGCATAACCCATTCTAATTGATTAGAAAGAATTTTTTTAAAGTCTCTGTTGGTTCCTCTTGCCCGAGAAGCAAACCTCTTGGCCTGAATATGTTAGACTTGAGCCTCTGCCCTTTCATTTCCTGACAGGTAACCCCCAGCACACTCCCCTTGAAGCACACTGAATTCCTCATTTCTCCCAAACACATTATGCTTTTTTAAACCTCAAGACCTTTGCACTTGCTGTTTTCTGTGTCTAGAGTTTTCCCCCCACACCCTCATGAGTACATCTGTGTACTCATCTTTCAAGAGACAGAATAAATATGACTCCCAGAGTATGGATTTCCCTGACCTCCCCAAGGACAGTTAACCTCTTCTCTGAGCTCCCATGGCACCATGGACAGGCCTCTATCCTAGGACAACTAGGATTGTACCTGGACAAGAATGAGCCTGCTTCTGCCCGTTTTCAAAGAAGGCTGCTGATCTGTCTGTCTCCCCTGGGCTCCAGTGTCTGCCAGCAAGGGTCCACCCAGTGTGGGTGCCCACCTCTCCCAAAGAGTGGGCAACACCGCCGAGTCCCACAATGTGTTCCAGGAACAAAGAAGATTCCCATGGACCCCATAAGTGGAGATCTCAATGCACAATTAATATGTCAAAGCTGCTGAGCAGTCCTGCAAATAAAAGCCCTGTTAAATCTCTCTTTATAGTGTGTACCTCGTTTTTTAACCACAAAATTTGTTTTCCTTAGAGCCCTGATTAACGTCCTAAAACTCCAGTGTTCTACGGGCAAAGAAAACTTTACAAAATGTTGACCTATAACAATGCCTAGAAGGGTCCTTTAATTCAGAACTTTAATGGACAATAAAGGGACGTGGAACATTGGGACCCATTTGAATAAAATCTCCATGAAGTCTTCCAACCAGCTAAATGATAAATTCTGCAATTCTAGTGACTATTCAGAGTGTCTCTGGTTTAATCGCCCCGTTGCTTCTTGCTAAGGAATTGCTGACTTCCCAAAATGTAGAGGAAAGAGAAAGGCTCCACCCTGGTTCGGGATTTCGCTGGCGTCTCGGCTGCCTTCCTGGGATCTCGCGTTCCTCAGTCGGTATCCCGTCCCACCTGTGACCTGGACCAGCCTCTACCTTGTAGGAGGTCTGTTAACCTCAACTGCAGGAAAGTCTCAGACTCAGCTACAGTTGCTCACTGCCCTCTGTGGCCCCAGTGACTTCTACTTTCCATGGCAAAGAATTGGAGAGAACCTTCTCTTCCAACAGATGATGAACAGGACCTGCCTCCAATTCCTTCCACCCAAGAAAGAGTCTCACTCCTTCTTTCCCTCTGATCTGTCCCATGCATCTGTCGGCTTAGCGGTTACCAGAGAAAGGGACTTGGTGCATCAGTCTTTGGGGGAAGGGGGAAGATTAACCTCCAAACTGGATCCAACTTGGAATGGCTTCCCTAATGTGCAGAGGGTGTGACCCTTTAGCGCTTCGATGGTATCTCTCACTATAGACGAGCCTCTGACCTCAGCCTCCAGCAAGAACCATTCACCCAGACTACACACAGTCCCCTTCCTACTGCCACCAAGTCTCTTTGGACTCATTGTCCTGGTCCTGGCCTTGTCATGCTCCTCAGAGCTAACGTTTTGCCTTTCTTTCCAACTCCCTCACCAAGCCAGCTTTTTGATGTCTCTAAAGAAATGTCCCACTTGACCCAGCCACCCAGAAACCCTGCTACTCAGAGCAGACCCTCATGGCCAGTATCTCCAGGACATCCACCCGACCTTGCAAGCCAGACCCAGACCTACTGGGGCATCAGGCATCGTGAGCCTCTTCCCCCTCCACAGCCTCGACCAGCTCAGCAGCGCCCCCTGCTGCACACTCTCTGCCTGCCTCCGTCCTGGTGCCTCTCCCCCACAGCTGCCAGAGTGCTTTGAAAAATAACATCATGTCCTTCCTCCACCTAAAGCCCTTAAGTGGAATTTTCCTTCATTCTGTTTTCGTTTTGTTTTTAACAGCTTTATTGAGATATAATTCACATACCATATAATCACCCATTTAATGGCTTCAGGGAGATTCGCAGACTTGTGGAACCATCACCACAATCAATTTTAGAAAATTTTCTTCACCCCGCAAAGAAACCCCTGACCCCCTCGCTGTCACTCCCCACTCCGCTCATGCACACACCCCCAGCCCCAGTAACCACCCATCTGCTCTCTGTCTCGATGGACTTGCCTATCTGGACATTTCATACAGATGGCATAGTGATAGACCGACTATATGATCTTCTGTGACTGGCTTCTTTCACTTGGCACGTTTCTGTGTCATGACATGTATCAGTACTTCATTCTTTTTTATTGTTGAAAAATATTTTATGGTATAAATATGCTACATTTTATTTGTTTATCAGCTGATGGGCTTTGGGGTAATTTCCGTTTGGGACTATTAGGAATAATGCTGATGCAACTATTTGTATACAAGTTTTTGTAAAGATATGTTTCCATTTTTCTTGGGCATGCACCTAGGAACAGAACTGCCCGATCATATGGTAACTCTGTGTTTAACCATTTCAGGCATGCCAGACTGTTTTCCAAAGCGGATGACCATTTTACACGCCCACCAGCCGTGTCTGAGACGCTTCACTCTGTGAGGAAGATGCCCTTCCCCTGACGTCACAGCCCCATGTCTTCTGGCTTCTGCTGCCAACCCAGCAATCCCACCTCCCCTCGGTCTGCTCCTTGCTCTTTCTCCAGCCACAACGGCCACTCTCTTGCTCTCAATTCCCACGTTCCCTCCACCCTTCAGGCCTTTACTAAGGCTGTTGTCCCTGCTTCCCGTTCCCTCCTTGACCCCATTACTAGAAAAACCCCTTGACCCTGAGCTTGGTATCACACACCACAGTTTCAGTCCAAGACGTAATGGTGCTAAAACGTGAAGAACTGACAACACTAAGTGTTGGCAAGGACATGAAGAGCTGGGACCCTCACATGTGACTGGCGAGGATGTAAGTGGATCATACATTCTCCTATAATAATCCTAGTCATTTAACCACGAGAAATGAGTGCCTATATCCTTTTTTTTTTTTTAAAGATGTTCATAATGGCTTTATTCCAAATAGCCAGACCCTGGAAACAACTCAAACACCATTGTAAGAGAATGGAAGAGCACAGTGTGGTATATCCATGCAGTGAAACACAACACAGCAATAAAAGAAAGGAAAAATTATTGATACAAACAACAAATGCAGCTGGATCTGAGAAACATAACGCTGAGTGAGGGACGTCGAACACAAGAGAGTAACACCCTGTATGGTTCAATTTACCTGAAATTCCAGAACAGGGAGAACCAGTCTGTGGGGCTAGAAGTCAGAATGAATCGTTGGGGGTGGGGATTGTCTGAAAAGTGGCAGGTGGGAACTTTCTGAGACGATGGAGATTTTCTGTTATGTTTATCAGAGATATCCACACATAAAAATCCATCAAGCTGGATAGACATGGGATAAAGCAAATGGACAAATTGTAATTGTAGAATCTAGGCGCACTTGTCAAATGTTGTCCACTGTACACGTCTCTCTTCCACATTTTAGTGGTGTACTGATTTAACACAATAAAATGTGTATTTTCCACTCTTGTAATAGCCCACTGCCAGTTTCACTGGTCAACGGGCAGGGCTTGTCCTTAGGATGAACTTTGGACTCAAGTTCCTCTGTCTCGTGGCTCCACCATCCTCTAGTATAGCGGTTCTCAAGGGAAGAGACTCGGTTCACCCCACCCAACCCCCAAGAACATTTCCAGTGCCAGAGAGACTCTGGGTTGTCACAACTGGAGAAGATGGTACTATCAGCATCTAGTCGGTAGAGGACTGTGATGCTGCTTAACATCCTACAGTGCACAGGACAACTCCCAACAACAAATATACTGCTCACAGAAATTAGGGGATATTTCAAAATGAATATGAAGCAATAAAAAAAAGAAGCATTTGATTTTTTTTCTAAATTAAATAAGAACATCAGAAAAGCAAATGACAAGTCAAAGAAAGTTGTTTGAATATGCAAATGAGATGCAAACCCAACCTTTATTTCATTGGTGAAAATGCACTGTACAAAAGTCTGAAAGTATTGGAGTATCTGCACATTCCCTGATCCCTAATTTTTGTGAACAGTATAAATTCAGTCCAAAACGTCAATACTGGCGCTGCACAGAACCCCTGTTCCAGCAGATCTTAACCCAGGGCCCACGAACCCCAAGGAGTCTTTAGAGAGAACCCTATTTCAATATAACTGAAGAGATTCAATCAGAAAAAGTTATCACCGCATTCACTCTCTGTGGCCACCTCTTCCTATAGCAGGAAGCCCCCAGACCATGGCTGTGAAAACGTATCACCCCTCTTTCTGCAGCTTACATTCGGGGAATGAATGATGCACCCATGTGTGCAGAGACCCGAAGGCAGGTGAGAGTTTGGCTTCATCATCAAAAGCAAGAGCTGGTCCCCATTTCTGAGTTTTCTGGGCCAACGGTCAATGCAAATATCATCCCATTTGACAGATGGAGAAACTAAGGCTTTTCTAGGCTAAGTCCAGAGCATGCAGTTAGGAAGCTGGGAGAGGTGGCTGAGAGGTGGGCTGGGAGTTCTCGAAGCCCTTTGCAGGGGTGTCATGGGCTTCTTACTCAGGAGTATTGGGTCCAGGTCCAACACATCAGCCCTGGGCCCGGAGCTCTGTCCAGCCCGAGCTGGGGAAGTGGGGGCGTGGTCTGCAACCTGGAAGCAGCTGCACAGGCCGCAGATGGTAACAGCTGCCTCTCAGATGCTTTGTTTTGTTTTTTGTTTTTTCTTATCACATAGTTGTTATTTTTTTCTTTCACATTAAAATTGTTTTTTTTCTAAAATCCCCTAAAACCATGAGTTTTGCAGCAACGAAGGTGGCTGAGTATTCCTGAGAAATCCAGAGCCCAGGCTTTGGCCGCTGGTGGATGAAGAGGCCATTCTCTGACATGGGAATTATTAAGGGAGATGGTTGGTAGGGAGCAGTGGGCAGGTGGGAGGGAAGGAGGCCAACAGCTCAGTTTTTGACTTGTGACAGTTGATGTCGCCATGGAACTGTAGAGACAATGGTTGTAGATTGGAGTCTGTAATTGAAAGAGAGGTCACAGGTGAAGGGGGAACAGTGAGCCAAGCGTGGAGGGTGGGGGCGAGAGGAAGAGAATCCCGGGACAAGAAGCCCTCCCTGCTGGAAGAGTGGGAGAGGAGGGGCTGAGAGGGGGGACAGTGGCAGGAACGGGGGGGGGGGTTATAGGCAGGTGCTGAAGTGAGCAGACAGGTGGGGTGGGAAAGCGAGGCGGAAGTCTCCTTAGTGGAGGACTTCTGCAGAGCAGGTAGGCGGGGGAGCTGAGAGAAGCACTCTGGTGGCTTCTCCGGGACCTGCTGGATTCAAAGCCAAGGCAGGGAAGACAACAAAAATCTGCAGCCCCGGAAAGAGAACTGATTTGGGGTGTTAGGACAGGAAAGAACGAGGGAGTCGGCTTGGGAGCTGCTGCACCTGTGGAGGCATGGCACGGGAGCTGGCCCTCGGATCTGGGTGACCAAGGAGGGACCCGGCTCAAGAGGGATTTTCAGCTTCCTGGGGATTGAGTGCCTCTGCCCAGAGGGAGACTGTTAGGAAGAGGAGGAGAGAGAGAAGGTCTCGCAGACAACTCCCGGAGAGCAAGCGAGGATGGAGACAGGGTCAGGGTAAGAGAGAAGTGGGGTGAGAACCAGACCCACAAAGTCTCCCTTATGGGAACATCTCAGCCTAAGGGTCCAGAGCAGGGAGTGTCCAGCGCTGGCCACCAGGCCTGCAAATAGCAACATCCTTGGAAGGACAGAGCATGGAAGGGGATGTCCTGCCCCTCCAAGGGCTGGCACAGTCACCTCCACATGGAAAACTCACAACCGCCTCCTGAGATCAGCGTCGTTACCCCACGGGACAAACAAGAAAACCTAGGGTCAGAGGAGTCACATGTCTCCCAGGTTCCCAGAGTGCACTCTAACCCATGCCAGGGTCTCAAACACTCCTTTTGGGCGGAAGGACCAGGTTTGAATGGAACACCTACTCAGGCCCCCGGGGCAGGCGCTCATCTGAGGCAGTTAGCAAGGAGGAGGGAGCGCAGCTAATTGCCTGTTCAAATTAACTCTAATGTGGTCGGCATCGATGTACTTATCTTTCTTTAATTACATTAATCAATTAATGAAGAAGATGGCTTCCTCTTATGATCATTTCCAAGGCCCATATGGTCTCGGGAGTCCAGCTGGAGAGTGAGTTTCCCCTCCGGCCCTGACTTCAGCGCGCACACGCCCGACAGGGCAGGTATTCATAGAAGAAATTGCCCCTAAGCCTTTCTCTACCCTGAAGCTGAGCTCCCATAGGAGAGAGTTGAGAAAAGCAATGATCCCAGAAGAAGGAAGCAGGGGAAGAAGCCCAAACTCCGTACCCCAGCATTCGATGGCCTCTGTTCCCTGTTCCTTGCTCCCTTCACCCAAGTTCCTCAGTAGGGGCTTACAGATGCTCCATGAGCTACCCTTGAATGCAGCAACTTCCACACCCACATTACGTGCCACCTCCTCCACCAGGAAGGCCAGCTCCCATTCGTCAGGAGTCCAAGGCAGTCCAGATGGCCCCGGTCACCTCCTCCTCTTCAGCACCCTACAGAAGGCATGCCTACACTAGCCTCCTTTATTTATTCATTTTTGATTCAACAAATAGTTATACCCCCTTAGAGATAGACAGACATGAACGAGATCAACAATTACATAGAACAGTCGTTCTGGGTCCATCAGAGTTCCCCAGGGAGGCTTTACAAGGACAATGCCCAGGTCCCCTCCCAGGCACATTAAGGCAGAATCTCTAAGGGTGAGGCCCGAGCATCTGTTATTTTTCTTAATTTCCCAGTGATATCAATGTGCACGTGGGGCTGAGACCATACCTGCAATGCTACTACCTGGAGCTGCTTTCCTGGGAGGTTTTTGAGGGTATGGTCCTCCCAGGTGCTTTTTGTAATTCTTTGTTTAAATGAGGTGAATTTGTCTTAGCTGCCCTGTTTTCTGTGTATAAAGAATATACACATGGTGAAGAGAGAGCTCTGGTCTTTCCATTCCTTTATAAGGGCACTGATCTCATTCAGAAAGGCCCCACCCTCATGACCTAATTACCTCCCAGAGGCCCCCCACCTCCAAATACCATCATGTTGGGAATTTAGGCATCAATATGAATTTTGGGTTGGCGGGGAGAGACACAAGCATTCAGTCATAGCAGGAAACAGAAAATAACTCAGCAGTGACCTTGTGCCCTCCCTCAGATAAACGCAAGAGAGATTTTGCTGGGATGTCTCTGCAACAGGAATTCTACCCCAGGCCGAGGGACCCTCTCTGAGTGTCGGTTTTCTCATCTACAACATGAGAAGAACAATCATGTCCACTGCAAAGAATTGTGGTAGGCGGTCAATGACACAGGGACACAGTGATGCTCAATAAAATCCTTGTCATGCCTCTCATCCTCCCGGTCACCCAGGCGCTGGGGAAGGGCTGTCGGGGAGAACCCCGCATCCTCCCTCAGCCAAGAAGCAGGAGACCCGAGTTCCAAATCCTATCTGTTCCTCTTCAGAACGAGCACTGACTTCTCCGTTAGGCGCGGGAGCACGGTGCCTAAGGCCCACAATCTTTTAGGGATACCCAGAAAGGTCTCCATTTCTTTTCACCATATCTGATTGTCGTAAGAACACGGAACCAGAGATCGACCCTCCTGCCGGACGTTTATTATACAATACAGGATTGCTGACTACAGGTCCGAGGTAGATCTACAGTAGGATCTCTAATATTCACCTTACTTAACTGAAACTTTCTTATTGAAATCTATTTGATATACACTGTAGTGTAAACTTAAGGTGTATTGAAACTGAAATCTTGTGCTCAGTAACGCCTCACCTCCCCTTCCCTCAGCCTCTGCCAATGACCATTCCACTCCTCGCTTCCATGAATTTGACTGTTTGAGATCCCTCCTGGGAGTGGAGCCACGCAGTATTGGTCTTCCTGTGTCTGGCTGTGTCACTTAGCCGTGATGTCCACGGAGTGCACCCATCTTGTCACAGGTAGCAGAATTTCCTTCTTTTTCCAGGCTGAAGAGTATTCGTAATAATTAGAGTAGACATAATAAATAGGTCTATGCCGTATTTTTTATTTCTTTCAAAAAATTTTTTTAAAAATTAACTTCTTAGAATATGGGCCAAATTTTTTAGTTTGTTTCTCTCATCAGAAACAAAATGAGATATTTCGGATTCACCACAGTCTATTATGACGGGAGGACCCACAAAGGCAGAAGTGTCTCGGGCCTGCGGAAGTCATAAGGCAGTCCTGCTCATAACTCAGCAGAGCTGGCCCTGTCCTGATTGGCCCGTGTCCACCCTCTCATAGACAGTGGGTGAGCCTCCCAGCAGGACTTCCCGCCTATTATCTCAAACCCTCATACATTCTCCATATGCATGCAGCCAGCACAATCTGTCAAAGACACCCGCCCGTGTCTCCCTGTTGAAAAGCTTCAGCGGTTGCCCATGTCCTCAGCACGGGGCCCGCACTCCCCAGCACGGCCCCTGAGGCCTGGGCAGGCCGTCACGGGCACACCTGCTGCCGCTCCCCTCGTGCCCCAGCCTTCTTGCTTCCACACCTCCACGCCTTCGCACTTGCAGCGCCCTCTCCCCAGAACGCCCTTTCTCCTGTGAGCTCCTGGACATCCTTCAAAGCCCAGCTCCTCTGAGAGACATTCCACACATCCATTATGTCACAACATTAGTGAAGATGCTGAGATCACTCCTTCTTGGTCACTGCCAGCCCCTGGGCCCTCTCTGGCCAGCCCTACCCCGAATCCCCTGCAGCCCTGTGGTTCCCAAGTGCCGAAGATGCCCTGTGGTCCTGCCCATCCCTTCCTCATCCAGCAGGCTGGGAGTACAGCCCCTCTGGGTACACAGGTGGCAGAGCAGCCCTAGGCGGATAGAGCGGTGGCCCTCGCCACTGACACACCCCCTCCAGGAGAGGCCACCAGCCAGCCAGGAATGGAGGGAAGGCTTCCCACCCCAGGAAAATTCCAGGGATCGTGTGCAGAGACCTGGCCAGGGACTAAGAGACCTGGCGCAGCCTTTGTCTCTGGGTGCACAACTGTTTACCCTTCTGCGCCTCGGTTTCCCCATCTGTTAAGAGTGGATTGGGCTAACACCTCTAAAGAAAGGATTCTTCCAACTCTGGCTGAGAAAGCTTTTTTGGAGCCTCCCATCAGCTCAGGTCCTGTTCCCAACACAGAGGGAAGACTGCCACCTACTGAGTCCAAGCTCCCTCCGGACCACCGGACCACCGACGAAATCAGCAAAACGTGCAACCCGTCCTGTGAGCAAGCGTCTGTCTGCACTCTCCCTTTGCAGAGCCACAGCCCCAACCCCTTGCCCGGGGCCGAGGATACACCCTTTCCAGCCTGGCCAAGAGGGTCTTGGCTGCACTCCACCACACGGTCTGCAGTCCCCACATGCCAGGAAAGTGGGGGGCCCTCGTGCCATCCTGCCGCCGTGTCAGACCCAGCGCCAGGGCTGCCCCCAGCTGCCAGCCCCTCTCACAGGGGCCATGGCCCGAGGTGGAGAACAATGATCCCTATTGTGACTAAATCTCCCCCTGAAGATCTCATTCAAGATGTTAGAGCGAGCGATCATAAAAGGAATTAATAGTTGATTCGCTGTATAATTTCCTAGTTCAATATACTTTAGTGCAGCGACTAAATGAGCCGTCCCGGCCGTTCGGTGGGGCCGGATAGCGACTTTATCACTGGGATCTCAAGCTGAGGAATAAAAGCAATTCTTCTGAAGTAATTGCGTCTAATTAAAAGAAACATTTAAAAAGTGTAACCAAAAGGAATTCATTTCAAATGGAAAATTAATGCTGAAAAATAGCCCTGAGCTCTCTTGTCGCAGCTAATAGCCAAGCAGCCGCAGAATAATTAAACTGTTTTTGAAATGTCGATACCATCCTCCCCGGGAGATGGGCACGGCCGAGCATGTCATGGGCATCGGTGAAGGGGACAGCTTCCAACATGGTGGCCGGCGCTGGGACTCGGGGTGAGAGCCGGGCCACCTGGGACCCGGCTGGCAGAGGTTGGGACCGTGGCACTTAACGAGAGGAGTACCGCTTATTCGCGCATCTTCGGTGCCTGAGTGTCCCACCGCACCTTCAGAACAACCCTGAATAAAGCTAGTCTGATTATTAATTATTACCAATATTATCGTCGTCAGTTCAAAAAGGGATTCCAAAGACAAGATAACCTTGTCTAAAAAATCTCATCCAGCCTGACCGGTGGTGGCTCAGTGGATGGAGCGTCGGGCTAGAGAGGATGCTAAGGTCCCAAGTTCAAAACCCCAAGGTGGTAGGCTTGAGTGTGGGCTCAGCCAGCTTGAACACAGGCTCACCAGCTTGAGCGCAGGGTCGCTGGCTTGAGTGTGAGATCATCGACATGACCGACCCCCCAGTCACTATCTTGAGCCCAAAGGTTGCTGGCTTCAGCAAGGGGTTCACTGACTCAGCTGGAGCCCTCTGGTCCAGGCACATATGAGAAGCAATCAATGAACAATGGAAGTGCCACAACTATGAGTTGATGCTTCTCATCTCTCTCCCTTCCTGTCTCTGTCTCTCTCTCTCTCTCTCTCACTAAATAAATAAATAAATAAATAACTTTAAAAATAAATAATAGCCTTGTCCAGTTGCTCATATGTAACAGAGTGAAGACTCAAACCCAGGTCCCCCGGGCTCTGGCGTCCACATCGATCCCACTACCGCGTCTGTTAGGCCAGGACTCTGTATCGGGGAAAGAGGCCCTGTTCTCGCTCAGGCTGTGGTGCTCAGCTGCCTCCCCACCAGGAAGCTTCGAAAAACTCGCCCCAGGCTCCACTCCCAGGCACGCTGTCTTCACGGGTCTGGAGGCAGCTTGGACATCAGTATTTTTTTAAAAGCTGCCCCAGTCCCTCTACTGAACATCCAGGGTTGAGAACCTCTGGCCTAACCCCCAGTCATTGGCATATCTTACCCCGTACACATGCCCTGAAATCTTCCTGCCTGTTTCCCCGGGGGTTGGAGGAGGTAACAAAAAAATTGCATGGCAGGTAACCTCCTTTGCAAGGTTGCAGCCAGGATGATATGGGCTAATGGACTAAGTCGGGGCTGGGCACGTAATAGATGCTAAATAAATGTTAGTTTCCAAATAGAGGGCATCAAGAAGTGAGGAGGACCCAAGGCAAAAGGTCCAGTGAGCTTTAACTATAGACTCTGACTCCATTAAAATCTGGGAAGGAAACCAAATCTGAACAATGTAACCGTAAAGACAACCTGGTCAAAAGGTCTGTGTATGTTCCAACTTGAATTCAGAAAGCAGAGGCTGTGTTGGCTTCAGAACCAAACCTGCGTTATTCAGTACACACCACAAAACCTACCTTTTTCTTTCCAAGTACTTTCCGGTTGACTCAAACTAAGCTAAGGGTTGCCTGTCATCAGTGATTAGGAGACATGCTTTAATGAAATAGAAGAATAATTTGTTATCCATGAGTTGTTCACATGCTGACAAGCATTTCTGAAAGATCTTGGGAACACTAGTAAAGTAGCTTTATAAATGCATCGAAACTTGACGTACACTGTTAAGATTCTTAGAAAACACCCTCTTTGGACATATGCAAAGATCCCCCAGCCCCGCTTTCTGAATTGCAAATAGATTCTAATTTTCAAAGATCATCAGCAAAGCACCCATCTGCTTTGGCTCTGTTAATGGCTAGACCCCTTAAGAAGCAACCAGGGGTCTCTAAGGGTGATGGAGAACATCAAATCAAGACAAGGAAAACGCCAGCTCACCTTCTGATGAAATGGCTACTGTGAACCCAGGATCTTTGCAAATGTGAGGGACTTTCACAATGTTTTGCTTTTGCTGCCAATCACCACTTCTTGGCCTAAGGACTTTCTCTGACCATTGAGTCTACTTTGTTGACCTACATAGCCAACCAAAAGTGCCAGCCACACCCTCAGAACAGCTCTCAACCAAGGAGCTATGAGTGTTGGTGGATAGATATCCCAGCTCCCTCACTCTTTGGGGGGAACTCTGTGGTGTCCAGTGCAGGCTCTCATGGTTTCCTGGCAGAATTAAGCCTCCGTCACCCCAGGAGAACTAGCATGATTGGGCACCCTTTATTAACTGCCTTCCCCTCCCTATCTCAGGTCCTGGCCCCTCGTACTATCTTCAACTCCCACCTGAACTACTTGCACTTGCATCTACGTCTACTAAGACAAGGCGTAAGAACTGCATCTTCGGGGCGATCAGGTCAGCAGCTGTAACAGAGACCCACCCCAAACCGGCCCCTGCACCTGCTGCACAGGAAAAAGTGTGGGCTTTTGGAACGAAGCTACCTGGGCTTCAAATCTGGCCCAGATGTTTATCAGCTGTGTGACTCGGGAGGAGTCGGTTAGCTTTGCTGAGCCTTTCTTTCCTTTGCTGTAAAATGGGAATAATAATGCACCGCTGCAGAACGCTGTTTGGGGATAAGGAAGGATGCACGGGAGGAACACAGGGGACTTTTACCGCAGGGAAACTACTCCCCATGGTGCTAAAATGATGGATACATGTCATTTTATGTTTGTCCAAACCCGCAGAATGTACAACATGAGCGTGAACCCTATTGTCAACTCCAGACTTCGGGTGATAGGATGTGTCCACGTTGATTCATGAATCATAACAAATGTACCAGCTCTGCTGGGCTCACGGAGGACGCTCGTAATGCAAGAGGCTCTTTTTGACGGGAAATAAAGAGAACTCTGTTCTTTCTGCTCGATTTTGCCGTGAACCCAAAACTGCCCTTTAAAAAATAAAGTCTGTTTAAGGATAGAACAGCCTTGCCGTGCCTTGGTCCACCGCCAATGCCAATAGCAACAACCAGTTTAGAGGCAGAGACGTCAGATGGGGGGTAGAAGGGACGCAAATGAGAAAGATGCCTTCCAAGGTTCAATCAAAGAAAAACAAGGACCCAATGGAAAGCATCCAACCAGAGCGTGCAGTGAGCCGCACTTTGCCGACATCCACGGGCCCGGCCTGCCCTGGGGATTGTCCGTCCGTCCGTAGCCACAGCCAGCCCTGGTCCAGCAGAGTCTAGCCTTTTGAGATGGAACGTTGCTTATCTCTAACCATCCCGGCCCCTGCCCAACACCTTCATTTCTTACTTATTTGCTCTGCCTTTCCCCTCCACCATAATACGCTCAAATCATCCAAAACTTTCCAGTTATCACTGAGCCTCCCTCATTAAGCTAACATTATTAGAAGGTTAAAAGAAGAAAAAAGAGAGAGGGAGGGAGGGAGAGAGAGAGAGAGAGAGAGAGAGAGAAGAAAAGCTTCCCCCATTCTCTTTGCATCTCAGTAGCTCTTTAATATGCGAGGCAAGGAGGGATGAGCCGCTCCTAATTGCCGGTCCCTGGAGTAGCCAGTCAGAAAATGAATTGATGCGGGGTTTTGTTGTTTTTTTTTTTTCTTTCTGTCCTTATGAACAATGCATGTAGCACAAATTGCGGTGGCCGTCACCAGAGATTTAATTACAAAATATCATTACTTTCACACATCATTTCAGATTTGGCCCGATCAAATCAAAGTGAGGGCAAGAGGGAAGGAAAACTGCAACTCTGAGCAGGGTCATTCATCCGGGGTGGCTGGAAACGGGCACAGTGGAGACGTCCTCAGGGCCCCTGCAGGGCAAAGAGCCACCGAGGAGACACGCATGGCAAGGGAGTTCCCGGGGTTCCGTGCTTCTGCAAAACGGAGGTTGTGGGCTGTGGGAGGGCCCCAGGGGCATGAGGGATCAGGTGTCAGAGACTGCAGGACCCTGCCACTCTCTCCATCCGTGGCTTTAAGCAACTGATGTCTCCAGGTCATTCATTCTACAAATATTTGTTGAGCACCTCATCTGTGCCAGACACTGTGCTCTCCCCAAGGTGGCAGAATAGTGAACAAGACCACTGTGGTCCCTGCCTTCATCGGGTTCACACTGCAGTTGGAGAAACAGATTTGAATCAAAGAGTCTCACAGCAGAGTGAGAGAGACAGGAGGAGGAGGGGAACCAGACCACCTGAATTGGAGTCTCTGCTCCATCCCTTAGTAAGTTGGGTGACCTGGGCCAGGTCACCGACCTCTTCGTGCCTGTGGGATTCCTCAAATGTAAAACAGGGGTGACACTAATACTTACCTCACAGTTGTGATGAGGATGAGTTGATTTAATATTTACAACACACTTGGAACAGGGCCTGGCATGCAGTAATCTCTATGGAAGTGTTAGATAAATACAAATACAAAATTGCAACTGGGCCTGGCCGGTGGTGGTGCAGTAGATAAAGCATTGGCCTGGAATGCTGAGGTCGCCAGTTCGAAACGCCGGGCTTGCCCGATCAAGGCACATTCAATGTGAAGCAACTGCCAGGAGTTGATGCATCCCATTCCTCCCCACTCCCTTTCTCTCCTCTCTCTAAAATCAATAAATAAAATCTTTAAAAATAATAATTAATAAATAAAATTGCCGCTGTAATAAGCAGAGTGTATAGTATTCTGAGAGCCTAGAATAGGAAGATTCAATAGAATCAAGGAAGTCAGAAAGGGCCTGAGCTGAAAAGCAAAGGCAAGGGAGACATCAGTGAAGGGAAACACTAAATCTGAGTGGTTTTAGCAGCAATAGCAACATGTGCAAAGGCTCTGTGGCAAGAGAAAACATTTTAAGGGCAAAGCATTGAACAAAAGTGATGTGGTTAGGGCATAGTGCAAGCTAAGGATGAGGAAGTTGGCAGACCCAGCTCAAATAGGGCCTTGTAGGTCCTGATCAAGAATTTAGACTATAAAAATTACTCCTGTGCCCAGAAGTCTTATTAACATTCATCTCTCCAATAGCCTCAGTTATGATAGATTTATTACAAATGTGGCCACCATTTTTCTCCTCTCTGTATCTATATTTCTTGCAATGTGACTTTGCAGCTCCTCCCACCAAGAGATAAAGTGTATTTCACCATCCCTTGAATCCAGGCTGACCTCGTGACTTGTTTTGGCCAACGAAATGTGCTGGAAGTGACATTGTGTCTGTTCTGAGCCCAGGCCTCAAGCAGTCCTACATGTTTCTTCTTGTTCTCTTGAAACTCTGCTCAGCCACCATTAAAACAAGTTTGGCCTAGCCTGCTGGAGGCTGAGAGACTACAGAGCGCAGAACTGAGTCATCCCAGCCGAGGCCATTCTAGACCTGCCGACAAGCAGCTGGCATGGGAGGGAACCCCAGCCAAGCGAACTGTAACTGGTCAGCCAAGCCTAAGCCACCCTCAGCAGAACCCTCAGCCAACCCATGGAATTATGAGTGACATAAATAGTGGTTGCTTTAAGCTACTAAATTTTGGAATAGTGTGTTACACAGCAGTAGCTAACTGATACACAGACTAGGTTGGAAGGAGCATGACGAGAAAGGAGGGAAAAGCACCATGTGATACTGACACATCTAAGATGTGCACAGTGATAAGAGCAGGTGTGGGCTTCAAGAGGAGCAGGCTGCCTCTCCAAGACCCAACATAATATAAGCCAAGGACAGGACTACCACCATGCACCCAATCCCTTCTCTACACAGTCATCATCAGTGGTTCTCAAAGTGTGGTCTGGGGAACCCTACGGGGTTCCTGGGATCCTAGGGAGTAGAATGTCAAAATTATTTTCATAATAATACTAAGAAGTTATTTGCCTTTTAGAGGTGTGCAGTAGGATTTTTCCAGAGGCTCCATGACAGAGTCACCATCAGTCTGGTAGGCCAGACTCCCTACCTACATCTGACCCAAAACAAGTCACCACACTAGATCAACTGCAGAAGCAGAGAGGAAACTCCGGTAGTCTCCCATGAAACCCAGAAATGTAAAAGACTTGGAAAAAAGATACCACAATGCCACTCTTCTCATATTTTTCTTGTTTCGGAAAATATAGGTATTTTCTTTGTTAAAAAAAAAAATGCTTTGCATTGACCTGTGATAGGTTTGCTATTGCTATTTTAAGTGAATTAATAAATAATTTTTTTCTTTTATTTTCTGTTTTAATTCCTCATGCGGTAAATTTTGGCAGCTAGAGCCCATATAAAGAAAAGCTCTTTGGGAAGTCCTCAGTAATTTTCAAGCGTGGAAAGGGGTCCTAAGACTGCTTTATCCGATGATGCTCAGCGCATCATCTAGGGAAGGTACTGCTGTCCATCTGCTGTGAGGAAGGGAGATGCTGAGGCTCAGAGACAGGGCGACAGCTCCCAGGCCCACACAGTGGTGGGCTCAGAGCACAGCCGGGATTCGGCGGGGGCTGTCTGGTACCAGGCACTCCCACTGTCTCCCCCTATTGCCTGGGTGGTAAGAAGCCGGGGCGGGGGGGAACAGCGAACGATGGAACAGCACCTGGCTTCTGCCACCTCCTCTATGGAAGGAAAAATGACAAGGATTGATTGATCTCAATGATCAGCTACAAACGGTCCCTCCATGTGGCCATGTTAATCAGCTTCTACCGGCCAGGATCTGACCGGTTTGAAAGGTTTATAGCAACAATGTGGTGCTGATTTATTTCTCCTTAATAAAAAAGTGATCAAGTGAAACCCGCATCTATCATTCTATTTATCACTCCGGGTGATTTATTAACTAATTATACTCACAGCGGCCACTGGCTCCACGTAAGGGGGAGGTAGGGCCGATGTGGTCATCGGCGTTACCCTGGACACGCCCCCTGCCCTCCCCTTCCAGCCTTAACCGCTCCCACACCAGGAACCCCAAGCCCTCAGAGAAGGGGAGAGGGGGAGAAGAGGGGAGCTGCCCAGTCATCTACACCTTCCCCCACCTGTCCCGGAGCAAACAGACAGTGCGGGGAGCAGCTCTGGCTGGGAAAGGGGGCCCTAGGCAAGCATGAGGGTATGGATGGTCTGGTGAGCAAAAAGATGAGAAGCCAAGCACCCACGAAGGGGAGCTGGGCTAGTGGGCACCTGCCAGGGGGCTCCCTTTGCTCCCTTGCTGCCCACGGCACGGTTGCATGAAACGGGAAACACTCAGAGAAGTTTGCATCTCAGATCAATAATGAATACATTTTCAGTGTGACAATGTTCCACATACCACATGGGTGTCCTATAAAATCTGGCAACCTCAGCCCCAGGACAGCAAGGAATCAGGAAGGATATTCAGCAGAGGGGAACCAACCAGGAGAACCCCCAGGGTCCGTAACCACAGCCAACCACCCTCCACCCACCTGTTCTCCACCTGCTGCCCCTCTCTGCGTCCTGGGCCCATCCGACCAGGGGCTCCAGGAGGACCTGGCTTCCCAGAGCTGGTGGGCAAGCTGCTCAACCTCGCCGAGCCTTCTCTGTAAAATGGGGGCTTCCACCCAACCCTGTCCTTTCCTTCCGTGCCACACAGGACCGGAAGGCATGAACAAGGCTGCCCCTCGCCAGCTATGCAATGGTGGGGGGTGTCCATGACCGCGATGGTGAGGCTGTCATGGCTGGGGCCCCACCCACCTGTGAAGGTTGGCTTCCCTTTAGGGTTCTGGGGAACCAGACACTCATAACTCCAAACTTTTTATTCCAGAAACCTTGGGCTTGTGGTTGGAAGGGCACCATGCAGCATCTACTGCAATTGAGAGTAACTGTACCGGGTGCTTGAAACGCTGCCCCCCCCACAGAAGCGCCGGTAAAGCAATGGACCGCCAACCACCCCTTGCGCACAGTGATCCCCCTCCCAGGGGTCGGGTGGGGGAGGGAACCGTGGAACTCACCCACCTGCTGTGGGGAAAGGGCGCTCACTGCAGCGCCATTTCCATCAATGCAAACATTCAGGAAGCAACCCGGAATCCGTCAAGAGAGAATTAGGTCACTGGATTGGGATGCAAACAATACTGAAGCAAAAGGAATGAGGGAAATATATTTACTACTCTGCCAAGATTTCCAAGATACATTTTTTAAAAAAAAGCCTGACCTGGTGGTGGCGCAGTGGATAGAGCGTCGGACTGGGATGCGGAAGGACCCAGGTTCGAGACCCCGAGGTCGCCAGCTTGAGCACGGGCTCATCTGGTTTGAGCGAGGCTCACCAGCTTGGACCCAAGGTCACTGGCTCCAGCAAGGGGTTGCTCAGCCTGCTGAAGGCCCGCGGTCAAGGCACATGTGAGAAAGCAATCAATGAACAACTAAGGTGTTGCAACGCGCAATGAAAAACTAATGATTGATGCTTCTCATCTCTCTCTGTTCCTGTCTGTCTGTCCCTGTCTATCCCTCTCTCTGACTCACTCTCTGTCTCTGTAAAAAATAAATAAATAAATAATAAATAAATAAAATTTTTTTTAAAAAAAGGCAAGTTGAGGAACATTCTAGACCGGGGTACGTCAACCTCAGCACCACTGACAATTTGGGCCTGATGATTCTCCGTGGTGGGGGGTCCTGGGCACGGAGGGGTGTTTAGCAGCATCCCCAGCCTCTGCCCACTGGCTGCCAGGTGCAGCCTCCCCATAAGTCATGATGCTCAAATATGTCACCAGAATCACCAGATGAATCCTGAGGGGAGTGACCCCCAAGTGAGAACCACTGGTCTGGACGGCGTCGGGGGTGTTTATGTGGACAAAGGCAAGCAGCGAAACGAGGATTTCTACGGGACCTTGGGTGAGTTTGTGAGCGCACAGAGAAACGTCTGGGAGTTGGGACTGGGGAGCTAGGGTTACCCCTGGGGAGGGGGCAGGAGTCCGGGAGACGGGGAAAGAGGGGACCAGGGAGACTGTGGCCTCGAGTGTGTCACCTGCTTGTTTGCAGTGAGAATGTCTGTGTCCGTCCATTACTTGTGTAATGAGAAAGGAAAGAGAGGAAGAGGAAAGAAATGGGAGATGGGAGGGGAAGGGGAAGCGGAAGAGGAGAGATGGGAAGAGTGGGAGGGGAGAGAGGAGAAGGGAGGGCGGGAACCCACTACCCAGGTCTGGGCTGAGAGGCTGTGAGACCTCCGGGATGCCTTCCCCTCTCTGGTCCTCAGTGTCCTCACAGCGAAAGAAGACGGCTGCACAAACCGCTCCCGCCCTGTCCTCAGCCCCAAGGTGACCTGGCCCCTCCCTCCGCGGCCCCTCCCACACAGCCCAGCTGCTACACAAAGAGAAGCACCCCCTCTCCCAGCTCCAACTGATTACCGCTCCTGGGGAGGAGGGAGGCCCGGGCTGGTCAGCCGCCCCGCTCCGCTAGTGCGGAGGCTGTGGTCGGGGCTTGATTAAATAATTACACAGCACCTACTGAGTAATCACGCAGTCTCAAGCAGCCAGGAGCACCTTCGGAGGGGGGCCCCATTAGTGATTTGGGGGCGTGCGGCTGAGCATGGCTGTCTCCTGCCCGTGATAAAATGATCATCCTGCGGCCTCGTTAGCAAAGCGCCTGCATCTGCCCCCACTTCATCCGCTGGGCCCCCAAACCCGGGGGCGGAGACCGTAATCCTCATTTGAGAGTGGGGGAAACTGAGGCTCAGAGAGGTTTTTTTTGGGGGGGGGCTGGTTCAGGGACCCAGGGGTGGGGTGGCAGCATGTCCCGCTCTGGTGCCGCAGGTGACCATGTGCCAGGAGGTTGACAAATATAAGACTCAAGAACGGAAAGACCCTCAGAGAGATTTTCGTTTGGCTTCTGCTTGCTGGGTTTTGTTTTGTTTGTTTCTCCACTAGGATTATTTCTTTCCTTTCTTTTTGGAAAAGAAATCAAACACTGGCCACCTGAGCCTTCCTCACCAGGTGTGGGGTCAGAGGCGGGACCCACGCCCTGTCCCACCCTCCCAGGCCCAGGGGCTGAAGAACTGGACGGCTCCCAGCTAAGTGTCTGGTTTAACCTGGAAGAGAAATAAACACTTAACAAGCTCTCTGTGGCCCGGAGGGAGGGGCCCACTACCTGCTCCTGTCCCCCAGCTAGCTGCCCACCAGAGGACCCCATCAGCTCATTTATGCTGGGAGAGCCCAAATTCATTAACAATGATTAGCCTCTCCTTGAGAAGAGGTGTGCAATCAAAGGGTCGTTAAAATTAAGTGCTAGAGGAGTGGGGGAGGGGCAGGAGGGGGTGCAGCATGGGCAGGCAGAGCTGGGGGAGTAACCCCCAGGGGGCTCAGACACTTCCTTGCCTCAGGACCTTAGGTTGGTCACATGTGGTCCCGTTACCTGCCGAGGCTCAGTGTGCCTATCTCTGAAATGGGCAGACAGTGGTGACTAGTGTGTCAGCGACAAGGTGTGTCAAAGCACCCAGGCAGGAGGGGTAAGTGTTGGGTGGGTGCTATACACGGCTCCCAGCACCATGACCCCGGCGGGAGTTAGAGAAGGGGGGAAGGAGGGGTAATGCCTCCTGCTAGGCCACCTCTCAGTGCTCAGCTGCCCTCCCCTGGGTCCCTGGACACCACACACTGCCCACCAACCCCCATCTCAGCAGCCCTAGGACAGGGCTACAGCTCTGTCCCCTATTCTGGTCTCTGGGCAGGTGAGGGAGAAGGACACCTTCGAGGGAGCTGCCCAGCCATTCGCAGCCACTCAGCCCTCAGCTGCCACCTGCCATCTGGTGTCTCAGGTGGCCTTCTGTGCAAAGAACAGACCCCAGGACCACCACCCACCAACTGACCCGCCAACTGCGGGTCAGAGACCAGAGACCAAGACATGGCCCCCAGGACATACAGGACGGTGCCCTGTGCTCGGGAAACCGTGAAACGCACCCCCCTCGCTTTCTCAAAGAACAAGATTCACACAGCAACAAAGAGAGGAAGCAGCAGAAAAAGCTAGACCCCCGCAGCCCGTCGGGTCCACGCCTTCCCCAGAGAAGGGGAGATGCCAGATGTGCTGATCTGTGGGTTTTCGTGGCCGGCTGATTCCTCCTGAGGACAGGAAATGAAACTCTACAAAGTCCTCATCATGTGCCAAATTCTCAACCTTGTCACTTTGTCCACCAACCACAAGGACACCACAAGGTTGCTATGAGTCATTCCTATTTTCCAGAGGAAAAACTCAGACAGGCCAAGTGGCTGGTCCAAAATCCCATGTCTGGGACAGTCACAGTACCAGGGCCAGAAGTGTCGGACTCTGACTTGCCTCTTCTTCCTCGGTTTCACTCGGTGGCCAGGCACCTGGCTCCCAGAGGTCGCAGGTCAGGGCTGGGTGGGTTCCAAGGAGTTTCTCACGTGCTGGGCTGCAGCTCTCCGCAGGTTAGAGTCATCCAGCCACCCCGCACCTCGAGGAGCCCAGGGCTACCCAACATACCCAGTTCATAATGAAGACACTGAGGCGCGGTGAGGTTGAACGACTTGCCCAAGGTCACAGGACAAGGAAATGGCAGAGCCACAACCTCACCGGAGGGACTGTAAGCTCCATAAGGACCG
This sequence comes from Saccopteryx bilineata, assembly GCF_036850765.1. NCBI lineage: Eukaryota > Metazoa > Chordata > Mammalia > Chiroptera > Emballonuridae > Saccopteryx > Saccopteryx bilineata. The sequence continues at coordinate 198,228,099 of NC_089495.1, read as the reverse complement.
GGCACAGTGCCTGGACCAGAGCAACCAGAGTAACTGAATGTTGGACGGAAGGGGGAATTGGTAGCAGGAGGAAGGACGGGTTAGCACAGCAGCAGCAGAGAATAATGGTCAAAGGTGGTGCCCAGAGCCAGACTGGCAGGGTCCGGGCCCCAGCTTTGCCACGCTTTACGTGCAAGCTTCTTAATGGGTCTCTGTGTCAATGTTCTTATCTGAGAACTGACTGTGATACTAGTTCCTGCCCGCCGGGGTTCCTCGGAGGAACCAATCAGCTGGTACTGTACAGCCTGGTGCGCGGTGGGCTCTCTGTACGTGAGGAGAGTGGGAGGCAGGCAGCCCCGAAGCTTTGGACAGGCCCACAGCCCCAGTCCAGCCCCAAGGTGTCACTCTGAGACTCCACACTGAGAGGTAACACCTCCTTCACTTTTGCATCACTCTGAGCCCTGACCCTCCTCTGCCCACTGCTTTCCATCTGGGCTCCCCTGCGGCCCGGCCGCCCCCACCCAGAGGACGGGGGCTCTCAGACCAGCCCTGCAAGGACCTCCGTCCTGGGAAGAGTGAGCTGCCTATCACTAAGAGTTCAAAGCAGAGGCCAAATGGCCACTTGGAGACCTACACACACGGTAAGTACCGGGAGGGAGGCTGGAAATCACCTTGCAGGGATTGCAGCAAGCTAATAGGCTAAGCGTCCTCCTCCGTGAGAATGGTCACAGCGCCCCCTGGTGACAATGTGGGAGATGGCCCAGTTGGCCCCAGAAGCTAGGGTGCTTCTCACAGCAGAAGTCTTTGTTTGTTTGTTTGTTTGTTTGTTTGTTTTTAAGTATACTTGCTATACAATATTAGTTTCAAGTGTACAATATAGTGACTCGGCATTTATATACCTTTAGACTTTCAGTAAATATTCATCGAGGCCCTAATACCAAGCACTTTGCTGGGTTGTTTTCATACTTTACCTCGTTGAATTCCGACAATACTCTAAGGAAGGTATTGTTATCCTTTCGGCAGATGAGGACACCGAGGCTCAACATTACATGTCCAAGGCCACACAGCTAGTAAGTGGCAGAGACAGAAGTTGAGCTCTGATGCCACAGCCTTCCTTCCTAACTGCTAAGCCTCGTCAGACTCGGTGGGAAAGAAAATAGACACTTGCCCTGATCTCATACAGCCTCGTTGGGGAACAGGAATCACAGTCATTTATCAGGTGCCCGTTGTGCCTCAGCTGCTAGGCTAGGTGCTAGAGATGTCATGGTGAACAGGGTGGCCAGGGTCCCTGCCCGCATGGAGTTTTTTGGGGGGGAAATGAATATTAATCAAATAATCACACAAAAAGCACACAGCTGTGACAAGAGACATGAAGGAAAGGTAGTAAGTTCTGAGACAGGATATCAGGGTGTCTACCTGGCCTGGGGGTCAGGGACACCTTCCTTGAAAAGGGGACCCATTGAACTGAGATCTGAAAAATGACCAGGTCTTACCCAGACAAAGAGGCATATTTTTTGTTTGTTTGTTTGTTTGTTTGTTTTTGTTTTGTTTTTTTGTATTTTTCAAAAGTGAGAAGCAGGGGGGAGGCAGACAGACAGACTCCCACATGCGCCCAACCGGGATCCACCCGGCATGCCCACCAGGGGGCGATGCTCTGCCCATCTGGGGCGTCACTCTGCCGCAATCAGATCCATTCTAGCGACTGAGGTGGAGGCCATGGAGCCGTCCTCAGCACCCGAGGCCAACTTTGCTCCCATGGAGCCTTGGCTGCAGGAGGGGAAGAGAGAGATAGAGAAGAAGGAGAGCGGGAAGGGTAGAGAAGCAGATGGGCACTTCTCCTGTGTGCCCGGGCCGGGAATCAAACCCGGGACTTCCACACGCCAGGCCAATGCTTTACCACTGAGCCAACCGGCCAGGGCAAAGAGGCACTTGTTAGCAAATGAAAACTATGTCTGACATCCCGGTGTTTACTTCCTGTTACAGATAGATAAATCCGTAAGTAATATACTGAATATATGCTTTTGCAGCTCGCTTTCTAACTTCACATCATTCCTCAGATTAACATCAAGAACCGTTCGTTTTAATTAGGAGGACCGTCATACTGTTGACATCTCCCATATGCGTTGCGGTTTATTTATTCGTGCCCCTGCTGATGGCACTTGAGTTGTTTCCAGATTTTCACTCTTGCAAACAGGGCTCCAGCTCACACCCCCCAAGCAGGTGCATCTCAAAGTGTCTGTCTTTTCCAGTTCCCCTGGGGTGTGTGCCCATAGCCTTTTAAATCTTTTCAGCACCATTTTGGTAAGGGTGGGAAGAAAAGAAGTTTCTGTGTTAAACTGGATACAGAAACAAACTCATTCACTGGTTCGTGTTCCCCGGGCTGAAGGCAAGCTCAGGTTCTGGAATCCACTGTCCAGACGGTTTCCCTCGTTTCTCTGCACCAAGTTCAGGTTCTGGAATCCACTGGCCAGACGGTTTCCCTCGTTTCTCTGCACCAAGTTCAGGTTCTGGAATCCACTGGCCAGACGGTTTCCCTCGTTTCTCTGCACCTTGTTTCTTCCTCCCTTTTCTTTTATCATGTGCCCCTGACAGGCAACTTCTTCGGACACATACGTAAAAGGTTTTAAATGATGGGTTTTGTTGGGGTTTTTTTCTTCTTTTAAAATCACTTGTTTCGTTCAGAAGCAGGACTACCCTTTTGCAAGCCTGATTTCAGTTCGGCTGAGTGAGGGCTCTGTGGCCTTCAGGTGGCGGGTCTCAGCCAGGGGGGCTGTAAATCACTTTTGCAATGGACAAGACCGCTTCACACAGGGATGGATCTCATGTCACTCTTCCACCAACCTACAGTGTAGGTGCTATTGTTACTCCGACACACAGACTGTATTCATTTCCAATCACTGCAGTAGCAGATCACCACAAACTCAGGGACTGAGTCAACGCAGCTCCCTTCTCTGACAGTTCTGGAGGTCAGAAGTCCAACACAGGCTTTCTGCATTCCTTCCAGAGGTGCTTGAGGAGGAGCCATTTCCTTGCCTTCCCCAGCTTCTACGGGCTGCCCACAGTCCTTGGCTCATGACCCCTTCCAGGCCAGCAATGGCCCAATGCTCTGACTGAAGCCAGGAAGGGTTCTCTGCTTCTAAGGACTTAGTTGATTAGATTAGGCCTGCCGGGATAATCCAGAATAATCTCCCCATCTGGAGGTTTATAACCTTAATTACATCTTCCAACATATTCACGGGTTGCAGGGATCAGGACATGGGCATCTTTGGGGGTTGGGGCACCCATAGCACGTTATGGTATTTAGCAAATTCAGCTTCAAAAACAGATGTGATTTCGCTTGCCCACCCCACCCAGCTTGTGACTGGCAAAAGGGGTTCAGTTCAAACCCGCGTCTTCCGGGATGCAGAAACTGAACTCCTTCACCCTTGCTGCCCTTATATGTAAAAACCCTGGGGCCTCTGGACCCCTTACAGGGACCCAAAGGGCAGGACATGCCAGCCCAGCCACCTCAGAGAAAAAAAAAATTTTTTAAGTTGTGTTTTATCATCATTGTGTTAACATAAATACATCTTTTTCAACTAGAGGAGTGGACAGGACCCTCCACCACTAAACTTAATGTGGCTCCCCTCTGCAATTAAGCAAATAGCCAGCAGATGGCGTGGCAGGCTCACAGCCGGCTTCTCAGCTGCCCGAACCACCTCCTTTAGGAGGGCCCCGGGAGTAAGGGGTGGGTGGTGACAGGTGTCGAAGTCTTTCTCTTCTCTTCTCTTCTCTTCTCCAAAATCCGCTCTGGTTGGCCCTGGCCGGTTTGCTCAGTGGTAGAGCATCGGCCTGGCGTGCAGAAGTCCCGGTTCGATTCCCGGCCAGGGCACACAGGAGAGGCACCCATCTGCTTCTCCATCCCTCCCCCTCTCCTTCCTCTCTGTCTCTCTCTTCCCCTCCCGCAGCCGAGGCTCCATTGGAGCAAAGATGGCCCAGGCGCTGGGGATGTCTCCTTGGCGCCTCTGCCCCAGGCGCTGGAATGCCTCTGGTCGCAGCAGAGCGACGCCCCAGATGGGCAGAGCATCGCCCCCTGGTGGGCGTGCGGGGTGGATCCCGGTCGGGCGCATGCGGGAGTCTGTCTGACTGTCGTTCCTCGTTTTCAGCTTCAGAAAAATACAAAAAAAAAAAAAAAATCCGCTCTGGGAGGAAATGCCCAGAGGGGCCCAGCTGGACAAGACAAGGGCATAAAGTCCAGAGGGTCACCCAGCCTCAAGGCAGCCAATTTGGGGACCTATACCACCGCATGCCTCATCAGCTGAGCCAGGCACAAGGACCAGAGGTCAAACCTGCACGAGTTGAATGAGAAGGTCAGGCTTGGTTGTAGGGCCTCAGAAGAGGATGCTTAAAATGGCCAGGCATTGCCCTGGCCGGATGGCTCAGTGGTAGAGCATCGGCCTGGCGTGCAGGAGTCCTGGGTTCAATTCCCGGCCAGGGCACACAGGAGAAGCACCCATCTGCTTCTCCACCCCTCCCCCTCTCCTTCCTCTCTGTCTCTCTCTTCCTCTCCCGCAGCCAAGGCTCCATTGGAGCAAAGTTGGCCCGGGCACTGAGGATGGCTCCATGGCCTCTGCCTCACGTGCTAGAATGGCTCTGGTTGCAGCAGAGCAACGCCCCAGGTGGGCAGAGTATCGCCCCCTGGTGGGCATGCTGGGTGGATCCCAATCAGGCACACACAGGAGTCTGTCTGACTACCTCCCTGTTTCCAACTTCAGAAAAATACAAAAAAAAAAAAAAAAATGGCCAGGCACCATACACACATGTACACACATTCAGTATTTCGTCTCATCTTCCCAGTGGCCCGGAATGGGACTTAGCATCAGAAATAGTGAACTGGCTAGGCAGATAGTAGCATGCCATCATTTTTTTAATCTCTCCCACTTCCCACATTAAAATGAACAGATAAAATTAGCAAAAGGCAACATTTGCTTCAAAATTAAACAACGCAGGGGTACCCCAAATGACTAGGGGAGCACCGCCCCCAGTAGTCACCTGCCTGTTATTGGATGCCCTAGAATCCCTCCCATCCGCCAGGAGGTTGGTCTTTGAAACCCCACACACTGACCAGCAGAGGGAAGCAAGGGCGTGTCTGATGGACTTGAGACCAGAACTCCAAAATAGCCAGGAAGTGTTCACTGGAGAACGCGAAGGGACACTTTGATAAGAGCTACTGGAATGCGGAGGGAGGGGTCTTGCCCAGTCCCATAGCTGCTGAGGTCAAGTGTCCTCAGGAAGGACCGAGGGGCTGGAGCCCTCCAGCCTGACAGACTCTCAATACTGACCCGCCTGGGCTCCCTTCCAGAACAGGGTTCCCTACTGAGGAGGAACTGCTTGTAGCGAGATCAAAATGGAGGAGGGTCGGTCAAGACACTCAAGCGGAAGGAAGAAGTTCCAGATCAAAGTGGCAAGAGGAGATTGAGCCAAAAACTACAGAACTCAGGTGACCGCATTCACATAAACCACATGAAGACCAGAAGAGAGGGAGCTCGTGCTGTTGGAAATGCCTCCTTGAACATCACCTTCAGGTTCAGCAACACTGACTTCACATAAAGTCAAGCAACGGAGGAGTCTTCAGGTCAAACCCCATAGATATTCTTTTTTTTAAGTAAAAGGAGAATTGGGAGCAAAATAGCATCCCTACGAAGAGTAGTATGCCAGCAAGACATTTCTTCAAAACAGATCAAAACCAAAGCCTTCTGTTTCAAAATACCCCCAAGATGTTTTTTGAATTATGCAAGATGTGAAAGGACAGCCTAAAGCAGAATTAGAAAAACTTATAAGTAAGGTGACAGAACTCAAAAAAGAATTCAAAATACAAAGAAAGAAATGCTTTTAGAAATGAAGGCTAAAATGGAAAGGATATGAGTAAATTAACTGGACCTGACGGGTTGTGTGATAAAATATATTTCTTTATAACCAAAAAGTAGCAATGGACGTCGCTAGCGCTGAGATGATGGTCAGGAAATACCATTTCCCACAAGAAAGAAAGCAAAAGAAGGAATGAAAGAAAGGGGGGGAGGGAGGGAGGGTCAGAGGGAGGGAGAGAGAGAGAGGAAGGGAGGGAGGGAGGAAGGGAAGGAGGGGGAGAGAGTGAGAGAGTGAGAGAGAGGAAAGAAGGGAGGGAGGGAGGGAGAGAGGCAGAGAGGGAGGGAGGGAGGGAGGGCAAAAAGGTTTTCTTGGGGAAAAGATTGATTCCAGGTCTAGAGCAGAAAATATGCAAGATGAATCTGCTACATCTGCTTGAAGAGAGAAAGGTAGCCCTGACTGGGTAGCTCATTTGCTTAGAGCAGGGGTAGTCCACCTTTTTATACCTACCGCCCACTTCTGTATCTCTGTTAGTAGTAAAATTTTCTAACCGCCCACCAGTTCCACAGTAATGGTGATTTATAAAGTAGGGAAGTAACTTTACTTTATAAAATTTATAAAGCAGAGTTAGAGCAAGTTAAAACATATAATAATAATTACTTACCAAGGACTTTATGTCAGATTTTCGCTAAGTTTAGCAGAATAAATCTTTATAAAACAACTTACTATAGTTAAATCTATCTTTTATTTATACTTTGGTTGCTCCACTACCGCCCACCATGAAAGCTAGAAATGCCCACTAGTGGGCGGTAGGGACCAGGTTGACTACCACTGGCTTAGAGCATTGTCCTGAGACACCAAGGTTGCAGGTTCACTCTCCAGTCAGGGCACATATAAGAATCAACCAATGAATGCAGAAGTGGAACATCAAATCAATGTTTCTCTCTCTCTTAATCAATCATCTCCACCCCTCCCCCTCTCCTTCCTCTCGGTCTCTGTCTTCCCCTCCCGCAGCCAAGGCTTCATTGGAGCAAAAGATGGCCCTTGCGTTGGGGATGGCCCCATGACCTCTGCCCCAGGCGCTAGAATGGCCCTGGTTGCAACAGAGCAACGCCCCAGATGGGCAGAGCATCGCCCCCTGGTGGGCGTGCCGGGTGGATCCTGGTCGGGCGCATGCGGGAGTCTGTCTGACTGCCTCCCCGTTTCCAGCTTGAGAAAAATACAAAAAAAATAAAATAAAATACAAAAAAAATTTTTATATAAATTAAGTACAGAGAGCAAAGCAGCTCTCAAAGACCACTAAGGTTATAGCCAAAGGACTCAGCCAACTTGAAGAGGTTCTCATTGGCTTAGCACAATGAAATGTTTGAGCTTCAAACAGGACAATACTTGTAATTGATGGTAGCCCATCACATATATTTATATTTAAGTCTCAGAGCTCATGATAATGTCGAAAAGAAGTTTATCAGTCTCCTTCAGAGGGTGGTAAAGAACCAATTCATTCTCTTGACAACTAGTAAATAGAGCAAAAGACTCAGGCATGTGTCCTGCTTTTGCTATATGAACCGTACCGCTGCGGAACAAAGTCACTGAGAGGAAGCATCTCTTTCTAAAATCTCTTTCCAATCGGTAGACTTGGAAAAAGAAAGGATAAGATTTAGAATGTTTCCACTTGCCACCCCCAAAGAGTTAACTGACTAACTGATGATGACCATCAACTAAGACAGAAGGAGAGACCACTTCACATAAAGTGTCACTCAACACAAGCCCACTGTGGACATAGCCAAAGGGGCTGACCCTCCGTCTGATCAAGCCACTGGATCCAGCCGCCAACTTGCAGGAAGCGCAGAGGACAGAGGAACACACTGAACTGCACCATGAGGATGAAGTCAGCAAAATTCAGACTGTGGGAAACTCTCCAGGCCAAACAGCTGGATCCTTCAACAAATAGCTTGCCAGGAAAGAAAGAGCAGAGGGGGACTTACTGATTCAAAGTGACTTAAAGAGGTATCTTCTTTGTTTTTTAATGGGCAAGTCTAACCCATAGTAGCTAGAGACACACACTTAGGTGATAAAACAAAACATTGCGAGAAAATGATTTCAAAGGCTACGAGTCCATTGTAGGGGCAATGAGAAAGCTCAGATTGGAAAGGGGCACTTGGAGGGAGTTGGGGAGATGTGTGCTTGCGCAGTTCTATGTTACTAACTTTGGTAGTGGTTTCGAAGGTGTTTGCCTTAAGATAACCCATTCGAACACCCATTTGTTTCATGTATTTTCTGTATCTGTTTACTTTATGATAAAGGTTTTAAAAAATATCAAAGACTGGGCCCTGGCTGGTTGGCTTAGTGGTAGAGCAACAGCCCAGCATGTGGAAGTCCTGGGTTCAATTCCCAGTCAGAGCACACAGAAGAAGCACCCATCTGCTTCTCCGCCCCTCCCCCTCTCCTTCCTCTCTGTCTCTCTCTTCCCCTCCTGCAGCCAAGGCTCCATTGGAGCAAAGTTGGCCCGGGTGCTGAGGATGGCTCCATGGCCTCCGCCTCAGGTGCTAGAATGGCTCCAGCTGCAACGGAGCAACACCCCAGGTGGGCAGAGCATCGCCCACTAGTGGGCAGGCCGGGTGGATTCCAGTTGGGTGCATGCAGAGTCTGTCTGACTGCCTCCTCGCTTCTCACTTTGGAAAAATACAAAAAAAAAATAAAAATAAATCAAAGACTGAAATGACTGAATGAGTGGACAGCCTCGGTAGGTCCCTCTTGTCCCTTTTGATGGATGATATAGGGAAAACTCAGAAAGAAAAGCAGTTAGCCCGAGGCCACACAGCAGCTGAGCTGCCCAGCTGGGCTCAAAACCCAAGTGACAGTCACAGTCGCGGACACCTGCTGAGTTGATTGCAAACAGCTGAGTTAGAACAGCCTGACTTCCCATCCACCTGACTTGCAGGGCGTGGGGCTGGGAGCACGTGTAAGGGGTATTTCCTGGCCCTGCCTGGTAGCTCAGTTAGTTAGAGCATCATCCCAATACACCAAGGCTGTGGGCTCCATCCCTGGTCAGGGTGCTTACAGGAATCAACCAATGACGGCATGAGTAAGTGGAACAAGGAATTGATGGTTCTCTCCCTCACCCCTCTCTAAAAAATAATAATTCAAAAAGAAAAAAAAAAAAAGAGGTATTTCTTGGTGTTGGTACCCAGCTGTGTATACCCACAGCGTGCCCGCAGGCCATGGCTCCCAGCCCTTCCCCATCTCTAAGCCATCAATGGTATCCCATGACTCTGCCTCCTCTCCTCCTACCGCTTTCTCTGACTTTGACTCTGCTTCCATCTGATCAGGACATTGGGCCCCACATTGATAATCCAGAATACTCTTCCCTCTCAAGATCCTTAACTTAATCACACCTGGAAAGTCCCTTTTGTGTGTCAGGTGACATCTCCACAGTCCCCGGGACTAAGATGCAGACATCTTCGGGTGACCATATTCGGCCTCGCCCAGGGGCCTGGCCTTCTAGACTCTGAGGGTGCTGTGAATGCTTGCTCCCTGTTCCACCGACAGAGGGACTTTCACACCAGGAAGACAGCCCTGCTGCTCAGCCCACGGAGACGTTCACAAACTGCCCCGTGGGAAGATGAAGAACTAAGGCATTCCCTTCACCCCTTCCGGAGTTTGCACAGGACATTCTGCCCACTGACCTGTGGCCCCGAGGGTGGGAACCAGTGTGAAGCTTTGCCTGCTGGGGAAAACCCAGGCCATGAAAGACTTCACCAGACCTCCTCACTCGCTGACGATTTAAAAGACTGTTTCTTTATCAACTGAGATGGCCCAAACATGCCATGGCCATTTTATTTATTTATTTATTTTGTATTTTCATTTATTGATTTCAGCAAAAGAGGAAGAGGAAGAGAGAGAAGGAGAGAGAGAGAGAGAGAGAGAGAGAGAGAGAGAGAGAGAGAAACATCAATTCATTCCTGTATGTGCCCCGACCCGGGAATTGAATCGGCAACCTCTGCACTTCAGGTGATGCTCTAACCCAGTGGTCCCCAACCTTTTTTGGGCCACAGACCGGTTTAATGTCAGAAAATATTTTCACGGACCAGCCTTTAGAGTGAGACGGATAAATGTATCACGTGACCGAGACAAGCGTCAAGAGTGAGTCTTAGCCTGACCAGGCGATGGCGCAGTGGATAGAACGTCTGACTGGAATGTGGAGGACCCAAGTTCGAGACCCCGAAGTCACCAGCTTGAGCGCGGGCTCATCTGGCTTCAGCAAAAAAAAAAAAAAAGCCCACCAGCTTGGACCCAAGGTCGCTGGCTCCAGCAAGGGGTTACTTGGTCTGCTGAAGGCTCGCGATCAAGGCACATATGAGAAAGCAATCAATGAACAACTAAGGTGTCGCAATGAAAAACTGATGATTGATGCTTCTCATCTCTCTCCATTCCTGTCTGTCTGTCCCTATCTATCCCTCTCTCTGACTCTCTCTGTCCCTGTAGAAAAAAAAAAAAGAGTGAGTCTTAGATGGATGTAACAGAGGGAATCTGGTCATTTTTTAAAAATAAAACATCGTTCAGACTTAAATATAAATAAAACGGAAATAATGTAAGTTATTTATTCTTTCTCTGCAGACTGGTACCAAATGGCCCACGGACCGGTACCGGTCCATGGTCCAGGGTTTGGGGACCACTGCTCTAACCCACCGAGCTATCTGGCCAGGGTTGCAATGGCCATTTTAAAAAATTTCCTTCCAGCTCTGCAAAGTATTAAATAGACCCAAATGAAAAAAGCACTGGTGTCCCCAGGGTCCCAGATCTGTGCACCCCCCGCCCCATCTCCTGCTTTATCTGATTCTCTGGCTCTGCTCTGGACTCCCAGCCACCGAGACAGCACAGGAAGGACAAGGCAGAGGTGCTCAGGAAACCTTCTAGCTCCTGGTCCATGGAAGTCACCACAGCTGGGAACCACTGAAGTATCCCTCTTGTAAAAACAGTTCTTTTAGCTGAAAGTCATAAATCTCCTTCTGTTTCGCTGACAGGTTGATTGTTGCCTTTGCTTGCAGGAGACACATACATCGGGGGCAGTCAACCTTTGCAGTCTGAAGGGGAAAGTCGGTCAAATACCGAGATCAGAACCTGATCTGTTAATCATTGGGCAGGAGTACAGAGAAGAGGCCATGGTGAGGGATGGAGACCCCACTAGGGGCCACACCAACCCAGGTCGTGCCTGGAAGCTGTCCTGTCTTCTCCAAGGCAACCCTGTTTCCCTTGTTCATGTTCCTGCCTCCCTCAAAAACTGGCAGGTCAAGTGTAAGAGGTTAAAAAAAAAAAAGGAAGGTGAAGAAATAGTGACAAAATTAAAATGGGAAAAGGGACGCTAAGAGAAACCAGGAGTGAGGTTATTGCAGGCAGTTCAGCTTTGCAGAATTCTAGACACATGGAGAGCCTGGGCCACAAGTCCAACTCTGAGCTTCCTAGTAACCATTGTGAAAAAGGAAACAGTATCCATCGCATGGTTCATAAGGCCTGTCAGCTAAAAGCAGAACCATCCCCCCCACACACACACACACACACACACAAGAAGGAAAATGCCTCTGGTTATTAAGATGGGGAAGACATTTATTCTGGAGATCTCGTAGACAGATCACTGTGGACCGAATGAATGAACATTTTTCTCAGCAAGATGCTAACAGTAAATCAGCAACTGGTTTTCAAGGGCTGTTTCCCACAGTATGGTGCTGAAGCCCAGTTTAGTAAAAACAATTCCTTCCTGGTGAACCCTGCACAGGTAACTGCTACAAAATACACATTCAAGTAAGAGTTCACTAAGAATAAGAAGTTCAGTGATCAAAGTGGTCCTTTGTGAGTTTATGAGTTTGGGAGATGTATAAGTTTCTGCCTCTGTGCTTCCTACAAGTTGGCAGCTGGACCCAGAGGCTTGGTCAGAGTTGAGTTCAATTCCTTTGGCTGGATTCTCGGTGAGCTTATGGAAACACTAGACACCAGTGAGGATGAACTGTCGATAACTACACATGGAAAGACGGATAGCCTGACCTGTGGTGGCGCAGTGGATAAAGCGTCGACCTAGAAATGCTGAGGTTGCCGGTTCGAAACCCTGGGCTTGCCTGGTCAAGGCACATATGGGAGTTGATGCTTCCAGCTCCTCCCCCCTTCTCTCTGTCTATCTTCTCTCTCTCTGTCTCTCCCTCTCCTCTCTAAAATGAATAAATAAAATAAAAAAAACTAAGCTTTAAAAAAAAAAAAAGAAAGACGGATAAAGCTCACCAACACACTGTTGAGCAGAAAGAAACCAGATACCAGAAAGTATACACTGTATGATTGAAAATATTTTATATGGGAAGAGGATATGAATAGACACTTCTCCCAGGAAGAAATACAAATGGCCAACAGATATATGAAAAGATGCTCATCTTCTTTAGCTATTAGAGAAATGCAAATCAAAACTACAATGAGATACCACCTCACCCCTGTTAGATTAGCTATTATTAGCAAGTCAGGTAATAGCAAATGTTGGAGAGGCTGTGGAGAAAAAGGAACCCTCATACACTGTTGGTGGGAATGTAAAGTAGTACAACCATTATGGAAGAAAGTATGGTGGTTCCTCAAAAAACTGAAAATAGAACTACCTTATGACCCAGCAATTCCTCTACTGGGTATATATCCCCAAAACTCAGAAACATTGATACGTAAAGACACATGCAGCCCCATGTTTATTGCAGCATTGTTCACAGTGGCCAGGACATGGAAACAACCAAAAAGCCCATCAATAGATGACTGGATAAAGAAGATGTGGCACATATACACTATGGAATACTACTCAGCCATAAGAAATGATGACATCGGAACATTTACAGCAAAATGGTGGGATCTTGATAACATGATACGAAGCGAAATAAGTAAATCAGAAAAAAACAGGAACTGTATTATTCCATACGTAGGTGGGACATAATAGTGAAACTAAGAGACATTGATAAGAGTGTGGTGGTTACGGGGGGGAGGGGGGAATGGAAGAGGGATAGGGGGTGGGGAGGGGCACAAAGAAAACAAGATAGAAGGTGACAGAGGACAATCTGACTTTGGGTTGTGGGTATGCAACATAATTGAACGACAAGATAACCTGGACTTGTTATCTTTGAATATATGTATCCTGATTTATTGATGTCACCCCATTAAAAAAATAAAATTATAAAAAAAAAAAAAGAAAGACTACAAAACAGTAAAAAAAAAAAAAAAAAAAAAAAAAGAAAATATTTTATAGGTCCTGGCCGGTTGGCTCAGCGGTAGAGCGTCGGCCTGGCGTGCGGAGGACCCAGGTTCGATTCCCGGCCAGGGCACACAGGAGAAGCGCCCATTTGCTTCTCCACCCCTCCGCCGCACCTTCCTCTCTGTCTCTCTCTTCCCCTCCCGCAGCCAAGGCTCCATTGGAGCAAAGATGGCCCGGGCGCTGGTGTTGGCTCCTTGGCCTCTGCCCCAGGCGCTAGAGTGGCTCTGGTCACAACATGGCGATGCCCAGGATGGGCAGAGCATCGCCCCCTGGTGGGCAGAGCATCGCCCCTGGTGGGCATGCCGGGTGGATCCCGGTGGGGCGCATGCGGGAGTCTGTCTGTCTTTCCCTGTTTCCAGCTTCAGAAAATAGCAAAAAATATATATATATATATTTTATATATAGAAATGGACAAAACGAATATATGCTGCAAGGAGTCAGGATAGCAGTGAACTTAGTGCGGCGGGTGTGGGGGTGGGGGGGGTTATAGCTACAAAAAAGTGTGAGAGGGTTTCCGGGATGCTGCAGGTGAGTGGTGAAGATGTGGATGTGTTCAGTTTGCAAAAATTCTTGTGAAATTGGCACTTCACCTAGTGAACGTTACACCTCAAGAAAAAGTTTTAAAAACTGGTATCAGGTCATTATAATACAAATTTTAAATGAGGGGTGCGGTTTCGGGAGACAAGACCTCAGTGTGTGACCAGAGTTGGAGCTTATTCTTGGGCTGGAATCCGGGCTCAACTGGGATAAGGGTCGGTGTGGACACAAGATCAAGACCTATCTATCTAGGGCTGGATCCCGGCTCTTCCTGGCGTAAAGGGCTCAGGTGCAGCTTGACCGCTGCCATTTCAGGGTCTGACCACTTGGTGTCTCTACTTGACAAATTGCTAAGCAATGGACTGGCTGTCTAAAGGTGCCTGGACCATTAAGTGGCTCTGCGCTGGGAGAGAGTGGAGCTCAGAGTTCAGGGGAACACTGGGAAACTCCAGAGAGTAAATCCTCATGGATCTTATTCATTCATTCATTCATTCATTCATTCTTCACTGTTTAATGAGCTCCTGCTCTGGGCCAGGCACTGAGGATTCAAAGGAGAGCAAACAGGCCAGTGTCCCTGTCTCCACGGAGCTCATGTCACATGCACACTTTCTTTCGTCTCTCCAAGCCCGTCTCCTAACCTAGCATCCACAGCACCTTTCAAGCCCAAAAGACCCCCCAACATTAGAATCAGCCCCCCAACTTCAGCCAGGACCCCTCCCCTTTTTTTGCCTGTTATCTATCTGTCTTTCCCTCTTGGATGGATGTCCAAAGGGCCAGGGTCTCATCTGTCTTCTAGACCCTGGTGTCCTCAGCGTCTGGCCCAATAACCATCTGTTGAGGTGACGTGGGACAGTAATGACGTAGTCACGTGATCCCTGCAGATCCACGGGAAACAAAGCGGGCGGGCTGCCTCTGGGTGCGGGGCACGAGGCTCTCCGGACCTCGTGATTCTGCGGGAAGCTCTGACAGGCAGTTGCTGAGGTCGCCAGGGGTGCGCACCCGAGCGGGACCGAGAGCTGCAGGTTTCGGGGCTCCGGAGCTGCCGCAGAAGTCACGGACCCTGGCGAAAGATCCACTTCCCCTTTTTCAAAAGTAAACGGTGGAGGGAAGGACAGGGCCAGCTTCCGTCCCACAGTGACAGGCCCAGGGACCTGGCTGCAGGAACAGGAAACGCGAGGCAGCGGAGATGAAGCAGGAACCAGCGAGGGGTGCGCTGCCTGCCTCCCCCGTTAGGCAGCCTCCCCCCCCCCCCATCCAGACTTGGCAGACAACGAAGGGCAAACGGACCCGCTGGGCTGGGGCATGCTAGGATCTTGGGAAAGAGACCCGAGCATGACGTCAGGGGGAGCAGGCTGGAGAGTAGGGGATGGAGCGTGGGTACCCTCTGAAAGAGGGAGGGCGGAGTAAGAGCCTGAGGCACAGACTCCAATGGCCACGTGGACGTGGGCAGGAAAGGGTTACTTATGTTCAGGAAGTTACCAGAGCTGGAGAGGGGAACCTGCTCCTTTACAAACAGGGGGTTCCCCTCTGTGCCCGGATAAACCAGCACTGGAGAGGACTTGCCAGCATGTTTCCTGACATCAAGTCTGTCAAAGCTGCCTGACCGGGCGGTGGCGCAGTGGATAGTGTGTCGGACTGGGATGCAGAAGACCCAGGTTCGAGACCCCAAGGTCGCCAGCTTGAGTGAGGGCTCATCTGGTTTGAGCAAAAGCTCTCCAGCTTGAGCCCAAGGTCGCTGGCTTGAGCAAGGGGTTACTCAGTCTGCTGAAGGTCCGTGGTCAAGGCATGTATGAGAAGGCAATCAATGAACAACTAAGGTGATGCAACGCTCAACGAAAAACTAATGATTGATGCTTCTCATCTCTCCGTTCCTGTCTGTCTGTCCCTGGCTATCCCTCTCTCTGACTCTCTGTCTCTGGGAAAAAAAAAGAAAGAAAAAAAAAAGTCTGTCAAAGCCACTTTATGCGTACCCAAGTGTCCTGATAGGAGTCTGCCCGCAAGATCTGTTCACTTCGAAGGTGACATCAAGGCTCGATTTATTGGACCTCTAGTGTTTGGGGGCATGAACCTGACGATGCATGAGTTGGAGTGGAAATTGTCTGAGTCCGGGGCCATCCAGCCAGACCTGGAGGAAAACCCTAAGGCACCAGCTGAAGAGACCTCGCTGTCCTCGGTGTGGTGCTCTGTCCCCACGAGAGGGGACGGCCATTCCGAGGGTGACGGGGCTGCGCCGTGGCAACGTGTTGAACTTCCTTGATGTGACAAACCGTCTGGATGTGTTGTTTTTTTTAAATAGGAAAAAGTAAGAATAAATACTTTGGTTTTTAGTCTTTTTTATAATTATGCTTCAAATCTCATAAATCTCAAAAATAATCATTGCTGAGAATCTTATTGAAGCCCTTAGAATGTTTTTTAAATTAATAACATTTTCTTAAAAAAAATAAAAACCAGCTGCTGCTGGTAAAAAAATATATAAATATATCAGTGTGAACTTAAGACCTCATAAATATTGATATTCCGATCTCTATCTATTGAAAAGGTTTAGAAGCAATCACTGATGCCCAACCTGGTGGTGGTGCAGTGGATAAAGCATTGACCTGGAGTGCAAGGTCATCGGTTCAAAACCTTGGATTTTTCCAGTGAAAACACATGCGAAAAGCAACTACTATGAGTTGATACTTCCTGCTTCTCCCTACCCCCCCTCCTTTCTTTTAAAAAAATAACTCAATAAACAATTACTAATACTAGTAATGCAATAGCTCTGAGCACCCCTAGAGAAAAGATGGTGAAAGAGCTTAATACCATTCCCATGAGAGAACCAGTCCTCCTTGGAGAAATGGCTGACTCAAGGTCTGGAGCATGAGAACCTACTCGATGAACCTGGAACATCTCGCCGTTCCTGAAAGCAAGGAAGGGAGAGAGTTGTTCTGTCCTCCTTGGAGAAATGGCTGGTTCAAGGTCTGGAGCATGAGAACGTACTCGATGAACCTGGAACATCTCGCCATTCCTGAAAGCAAGGAAGGGAGAGAGTTGTGTCAAAAGGGCTCAGAAACCAATTAGAAGAAACTCTAGCTGACCCAGGATGAGACAATCTGAGCATCAATAAAGCTTCAAATCTGTAAGTTTATGATAAAAAAAAAAAAGGAAGAAAGGAAAGGAAGGAAGGGAGGGAGGGAGGGAGGGAGGGACGAACAGGAAGGAAGGAAGGAAGGAAGGAAGGAAGGAAGGAAGGAAGGAAGGAAGGAAGGAAGGAAGGAAGGAAGGAAGGAAGGAAGGAAGGAAGGAAGAGAGAGAGAAAGAGAGAAAGAAGGAAAGAAAGAAGATCTCACTGGATTTCCTTTGAGCATGTTAGGGAAGTGACTCATCATTCCAAAAATTGCTAAATAAAGGGAAATAATACACCTTTTTTTTTTACTCTTCCTATATGAACTGGATCTTATAACCAGATAATTGGTTAGAGGAAGTTTCACTTGATAGAGGTATCTCTGCTTGTAAATAAAAAAAAAAAAAATTGAAGAATTAAGATTTGGCATTTTGTATATTGAAGCCTTTTAAATAACCATAAATTTAAACTATGATCATCAATGTCTAGGAATTTCACAGACAGAGAGACAAAGATAACTGGTGTGCCTCCTTGTAGAGAGGTACAAAGTCACCTGTGAAATAGTCTTGCCAAAAATAAATGTAGGCCTTGGCCAGTTGCCTCAGTGGTAGAGTGTCAGCCTGGCATGTGGAAGTTCTGGGTTCGATTCCCGGCCAGGGCACATAGGAGAAGCGCCCATCTGCTCTCCACCCTTCCCTCTCTTCTTTCTCTCTATCTCTCTCTTCTCTTCCCACAGCCAGGGCTCCATTGGCACAAAGTTGGCCCGGGCACTGAGGATGGCTCCATGGCCTCCACCTCAGGCACTAGAATGGCTTCTGTTGCAACAGAGCAATGCCCCAGATGGGCAGAGCATTGCCCCCAAGTGGGCATGCTGGGTGGATCCCAGTCAGGCGCATGTGGGAGTCTGTCTCTCTACCTCCCTGCTTCTCAGTTCAGAAAAATACTAAATAAATAAATAAATAAATGTAACCTATTAAGATACTAGTCACATGAAATAAAGGGGTTGGGAAATACACTAAATGACATCACAGGGATACAGTCAGCAAAATCTAGGAGACAAGAAACCCTACAAGATAAATACTTCATTTCTTCAAGAAATACATTGGAGACAGAAAGGGAGAATCACTCCAAGTCCTGGCTATTCCACCTCCGATGCTTAGAGAAAGAGAGACCGAAGAAAACCTAGATGACAAGAGGCTTAAGAGACATGTCAGTCAGTGCAATATATGGACCTTGTTTGGATCTTGACTCAAACAAACACAATACATGGTTTAAAGTTCTGGAAAAATTGAGTCTATTTGAACACTGGATGTTTGATAATTTGTTTTGATTTTTTACACATAATAGGGGTAGTGTGGTTACATATTTAAAGTTCTTATCTTTTAGAGAGGCATAAGGAAATGTTTGCAGATGAAATGATATGATGTCTGACGCATGGTATGATGATGACACACATCAAAATAACCCAAGAGAACCCTGGCCAGGGAACTCGGTGGGAGCGTTATGCCAACACGCCAGTGTAGGTGTAACCCCCAGTCGGGTCATATGCAAGGTCCAACCAATGAGTATATTGATGGGTTGAATAATAAATTGATTTCTCTCTCTCTCTCTCCCTCCCCCTTCTTTCCTCTCTCTCTAAAAATCAATTTTTAAAAAAACCAATAGAGGAAGGAGATAAATGGGCACACAGCTAAGTGATGGGTACAAGCAGGTTTATTATATTATTCTCTCTACTTTTGTATATAGTTAAAATTTTCTATAATAAAAAGTTTTAAGGAAAAAAAGCTAACATTATTTATTCTTTCTACATTTCCATTGTAAAAAACCACCTCTGAGGCCAAAGGTACTAGTCTGAACCTAAGAAAGGTGACGAGATAAAAGTCTTTGAACAAAAAATAAAAAAGAAAGAAGAAAGGAAGGGAGAGAAGGAGGGAAGGAAGGGAGGGAGGGAGGGAGGGAGGGAGGGAGGGAGGAAGGAAGGAAGGAAGGAAGGAAGGAAGGAAGGAAGGAAGGAAAAAGCAATACTTTATACCCTTTTGTAATTGAAGTGATATTCACATAATTGAATATGAACCATTTTAAAGTATATAGTTCAGTGGCATTTAGTACATTCACAATTTTGCACAATCCCCACCTTTGTCAAGTTTCAAGACATTTTCATCCCCCCGAAAGGAAACTGCACACCCGTTTATAGTCACTCCTCATTTCCCCCTCTCCCCTGCCCTTGGCAACTACCTATCTGCTATCTGTCTCTATGCATTTACCTATTCTGGATATTTCCTATAATAAAATCATGCCTTATGTGATTTTTTATTTCAAACGATGTCCAAGCACAGATATGCTGAGCTCTCTGATGTACCAGGCACTAGCTAAATGCTTGAGATAAGATGGTGAAGAAGACAGATGTGGTCACAGCCTTGATGGGGCTTTGGAGACAGCCATTATGGAAATACATATGCACAATTAACTATCTAATTACAGATGTGCAAATGCTGCAGAGTTGAAGAAAGGGAAGAATGGGGAAGGTGAAACAAGAAGGGCCTCATTTAGTTTGGGGAATGATGGAAAGCTTCTCTAAAGAGGTGGTGTTTAAGCTGAGCCTTAAAGGATGACCCAGGGGTTGCCCTGGCCGAATAGCTCAGTTGGTTGGAGCATCATCACGATACACAAAGGTTGCCAGTTCGATCCCCAGTCAGGGCACATACAGGAACTCTCCTGGGCTGGGCTGGGCTCCAGGCTCTAGGTGGCATGCAGGCTGCCTCCAGGGTCTTCCACTCTGAATCCAGGCTGAAGGAGCCCCACTGTTGGGGACTTGAGATTCTCAAGGCCAAGGACAGTTGCTGAAGACAAAGGAATGGAAACACTCAGTGTTTTGGAGCTGGCTCCTGTCACTTCCACACATATTCTTGTGGCCAAAGCAAGTCACGTGGTTAAGTTCAATGTCAACAGAGTGGGGAAGTATATTCCTCCCACAATGAGAAGGGCTGGGGGAAGTAAATATTTGCTGAACAATCCACCACAAGATCCAACTCTTTTTTTCCTAGATGGCTACGTTTATTGAGTAATCCTCGTACACTCTTAGAAGATACCATGAATGAATGAATGAATGAATGAATGAATGAATGAATGAATGGATGGATGAATGAATGGATGAATGGGAAAATGTGACTTTCAAGGCAGGAAAAGTCTCCTCACTCTTCAAATGAGGAACCTGAGACTCTGAGGAAGGGAAGTGACTTGCCCGAGGTCACAGAAACCACCTGTGACAAGCCCAGCCTGCCCGGTTCCTTCGGCTCAGTTCCCTACACACAGCGATTGAGATAGGAACATGGAATCTGGGACAGCGGGTCTCTATCACCCATTCTTCCCTCTCTCTGAGGCTTGGTTGACATGCACATAATCAGGGGACAAGAACACAAGAGCAGCTCTTCGCTGAGTCAATCTCAGATCTCCCTCCAAAGCCACACGGGACCTTGACCTCTCATTTCCGGGTCCCAGAGCCCCAAATGTTAAGTTCATGCCGAGCAAATGAGTCATTGGTACAATAGTGACTTTAATTGCTGATTAAGTGTTCCCTGAAATTCCACGTCCCACCCCAATCGTGCCCGCCCATAAGGTACAGTCATTTCTACTTCTGCAGAGGCTCTGCAGGGTCTAACACAGAGTGGGGCGCACAGCGGGGCTCGAACACTAGGATCAGTACAGGGAAAGTCTGCAAGGACATGCCTCGGATAAATAACATAACTTCTTTCGAAACAGAAGGCTTACTTAGGACTTTAACTCTCCCTATGACATTTGTACAGTTCACAAGGAGCATAAGTTTCTTCTGTAATCAGAGAGGAAAGAGCAGTCTGGAAATAGTTTAAAGTTCATACTAGCGTGCAAAAAAGCAGTCACTCACTGGTTGGTTGGGAAACTCCTGAAAATGGTCTTCCTTCAGAATCCTACTCCCACACGTGGTCAGAAGCCTGTTTTCAGGAACTGAATCAATTCCCAGCCATTCCTTCGGTCAGCAAGCCGGTAAGCACCTACTACCATGCGTCAAGGGCTGAGTTAGCCACCACGGCGCCGAGTGACATGCTGGGGGACAGGTGGTGCTCAGAGTCAGCGAGGTCTGCGGTCATACCCGAGCTGACATGAACAGGGCTGGCCCATGGGCCAGACACCGTGCTAAGTGTTCCACATGGATTAACACGTTTAATCCGCACAGCAAGTCGATGTGGTAGGAGCTATAATTATCCTGTTTTACAGCTGTGGAAACTGAAGTGCACAGAGGCGAAGAACTTGCCCAAGGTCACAGACGCGCAGACGGTGGAACTGACGTGTGACCTCAGAGCCTGTGCTCCTGACCACCGCCTCATGCTGCCTCCCACTAGGATCCTGTCCGAATTCCACAGGCAGGAAGTGGCAGGACCCAAATCCAAACCAAGCCAGGGGGTCTTCAGCCTCCAAAGGATACACTCTTCACGGATAAGACGTCCTTTTCATCTCCGCCCCTCCCTGTTTCCGGATCCAACACCAACACACCGGGTGACTGGGGTCACCTCCCCGAGACTCAGTTTCCACGGCTGAAAATGGGAAGCACATTATTTATCTCAGGAAGCTGAAGAGGCTTGTGTGAATGGACCATTCCTGCCATGGAACATGGTTCACTTAAGATACATCTGAGTCATTCCTGCTTCCCAGGAGCTTGGCGCAGTTGGCCAAGTGGACTCAGGGGCAGGCCCGTCCCGTGAGCAGCAGAACGAGGGGTGCATGAGGTGCCGCAGGGCCAGGGGCTGGGCAAGGGGGACAGTCGAGGGTTACTGTGCAGCCAGAAAACGCAGCTGAGGGAACACTGGAATAAACAACCCCTAGAAGCGGGTGGGGGGAATGGGGTTCGTCATCTTTCCTGTTTTCCCAGCCTGGCCCAGTCCCAAAGCCTCTTCTCAATCTTCTCAGGATTTTGGCCCTCCGCCCCAGGAAGGAGCCGCCAGGAGGCCTTCAGTGAGTGAGCCAAGTCTTCAAGGAAGTGATGTCTTCTAGGGGTCAAGAGGAGGGAAGAGGCTTTCTGGGAGAAAGGAGAAGGCAGGGACAGAACCAGGGCAGGGCCCAGCTGGCAGGCCCCTCCTTGAGCCTCAGTGGCGAAACGGAGGCTTAGAACAGGCAGGGTTTATTAATTTGCTGGTGGCAGGGGCAGGGCAGGCAGCAGGCAGTAGGTCCTCGAATAACGTCGTTTCCTCCGATGTCTCTTGTTACAAAGTGGATGAGATTCTGCTGTAGGAACTTATCTCTTGCTTATATCAACCAGCGTACGGTAACATTGGTTTCATTATATACGTCTTTTTGCCGCAGTTCCAAGAACCTATCGGAGATGTTAAGTGAGGACTTACTGTATCCTCTGGCCTCCCAGACTCGAGCCTCCTCCACTGAGCCGTCTCAAGCGCTCACTCCCTTCCCACCCTAGGGCTGCCCAGGCGGGGGAAAACTGCCGTCATCCCGTTTCCCCGCAAATTTCCCCCGCAACATCTCTCCATCACGGCACGGGGAGCTTAGAAATCACAGGTGTGGGTCCTGCGGGGACCGCAAAGCTGTTGGGTTTGGCCACGTGGGAAATGGGAAGAACAGACCCTCTGAAACAAAGAACTAATAGCTTCGGAGCACCTACAGTGAGCCTCCACTGTGCCAGGCACATTCAGCATGCTGCATCGTCTAATCCTCACACCAACTGTGGAAAGTAGACCACGCCCCCATTCCGCCTGCGAGGAACCCGGGGCTGGAAGGAGATGTTTTCTGCCAACTCTACTTCCACCCCATAACTCTCTTCTGAGCTCCAGACCCGGCTACCTACTTTGTCTTGGACATCCCCACTTGTATAGCCTACGGGCTTCTCAAACTCAACTTGAACAAGCCTAAGCTCTAGCTACAGACCTCTGCTTTCCCCTCACAGCCTCACTACTCAGCAACCAGGGTATCAACTCCACCCTCTCCCCTGGTCCCATCTCCAAGTAGCAGCCTGGACCAGTGGTCCCACCTCCGACTCTATTTCCCAGACGCTGGAGTTCCGTCGTCACAGGGCTCGGAGCACAGTCCAGACTTCCACATCACTCCAAGAGCATGCCACAGCTTCTGAATAGGCCATTCTGCCTCCAGGTTAGCCCTATGCCCATCTTTGCCCCACCCAAATGTCAGAGTAATTTTTCTAAAATGCAAATCTTCCTATCCTACCCAACTGAAAATGCCTCAGCCCCCCCCCCCAAATCTTGGCCCTCGCTGCTCACCCTGGTCTCAGGTTGAGTCACGTCCTACCTCCTCCATTTCCCTCCATCCCCGGCCCTCCCACCCCCAGCCTCGATGTCCTGGAATACTCCCAGTTCCCCTTTCCGCTTCAGGGCCTTGGTAACAATATTACCTTCCCTGGCTCACCCCTTCTCATCTTTCAGGTCTCAGCTTAGTCACCACTTCCTGACTATACCCTCTGTTAAGTTGCATGAGCTGTCACTCCAGTGATTTCCCACAGTTCCCTGGCACTTCTTCCCCTGGACTACCCACCCCCTTCCCCTCATATGCCCCCTTATCAGCCAACCAATTCGCCACCAGCGCAGAATGTTGGAGCCACACCCGTCCATGGAAATGCAGTGTGTGCCCCATGGGTACCTACACATTGTCTAGTAGCCACATGTCAAAAGTAAAAAAGAAAAGAAAGAGAAAAAAATAAAAATTAAAATAAATAAAAAGTAAAAAGAAAGAGAGGAAATTAATTTTAACATGTTTTAACCCAATCTTTAAAAAAAATAGTATTTCTGGCCTGACCAGGTGGTGGCGCAGTGGATAGAGCATTGGACTGGGATGCAGAAGACCCAGGTTCAAGACCCTGAGGTCGCCAGCTTGAGTGCGGGCTCATCTGGTTTGAGCAAAAGCCCACCAGCTTGAACCCAAGGTCGCTGGCTCCAGCAAGGGGTTACTCAGTCTGCTGAAGGCCCACGGTCAAGGCACGTGTGAGAAAGCAATCAATGAACAACTAGGTGTTGCAACACGCAATGAAAAACTAATGATTGATGCTTCTCATCTCTCTCCATTCCTGTCTGTCTGTCCCTGTCTATCCCTCTCTCTGATTCACTTTCTGTCTCTGTAAAAAATAAATAAATAAATAAAATTTAAAAAAATAATAATATTTCTTCAACAGATGCTCAGTATAAAAATTATTTATATTTTCTTTTCTTCTTGTACTAAGACTTCAAAATCCAGTATAGATCTAACAGTCCCAGCACATCTCCATTTGGATCAGCCACACTTTAAGAGCTTAGTGTCACCACGTGCTAGTAACTGCAGAGTTGGGCAGCGTAGTTGTAGAGGATGCTTAAAGCTAACCGATCTGCATCCTGTTCTGGGAGACGCTAATTCTAAGAAATATTCATAGGCATTCCGTAGAAATAAAAAGGAGGGGGGGAGGATTTGAAGTCAAATAGGTCTTGAAAACACTGACAAAGTGGAACAGGGTTTTTATGATTCAGCCCCTCCCCCCACCCGCCACCCTGAGTCTTACTTTGCCTGATGTACGATGTGACACTAGAAACTGACCACAGAGCGTGTCGCATTTATACAACTCATCTGCGTTCAGAGCTCCTTTTTCATGAAGCATGGCTGGGGATCAGTGTCCGGTGGAATGTCCCTTGCTAAATGCTGGTTTAGCTACATCCCTCACCCAGTCAATTCTGGGATCCCCACAGAAAGGACTTGGGGGTCAGGGTGCCCACCTCATGCACCTCTGAGCCTGGCACAGAGGAGGCACTCAAAACCTGATTGAACTGACCAGTTCTGGGAAGCTGCAAAGGGAAGAACTGGAGTCAGTAGGCAAAAATTACAACATATTTGAACTCAAATAAGAAAGATTTTTTTTTTCTGGGTTTTATGTGTGTGTGAGTGGTTCTTTTATTTTACTTTTATAATTTTTCCATTGTTTTGAAAGAGATAGAAGAAGGGAAAGAGAGAAAGAGCCTCAACTCATTGTTTCACTTCGTTGTTCCATTTTCGTGTGTACCCATCATTTGCTTCTCCGTGCCTTGAACAGGGGTTGGGTTGAATCCGCAACCTCTGGCATGCTGGGTGGATGCTTTACCCACTGCGCCACCTGGCCAGATCCTGTGTGTTTTTAACAGTTTAAAGCGAACTTGCCCGATCTGCCTGGAAAACGCCCTACAAGATGATGATTTCTCCATCACTAGGCGTGATGAAGGCTGGAGTTCTGGGGGGAGGAGCCTCTAATTCCCTCCTTCAGAATGAAAAGAAAGAAAGGAGGAAAGAAAGAAACAAAGCATCGGTGGCATGAGAACTTGAACTTTAGAGGAAGTGATCAGATATGTATGCAGACACGGTCTGGGCCCTTTATTAAGAACACACTTTGGGATTCTGGAGGCCCAGCAGAGGGTCAGTTTACAGCCAAAGCCCCTTTCAGGCTCCAGGCCCTTGGTTCAGAGTTCAGAAGATTTTTGATCTATTTTATAAGCAGCCAACATCTGGTCAATGACTAATTGAATCCATCAATCACCAACCAATCAAAATTTGTGTATGTCTAGGGGGGGTGAACGAGAGGAGGGTCGATTTCAAAATGGTTTTTGTGGGACAAAAGCAGGCAAGACCAATCTGTGCTGTTACAAGTCATCAGGATAGCGGTTAAGTCGGGGGTAATGACAGGAAGGAAACATGGGGGGGGGGGCTCGGGGGCTGGCATATTCTGTTTCTTGATTGAGTGCAGGTTACACAGATGTGTTCGGTTGGTGAAAATTCACAATCTGCCAATGTGCGTTCTTTTGATGTGTGCACATTGCTGTGTGTATATTCCAGTTCGGCAAACAGTTCTAGAAGTTGCTTTTGGGATGATGGATGACTTTTCTCACAACAAGAACAGACGTGTGATTGTGATTAACCCAACTCAAACGACCAGGCTGGTCTGAGATTTGAGCTAAGGAGGAAGAGGTTAACCGACAGCCAGGTGTTTCTCGTGCAGGGTCCAAGCAGCAGTTTCGCTGGCTTGGAGGGCAGCTGAAGATTAGCCGCGCTGCGGAGAGGCCCCTAACCATCCACAGACGGGCGGCAGATGAGTTTGGATCAACTGTCTTAGAGCCACCAGGTGTCCATCAGTTGGTAACTT
Organism: Saccopteryx bilineata; assembly: GCF_036850765.1. Classification (NCBI taxonomy): domain Eukaryota; kingdom Metazoa; phylum Chordata; class Mammalia; order Chiroptera; family Emballonuridae; genus Saccopteryx; species Saccopteryx bilineata. Next base: position 198,202,236 of record NC_089495.1, on the reverse strand, counting down.
GGACGTATCTGGAAACCGAAGCCTTTATATGTCAGGTTCTGTGTCCCCATGCCATGCATGGGACCTGGCACAAAGTAGGTGCTCAGCTAGGTGGCCCCTCTCTTCCTCTTAGCTGGATTTCAGATATGGCAGTCCCAGAAGTCCCAAGGCCTTCTGTCAGAAAAGGCTGGAGCCTGACCTGTGGTGGCACAGTGGATGAAGCTTTGACCTGGAACACTGAGGTTGCCGGTTTGAAACCCAGGGCTTGCCCGGTCAAGGCACAATAAGTTGATGTTTCCTATGCTTCTCCCTCCACCCCTCCTCTCTCTAAAAATCAATAAATAAAAATCTTCAAAAATCAAGAAAAGAAAAGGCCCCATTTAGAGCCAGCAACGATCTCAGAGATGAGCACAGCTGGGCTGCCAGTGGAAGAGGAAATGAAACTGTGCATGGCTCACATGTGCTCAAGTAACTGCAAAGAAGCCACCTGCGGTCAGTTGAAAACATGGATGGGGGAGAAAGAGGGAGCTTCAGAGAAGTGGGGGAGGTGAGATGGAGGAGGCGCATTTCAGGAGGGAAGAGTTTTAAAAAAAAACAGCAGTTAAGAATAACATAGGTTTGGAGGTAGGTTTCAGGTAGGAAACATCAAAGACAGCAGCGGTTTATGATAGGCCGCACACCGTGGTGCTGAGGAAAGAGACCCCGGACTTAAGAGCTGGGCAGGGTTAGCAAAACACCTAACTGAGCAGCTGTTCTCTCTGTAGAAATGGGGTAATAATAGTTCCATCCACTGAGCGCTGTTGAGAGGATGAAATCAGTTGAAGCGTGAGAAAAATGGTACAAATCTCCCAGCTACTTTCACAACAATGGTATTTGGTGACAACACGGCCAGGAGAGGCTTCTGCTTCTGAAAGAAGACCAGGTGGGCCGACCTGGGAACCGACAACAGCCAGAAATAGAGGGGAGGGGAGAAAAAGAAGAGAGACCACTTAGAGGAGGAGTTCTTAATTCAGGTGCCCGTGAGTTCCAAAGCAGAGTGCTGTATTTATGAGTATACGTATTTTTTGGAGGGAAAAGGGCCCATAGTCCTTATCAGTTCCCCCCACCTTTGCAGTTCTTTAAGAATTACTGATACGGGCCCTGGCCAGTTGGCTCAGTTGTAGAGCGTCGGCCTGGAGTCCGGGTTTGATTCTCGGCCAGGCCACACAGGAGAAGCACCCATCTGCTTCTCCACCCCTCCCCTTCTCCTTCTCTCTGTCTCTCTCTTCCCCTCCCGCAGCCAAGGCTCCATTGGAGCAAAGTTGGCCCGGGCACTGAGGATGGCTCTATGGCCTCTGCCTCGGGTGCTAGAATGGCTCTGGTTGCAACAGAGCGACGCCCTAGATGGGCAGAGCATTGCCCCCTGGTGGGCGTGCCGGGTGGATCCTGGTCGGCGCATGTGGGAGTCTGTCTGACTGCCTCCCCGTTTCCAACTTCAGAAAAATACAAAAAACAAAAACAAAACAAAACAAAAAAGAATTACTGATATGTATAGGGAAAGGAAGGACCAAGAGAGGAGAAAGGATGAGACAAGAGTCCTGCAATCAGCCGTGGGTAGAGTGAGCTACCTCCATGGACCTAAGACACGGGTTTGGGGGGTGGAGAAGAGTCTAGAAAGAAGAGGCAAAGCAGAGAATTGGAATGAAGACTCAGAGAACCAAGCCAACTCACAGTGGGGCGGTGAGGATGAGGGCGGGGGTTCATCTCAGTGATCACTGTGGCCCCGAGAAGGCTGGGTGTGTGGATGGATGGGCAGGCAGCCCAACCCCAGCAGCTGAAGACTGGGGCACCAGTGGGGTCAACTGCAGATGAGGAGGGTGGGAGGAAGTAAGAGACCCTGACTGCGTGTCTGGGGAACTGTGTCAGAGGTGTCCCATTGAATGGGATATTCCTTCTGTTTGCCTGGTGTGATGGGGAAAAAACGTCAACCTGTGTGCGACGTTCTCCACCTAAGTACTTCCGGCTCTGTGGGTGAGGATGTGCAAGAAGGCACTCGGCCAGAGGGAAGAACTCTTAACTGTTGTCCCTTGGCTGTCACAGGGACACCCCAGGGTGGAGTGGGCAGAGGCAGAGACTCTACTATGGAAGGATGGTGCAGTCGTATCCTGATTTGGCCACTTCACTCATTTATTCATGCAGCAAGTATTTCTTAAACACCAGCCATGTGCCCAGCTTTCTGTTGGTTGATAGAGATGCCACAGTGAGTGAGAAGAGATGCTACTTGAGCTCACAAGTCTTGCATCCAGTGAGGAAATGTATTAATACAATGATAGTGCGGAATGCTAGGGACTGCGCTGGTTGCTATGGGAACAGAGAGGCAGGGTACTCAAGCTTCTCCAATCTTCAGTCTCATCTGCAAAAATGTACCACTCACTCCAAGGAGTTTCCTGGCCCATTCCAGGCCCCCGCTAACACAAGTTAGGAGGGGCTCACTGCAGCCCATTATTGCATTCAGAAAGTACTCATTGAGCACCCCATGTGTGCGCAGCACTGCTATAAATGCTAGAAATTCAGCATTAAACTAAACAGATTTAAAAAAAAATCCCTGCCTTCATAAAGCTTATATTCAAGCAGGAGGGAAATAAACAATAAACAGGTACACTATTCAGTACTTTGGGACTAAATACGGAAACACGCCTCAGAGACACACAAAGCAGGGTCGAAAGGTAGGAAGTGAGGGAGGGGATCGTGATTTTAAATAGAGCAGTCAGAAAAAGACTCACTGAAAAGGAGGTATTTTAGGAAGGAGCTGAAAGAGGTAAGAAAGTAAGCCATGGAGATGCTGAGGGAGAACGTTCTGGGTGGAAAGGTCCTCAAACACAAAGGTGCTGAGGCTGGAGGGGGAGAGGTACGTGCTGGCTGCACTTGGTGATGGAGGTGGAGAACAGGAGCCAGTGAGGTCCAGGAGCCAGGGGTGGGGGGAGGCCAGTAGGGCCTGGGGGTCATTGTAAGGACTTTAATATTTACCCTGAGTGAGATGGGAGCCACTGGGGAGGTTTGGGCAGAGGACTGACAAGATCTCACATTTGCAAAGGATCACGGCTTTAAAGAATCACTTATTCTGAGGATGCCCCACGGGAAGACAAGCACGGAAACAAGGGATGCTGACTGGGAGGCTCCTGCATTCAACCAGGTGGAGGTGATGGAGGCTTGGGCTAAAGGAGAAGCGGAAGGCGTGGTGAGAAATGTTTAGCGTCTGGATATTTGAAGGTGGTGTCCGCTGTATTTGCTGACAGTTAGACAGAGGGGTAGTCAGGTGAGGGAAGAGTCAAGGATGAGTCTGAGGCTTAGGCGGAGCTATGGATTGTGATAAGGAAGACCAAGGGTAAGAGGCGCAATTTGGGGTGAAAGACAGAAGCTTGGTGTAAGGTGGTGTGTTTCAGAAGCCCATTGGAAATTCAAACGGTGATGTTGGGTAGGCAGCTGGATAGGCACATCTGAGGCCAGGGGGCAAGGTCCTGCTTTCCAGCTGTGAATGTAGGACTCCTCAGTATGTAATGGGTATTTGAAGCCACAAGAATGGATGAGATAGTGAATAAAGAGAACAAAGAGAAGAGATTTGGCCCTGGCCGGTTGGCTCAGTGGTAGAGCGTCGGCCTGGCGTGCAGAAGTCCCGGGTTCGATTCCCGGCCAGGGCACACAGGAGAAGCGCCCATCTGCTTTTCCACCCCTCCCCCTCTCCTTCCTCTCTGTCTCTCTCTTCCCCTCCCGCAGCCAAGGCTCCATTGGAGCAAAAGATGGCCCAGGGCGCTGGGGATGGCTCTATGGTCTCTGCCCCAGGCGCTAGAGTGGCTCTGGTCGCAACAGAGCAACACCCCAGATGGGCAGAGCATCGCCCCCTGGTGGGCATGCCGGGTGGATCCCGGTCGGGCGCATGCGGGAGTCTGTCTGACTGCCTCCCCGTTTCCAGCTTCAGAAAAATACAAAAAAAAAAAAAAAAAAAAAAAAAAGAAGAGATTTGAGCACTGAGCCCAGCAGCTCTCCAACGTCCGGCAATGGTGGCCTCACCTGCTTTCAATCTGCGGATCCCAAGGCTAGACTTGCAAGTATTGTCTGCATGCTCTGTCTCCCAGTCCTGAATCCACACGCTCACCAGGAAGGAAAAGAAGTCCGCAGAAGGGAAAGAAAAATTCAATTTGAAATAGATTGTGCTCCCATTTTCCCAAAATAACAGGAGGGCCAAGCTCTGCGTCTTGAGGAGAATTTAAAGCCTTCAGCTTTCCGCCATCAAACCCTTAAGGCTGATCTCAGAGGGAAGAGTCTGCCCGGTTTGGTAGGCCGTGTCTTGTAATTGATGGTTTACTTGTCTACCTCCATCTCCTGGACTGCAGGTTCCTCCAGGTTGAGGCCCCTTCCGTTTCATCACAGAGCTACTTCCAGGGCCTGGCACCAAGCAGACATCAGAAAATGTTAGTGGCACTTAACCACATTGCAGAATCTGAGAAGGGACATCCATCCCCGGGGCTCTGGGTGTCCTCTGGCTCACCACGGGGCTGGCGTCTGTCCTGCTGCCTGCCTGCCTGCCTTGGCACCTGCAGCTGCATCCTGTGAAGGCAGAGACAGATTCTGTAGGGCTGGACTCTGCCCTATGGGAGGAGAACATCCTCGGGGGCCTGGATAAGCCATCCAGAAAAACAAGTTCTCTGAGTCAATCATCAGCCCGGAGGTGAGGTCTCAAGCAGCCTGTGGCCTCTAAGAGGCAAGGAGGAGTGTCTCCTCCAGAGGGACCTCTCTTCTTATCTAGAATTCCTGACACATCAGCCCATTGTTCTAGCACTTCCTCAGAGGGGTTGGGATGATTCAAAAGGCACTGAGCTAGAAATTAACAAGCCTCTTACTAGCATGTCTTGTCCATCATAGAACCAACAAATAAACAAGCAAACAAACACCCTCTTAACCGCAGGGTACTCTAATTCCCTTGTTTATAGCTAAACCTTTGAACAACTTGTCTAAACTTGTTATCCTCCACTTACTCACCTTCTATTTACTTTCTAACTTAGGCCCTTGCCTAAAACAAGGTTTCCTGCCCTGGCCAGATAGCTTGGTTTGTTAGAGCATCATACTGAAGTGCAGAAGTTACATGGTTTGATCCCTGATCAGGGCACATGCAGAAACGGATCAATGTTCCCCTCTCTCTCTCTCTCTCTCTCTCTCTCTCTCTCTTTCTCTCTCTCCCCCCCACCCTTCCTCTCTTGCTAAAATTAAAAATTAAAAAGATAAATAGTTGTCTTGAACAAGGGGTCACTCGGTCTGCTGTAGCCCCCCCCCCCCCCCCGTCAAGGCACATATGAGAAAGCAATCAATGAACAACTAAGGAGCCACAATAAAGAATTGATGCTTCTTATCTCTCTCCCTTCCTGTTGGTCTGTCCTGATCTGTCCCTCTCTCTGTCTCTGCCACAAAAATAGATAGATAGATAGATAGATAGATAGATAGATAGATAGATAGATAGGGCTTTCCTTCTAGGCCCTCCGAAATGACCTCATCTAGTCTCACTACTGCAGGTACTACCTGGATGTTGTTGGTGTCCAGGCTTCAGACCCATGTATACAACTGCCAATTAGGTATCTTGACCTGGCCTACCCACAGACACTTCCATCCAAAAACACAGAGCTGAACTCATTATGTTTCCCCAGACGCAGGTCAGGTTGTCCCCAAGTGTTCCCCCTCCCCTTTGTGAATGACATGTCCATCCATATCCTTGATTCCTCCCCTCTCCCTTTCTCTGACATATACAATCAATCACTAATGCAACAACCTGATGTCATGACTATCCCTCACATGCATATACTATATTGTTCTCCATCCTTGTGACTTTTTTGCTGATCAGGGCCACCATCACTATAATTTTTTTGCCTAAATGACATCAACTTTCTTTCTTTCTTTCTTTTTTTCTGAAGTTGGAAACGAGGAAGCAGTCAGACAGACTCCCGCATGCGCCTGACCGGGATCCACCCGGCATGCCCACCAGGGGGCGATGCTCTGCCCATCTGGGGCGTTGCTCCATTGCAACCAGAGCCATTCTAGCACCTGAGGCAGAGGCCATAGAGCCATCCTCTGCGCTCAGGCCAACTTTGCTGGCCAATGGAGCCAATGGAGCCTCGGCTGCGGCTGCGGGAGGGGAAGAGAGAGACAGAGAGGAAGGAGAGGAGGAGGGGTGGAGAAGCAGATGGGCACTTCTCCTGTGTGCCCTGGCTGGGAATTGAACCCGGAACTCCTGCATGCCAGGCCAACGCTCTACCACTGAGCCAACCGGCCAGGGCACATCAACTTTCTTAATTGTGCTCTACCAAGCCTCCAGTCTTAACCATTTCAGATCCATTTATTACATTGTAGGTAACTGCTACTGAAATGCATATTATTTTCCTCCATTGCTCAAAATTCATCAGTAGCTCCCCATTGGTCTCAGGATAAATTCCAAACTCCTTAACCAAAGGACTTTGAATGAGTTGGGCCTTGCTTACCCTTCCAGCCTCATCTCGCATCAACCCTTCTCACACTCTAACCCGCAGCCATGGGGAATTACTGGTAGTTCCCCAATGAGTCATACTCTATCCAATTTCCAAGTCTTTGATCTCTGTCTTTATTGCTCATCTCATCACTTGCCTTCTCTATCTTCCCTAGCCTTCACCTGGCTAAGTTCTTTTCCCATTCCCAGGTCTCAGTTTAAATGTTATTTCCACTTGGAAGCTTTGTTGGACTCCTCAATTTGGGGATAGCAGCTCCTCTAAAGGGCCCCTATAGCAAACACACTGTACTTTATCCCCAAAGCACTTATCAGAGTTAGTGGCAATTACTTGTTCTTATGTGTCTGTCCCACCTACTAGACCTTGAGGTCATACACCTTGTCTGTCAAGTTCATGGCTAAATCCTTAGCACCAGGCATGGCACCTGGCTTACAATTGGTGCAATGAGAACCCTGGGAAGGAAGGAGAGATAATTATAGAAATAAGTCAGAGGTAGTAGCCACAATGGAACATGGAGGATAAGGTCAACTTAAGAGGCTCCTGGGCTTTGAGCCTGCATGACTGGGAATAAGTAGAGCTATTCGCCAAGCAAGAACCATAGAAGAGGAGGGAAAATGTTCAACTCAGGAGCAGAGGACTCTGGGGCCATCAAGTGGACACGTGCAATAGGCAGATGGGTAGATATTTCTAATAGCTCCCAAAAGAAGTCAGGGCTAGAGACATCCATTTGAGAAGCTATCTACAGAAGTCAATATACGGCCCTGGCCGGTTGGCTGAGTGGTAGAGCGTCGGCCCAGCATGTAGATGTCCCAGGTTTGATTACCGGTCAGGGCACACAGGAGAAGCGCCCATCTGCTTCTCCATCCTTCCCCTCTCCTTTCTCTTTATTTCTCTCGTCCCCTCCCAATGGAGCCAAGGCTCCATTGGAGCAAAGTTGGCCCGGACACTAAGGGTGGCTCCACAGCCTCTGCCTCAGGCGCTAGAATGGTTCCGGTTGCAACAGCAATGCCCCAAATGGGCAGAGCATCACCCCCTGGTGGGCATGCTGGGTGTCCCGGTTGGGCACATGCAGGAGTCTGTCTCTCTGCCTCCCTGCTTCTCACTTCAAAAAAAAAAACAAAAAACAAAAAAAAAAAACAAAAAAAGAAGTCAATATAGAATCCATAAAGCTTCCATGAAGAAGGGTGTAGAGAAAAAGGTGATGACAGAAACTTTCAGAATAATTACATTCTGCTGGGAGAAGAAGAGAAGGCAGAAAAATAGAATTTGTGGATGTAGGAGGAAAATGAAGAGAATTCAAGGTCATCTGAGCCAAATAGGACCCACATCCTTGAGTGCTGCAAGAAGGTTGGGGAGAATAAGGCTACTCTATTTGGAAACTGGGAAGTTTCTGATTAGAATGGAAGTCACATCAACAGTGTTTAAGAGATGAGAAATAAGGCAGAAAAGGCAGCAAGTGTGGATAGTCCTTTCCAAATATTTCAAAGAAGGTGAGGGAAACTGACCCAAGGACGATTTGGGAGGCAGTACACGAACTCAGAAACTGGGTTCCATAGTCTGACTACTTGGGTTCAAATCAGAGCCTGACCACTCAACCGTTCTGTGACTTTGGGCAATTTAACTTAATCTTCTGAAGCCTCAGTTTTCTGGTATGTAAAATGGTAGCACACGTAGTACATATATCTTATGGTTATTGAGAAATAATGTAGGTGAAGCTCTTAGTATAGGGCAGTGGTCCCCAACCTTTTTTGGGCCACGGACCGGTTTAATGTCAGAAAATATTTTCATGGACTGGCCTTTAGGATGGGATGGATAAATGCACAAAATAAAATTATGTGACTGGAGTAAAAACTGTGGTATTTTTAAATATAATTGTCAAACTTATGAGACAAGCGTCAAGAGTGAGTCTTAGACGGATGTAACAGAGGGAATCTGGTCATTTTTAAAAAATAAAACATCGTTCAGACTTAAATATAAATAAATGTAAGTTATTTATTCTTTCTCTGCGGACTGGTACCGGTCCGCGGCCTGGGGTTTGGAGACCACTGGTATAGGGCACAGCACATGGTAAGTCATCAATTAATATGGGATGTTATTTTTAGCAAGGTCAAGGGGGAAAATTGGGAGAGGAAGCAAGTGGAGATGTAGCTATTCAGGAAGAAGAGAAGACACTGAAATGAGCCAGGCTCTAGGAAGGTGGAGGGGACAGGACAGAGGAGTTGGGGGTTTGTTGAGGGCATGAGCAGGTAGATCTTTTCAAAACCTGATCTTAGCTAAACTGTCACCTGCTGTTTATTAAGTGAGGCTGCCACTTCTGCTCTATTTTCTTGGAGAGTCATGGTGAGTCAGCCTGGGGATTCCTTCACTCCCACAATTTTCCAGTATTTCCTGGAGCCCCGGTTCCTGCCTGTTTGCTTCCCCTGCCCACTGGTTCTCAAGTTGGAGGCAGCTGGATCTGCACGGCAGCACAACGGCCCAGGAGCATAGCCTAGAAGAGGGAGATTCAGAGATAGCTGCTGTCATAACATCTCCTTGGGCGCAGGCCAGTAGCCTCTGTCCCCTTCACAGTCTGCATTCTCACAGTCATTCCATGGTTAATGACACTTCTAAAATACTTTCAATGGTCTCCAAGGGCCTCCTGTGTAATCCTCCCGTCTCTACTGTCAGCTCTGCCAAACTGTTCCCAAACCATAGCTGTTCTCAAGTCTGCTCAAACCCCTGCCCTAACTCACCTTGCAGTAGCTTTGCTGTCCCTGGGGAGGCCTCTCTGCCTTCCCAGACTCCTTATCTGGTATATCTTCTCATTTCCCTCTATTCAATCCTGGCCAATGCCCACGACTCTGCCTTTGCATAGGATGCTCTTCTTCCAGCAATGCCTTTTTTCTCTTCCATGGGCCAGCCCTCCTCATCTTTCAAGAACGGCATCAATCTGAAAGCTTCCCCAGTTCTGCCTCCTGCCACGGCCACTGGTGAGTTGGATGTGCCTCCCCCACCCCAGTGTTCCCATAGAAACTTGTGGCCGGCCACCTCTTGCTTGTTATTCTTTGTATCTTATGTTAATGGTTGGGGAATGTCTATCTTGTTATCAGACTAGGAGCTTCTACAAAATGATGATTAGGTCTTATTAATATCTGTATCCTAAGAGCTCAGCACAGTACCTATCTACAACAGTTCCCACTCCCTCATTCCTCAGGGAATATTGGTTGAATGAATAAATGTTTTCATCAAAGAAAGGGTGTCTTTTGGCAGAAAGCCAATGTGAAAGTGGACTGAATTCTTGCTCTGAGCTATAAGCCAGGCTCCTACATCCATGTTGCCTCTCTTCTCATTCCACGATTCAAAGGTTGCCAGCTTTCCTGTTGGTTCTCTTGTTTTCATGCTGTAAATCTCAGTTTTTGTTGAGCTGTAAAATTACCAGCAGGCAAAAGGTGTTTCTGGGATTGCCAGCCTGAATCTTCTTTCTGGGGCATCAAGCAGGCTCTTCTCTGAGGGTGCCCAATTCTTGAAAGAGTGGCAGGTCCTTAAGCAAGGCACCACAGGCCAGGAGAACTGCTGGAAGACGCTGCTGCCCAAGAACTGGCAAAGTCGAGACTGTGCCAGCGTCCAAGATCAAAATGCCAACAGGTGTCCAGGTGCCATCACATGGAGGGGCCCAGGGCTGGGGCCAAAGGGAAAATATAGGCCTTGAGAGTGCCTAAGAATCAAGTGTAGATTAAGATTGCATCAGTTAAAGTTCTTGGTCTTAAGTGACCCATCAGAGCTCCATCAAACAAAAGATGGAAGGTATTTAAAGGTACAGGAATCGGTGTGAAATAAGGCCTCAGGGGACAGTAGATACCAGGGTCCTGAACTACATCAAGGTCTTCTCTTTTCTTTTTGCATTCACTTGTTGATTACACACCTCTTCTGTAGGCTCTGTTGAAAGGTACTCAGGATGGAGCGCTAAGCATGATAAATGAGGTCCCCACCCTTCATCAGGGGAGATGGAGGTGCCTTAAAGCTTTAATTCACAAGAATTAATCCCAGAGTTTTTACCAGTAGATGTGATCAAGATGGTTTCAATGGTCCATGGATGAACACTTTCTGTATTTATTTGTAAATTATTTCATAGACACTATTATTTCATAAATATTATTATTTAGGTTGAAGGTAAATAAAGAAGGGTATCAATTTAAATATTAAGCAATAATAGTGGAAGTGGTAAAAGTCCATGACAAAATTCACAAACATCACAGTTGAATTAAGCAGGTTATGCAGGGCCTTGGCAGCTACTCTAAAAGTTTTGAATTTTATACTAAGAGTGATGGGAAGTACTGTGAAAAAGGGATGATGGTTAGATCTCTGTGTTGAAAAGATCACTTCGGCTCCTGCGGTGAGAAGTTTGTGTGAAGACCAGAATGGAAGCAGGCACCCCTGTTAGGAGTGTATTTTAATAATACAAGCAAGAGATAATGCCTACTTGGATAGGTGTGTGGGCAGGGGAGAGAATCGATGGATTACTGAAATGCAGTCAGCTGAACTAATAAGAAATGACAGCAAGGAAGATGTCCAGGGTGGAGCTCTTCTAGCTGGGTGGAGGAGGAAGACGGTGAGTTCAGCCCTGGTGAAGCTTGCGAGGTATCCAGATGTAGATGTCAGGTAGGTGATTGTAGGTCACTTATCTCTGACATATATAGTTTAACTTCAGTAAAATAGGCGACTTCACAGAACTAGTGGGTAGAGTCAGAGCTGAGTACATACTAGATGTTTCATAAATGGCAGTTTGCTGCTCTCTGCCTCTCATTAGCGTGCTAATGATCCAGCGGTGATCAGAGCCCCGTGTTTACCCTGAGATCTTGTCCCCCTCCTCTAACCCTTAGTGCCACCCCCTTTGTCGGTACAGTCCTGGCTCACAGTGATGCGCAAGGAACGAATGAAACTAGGTCTCTTGTGACCCAGGGCTACATGTATCTGGCTGAGAACTGGAGCTGAACGAGATGTTCGGTTGGTTGTAAAATCAAATTTCAAGAAGTGGGCATGAAATAATACAGAGGTTGGAAAGCCTGGACAAAGGCTGGGGCGGGGGCTTCTCCCACCAAGCAGCCTCGGGGTCTGGTTAGTGAGCGAGGAAGCGCTGGTGGGAGCTCTGGGGCTCCTGCCACCAATATATCGGCAGTTAAGGGAAGATGCAGAAGCTGTACACCAGCTCCGCCGGGGCCTGGCGCGGTCCCGCCGCCGCCTTTAAAGGCCCACCACGTGGCCACGCTGCTATCCCGGGTCCGGAGGCGGTGTCCGGGCTGCGCCTGCGCACAGCCTAGCAGAGGGGACCAGGGTTCCGAGAAAAGGCGCTGAGAGAGGAAGGGTAGGTTGCTCTGGGTGGGCGGCCGTGGGAGGAGTCGGCTCCTTATGCAAATCAGAGCGTCGCGCGTGGGTTAGGGGAGGGGCTTGCGATGCCAAACCAGGTCCTCCTTTGGAGGCGCGAGGGGGCGGTCCCCGCAACCCTCGGCCTCTTTCCGCGAGTCTCTGACGTCGCCGACGTTCCGTTTAAAAGCGGCCGCGCACGCGCAGTGAGTCGAAATGCGAACTTAGGCTGTTACACAACTGCTGGGGTCTGCTCTCGACGCCTGCCCGGCAGTCTGTAAGCGTCGCCGCCGCTGTCGCCGCCTCAGCGGTTCCGGGAGTGTCAGACCCGCCGCTGCCCGCGCCGCCGCCGACCAGCGCCTCCGGGAGCGTCCGAGAGCCCCCGTCCGCCCTCGCAGGCCGGTGCCGACCGTCTGCGTCTGCTCGGCGCCCCTTGCCACCCGCCGCTCCGGCCGAGATGAGTGGGGACCACCTGCACAACGATTCCCAGGTACAGCCCGACGTCCCGGCCCCGCCTTGGCCCCCGCGACCCCGACCCCGACCTTGCCGCTTTGACAGGCCGGAGCCCCCGGCCAGGGACGGCCGGCCAGAGGAAATCGGGTCGCCAGGCCCCGGGCGAAAAGCCCCGAAGTTATAGTTTGGGAGGATGGCTGCTTCCTCGGGCTGTCCCCGGGGCCTCCATCCCCGGGGGCGCTGGGTGGGCTAGGCCCCCGGCCACACGCGCTCGCCGCCCGCGGGGTGCATGTGCCTGTTGTTTCATATTCTCTCTTTTTTTTTCCTCTCCAGATCGAAGCGGATTTCCGATTGAATGGTGAGTGTGCCCCCCGCCCCGACCCCGGGCCCCCCGGTCGCCGGCCGCCTACCCGGCGCCCGGCCGGAGCCGGGCAGAGGACAGACATGGCGTCCCAGAGACTAAGTCCCGGTTCCTCGCTCACCGGCCCCATTGTTCCCATCGGGCCACCTCTAGACCCCCTTTCCGGGGATCCCAGCCCCCCCAGCTCGCGGCCTTCCCGAGAGGGGGCAACGGAGACCCCGTGTCGCCTGCCGCCGGGCCTCGGGCAGCCTCTCCGGGCCCGGATTTCTCCCGGGAAAGTCGCCTTGTCGACAGTCGGGACTTAGTCTCTGCGCCATTTTCTTTTTCTCCTCTCCTCTCCTTTCTCTGCTTGTGTCTTTCTCTCCCTCCCTCGGCTCCTTCCTTGAGCTGCCCTGAAGGAGCTTTCTGCAGAGCGAAGCCCTATAAATCACAGCCCTCACCGGAGAGGGAAGGGTGGGACACAGAACTGGTCGCTATTTTTTCCAAAGGGAACTTTATTTTGGGAGGTTATTCCCTTTCTGCCTCTTGTTTCCTTTTCTGCTTTCAGAATGAAAGCTACCTTTTGGCAACTGTTGATTTAAAAAAAAAATCTTTTTTTTCCAATAAGATGTTTAGGATAGGAATTATGGCTCTAAAACTAAAGCCATCCTTTGTGGAGTTGTTTATATTTTTAGATTGTTTTTCCCAAGTTGTTGTTTGCAAAGGTGGTAGTAGTACCTCCCTTCAGAAAGTTTGTGAGTTCTCTGTGGGCCATCCAATGTAAATGTTGGACTTGGGCATATTGATTTTTTTTTTTTAATTAAAGTGTTATTAACAAGAACTTTTCAATGTGGCGGAGGTCCCCAAGGCAGTGCTGTTTTGGAAATGCGGTTTTGTGTACTTGTCAGAGGGAAAGGTGTTGAGCATCTATCTCATCATGGTCCTGCTGTACTGGCTTTTTTCTTTTAGACTGTGGAGAAGAGAAAAAGGATTTTATTGAAACAAAGAGTAGCCAGCACCTACCCCTGCTTCCTGTTCATTCTTTTTCCAAAGCCACTGTTTTTCAGGAATCAAGAGATAGTTGCTTTTCCCAGATCTTTATGTGTTTGAGCCTGGTTCAGCCAAATCAAGTCATTTGTTCTTTGAATATTTCCGCTTTGGTTACCCAGTGAGGATCCCCCCTCCCCCCCAATAAAAGACTCACTCTTTGGGCTTTTCAACAATCCCGGTGAAGGAGAAGGTTCCCTCTGTGGTTGCTGGGAAATCCCACTGATTCTGTTGGTACATAATCCTGCTCAGTTGAGTTTGGGTTCCGGGAACCTCTCCAATGAGAGAAGCTGATGAGTAGGTTTTCTGATGTTGTAATCAGCAGTCCATCATGTTAGCCTGCTCTACGGAGAGCAGCCTTATGTTCAGATGTTTGAAGTGGGGCATCCAGCAAGAGAGATGGTACTCTGCCAGGAGATAATCTGGTTACGTTAAAGTGTAGCATTTCTTGAGCACCTAATATGTGCCAGGCACTGTGGTTAGTGCTAGAGCTGACCCTTGGCCACAATGCTGCTCTTGCCCTCAATCCACTCTGTTGGGGGATACATAATTCGTTAATTATAAGGCAGGTGCTGGGGCTTAGGTATACCCAAAATGCTTTAGGGGACTTTTGTGGGAGGGAGGAGTTTCTCAGGAGGTGACTTTTGAGCAGGGTGCTGTGCAGGAGTAGATAGATGCTGTGTGTCAGGGGCTGGAGAATTGGCTTTGCTGTGTTTAGCCAACCTGTCAGGGTTTTAAAAGGGCGATGAGGCCCCTGCAGTTTAGAACACTGCAAAGAGTATACATGTATAAATATGTTTTTTGGGGATGTGGGAGCTAAGAAAGGATATGACAGGTGAAGATGTAAGAAGTCCTTTTAACCCCTCTTGGAGGAAGCTAGATCTTAATACAGAAAAAGTGTTCTTTTGAATTTCATACCTGCTGAGTAGGTAATATATTTTGTGATGAAACAGAGTTTAGTCCCATCTCAGAAAGTTAACCTCCATGGTTCTTACTGAAATTATATGAAGGAAATACTGAATATATGAATGATTGTGGGCTGGGTAGGTTATTGATCTTGAGTGCTGTTTTTTGTAGAGGTTGAAGTGAACTGGGGTTATATTGACTTTTCAAATGTGTTTGTTCACATGTAATAACAATGATTGCTAATATTTATTGAGTACATTATGTCTGACAAGAACGAATTGCAGCTCTTTCCATGGAGTATCTAATTTAATCCTCAGAAAGACCCTTATGAGTTAGGCAATGTCATCTTCATTTTACAAATGAGGAAATCGAAACTTAGGTTTATTTACTAGCTTGCCCAAGGGCAGAGAGTTGGGGGCACTCCGAAGCTTACAGGCTTAGCTACTGTGCTGCTGTATATGGGATTCTGGTATGATTCTATTAGAAGCTGCACATCTCTTCTACAGAGCTGAAAAAGGCAAGAGGGAAGAATTTGATAGTTTGTTTCCAGAGAAAAAGCACTTTTAACTGCCTCCTCAGCATCCTAAGGGTCTGACACTGGAGTGATTTTATTTGTGCACAATGTGTATAAGAAAGATGTCAGTTAGTAACTGTGCTTGCTCTGTTAAGTAACACACTGGTAATTAGTGATTGATTTATGTCACTATAAAAGACAGTTCTTAAAAAAATAAAAATCAGTGTTTAATTTTGCTCAGACATGTTATTGAACTTTGTATGAAGGGTTTACTTATGCTTGAAATAGATTTAACTTAACCCACCTAACAGATTAACTGTGCAAGTTCATGTATTAAAACAAACAGCACTCATTTTGCCTATCCTCATCCCCTAAGATCTAAAATGTATTTGCCCTTTGGAGCTTATTCTTTACAATAGTTAAAACTGTTGGCTGTTCTTAGAGAGTTTAGGATATTCTGGCCCATACTCAACTGCTGGGATAATCTGTTATCTGTGAAGTATATATATATTTAAAATATTGACCATGAGCTGGGCTTTCAGGAGCAGAAACTGTTGTCTCTTACCTCAGTGAAAAGACTTCCTTTCTAAGTGTTTGGTAGTACTGACTGTGATGGGGCTGAGTCATCGTTACAGTACTAAGCAGACTGCCAAGCTATCTGTAGAGTTGATAATGGTAACATCAGGTTGGGGGGTAGTGATCCTTTGCTGTTTCAACGACTTGAAGTATGTATTTGTCTATTTTGGAGTTGTGGCATCCCCAGAATGAGCAAAGGCTAATGCTTAACTCTATCAGTGATTATTCTGAGAAATGTTATATACGGGCTTGTAGTTTGACATCATCTTTTGTTGACTCTGGTTAACTTAATGGATTCAAATTGGATTGGAGGGGCATAAAATATAAATTGTTTCTGATGCTAACAGATAGTTGTACTTTTGTGCTGTTGGGTATGGGTTTGGGGTGGGCAGTGGGAATGCTTTCTGAAAAGTCCCATCACATTTTAAAAACTGCGAAGTGAGGGCACCTTCAAATGAAATCTGGGACATCTTCCTGTTCAATCCAAACACTTAAGCATTGGGCTCCAGTGTTGTCTTTCCTAGCACTGTAGCCAGCCAGATTCCTTGGGGCGCCTTTTCAGAATTAGCAAGCTGCTGTAGAATCTTTATATCACACTTAGGTATAAAACAAAATTGCCTGTTAGCATGTGCTTTTTTTATTACTAGCATATCAAAACTCACAAATTTTAGCCTGACCAGGCGGTGGCGCAGTGGATGGAGCGTCGGACTGTGATATTGAGGACTCAGGTTCGGGACCCCGAGGTTGCTGGCTTGAGCGCGGGCTCATCTGGCTTGAGCAAGGGGTTACTCAGTTGGCTGAAGGCCCGCGGTCAAGGCAAATGTGAGGGCAATCGGTGAGCAACTAAGGTGTCGCAACAAAAAACTGATGATTGATGCTTCTCATCTCTCTCCGTTCCTCTCTGTCTGTCCCTATCTATCCCTCTCTCTGACTCTTTCTCTGTCCCTATAAAAAAAACAAAAAACCCACAAATTTTAGATTCCGATGTTCCTGCTAAAACAAGAAAATCTAAGAGTAACTAAAGGAATCTGAAACACCTCTTGGTTTGAAAGGTGGGCACTAGATAAACAGTGTCACCAACTCATACTTTTCTTTGGTAAGTAAAATAAATTCTCATTTTAACCAATAATAGCAAGAAAAGTATTGAGTCTGACTTTTTTTTTAACGTCAGCATAAAAATGAGGAATTGTTGAGAGTTTGAAAAAAGGGATTTGTTCATTTGTTCTGGGTCTTAGTGAATTAGCATCCATTTATACATTATACCATGCCAGGGATTCTTAACATGTCTTCAAACTTAGATTCCAAAATTAAGCTGTTGGCTTTTATTTTTTTTGTTTTTGGTATGGGGGAGGGGTATGTGTGTGCATGCAAAAAATGTCTGCCTTTTGAGTCTGTAAATGTTAGAGAAAGTTTTGTGCTGTTTATTAATTATGCTAACACTTATCCTCCACTGCTAGGGGTGTGGGAAGTGATTCTGTTGTGCTTTCTAGGTGTTATTTCATGTTAGGAGCCTTCAGATTATACTGAAACTGTTATTTCAAGTTAGTTGGCTGTGAAATGGGTGCGTAAGTTACAGGTCTGTAACAACTTCTGCCTGACTTTCAGTGCAAAATAAAACTGGTATTCCTCAACCCACAGTTGTGTTTTGTGAGGAATTTCATCCTTTCCATATGAAACTGCTGAGCACCACTAAAACTTTAGGTTCACTGGGAAAGTGGATGCAGTTGTAATTATTTACATTTGAGTGAGGCTCTGGAAAAGATTGAAGTGAGTATTTGCGGGACCCTGAGTTAAAAACCCTCTTCAAAGTTAAATATAATCAATTCATTGCATTTGGAAGTAGAAGAGAGTGAGTTGAGTGACTTTTCTGTGTCCTGTGGTTTAGATTATCTGACTGCCCCTTAATAATTTTGAGACCATTAACTTTTTATAATAAACGCATTGGGCAGACAGTTCAGTATTCGGCTTCTTAAGGTAAAAAGTTTAGAATGAGAGAAGTTCTAACAGGCCCTTAAGAAGTGAATGAGGTATTGTGTTTAGAGGAAGCTTTTAATTGTGTTTAAATTTTGAGCAGTAATAGTTGGAACAGTCTTTTCTCTCTTATTTCTGTGCCTAGTAAATCTGAAGTTTAAAAAGCCGCTTTCTGTCCCCATGGCTTCAGGCCAGTGGCTGAAATAGGAAATCTAAAATAGAGGCAAATGACATGGAATAATTAGCATTTTGTCAACCCCTGCCCTTCCCCCACAGCCTGCCTGTGTAGGTGTGTGCATCGTGCCCTGTGTTGATAGCACAGGGCTTGGGAACTGTGGAGGGGGATAAGCTTGGGGGGTGGAGGGAGTGTGGCACCCTCAAATACGTTAGAGGGGGAAAGCTTTATAGTTTATAGTGGAATAGCTGTTAGATATTAATGGTATTTTTGGTAGTGTTATATAGGAGATGACTAATAGTTTGCTGAAATCATTTAATAGTAAATAAATATTTAATGTGATTTTTATTCTGTATGTTCAGGAAAGAGTCTAAATTGTTTTGAAACTTGGAGAGAAGTGAATTTGCTTATTATCTCTAGTTTATCTCTATGATTTATAGGTTGTAATGTCATCAAGCTAGACTACCCATTATCAAAATCTGTACTGTCTTTTTTTTCCCATTGATTTGAGAGAGAAGCATCAACTCACTGTTCTACTTAGTTGTTCCATCTAGTTGTGTACTCTGTACTCACTGATTATTTCTTGTATGTGCCCTGACTGGGGATTGAACCTGTGACCTCGGTGCACCAGGACAACGCTTTATCCATTGAGCCACTGTCCACGGTTGTATTAAGTGACTTTATCTGTCGTTTATGTCTCTATGTTTTAGTAGAGAAAGAAACTCCAAAGGAACTAGTCAATTTAAGTTTTAAATTTCTTTTTGGTAGGTATTTATTTTTAATTTGTTGTCTTAAGTTTTTAGATCCGTTCAGTTATGTCCATGCCACCTTTACTTTATGTACTATTCTTGAAAATTTTTATGAAAGGTATAACATTTTTATTTACATCTCCCTTCTGCCCTCCTCATTAGATTGGGGTAAGGTACATCTACCAGGAGGTTCATTTCTCTCTGAGCTTTTGAGATTAACTAACCTTGTGTCTCTAGATTTTAGGAACCAAAGAACTCAGTTCATTAGCATTTCTGAGAAACCTAGATAAGCCCCAACAAAGGGTGTTAAAGCATCAGTGATATTGGGGGCTTACCTCTTGTCTTTGTTGTTGAGAACAAGTTTAATAGATTCCTGAATATTCTGACGTTTTCCTGTATGCATTTTAAGAACAAAAACAAAGCATACAATCCTTGGACCCAATATCCCTTGTATTTTTTTTTTAGCACAGCCTACCAGAGATAGAGGCTTGGGAGATTTCTTGAGGGGGGTGTCCATGGCCATTTGGAGTTTACATACATATATACATACGTACGTAAATAAATAAATATTTCAAGTTGACGATTAGTCTTCACCCACCAGAATACACTAGAAATGTACCCTTTTGCTGTTTAAAAGAGTCTAAATTTTAATCTTCCTAGTATATATGAATGCCCAGGTATATAAAACTTTATAGGCAAAAGACTGGTTCGGCAGAAGACTTAGTTTGTAGGTTTCAGGATCTGTGGATTAGGGGATTTTATTGGCTAAGACCCCTTACCTTACCCAATTCCTATAACCCCTTTATTTCTTTGCAGTTAGCTCTCTGAGCTCTTGCACAGGGACAGATGGAGAAGTGAGGGGAAGGGAACTAATTTTGAGAGCTTAGTAAGCACCATGTTTTTGTATTTATTAAAGCTGAATTTAATGCAAATAGTACAGATTGCATAGGTTTGTAGGAGAACCAGAGACCAAGAAAAGATTTCTTGTTTTCTTTTTAGGCCTTCTCATCTCCTTTTTGGTGGTGTACTGCCTCACAGATTGCAGAATCCCGCTCAGGCTGTGTACTTTGTAAGCTTCCGGTAGAGATGTCCCAGCCTGCCCTTCATTATCTGCTGGCAGAGGACGCTTAGACCCCCGCACCTGGAGTGTTGGGTCTTCAAAAGATGCTTTGGTGTTGAGGCTGGAACCAATTGATATTGAAGGGTATAAGTGATGAAGAGGGAGGTGATGAGGAGATACTATACTCCTGAGCAGCTGTGGTAAAATAGAAAATTGGAGTGGAAATTGGAAAGATCTAGATAAGTCCCTTTTCTTACGATGAAACTTGCCCTAGCCACTGTACCTTGTTTTGTCATGTATGAAAAAGTATGATATTTCTGTTTTTCACAAACTTGAAAATTAAATGAGTATATGAACATGCTCCTCTGCTCACATTTTAAAACTTAAACTGTGCTCAGACATCTTCTACTCTGAAATGATCTTTATTTTGAATGTTAGGTTTAAAGTAGGGGTGTTGGTGGCCCCTTCCTTCACTCATATCCCTGTTAATGTTTTCAGTCATTCTGACATTTACATGGTGAACAGTAGCATATAAAGAGAGTAGGCTGAGTCTTAACCTAACTGAACTCCATAGCCTACCCTGATCTCTTCCGACTATCAAGCAATCACTGCAGAGTAAGGGGTGAGTATATCTAGGTTTGGGCTAAGTAGGAGCCAAATGTGTATTAAGTTCCTACTTTTCTAAGAACAGGTCTAAGGAAGGGTGGTCATTGCTAGAAGAAGTTCGCCCAGCCATAGAGAAGATGAGCTTTGAAATGACAGAAGTATGTTGTTGTGGCTCATTTCTTAGCCTTTGAATAGAAACTGTGGATTTGCTATAAAAGACATCTAGACCTTTACCTTTTTTATTTAATACATGAAATGTCAAGTTCATTATTGTGATATTTTTTGTTTTAAGCCACAAAACTTGATGTGTCTTGTATCAGCATGTGTTTTCAAAGGCTACTGTATTCTCCCCAAAACATTTTTAAAAATTGATTGATTTTAGAGAGACAGAGAGAGGAAGAGAGGGAGGGAGAGGGAGAGAGAAGCATTCCTTTGCTGTTCTACTTAGTTGTGCACTCATTGGTTGCTTTCCATACGTGCTCTGTCAGGGATTGAACCCACAACTTTGGACACACTGACTGAGTTAACCGGCCAGGGTCTCCCCAAAACATTTTTAAACAGAAGACTCAAAGCACTTGAGCTATGTTAATTTTTTATTTATTTAGATGGTTGCTTAAAGTAACCAACTTAATTTCCTGTGAAATACTAATTCTTGGGAACAAGAACCCCTTAAATACTATAATAAAGCTTAGGTAGATAATAGAATTTAACTAGTAAACTCCATGTTAACAGTTGTGCATGAGTGTCAGTATTTGGGCAATTCCATGAAAAAATTTGGTCAGCAGAAATTTCAGTAATGGCTAATGTTGATTATTGAATTGCCTTAAAGTTATTTTTTTGGAAGTGCTACTTAAAGTAGACTCAAGTCAGTTAGGGCTATGTTCACTGATGTCCGTTAGATTAAGACAAGTGGATCATAGCAGAGATCTTAATATCGGTCATCAAAGGGATTATCAGAGAAGCATCGAAACGGGAGCAGACTTCAAAATTAGTTCTCAATTAAAGTAGACCAGAGAAATTAAGTTTGTAGGATAGAAACTACAGAATAGGGTTTAATTTTAAAGGCTTCAAAGATGATGCCTTCAAAATACATTAAGATAAACATCTTTTTTTTTTTTTTTTTTTAAATACTTTATTGATTTTACAGAGACAGGAGAGAAAGGGGAGCATGGAATGGGAAGTAACAACTCATAGTTGTTTCAGGCTAGTTGTTCATTTCTTGCTTGCGGTATGTGCCTTGACCAGGGAAGCCCAGGGTTTCAAACCAGCAACCTTGGCATTCCAGGCTGAAGGTTTATCCACTGCGCCACCACAGGCCAGGCTAAGATAAACATCTTAATATCACTTTTCTCTGATTCAGAATGTGAATAGTTTTGGGGGGAGTGGGGTGGGATGTCTGTCTCCCCCCCTGCTGCAAATAGCCAACCACAATATAGTGGAAAGGACAGACTCTGAGTCAAGGGGAAGCTAACCTAAGGGCCTTAGTTCTTCGCCCTGCTGTGAACTGGGTCTGATACTTAACCTCACACGATTGAGGATTAAAGAGCATGTGAGGACCACTTTAGGAAAGGTAACGCTTAGAACAAAATTTTTAGTTCCTTTCACATCCTTACTAAAACCCAGACACCTTGATTGGAGATTGTTTCAGTAGTCTTTTGTACAAAGAGAACTTTAATTTCTTGAAATCTGGGTATTGTGAGATTTTCCTTAAGGGGTAGGGTCACCAGAGAGCCTTGAATATGATACTGTTGCTATGGGTCTGAGACAGGCTGGCTCAGGAGGGTACAGAGTTGCCTTGAGTTTGTTGCCCTGTACAAACAGACCACTTTCTACTCATAAGTCAAATACAGTGTAAGAATCATTGGCAGTGAATAACTTTCCCTCGTTTGCGTTTGGGATGGTGCAATATTTATAGCTTAGGAAGCTAAGACTTTCACTTCATTGCAAACGGAAAATTTAAGTTGCCATGTTCATTAATTCAAACATTCAGAAAGTAAACACCAGCAATGACTAGACATGGATAAACAAGCGGAACCCATCTGGCTCTCAGAACAAACACTGGGAACCTGGTATGTTGTGGGGCTGTACAGTCACCTTCTCCGTTGAGATTTCCATATTTTTCATTGGGCCTCAGTACAAAGGCTCCTGTCAGACCAGGGTGACTGGGGGTGGAAGGTACTTTCTAGTAGTTAATGCTTCACTGTTAGTGGAAGGGAGTGATGTTCCCATTTATTCCCAGTACTGGGAGGTATTTGATTTTTTTCTTAAAAAAATTGGAAACCAAGGTTCTTACATTTCCAAAGATGTTCTGGGAGGAGGGAGTTGGGGGAAGGGCAAAAGGGGTGTAATGGGGGGGTGGGGTGTTATATTGGGGACACTTGAATCCATGTTAACACAGTAAATTTAAAGTAATAAAAATTTAAAAAGGGTGAAAACAAATATTTTTGATAGGATATCTGTAAGCTCATTAAATCTTTTCCTTGTAATAGAAGAATAGTTTAAAGTTCTGTAAATGTATTTCTCAGTATCTTTTTTTGTATTAAACACCTATATTGCATGAATTTTGGCATAGTAATTTTCAGGCTACCCTAGACAGATAGGTTTGTCAGAGTGACTAGAATTGTAATAAAGACTGAAACACTGTACCACCTTTGTAAAGAACTGACATCTTAGGGATCAGATTTAAGTACTTAAACTTCTGGAAAACTAATTTTATGAAACTGTTTGAATATTGACTGCTCCTTCTTAATCTTGCATTGTCTTGATATGGGCACTACCCTACAGATGTTAAACTCAAAGGAAGGGTCATACTACACAGTGGTAGTATGACAGTGATTTCAATACTAGAAAAGTGATTGAGACTAAATGTTAGATTTCCTGTGCCTTATTCTTACACTCAGTGTGTTTCCCGAGGAATGGATACAATGTCAGTAGTTCTTGCTACTTTAACATCAGAAATAAAGAAAGGAGCCTCTCCAGCACTTGATCATAGCTCAGGATGTGTTTCTTAATTTTTCATGGTTCCGGTTAACCTGAAAGGAAACAAAGGGAGAGGATGAGCACTAATTGACTAGTCTTTGTAACTGCTGGCTTGTTTCATTTCCAAACGAAAAGCTCTCCAAGGCCAGAGAATGCCCCGACTCTGAGAAGCCTCCCAGTTAGCTCCGTTCGCAGCACACAAGTCCTGGCAGATGGGGTGGGGCTCGGTGGAGGTTCTGCTGGTGATACTGTAGTTTGATGATAGTTATTACCCCCCCCTTAAAAATCAAATCACCTTCTTCCTCCCCTGAAGGCAGTGTGATATAAAAATAGGCATGTCAGCAGAGTTTTATAATCCTTTGTAGATGTTAGCACCATCCGATTCACAGAATTTTGGGAAACGTTTCTGTTAGCAGATGTATGCTTGTTTTTCTCTGAGGAAACAGGATTCTAGTTGGGCAAACAAGTTAAAATGTTTCTCCTTATTAAAGACCTGACAATGCTATAAAACTCCTTTAGGACTGGGCTAACCTCTAGAATTTAGATGTCTGATGGTGTGTGTTGAACTCACATGTTTAGGGAAATAGTTTTAAAGTTATAATATAGTATGATGAACTGTAACCACAGTTGACTGAAAACGTAGTAAAAGTGTTTGCATAAGTAAGCATAGAAGAGTATCGAGCAGAATCCATGCTGATTGCACATATGTGAATGTGCATGCCAGTACCTGCTATTGTACAAAAGTGAAAATATTTTGCTAAGTACTTTTCTTGAAAACGTGATTTTTTAAAAAGGCCTTCCCTAGCAACACTAGTTCCTGAAAATAAAATGCAATGTGCCTTCTCCCACATCTGTACGATCCTCTTCTGTTCAAGTATTTCGTTTTACCCTGGAATGCCTCTTGGGTTTAAAGAAGTATACCCAGTGCTTCTCCATTTTACTACCTATTTTTAGGAAGACAGTTAAGTATTGTGAGTTCCTTGGAGGTTAGAAACATCTCAGAGCCTGTTTTAGTATTGAAGGCATATTCATAGATACTGTTTCCTTTCATTGAAGTCTGTCTGCTGTCACCACTTAACCTCAAACCAGAAGTGACCACTTTTCTCTGGCTTTCACTGAGCCTTTGTCCTGTTGCAATTTTTTATTCTAGTCTGGAGAAAGTTACATGTTTGCTTACTTTACTAGGAAGTGGGCAAAAGCACTATCTCGTCTTATATGGTCAGTGCAGATGCATTCAACAGATGTGAAATGAGAACCCCTTTCTTAGCTCACCAGCTGATTGAAGAGCAAGTGAGAAACACTGAGCGCTTTCCACTAAATTTTCATTGTTCTCTGTGTAAGAGTTTGGGAGTGTTGGGTAAAAATACATATTCTTAGACCTGTGACTGCAAGTTGATTCTGTAGTAAAGTGTACTTAGAATTCTGTGTTTTAAATATATCTTTAACAACCCCAAATGATTCTGATTAATACAGGTGGCCCATAAATTATCTTTGGAGAAACTGATTTATCCGGACGTTAGTATTGTAAAGGACTAAGATCTGTGTTTTGCCTCATTTGATTAGGGTACTCCATTGGTTGAGCTATTTAAGTTTATAGGATTAAAAAGAAAAGGATCAGGACACTGTTTTTCAAAATGTGTTTATTAAAGCTTGATGCTTATCCCACTCTTAATTTAAATAAATATCTTCTACCTTTCAGTGAGCATTTACCTAAATAGCTGAGAAAGTTAACGGCCTCTGCAGCTGTTTGACTATGGGTCTTGTCAGAACCCTCATCCTTTCTCCTACTTCCACGTTTAACAAGCCATTACTTGATTCTGATGTCATCTCTTAGGATTGGTGACTAACAGGAACACAAAGTGAGAGGTTGTTTTCATGCTAATATCCCCTAGAATGGTTAAGGCAGGGCTTTCGAAGGTTAGAGGAAGGCACCAGCATAGTTTAGTGGAATGCTGAGGATCTAATCTTTGGAGGTCACTAACTTTAGATTATATGAGGAGACTTTAAACTGCTGATGGCAGTGATAGGATCCCACCTGACCTGTGGTGGTGCAGTGGATAAAGCTTCGACCTGGGAATGCGGAGGTCTCTGGTTCAAAACCTGGGGCTTGCCTGGTCAAGGCACATATGGGAGTTGATGCTTCCTGCTCCTGCCCCCTCCACTCTCTCTTCTCTCTCTATAAAAATAAATAAATTTTTTAAAAATCTAAAAACACACAAAAGAAACAACAATAAAAGAAACAAGAGGATCCAAGTGGAGCAGTGGTTTTTAAAGTGTGGCTTCCTGATCAGCATGAGCATTGTTTGAGAACTTGCTGGAAATGCAGACTCTAGAGCCTCACCCAGATCTACTGGCTCAAACTCGGGGACGAGGGCTTAGCCACCTGGATTTTAACGAGTTAAGCAGGTGATCTGATGCACACTCAAGTTTCAGAACCAAAGTAATAGAGTAAGGTTTGACGTTTACTTTCTCCTGTTGAGCCTCACAATTTTAGGAGGAATGAAGGACAGTTGACAAAGTCCACATGCTCCAGTGAAACGGAGACTTTGGAGTTAGATAAACTGGTTCAGCTCTTGTTAGCTGGGTGGCCTTGAGCAAATCATGCTCTGATGCTGGCTTTCTCATCTGTAACAGTAGGGATGATAGCTGCTTCAGAGTGTTATAAAAGAGCACCTTGTACCCATTAGTGCTGTTTCCCAAAAGTCAAATAATTGACAAGAATAAATAAGGTAAGTTGACTGATCAAAATAAGCTTCTGGTCAAATTCTTATGTCATGACGTTTATGATGCTTAGAATTAGTTTTATAGCAATTCAACCTTTTCAGTAGTGTTCTTGTTTTTTCACAAGGCTGATAGGCACGCTTCAGTAGTTCAGTACTTGTACGTCCTTATAATTGTGAAGGTGGAGTAATTCATAATGGGAAGCAGGTCTTCTGGAGCATAAAAAGGAGCCCGTTACATGATTAGCAGCAGAAAGGCTAGTAAAGAATATACATGTGTTCAGGCTTACTCTTTCTGTAGTGATACTCTAGACCAATGGTAGTCAACCTGGTCCCTACCGCCCACTAGTGAGTGTTTCAGCTTTCATGGTGGGTGGTAGTGGAGCAACCAAAGTATAAATAAAAGATAGATTTAACTATAGTAAGTTGTTTTATAAAGATTTATTCTGCCACGCTTAGTGAAATCCAACATAAAGTACTTGGTAAGTAATTATTATTATATGCTTTAACTTGCTGTAACTCTGCTTTATAAATTTTATAAAGTAAAGTTACTTCCCTACTTTATAAATCACCATTACTGTGGAACTGGCGGGTGGCTAGAAAATTTTACTACTAACAGAGATACAAAAGTGGGCGGTAGGTGTAAAAAGTTGACTACCCCTGCTCCTAGACTATGAAGGCCCTGTGGTTGAATTATTAGTAATAGGATGTATAAAACAACACATTAACACACTTGACACCTTTATGGCCAGGCAAGTTGTAGACCTGGGGCATTGTGAGGACTGGCTCATAGGAAACAAAAAACAGCCCAGGCTGAGCTCTGGAGTGTAGGCAGAGGGTTGTACGGCTTCCCAGGCATTAGGGCCTCACTTCATAGAAGCAGAGGAGCGCAAGCCAGCAGGAATGGACTTGTCCTTATTGAGCTGGCCTGAGAAGGTACGTTCAGGTTAGACAAGTCCTTTTTCCCTGGTAAGTCCTGCCCCCTGGGAACGGAGATGCATTTTGAGTGCAGAGATGTCCTTATGAGAACCGACTCACTACAGAAGAGTATGACATTCAAGTGCCCTCTTAGTGATCTTGTCCTGGTGAATTACTTTCGGAGGTAAGAATCAAAAAGTCCATCTTTGCCTTCTATTTAGAGAACAAAGATGGGTTAGTTTAATGTGACTTGTTTGCTGTACCTGTGAAGCTTGAAACAGTTGCTCGAGCTAGGTTTGACCTCTGCCTCGGTGGACTAATACCTTAGTTGAAATGTTCTCTGGGCAGCACTCCCTGATGCGCTGGTTCTCCAGGGGCTCCGTGCAGCCGTGGCCTGCCTTTGCAATGGCTACTTGAGCCAGGCAGAGTGCTGGCTGGCATCGATGAAGTGCGCAGCATGTCGTGCCTTGCCATGTGGGCAAAAGGCCTCTGACCGGGGTTCAGTGGGGGACTTGGTGCTGGAGTGGAGAAGGCTAGGCCAGGGTTCAGGACAAAGGAGGTCTCGATCTGTCAGCCGTGGCCAGAGCAAGTCACACGGCATGGTACCTCATTCTCCCTGCCAGTAAAAGGAAGGTGTTGACCCGGACCCAGTATGCTTTTCAGCCAACCTTGAGAGAAACAGAACTTTCACTGGCAGTAGAACTTTCTGTCATGAAGGGAAAGTGCTCTATTCATGGGGTCCCATACCTAGACTCCTTGAAATGTGGCTAGTGTAGCCGAAGAGCTTAAGTTTTAAATTTTATTTTACTTAGGATGAAAATAACTACATGTGGCTGGTAGCTATCATGTTGGACAGCATAACTAGATAGAATTTAGGTAGGAGCTAAGAGATTCAGGTTTAGATTGTGCTTGGAATATGGGTGGCTAGGACTCTAAGAACTTAAAAATCAAAACAGGTGTAAATGTGGTGTGTTATGAGTTAGAATAACAGTCTTCCTCTGTATGCTTACATTAACTTAGCATGGGTGACATTCTAAGAGGACTTAAAATGCTCAGGAACTGACTGGTGAGTCAAGTTGTTTACCAAAGCAGGTGGGAGCTCAGCCAGTTTGCTGTTTCACTTGACCCCTTTAGTACTCCACAAAGATGAACATTTAAAGGCCCTGTGGATTGAATGAATTCTCATTTTAGCTCAGCATCTCTGAGGCAGGTCATGTCTGTTTTGTAGGTGACAAAACAAATGAACTTACATTTCTATGCACCTTTATCCTTTAAAATGGTTGGTATTGGCCCACAGCTTCATTTGAAATTACAAGTTTTTAGAATGTTGCTATAACAAGAAGTTAAATATGTATTTGTTAAATTGTATTCTGTAATAAGTGATAATCTAAGACCGTAAGGCCAGAGACAGCACTCAGGAGGTTAAGTCACCAAAGGTGCTGCTGACAGTTCATTGGCTCAGAGCTCAGCTCTTACATCCCTTTGAGTCTTCCTCATTTACATGTTCAAAGCAGGCTGCGTCGTACTTACAAGCAGTCTGGCCCACAGTTAGCTAGGTGGTAGTCTGAGGACCCCTGAGATAGTGGGCACAGGAGGTCTCAGACGACACCTTGAGTAGACTGCTCAACCACCAGGAACGGATCCGGTGTCCTTCAGCTTTAGCTTCAAATTTCCATCAGTTATCTTGGGGTTGGGGAGAAGAAATGGAATAGGGATGAAATAGCCAATAATTTGAACATTTCCTGTCTCTACTTTACTTTTGAAGAAACTGAGGCTCAGAGGTTTATTAGGTTTAACTTAAAAAAAAATTTTTTTTGTTTTGTTTTTTATTTTTTTACAGAGACAGAGAGTCAGAGTGAGGGATAGACAGGGACAGACAGACAGGAACAGAGAGATGAGAAGCATCAATCATTAGTTTTTCGTTGTGCATTGCGACACCTTAGTTGTTCATTGATTGCTTTTCATATGTGCCTTGACCGTGGACCTTCAGCAGACCGAGTAACCCCTTGCTCGAGCCAGCGACCTTGGGTCCAAGCTTTTTGCTCAAGCCAGATGAGCCTGCGCTCAAACTGGCAATCTCAGGGTCTTGAACCTGGGTCTTCCGCATCCCAGTCTGACGCTCTATCCACTGCGCCACCGCCTGGTCAGGCAGGTTTAACTTTTAAAGACCCTGAGGCTCAAGGATGTGTAGTTTGTCAGTAACCCACAGAGCTGTGAGGCTAATCTAGGCCTATCTGGTGTCACTACTGGAGTTCTTAAATATGACAGAAAACAAGGTTAAGTGGAGCCTAGGTGACTCACTTGCCTCCTGGGAATTCTGGGTTGTGGAGCTACTACTCATGTAGTGTCAGACCGGAGGCTCAATTCCTGGAGCACCCGCCTCTGTACAGTGGGTCCTTCCCAGGCTGTTCTCAGTGCCTCGTAGGCCCTGCTGCACTTTAACGTGGAACCCTTTCCCTCTTAGGGAACACTTGCCTGCCTGTGTGGCAAAGACCCCTGGGTGTCTGGGTGATTTCTTTATTAGCAGTTCAGCTTGTGCTTTGGAGCCATTTGTTCCAGAAATCAGTAAACCTCTCTTTATCTGAGTACTCAAGAAAAAAAATCTTTTTGTTAACCAAGAATTAACTAGAGCCAATTCCTCCACCCCACATTTTAAAAGGATCTCTGAAGTTTGCATATTTACTAAGGAATTTCTTGGGAGGTGGTTAACAGTATGTGAACAAATATGTTGTTTCCACTTCAGGGGGGATAAAAAACAAAGTTAACTATCTTGCTGCTAAGAAGCAGAATTAGCAGTGGCTCAGCATTGGCCTTTAAAAACCTTCTGAATCCTCATTCATGTGACTTCCTCCAGTTTTGCAGAGCAGAAGTAGATTTTTCACCGCTTTCAAGTCAAATTGGTGGATGGCCGTTCATGAGCTGTTTGAAGGAAGAAGAGAGTTGGGAGAGGCTTGTCCTGGGTATTGGTTAGGAGGCAGATGGGTTCAGAAAGGCCTTGTAGACAAAGCAGGAAGGATGCTTCCCACTCCCGCTGAGCCGAGAAAGGCACCTCACTACGGGGTCACAGGGGATAGTTTCCAGGCACTATTAATCAGTGCAGCCTTCTGCAAATGATGCCTTGTTTTGTATAGCCCATGAACTAGTAGTGGCTTTTATATTTTTTACTGATTGGGGGAAATTTTTTTAAAAGAATGCTATTAAATATACCTAAACTAATATAATGTTATATATCAATGTACCTCAAGTTTTTTTTTAACTTTTTTTTAAAGATTTTATTTATTGATTTTACAGAGAGAGGAGAGAGAGGGATGGAAGGTGAGAAGTATCAACTCATGGTTGCTTCATTTTAGTTGTTCATTGATTGTCGTATGTGCCTTGACCAGGTAGCCCGGGGTTTTGAACCTGTGGCCTCAGCAATTCCATGTCGAAGCTCTATCCACTGTGCCACCGCAGGCCAGGCTACCTCAGTTTTTAAAAAGAATATTCTTTCATGATACAGGAATATTATGTGAAATTCAAATTTCAGTGTCTATAAAGTCTGTGGGATGCCGCCTTGCTTGTTCATGTCCACACTGGCAGGGTTCAGTACCTGCGGCAGAGGTCAGGTGGGCCGCAAAGCCTAGACTCGGCTGCCTGTCCCCGTACAGAAAAATTTACTGACCCTTGGATTGGTGAGCAGTGCTGGTTGCTCTCTTGGCTGAGTGGTACCTATGTGTGTCACAGGAAGTTCACAGGACCCTTATTACCTAGTGACCTCTGGCTTCTGAAGGAAACTGTAAGCCCTGTGTCAGAGGTAACTGTGAGCTTGCAGCTTCCTTAAACCTCATTTCATCTTTCTTCTGGTCTTTTTTTTTTTTTTTTTTTCTCCTGTATTTTTCCGAAGCTGGAAACGGGGAGAGAGACAGTCAGACAGACTCCCGCATGCGGCCGACCGGGATCCACCCGGCACGCCCACCAGGGGGCGATGCTCTGCCCCTCTGGGGCGTCGCTCTGTCGCGACCAGAGCCACTCTAGCACCTGGGGCAGAGGCCAAGGAGCCATCCCCAGCGCCCGGGCCATCTTTGCTCCATTGGAGCCTTGGCTGCGGGAGGGGAAGAGAGAGACAGAGAGGAAGGAGGGGGGGTGGAGAAGCAGATGGGCGCTTCTCCTGTGTGCCCTGGCCAGGAATCGAACCCGGGACCCCTGCACGCCAGGCCGACGCTCTACCACTGAGCCAACCGGCCAGGGCCTTTCTTCTGGTCTTTTCCCAACCGAGTTCCACTAGCTGGACTCCAGTTACGTGTTTCTCTCTAAGCATGGCTCTGCCCTCTGATGCTCAACCAACCAACAGATTCTGTTCTAAAGAGCCTGACTACCCTGCTCCTTGTCTAAGTTGGGGTAGCTGTGTCCCCTTATGTAGCTCTTGCTTCTCCTACATAGGGGCTGGGAGAGTAGCAGATGAGAACAGCCTCTTTCTTCCTCAATTGTAGAGACTCAGTATTCTCAGCTGTAAATTAAAAATAAAATGCTCAGGAACTGACTGACTCAGCACCTTGTGCCTGCTGTCTTAAAGAACAGAGAGACACTGCTTACAGACCGGAAGCCTGGACCTTAGTTCTTGTTCCCATCTTGCAAGATGGCAGGGGAAAACAGATCCTGGATACTAAGGAGAAGAAACCTGAGCCAGGAAGGCCGTTGCTGGTGGCAAGGTTAAGAAGGGTAACCTCAAGGCCCAGACGCCCGAGAGGGGAAGCCCCGCCGCAGCTGAAACCCTGTGCTGGTCAGAGGAGTTGGCAGGTATTTCTAGTCAGCTCTGGATTCCCGAAAGGCCATGTACGAGAGGAAGCATTCAACAGCTAAATCCAGGATTGAGCCTGACCAGGCGGTGGCGCAGTGGATAGAGCGTCGGACTGGGATGTGAGGACCCAGGTTCGAGACCCCGAGGTTGCCAGCTTGAGCGCGGGCTCATCTGGTTTGAACAAAAGCTCACCAGCTTGGACCCAAGGTCACTGGCTCGAGCAAGGGGTTACTCGGTCTGCTGAAGGCCCACGGTCAAGGCACATATGAGAAAGCAATCAATGAGCAACTAAGGTGTCGCAATTCGCAACGAAAAACTAATGATGCTTCTCATCTCTCTGTTCCTGTCTGTCTGTCCCTGTCTATCCCTCTCTCTGACTCTCTTTCTGTCTCTGTAAAAAAAAACAAAAAAATCCAGGATTGAAAAGAAAAAGGAGAAAATTCTTAGCTACTGTCACAAACCAGGTAGTGGCAACAGAATGGTACGCAAGGGGTTAAACATAGCAAAGTGCCTAGCTACTGTCCTACTGAGGATGTGCCTTCGCAGATGTCAGGCCAGGACTGGGAACCCTTCTGTCAGTGTGCCTGCGAGAAAACTGCAGCCAGCATCACTCTCGGGACCATTCTGAGCATCTTCAACGGCTGCCACAGAGGCCCCAGGGTGGTTTTCCTGATGCAGCTGAGCAGTGGCCTGCTACTTTGTGTTTGGACCTCTGTCCCTGAGTTCCCATGCAGAGAACACACCAGAAATTTGTCATTGACACCTCCATCGAAATTGGTATCATGGTGTGAAAATCCCATCACCTCGCTGATGCTTAATTCCAGAACTGAGCAAGCCCAGACACCAGAGTGTGAGCCCTTCCACAGAGGAGAAATACGAGATTACAGAGCTGTGCAAGGCTGATCAGAAAACTGTGGGTTTGCAAATTCTGCCAAAAATCAAAGCTGTTCCTCAGCCCCAGGGCTGCCTCCGCACTGTGTTTGCTCTCGCAAATGGGATTTAGCCTCACAAACTGGCGGTCTGCACTTCTTATGAAGAACCTAATTAAATAACTAATGTGTTAAAAAAAATAATAAAAGGACATAAGTGAAATAGAAGCATGAAAATCAGTAGCATGTTTATTATTGCAGGTGGCTAGTAGTATAGTTCATATTACTTATTACTCAGAGGACCAAGAAATAACAAGGCAGGGTTTTTCAAAATATGATTCTGGACAGTGTAGATTATAGTCACCTGGGGAGCTTGTGGTAAAATACACCTTTCTGTTAAGTCCCAGATGTCATACACAGGAAAGAACTGCTTAATACTCTTAAGAATTTAGAATTTTTCTTTTTACCTTAATCCATTTGAATTAAAACAATTGAAATTTTTTTTATGGATTTGATTGATTTTTAGAGAACTAAAACAATTTTTAAAGGCCATAGAATTCTTGTGACTGGAAGTGTAAGGGGCCAGCCGGTAGAGGTCATGTTACAGATTAGAAAGAGGATCCGAGCAGAGAAATGATTAAGCTAGGTCCGCACCAGGACATTTTTACATAAAAGACTTGGAGTTGCTCTAAGGATGTCTTCTTACTGTTAGAAAGTGGAATTGACACTTAAAATAATGTCATTTAGTTCTTGGCAAAATTATATAACAGTGAGAAGCTTGTTCTGGCCCCTAATTTGGTCTAGAAACTTCAGCTCAGAAAACCTTATAGTTAATTAGGTAACACATTTTTTGAAGACAGTTTGGTAGTACTGTCACTTAAATCTGAATTTTTAAAAAATATAATTTACTGGCCCCTGGGAATGAGAACCAGAGGAAGAAAAGAAAATGAACTTGAATTTTAGGAGAATAATGGGAGGAGTGGGTTGGGAGAGAAGGCTATAAATTAAAGTAGGGTGCATAGCCCAGAGCGGCTGAAAGACCAAGGTAATTGTAGTGTTGTAAAAGCACTAAAAGTAGCCCTGGCCAGTTGGCTCAGTGATAGAGTGTCGGCCTGGCATGTAGAAGTCCCGGGTTCGATTCCCGGCCAGGGCACACAGGAGAAGCGCCCATCTGCTTCTCCACCCCTCCCCCTCTCCTTCCTCTCCCGCAGCCAAGGCTCCATTGGAGCAAAGATGGCCCGGGCGCTGGGGATGGCTCTGTGGCCTCTGCCTCAGGCTCTGGTCGCGACAGAGCAACACCCCGGATGGGCAGAGCGTCGCCCCCTGGTGGGTGTGCCGGGTGGATCCCGGTTGGGCGCATGTGGGAGTCTGTCTGACTGTCTCTCCCCGTTTCCAGCTTCAGAAAAATGCAAAAATAATAATAATAAAATCTCTAAAAGAGCCAAAGAAATTTAAATGTGGAAGTGGCCTGGGAGAGCAAAGGTCCTCTGACCATTTAACCCTTTCTTTGAGAGGTATTGAGGCCTAAAGCAATCCTTTTGCAAGACTGGGCCCTTAGTAGGACAACATCTGGCCACAGCTCATAGAGTTGCTGATGTTTAAGAAACAAGATAGGTTCTCAAGTCTTTTTAAGTTAGTTTGTGACATTTCTACTGAATATGTAGACACTTTGGAAAATGTGACAGGTTTTAGAAATGTGAAGTTGTGCTGCCGAGCTGATACAAACAAAATTGAAAATGCTGAGCAACTAGGAGTCTTTTTATGCAGGGTACTTGAAGTTTCTGATGTTGACATTCTACCTTGCATTGAATATTGAGGAGAAAGACTTAAGTAAACGGCAACTTTTATGTGATTAAATGTGACCCTTTCTTTGTCTTGGCCTCCATAAGTCCTTATGAAGGTCGTTATGACTGTGACATTGAAGTCTGACTGTAGAACTTAACAGAGCCACCTCTGTCCAAGGAAACTTGGGCAGTTCTGGGAGATCTCCTTCAGCCTCTTTTCCAAGTTCCTCCCTGAACAACAGTGGCTGTTGGGTCGGCATTAATGCTCGGGGTGCCATGAGGCAGAGGCTGGCCCAGGTTTCTGCTGTGTGCCTACCCTTACAGCAATGTCTGGCGCACAGTTGGCACCCAACAGATACTTGCATGACAGTGGTGAACCCCATCTTCCTTAAAGGGAGAAAAATAAATATTTCTAGTTCCAGATGCCATCTTCTCAGCAGGAGGTTTTTGTTTGTTTTGTTTTTCTTAGCTTGAGAGTACTAGGTCCCTAGTGAGTGAACCCCATTAGTTTCAATAACGAACAAATCTGTCCATGACAAAAGGTCTTGTTTATTATATACAATGCACATTTGGGAAGAACACATGGTAATCTGGACTTTAAAAATTGGAAATGTTACTAGTTCCTTCTCTCATTTTTGAGGTTTGTTTTTTTAATTTTTTTTTTTTGTATTTTTCTGAAGCTGGAAATGGGGAGAGACAGACAGACTCCCGCATGCGCCTGACCAGGATCCACCCGGCACGCCCACCAGGGGGCGACGCTCTGCCCCTCCGGGGCATCGCTCTGTTGCGACCAGAGCCACTCTAGCGCCTGGGGCAGAGGCCAAGGAGCCATCCCCAGCGCCCGGGCCATCTTTGCTCCAATGGAGCCTCAGCTGCGGGAGGGGAAGAGAGAGACAGAGAGGAAGGAGAGAGGGAGGGGTGGAGAAGCAGATGGGCGCTTCTCCTGTGTGCTCTGGCTGGGAATCGAACCTGGGACTTCTGCATGCCAGGCTGATGCTCTACCACTGAGCCAACCGGCCAGGGCCATTTTTGAGTTTTAAGGGTATATTTTTGTTTGTTTGCTTGCTAGTTTTTAAAGATGAATCCTCCCAGCAATTTTCTTTTAAATTCTGGAGTTTTCTGATCTTTTAGCCACAACAACCTCTGACCAGTTTACCTTGAAAGACTGTCAGCCATGCCCTGGAATTTTGGAAATGAATTTCTGTAAAATATTGTATTGATTAGGACTCTTCTATGGGCTACAAATGAAGTCAGTCACTATGAAGATGGACCACAGACTGGGTGTCCTGGATTGAAAGTAGACCAGCATTGATAGAGTCTGAATTTGGACAGCTGTGTAGGGGAGAGGGAAGCAGGAAGAGTAGAATTGTTTCACCCCTCAACCCTCCCCCCTTCCAGTTAAGGGCTTTCAGTTTTCTTGACTGCTTTTAGTTTGGCATTAAGTTCCTGGGGAGATTTGCACATCCCTGATACTGACCACACTCCCGGATGCCAATCTTTATCACAGAGACCAGCTTGCTATCTGTCTTAGACAAAAACAGTCTTCTTTTAAAGTGTAGAGTGTTAAGTAGAAATGTTGATTTTGTTTAAACTCCAGCTTGGATGTGGCATCCATGGGTTTGAATGAAGGTCAGGGAGGGAGGAGAAGAGGCAAGCATTCATCCCAGTAGAAGTGATTTAGTAATGGGCAGGTGATACCTTCTTTAGAAAATTCATTTCTTCACCCAAATGGTTCCAGTGTTGTATTTGTGTGCCAGAGATTAGCAAGAGTTATCGTTGACAAAGTTGTGTTAAGAGTACCTCTTTGGGAAAGACAGCTTCCCAAAGTGTGTGGGCTCCTCCTCCACACGACTTGATGACTGTCTTTGGAGGAAGAGCCTGTCATGTTACACAGCTGCTTTAAGCCTCAAACCTGTTGTCAAAAGTCAGTGTAAGAGGTCTGGCTCAAAACATGGCAAAGAGCCCCTCTTTTATACAGAAAAGTCTCTGTTTATAAAAAAGCGAAGTACTCTTTGCTTTTGCTTACTCTGTTCTGATTATCCTAACCATTTAAAAGAATGGTGGAGTGATAAAATGATCAGTAATCTTTGTCATTCTTAGCCTTTTCTCGCTTAAAAAGTGTAAATGTTTACTACTCATGCATTGAATTGTGATTGCATTAGAGACCCTGGGTGGAATAGGTCTGGCAACTTTGTTAGCCCCCTGATTGCAGCTACACTAATGCAAGTGTTTTTATACCTGGGGGGCGTAAACTGGTTGGTTATCAGTGTGACCCTTAAAACCTGTAGGTTTTTTAGGCTTCTGGGTATGGGATTATTAGAGCAGGCCAAAGTTTTACTTCTTTCCTGACTAGTGCTTTTCTTTTCTGGGTCCATGTGCAGAAAAGAAAACCAGGAAGCCTTTTCTCTGTCACTGGCTGGCCGGACAAGGTGAATGGG
Organism: Saccopteryx bilineata; assembly: GCF_036850765.1. Taxonomy (NCBI): domain Eukaryota; kingdom Metazoa; phylum Chordata; class Mammalia; order Chiroptera; family Emballonuridae; genus Saccopteryx; species Saccopteryx bilineata. Next base: position 198,165,529 of record NC_089495.1, on the reverse strand, counting down.
CATGGTTGCTGTCTTAAGTACATGGATAGCGCCTGACCTCTGAGTTATTTGGAATGATTGAGTAGGCTCAGTTCAGTTCTATGTAAATTAATCATGAAGAGGGTTCAGTAATTGTATTTTATTGACAGTTGTCAACATTTTTGTCATTTTATGGAGATTAGCCAGGAATTATACAACCATATACATAATTTGAAATAAAATTCTTTAAGGTCACTTAAATATTCTGAGCTCATTTTTTCATCTACTGTAGAGGGCACAGTTATCAAATCAGTGGTGAATAGCGATTTGAAGATTTATATTATTATCATTGATATTAGAGAGACAGAGAAAGGAAGGGGGGAGAAGAGAAGGAAGTAAGCATTCGTTTGTTGTTCCACTTAGTTATGCATTCATTGGTTTCTTTCTGTATGTGCCCAGACCCAGTAATTGATCCCACAACCTTGGGACCTTGGTGTTTCAGGATAATGCTCTAATCAACTGACCTATACTGCCTACTTATAGACCCAGTAGTTAAGTGACTTTTACCTAAGGTCATATAGTAGGTGTTAGAACAAGGATTTGAATCAGATCTTTTCACTCATTTGAACCAGTTGGCTTTCTTTAGAGGTCCCTTCTGCCATCCTCTGCTGCTCTCTGCTATCTCGAATCAACACAGTGGGTTAGCCATGGTCTTTTGTGCTAACCCCATCACTCTTAAACATATTTAATGAAGTGTTTTATGGACTTGACTTTCTTTACTTTTGTGTATGTATCTGATTCCCCTGTGGCGGTGAACTCTTCATCTTATACTGGTTTGACACTGATTTGGTGGCTACCTGGGGCTGACTCTTTACCTGTTTTCCAAACCTGCAGCTTCATTGTCATACGGGGATTATGCCAGCTTTCAGGGACTTTATAACAGTTGGATCAAGTTTTGCTGGACTTATTTGATACTGAAGTTTCTTATTCCTAGGTATTATAGTAGGTATTATATTTCTCTTATATCTAGAGGATTAGGACTCCAAAGCTACAAGAAGCATTAGTTTATCTGTATCTTTTTTTTTTTTTTAAGAAATTGCTTTTGGGAAATATGCCTTTAGATAGCCAAATAGAATATAACTCTGGAATTCCCTTTTTTAATATGCCCCCGACAAAAATCAGCTCTGCTATCTCCTCACTGGCAGGAAGCAGATCTCACTTCATTTTACTCAATCATGACAAGATCAGTATTTCAGCAACAACAATAATAATAGGTAGTTGCTTTTTGTGGCTTATGTGCCAATAATGCCTTTCTTCTTGCTCTGCTTCACTGACTTCCTCTTAGCCTCTGGTAGGATTTAGCTCGAATTCTGCCTCTTCCAGGGAGCCTGTGTTGACTACACACTGCCTTTTTTTACTTTTGAGACTTTTCAAATTGCCTCACTACCCTTATTGAAAAATAGCAGGTCAGGAGTAGAAAATTCTGCCATCATGTAAGAGATGGAGGTAATGCCACCCACATGTTTCATGTGTAGACATTTGGGAAAAGGTCTGTAACCTCCATAAGAGGTTTTTCATAGTTTCTAAATATAGGAGCATCATGATGCAATAAAAACACTGTTACTTTAATGTCAATCACTTGACATTTGAGAATTCCGGAGGAGGAAAGGAATTTTAATCCATTCCAGCAAGAATATAATTTAAAAGTTTCCTTTGCTGACTTAATTTTCTCTGCCTTCATGTATACGTAAACCAGCTTAAATCTTCTGCCTTGGAAGTGTATCTACAAGTTAAATTGCTGGATCAAAAGAAAGTGTATAAATTAGTTTTAGATATTGTTAAATTCCCCTTCCATGGGGATCATATGAACTACATGTACCTTTTCAGAGATGTTAAGAGGCAAAAAGTGTCAGGTTTGGTGAATTGTTACCACTCAAGAGTTGTGAAAACTGGAAGTGCTGTGGAAAGCAGAGGGGAAGGGTGCCTTTCGCAGAGTACACACTGGGAAAGGGCTCGCTATTACTGTTACCTTCTACGAAGTGGGGATGGTGTTTCCTTGTTGTGCAAGTGCGAAGAAAATTGAATGGGACAGTGATTGTTAAGCACTCTGGTATGGTTTTGGCAATTATATTTGTGCCCTTTTTCCTTGAGTGCCTTGGGCCCTAGCTGTTGGATCCATATCTTAATTATGACCTTCTTGGGTTGTAAATTCCTTGAGGGCAGAGTCCATGTCTGATAAATCTTCAACAGGATGTTTTGGATTTAGGAATACATTTCATTTATTTATTTTTCTTTGTGCCCCTCCCCCTTTCCCTCTCCCTCTCCCCCCTCCCCCCGTAACCACCCACTCTTATCAGTGTCTCTTAGTTTCACTTTTATGTCCCACCTACGTATGGAATAATGCAGTTCCTGTTTTTTTCTGATTATTTCGCTTCGTATAATGTTATCAAGATCCCACCATTTTGCTGTAACTGATCCAATATCATCATTTCTTATGGCTGAGTAGTATTCCATAGTGTATATGTGCCACATCTTCTTTATCCAGTCATCTATTGACGGGCTTTTTGGTTGTTTCCATGTCCTGGCCACTGTGAACAATGCTGCAATGAACATGGGGCTGCATGTGTCTTTACGTATCAATGTTTCTGAGTTTGGGGTATATACCCAGTAGAGGGATTGCTGGGTCATAAGGTAGTTCTATTTTCAGTTTTTTGAGGAACCACCATACTTTCTTCCATAATGGTTGTACTACTTTACATTAGGAATACATTTTAAATGGTTGTAGACTGCATTAGACCTTAGAATATAATTCTGAATCCAGTAGTAAAAGGTTTCCTTTTCTTTTGTTAACTTAAAATCTTTGTTAGCCTCAAAGAACACTTAAAATAACAATAACAAAAGATGTTGATTCCTGTTGTCTCTATTCATTTACTTACCTATCCTTATGGAGTTAACTCCAGCTAAGTTAAAGTGAAAGGAATTAGTTGTTAAAGTCCCCTGTCTTCTCAAGGCTGCCTAATTTCAGGAGTCTTCTTCCCAGGTTTTCATCTCGAATGTTTGAATCCTAGGATTTGGAACAGTTGTTATCGGGTAGTTATTAGGTGACCTGAATTCACAGTGAATGAGGTATTCTGGTGATTTAATATGCAGTGGTTTGCATCTTTCATTTCTAAATCTGTCCGCCAAGTTCAACACAGTTCCTTCTGCATTTAACCCATAACTTGAAGTGGCAAGATACTTTCTCCAAAGCATTTTAACAGTATTTGTTCTTAGATGAATTCCAGTTAAGGGGAAAGAGTAGGTACTAAAATTAATCTTCAAGGCCATTAGTCAGGTATCTGCAAGCATTGTCACCATGAGGGACACAGATCAGTGTGCTCTTTGGCTTCACTTGTTCCCTTACTGGCTTCTCTTCTGACCATCATCTTTAGTCAGATGTCCCACTGCTACCTTAAATACAGTGTGACTCAGTGAGTTTCATTCTTTTTCCAGTCTTTTCCCTTCTCCCCTTTTTCTGCACAACTTTCTGTCTTCAAAGCCAGCTTGTCTCCTAGTCACAGGGACACCAGTCTTTGACCCTTCTCCTGCATTCATTTCTTACACATAGCCCGTGAGTTTCTGGACTGCATTCTAATTCCACTTTTAGATTTCCTCCTTCCTGCACAGCCCTGCTATCTCTTTTTTTCTGGACTGCCTAAAAAAGCACTCGTAGTTGCTCTGCTTTTACCTTCTTACCCACACTGTCCGTCAATTAATCTTCCTTAAGGATGGCTTTTATTTTGTTCCTTTTCTGCTTGAAGTGGCTTCTTGTTATCCTAAGGGTAGGACACCCTGACTCTTGGGTTAATTTTATCTATTACTTTATCTCTTACTGTTCCTTTGACACAAATCCTCTGTTGGACTAGGCTAGTCTTCTCCTTAATGCTCCCTTATATACTAAGAAAAAATAACGGATTAGAAGGAAAGAAGCTTAAACTTCTATTGTGAATAGTTTCAAGCATATATAGCAGTAGAGAGAGTAGTATACTGAACTATGTATCACATCCGTCCATCTCAGTAACTCTCAACCTTTTGCCATTCTTGTTTATCCATCTCCAGATCTCTCCCCCCTCTCTTTTTTTCACTTGAGGGTATTTTAAAAGAAATTCCAGCGATCATTTATGCTGAAATGCTTCCATATTCCATACACCGCTTTGGCGGGTATTTGTCCATCAGTTTACTAGTGCAGATCATCTCTGCAGTGTCCCTGTCAGTTGGTAATTTCATTGTTTACATGGTTTTGGCGTTCAGGAGGGATCCCTTTAAAGTCTTGGGACCAGGCTTTAAAATCAATTTTGAAGGTTTGTGCATTTAAGAAGATAGTGTTGTTGGCAGACTGATTATCTGAAACCTACCTGGAATTACGTTTAATTTATCTTTTACTTTAGTTTCCTCATTCTTTAAATTTAGTGCATTTTATTTTTTTTAAAGTTTTTTTAAATTTACTCTTTTTTTTTTTTTTTCATTTTTCTGAAGCTGGAAACAGGGAGAGACAGTCAGACAGACACCCGCACACGCCCGACCAGGATCCACCCGGCACGCCCACCAGGGGTGCCGCTCTGCCCACCAGGGGGCGACGCTCTGCCCATCCTGGGCGTCGCCACATTGCGACCAGAGCCACTCCAGCACCCGAGGCAGAGGCCACAGAGCCATCCCCAGCGCCCGGGCCATCTTTGCCCCAATGGAGCCTTGGCTGCGGGAGGGGAAGAGAGAGACAGAGAGGAAAGCGCAGTGGAGGGGTGGAGAAGCAAATGGGCACTTCTCCTGTGTGCCCTGGCCGGGAATCGAACCCGGGTCCTCTGCACACTAGGCCAACGCTCTACTGCTGAGCCAACCAGCCAGGGCTAAATTTACTCATTTTAAAGAGGGGGGAGAGAGGGAGAGAAAGAGACAGAGAGAGAGAGAGAAGGAGGGATGAGCAGGAAGTATCAACTCCCATATGTGCCTTGACCAGGCAGCCCAAGGTTTTGAACCAGCAGCCTCAGCATTCCAGGTTGACACTATCCACTGCGCCACCACAGGTCAGGCAAATTTAGTGCATTTTAATGAATTAAACTGTGTTTTCCTTGTGGACACTAGTACTTGTCAAAGTAAATTATTAAAGTCTTGGTAATGTAAAAAAAAACAACTTCATGTTTTATTATAAGAGTGATTCTCATGGGGAAAGATTGTAAAAGACAAAGTATCTATACCAAAAAATCAAGTCATAAATTTACCACCCAAACATAACTACAGTAGCAGTTTCTACTATACTAAAAAGAGTCTGTTCTTCCTAGTCTTTTTCATACATATTTGTTTTTGTGTTATCTCCCTGTTATACCCTTGGGCCATAATAGCAGATCATAATGTTCTGTTTCTTGTTTGTTAAATCTAGCCTATAAACAAAAGCAAACAGCACAGACTTCATTCTGGCTTGTGCTGCTGGTGGCATGTTTTGTCATTATTATGAGTTTAACCAATAGTGCTTAGTTTGGAGTAAAAGTAATTGGGGGCTTTTATTGCTCTCACATAATCAAGGACCACCAACTTTGTATATTGGATTGACTCAGCAGTTTAAAGTTAGATTTGAGACTTGTAGAAGTTGTAGCCTTCTGTATATGGAAGATTGAGTTTCATCCCCACTGCTGATACCTTATATACATATTATTATGTTGTTCCTATCTCTGTGAGATGAGACATTCATATAGCTAGGGGTGTGGTCATGTAATATTGAAACTTGTATATTTTACTGCTTAGAAATTATACTTCAATAAAGTTGATTTAAAAATACATCTCTTGAGGTTTGGTTTTTCCAACACATTATATAGATAACTGTCTGATCTTGAAAGTCAGCGTTCAAGATTTATTCGTTTGTTTCATTTATAGCTTAGTCTTCATAGTACCAGATGTAGGAAAAGAATGACAAATTGTTGATTCCTTTCATAGTAGAATTGTTTCCTCTTCCCACCTGCACATTCGTAACACACCTTGGATTTAAGGTCAAGGTAATGGGCTGCCTTGTGTTCGAATTCTTTCCTTCCAGTGGACCCTTCCAAGATTACCCTGCCTCTAAAACCAAGACGTGGGTTACAAATGCCATTTGAATCCTGTCATTGTGCTTCTTGACCAGCTTGTCAAGGTAGGCAGGCAGGAGGTAGCTCATGACTCCTTTTAACTGACTCATCTCTTATGGTTGCAGATTCTCATAAACACAAAGATAAACACAAAGATCGGGAACACCGGCACAAAGAGCACAAGAAGGACAAGGAGAAGGACCGAGAAAAGTCCAAGCATAGCAACAGGTAAGGGTTGAACCAGCAAGTCGTTCATTCAGCGGTGGGTTGGCCGTGGCTGGGCTCACCTAGAATAGGCCTTAACTTGAGCCATGGGTGAACAGCCTGGGTATTCAAGTAAGCCGAGACTGTATTTGATTTGAGCTGCTAAGAGGAGGGCCTTGATAATTTGGGCCTCATGGTGATGCCATTGTTCAGATCAGGTGGTAAATTTTCTTTCAGTATATACCTCATTAAAAGTATAAATTTTAAGTCAGTGAGCTATGAATTTATTCTAATATAATGGCATTTAATCAAGTGCCCAGAGAGCTTGCCTTGATAAAAGGTGACTGGATTGGAGACCTGATATATCTTTTTTTTCTGTAGTTTAAAGGACATAATTAAAAATTCTTCCCTTGCGCTTCCGTGGTCTGTGAGCTGCTGAAATCCTATGCAAAAGATTGGGCAATTGAAAGTCAGTAGTGGACCCTCTGGGGCCCAAGCCTCAGAAAGATGTTTTCTTATTCATTTTCCTCCCAAGTTTTTGGTGTAGGAGGCACGTGGTTTAAGTGCAAGATGTGTAGGATGTATTTGGGTATAGTTCTACTTGTTGAAAATGAGGACTTTGCCTGACCTGTGGTGGCGCAGTGGATAAAGCCTCGACTTGGAACTCTGAGGTCGCCGGTTTGAAACCCTGGGCTTGCCTGGTCAAGGCACATATGGGAGTTGATGCTTCCTGCTCCTCCCTCCCCCTTCTCTCTCTCTCTCTCACTCTCTCTCTCCTCTCTAAAAATTAATAAAAAGAACATTTAAAAAAAAAAAAAAAAGAAAATGAGGACTTTGCCTGACCTGTGGTGGTGCAGTGGATAAAGCGTCAACCTGGAAACACTGAGGTTGCCGGTTCAAAACCCTGCGCTTGCCTGGTCAAGGCACATATGGGAGTTGATGCTTCCTGATCCTCCCCCCTTCTCTCTCTCTCTCCCCTCTCTATAATGAATAAATAAAGTCTTTTAAGAAAATGAGGACTTAGGCTTCTATTTTGAGTTAAAGGCAGTGGGTGAGAAAGCTGTATGGTATTCCCATAAGTTTTGTGCGAAGGGAATGTAAAGATCAGTTATTTATTAGAACAAGTGCCTCCAGCCTTGAGTTTCTAAGGACTACCGTTGACTCTCAAACAACATGGCTTTGAACTGCGTTGGTCCCATTATAGGCAATAAATACTGTAAATGTATTTTCTTTATAACATTTTATTTTCTCTGGCTTATTTTAGTTTAAGAATGCAGTATGTAATAACATATAACACATAGAATACCTGTTAATTGTCTATGTCAGTAGGCTTCTAGGAGCAGCAGGATATTAGTAGTTAAGTTTCTGTGGAGTCAAAAGTTATACGTGGGATCCTGGGGGGTTGTTTAGTGGCTAGAGCATTGTCCCGGTGTACCGAGGTCACAGGTTTGATCCTGGGTCAGGTCACATATCAGAAGTGAGCAGTGTGCGCCCAACTAAATGGAACAACTAAGTGGAACAAGTTGATGCTTCTCCTCCCCCCCCCCCATCTCTGAGACTAATGGGGATAAAAAGTTACACATGGATTTTGGACTGTGTGGAGTTGGGGGGGTTTCATCCTAAACCCCCTCCTTGTTCAAGGGTCAATTATACTTCATTAGCTGGTTTATTGTATGTAGAAAAGTTAAAGTAAGAATTGCTTTCTAAATCTGTTCTTTTAATGAATCATTAAAACTTTTAAAATATTTGTAAGTGAATTATTTTTATGAGTAAGTCTTTCTGAGCCATTAAAATAACCAGGTTAATTTGGCAATGTTTCTTCACGAATTACCTACCACTTCTAAGGCCCTTATTCCCCCCTACTCACTCATTTCTTGCCATGTGATCATCTAGTTTCTATTTTATTATTCTAGTGAATTTAATTTCAGTAGTTGAATCCAAATTCAGTTTATGTGCATCTACTAGACTCTTACGGTCCCTTAGGGCAAAGTTGGGGTCAATTGTATTCACTTTACATCCTCAAGGTTTAAGTATAGTACCAGGCAGAGAGGTGACACTTTGTTTATGTTTGTTGAACCAGTGAGTGGATGACCTATGGATATACCAGTTACCTTTTTCTCTCTTCTTTTTATATATTCACAGTATTCTACAAGTTGGTGCTCCTGGCCATCTTATTTTTCAAACAAGATTTTTGTGTATTTGTGGTGAAATATACATGATATAAATTGCCATTTGAGTGGCATTAAGTACATTCATAACATTATACAACCATCACCAGTATCTATCTTCAGAACTTTTTCAGCATCTCAAATAATCTCGGACCCCATTAAACAATACTCCCCTATTCTTTCACCCTCATCCATGGCAACTTCTATTCCGTTTTATGAATTTGCCTATTCTAGTACCTCGTATAAGTGGAATTACAAATTTTTATTTATTTATTTTTGCATCTGGCTTATTTCACTTAGCAGACTGCTTTCAGGGTTCACCCATGCTGTTGCATATCGGAATTCTTTCTCTTTTATGGCTGAATAATATTCCATTGTATGTCTGTACCTCATTAAAAGAAAGTTCGTTCATTGGGAGCATGTGAGATCTTGCTTCCCAGCAACTGTATTCAGTTTGTTTCAAATAAACTCACATTCTTATAAAATTAAAAAAAAAAATCCCTTCATCCGTTAATGAACCAGTTGGTTTGTTTTTAACCTTTGACTACTGTGATTAGCGCTGTTACGAATGTGCATGTGCAAGTATCTGAGCCTCTGCTTCCGGTTCTTCTGAGTGTGTACTTAGGAGAATTGCTGGGTCGTGGCAAACAAGTACTGTGATCTTCATGCCATGTTTTTGCTTTGCTAGTTGATGTGGAGTGCCAAGAAAATGAGATAATCTTGACCATGAAGAACTTTGTCATTTGAGTAAAATGCTTATAGATCAGATGAAGAAATGCTAATTTTCATGTTACCAGACATTTGTCCAAAAAGACTAAAAAGATAGAGATTCATATTATAAATGTAAGCTTTTAAAAAGTGATTTCTTTTTCTCTGGTACATGTACTTGCCCAACCTGATTTACAGGGTTGGTGGGAGAAAAGATGGGGAATGAGTGGCATCAAAGGCTTTGGGGGCATAAGTTTGGTCCTGCCCCTTTTACCAGAATCTCCTTTTTAAAAAGAAAAGATGCGATTTTGGTGTTAACATTTCTTGAATTATTCACAGTAGCCCAATGGCCTCTATTTAGGAGAAGTCTCTTGGTGTCCTGGTCCTTCTGCCTTGGTCTTATGTAATCTTGGCTAGGCTAAATCATCTTTTTAAATTCAGCTTTCTCATCTGCCGGTTTCCTCATATTAAATACATGCTTCAGAGGGGACACATGGGAATCAATAAGTGTAAAATTAAGTGTGAACTGCTCTACAAATGTGGGAAATATTTTGTATACCCATTGAAGCATACTTTTCCAAGATTATAGCATAGGCAAATTCAGGAATTTGTTCTTTGCAATTTTGTGCCTTTTATTACTCGTTTCTAATCAAAATGCTTAAGAAAATAATAGCCTGTTTGCCAGGAGGGCACTGGAAAAACCTGGCCCGAGTTTCTGTTTGCACATGACTAAATCTAGCCCTAATCTCTAATTCACATGTGAATAACTTTAGAACAGTTTAAGCAGATGATGTGTTGTAAGCAGACTATTAAATACTTCCTGTTTGACCTCTACTGACATACTACTTCTTTGCAACAAAGGAAGTGTCTTGGTTATAGCCCATTAAAATCCTGTACACTGTATTCCTTTTTTAAGTGACTTCTAATCTTCAAGTAGTTTTTGGTGTCTTCCTTTTTTCTTTTGTAGCAGATTAAGGAAACCTCGAGGCTTGTTTAGTCACGTCTTAAGCCCAGAATAATTAATATTTAGCATGTTCTGTTTGAAAAGGCGTCACTTTATTCCAGCACTTTGCTTACAGTAATATGTTCCTATGTTCCTTCCTTCTCTGCAAGATATGGACTAAGGACCCAAATCCAGGAAGCATCTTTCTTCTGCTTGATAACATGTTCTGCATACTGAGAGTGTCAGAGAATTGGAAATTAGGCTTTCTGCTCAGAGAATGGGATGTGGACCCTCCCTCTGGGATCCCATCTTTCTCCTGCGATTTCTCCTTTATTCTCACTCAAGGTGCAGAGTAAGTGAGAGGGTGGTAAAGATTATAGGCATCTGACTGAGGTGACATGCTCCAAGTCCCAGGGCAGTGGGGTAGCAGAGTAAGGGTGAGATCAGAGCTCTAAGGCCTCTTGTGTTTTTCTTCCACTGTTATTCCTTCCAGTTAAAAAAACAAAACACCAACCAACCAAGCAACAACAAAAAACTCCCTGAGGAAGGTGAATTGTGTAGCTAAACCATCTGTGTTTAAACACAAGCACCTCTTTCTCGTATGCGTACCACAGGCAGCTCAGGGTATAAAATGCCGGAACATTCGAGGCACTGCCTCTTTCACTTGGCACTAATTGCGTTAATCTCATTAAATTCTGACCCTATGCAAACCCTATCTCTGACTATCTTCTCTTAGGTCCATAACACCACAGGAAGAGTTTATACCAAAGACAAATAAAAAGAATTCCTTCTCTTTATTTCTGACACTGCTTCTTTCTGTTAGCATTAACATGAAGCACTTTAGGTTCTTATAAAAAATATATGTATATCCTCTGAAAACAGAAGGAATACTCTTAGTAGCTGCTAAGGAATCACTGGGCTTGTAGGAGCTCACCAGATATTTCCCTTGAAAGTTTGCATTCTTAGCCACGTTATCTTTACTGCTAGACCTCTTCTGCAAACAACATGACAGGCAGCTGGGTGGGGGTGAGTCCCTTTAGAAAATCAAGATTCCCCATTAGTGTTTGGCTGTGTGCATCCCTTGCCAGTTGTAAAGCCTGTCCCTTGGGCCGGAGTGACAAGTTTGTGGACAGTGGGGGAGGGCGGCGAGCGCTGCTGTGAGGCAGTGGACAGTGCTTTAACGAGTGCGCTGGCAGCACCTGTCCGTGCGGGCAGTGTGGGAGCAGACGAGGACAGGGTGCTGGGGTTCCACTCTCCCTTCCGCTCCAGAGCCTGCCTGGATCAGAATTGGGAGACTGCAGGATCTTAGGGAAATGGACTGGAATTGAGCAGCTGGGTCTCGGATTAGGAAACATTTTTCTGAAAGTAATCAAAGTTAAAAGCTGCGTTTACTCCCTTCTTGTGAGCTGTCTGCTGCAGCCCTTTATTTCTCTGCACATCCCTGTATGGACCTGGCCGGGGAAAGGGACAGTTAACCTAGGCGGAGAAGAAAACTGCACAGTCGACAAACGAGGAAGCTGAGCAGCACCGCCATTCCGTGGGAGCCTCTGTGAGGTCGAGAAGAGCACTCTGAAACGGTGCGAGTGGCCACTCTGTCCTGTGCTGACCTGTGGGCCCCACGGATATTAGTCATGGGTCCTGATCTAAGCCATGACTTCTGGGCTTCGTTTTCCATTTTGGTCAAGTATTGAGAGCAGACTGGCCTGGTCAAGTTTTCAAGTTTGTTGGGGGAGAATTCAACTGGAAGTTATAACATACTAAACAATTGAGTATGATGATGGTGGTGGTGATGATTATGGTGGTGGTAATAATGTTGTTGTTGGTGGTGGCGGCGGTGATGATGATGATGGTTACCACAAAGCCTGGTTAATATCATTCAGGTAAATTGAAGCTGTTGATCTTGGTAGCTGGGCCTAATTTAATATTGATAATATCCCCATTTGAAGCCTTACATTTCAATTCTATCTAGCCCTATTATAATGAACTGGAACTGAACCATTTTTTAAGAGATTTCGTGGTGGAAACAGCATTTGAGCTAGCCGTTGGAAGACGGTTAAAATCATGACAGGAAGGTGATGGCTAGAAATGGGCGTTTCGGATGAGGAGAGCAGCGTAAACAGAATCTGGCAGTATGGGGAAAGTGCTGTGCTCTGGGGGGGCTCCAGCGGGGTGGGTGCCTGGACTCACAGGAGGGGGAGTAGAAAAGGAGGTCGAAAAGTAACTTGGGGCAAATGATTAAAAGCTATTTCAAGAAGTTGGGATGGAAAAGGAAAAGTTGGGACTTCATTCTGAAGGGAGCAAGAGGGCTAGGGCTACTGAACATAGAAAGGGAGATACGGAATTTAGCCACAAATGGCATGATGGCATGAGGGGTCTAAGAAGAAGGGCTCCTAGTGTAGATAAGTGGGTGGCTGCTTACCCTATTAATAGAGATAAGGGTAGTAGGGATAGGGGAGGAATGGGAGTTCAGAATATGCATTGGCTTTGGGCACATCCTTTTTCCTCTCTGGCCTGCAAACAAAGGACTAAATAATTTCTGAGATTCCATTCAACTCAGAGGAATAATTCTTGTGATTTTGAGCATTAAGTGATAAGCATTAAGAAATCTTTATTTCTTAGTTTTTCAGAAACTGCTGCTGTGTTCTTTTCCCAGAGGCACCTTTTGAGTTTACCTAGACTTTTTATTTAGCAAACATTTAAGCTTTACTTGTCTGCTTTCCTTGAGGGGCTGTGGGTTTCCTCCTTCCACTGCTTAGAAGCTGTCTAGGAATCAATCCCCTGGAACCTGCGGGGCGGATCTGCTGCCCTGAGGAGTGGCCAGGTTGCTGGGATACATTCCTGCCCTTAGCCATTAGTGACTCAGTCCTGTTCTCAGAAGGTAAAGAGGCTCCTCCTGCCCCCAGCAGTTCTCCTTTTTTGCTTTGTTTGGGAAGTATGGTACCAAAGGGACCCACTCTGGAGCCCAACTGCCCTAGTCTAAGTCCTACTTATCTCTCATCAGATGTGTCTCCTCGGGTGAGTTACTTAACCTTACCTACCATGTCTTGGTTTCCACAGCTGTAAAATGGAGATGCTAGAACTTATCTCATTTTTGTTATGGGGATTAAATTGCTTAGAAGAGTGCCAGGCACTTAGTGGTATTCAGGTATCCGTTAAATACTTTTATTGGTAATAGAGGACAGATTGTTTTTTTTGTTTGTTTCTTTAACAGATTTAAATGGTTTCCCATAGCCAATATCCTAGCTTCCCAGAATATCAGACACGGACTTTGTTTTGTTTTCTAAAGAGGCCGCAAATGCCATCCTGGAACAGAAGGGAAATGTTTTTCCCTCCTGGCGTCTTCCTTCGTCCACCTTTCTGCCCGAGTGCCTTAGAGGAACCCTGGTCAAACTTGTCTGTTTAGCTCCAGAAAGGGTCACAGACCACTGGTTTCACCATCATCACTTTAAAAATAGTGTAGGTTACTTTTGTACTTTTTTTCTTAGTGGAATTTAGCTAATTGAAGCATAAAACAGTCATGAACACTCTGGAGAGGTGGCTCAGACTCTTTCCATTTGTTCTCTTCGGCACTGACTTCTGCTTGTCCAGGCTCTGCTGGGATGGTGGGTCTTACCCCCAGACAGATGTGAGCCCTGAGTCCAAGGAGTCAGCATGTGGGCATAGCCATGAATTGAGTATTTTCTCTCTCAGAGTGGCTGATGGTGAAATCCCTATTTCATCCCAAAGTGTGACCATTACGGAGGTTCTGGAATGCTGTGTGTCCCAGACTAAACTCATTCTTAAAATGCATTTGTTTTTCAGATCTTTTTGTTTCATACTGGGATCAGTTTTAAGCCTTTCTTCCAGTTTATTTTTCTTACTTAACCCCACTGAAGTTTCTTCAGTATCTCAATCATCTGTTCTATAGCCTCTGAACTGGCCAGTATTTGTAGTCTTCAGTGGTATTTAAAGAACTTTTTGTGACTTTTACATTGTGTATGAAAAAAGTATCAGTATAAAGAGAAGGGCAGCATGCAATCAACACATGAATTCCTCTTCTGCACGGTCAGAATCCATCATCTTATCAGTGGTAAAGGTGCTACTTTTTAAGCCACTATAAAAGCCAAACGAGTTTTTAAACATTTTGGAGAAAGAAGTAAACTATAGGAAATCCTGAATGATGGTGAGTCAGCCTAACTGATCCCAGGTTGCTCCATGTTCTACCACTGGCTGAATCCTGCGTCTGACTCCCATGGCCCAGCCTCCTGTAGGCTTCTGGGTCACTGGACTCTGGCCCCCAGGTGCATTTGCTACTTAGGTAGATTCCTAGGACTGGCACCAGAGCTTGCCCTTTGCCGGCACTCCTGCCCGTGTAAGGGTTATGGATAAGGGGTGGGACTCAAGGCCTCTCTGTTCTCCATTTCTGGAGGCAGGGACAGAACAGCACCTGACAAGTAGCTGTAACGTTAGCATTGTGTTCAGAGGCCTAACAGGGTTCCACAAACTCGAATTCCTAACAGTCTTCAGTGGAATGCCTGTGTGCCAAAAAGATGTCCTTAACCCTGAATCATCTGAGCTCACTTAATATAAAAATCCAAACCTGCTCTTCTACATCGAAAAGTCGGGAGAGTGAGTTGCCTCTGGAAAGTCAAGTTGATAGTTTCATCTCATTCTGGTGAAACACAGGGGTTACTTCTCTAGCAGGAACTTTGGATGTCCTGAATAGTGTTCCCTTTGGTTAGCAGGCGGAGGAAGTATCTCTGACTTTTTTCCTACTTGCCTGGAGTGGCCTAGGTACTGTCTCATTGCCTTGTTATTTGTTGACTCCTTTTTCCTTATCTCTGTTCGGTGTGATAGTGAACAGCAAAGCTGAAAACTGGAGGGCGGTGTGTGCGCTCACAGACTGCTGGTGCCATGACCGCCAGAGGCCAGAGAGCCAGTTTTGTGTGAAGTAGACTAATGTTCTAAGAATTGCTTTCATTGAGAAAGAGATGGGGGGGGGGGTCAACCATGAAGGAGGGTAGTGTTTCGAAACTTAGATTCCTGAACCAGCCATTTACAGTTTTGTGGGAAGACAAAACAAGAAGCAGCTATCCCAAAGGTTTAATCGTTTCAGTTATCCAAGATCTCTATTCTACAAAGTTTCTACTTGATGGTAAAATAAAGTTTTGATCTTAAGATCAAATCTCAGATTGGCCCATGCATTCAACTCTAACTTTAGTCTACCTTAAGTGGTAGGTAATCAATTTCATGGAAATGTAATGGTACTGATTTAGTGGGAAATGCTCTGAACTTGGAGACAGAAATGCAGTCTCTTACCTTTGCTTCTCTCTGACACATAACTTTGAATAAGACTGGTTCCTCTGTTTCTAAATCAGTCTAAGGGGATATAACATGACCTCCCTGGAGTGCTGTAAGGATCGAGTGAAACAATGCATGTGAAAACACCTAGCACACTGCTTGCTTAGAATTTTCAGAATTACTTTGGAGGGGGAGGCACATTTATCCATCAACATTATGGATATAATAGTTCCATATTTTTTGCTTTTAGGCAAAAACTTGTATAGATGACCAGTAATATTTTTTTAAAATTTTATTTACTGATGAAAGAAAGGGAGAGAATGAAAAAGAAATGTCAATTTGTTGTTCCACTTACTTATGCATTCAGTTCATTGGTTGAGTCTTCTATGTGTCCTGACTGGGGATTGAACCTTTAAATGTGGCCTATAGGGATGCCACTCTTAACCAAGTGAGCTACCCAGCCAGGACAACCATTAATATTTCTTATATTTAATGTTAAAGGAAACAACTAGAACAACAAAGCTTGTTTAATGGAATAGTGATATTACCCTACATTTTGCTGGTAATATCAAAACCATGTGTAAACTCCTGAAGGATCAGTTGCAATCTTGGCAACTTTGTTGTTTCACCCATAATTCTAAAGCTGCAGTGTTATGTAATTGAGTTATTTTTGTAAGGTAAAGAATTAATTTTTTGATTCAAACATTGCATTTTGGCAAAGAACAATTAGGGGAAAACATCGCATGGAGAATGACATCATAATGATGCTGAGAATAAAAAGTGTGGTGGGAAAACTTGGTCACTCTGTGCCTGCTAGCACGTGGGGCTATTCTTTGTCCTCAGGAATTCAAAAGAAAAGTGTGCTCATGTAGAGACTTGTTATTTCAGTGTGTGTGTGGTTCCTCTAAATACCCTAATGAGAGTGGAGAATGTAAACAAGGGAAGCAGACCTTGTTTTTTCCAGACAGTTCCTGGATCTTCCCTAACCTGCTTATTCCCCAAACCTCGGTACCACTGGGGCTCCTTTTGAGTACGGAGAGGTATGTGTCAGCAGTGCTGTCTTCATCCAAGTTCTGTGGCTCTCACCTAATCGGTTGCTCACATTTATCTTTTTGGGCCTTCGTTGTAGCCAAGTATGCTGGCCAAATCTCCTTAGGACACACTTCATGGGATGGACAAAGGCTAATGTGCTCATTGCTGGTAAAATCTTTTTTTTTTTTTCCTGGGCTGAAGGTGTTAAATGTGACAGATGAGACATGCAGTGTATGGTGGGAAAGGTAAGAGCCGATGCTGCCCATAGGCCTGACTGTCCCTGTCACTGGAGCTCCTGTCAGCTGTTTTTGCATCTGGGATGGACTTTCCCCCAATTTATAACACTTGATATATCACGGTTTCTTCCTTTCCTTACTCACTAAGGTCATCTCTAGTTTTTGGTGGTTGGTTTGTTTTTGTTTGATTCTTGTTATGGGAACCTTTAAATTAAACATCTTTGTGTGATGTTATTTCCCAAAGAGAAATTTCCAGGAGCCAGATCTCAGATGTGAGCATTGTAAATTCTCTTGCTTTGTAATGTCATACTTTGTTTCCAGAAGCGTAATGCCTTTCTACAGTGCTACCAGTGTGTCCACAAACCCTTTTAAAAGCTAAGCTTTAAAAATTTTAAATGTTTAGCATGGAACATGCCCTTGCTTTTAGATAGGTCTTTTCTTGTTGTGAGGAAAGGACCAGGAAGGCTCTATAAACCCTGTCTTAGTTGTAGCTAACCCTTCTTAGTCAAGACTAGCAGGAAACAGGACTGTGTTGGGTTGCTCACAGCACAAAGCCCTGGCTTGGCTATGGGTAAGATGCTTCTCAGGTCCGGCCCAGAACTACCAAGTGTGTTTTCAGTGAATTGTCTTCACCCTGCACATCAGATGTGAACAGTAAGTTGAAGTTTCATTTTAGTTTTTTGCCAGTAGAATGTTGTAGAGGGACAATAGAGCTTGCTGTGTATTCTTATCCACTTAAAAAAAAAAAAGTCCTGGTTTGTTAGGAATGACTGTGTTCTCTTTTTGGTTCCTTTACTCCCTTGAAAAAAATTAAAACTTAAACAAGGTGAAGTGTGTAGACAGAAGCCTCTACTTGAACCTTCTGTCAGGATTGTTTATTTAAAGCATTGTAACTTTCCATGGTTCATGTTATCTTAGGTAATCTTATGAGTTGATCTTGTGAAATGAACCCTTGTGGTCCCTATTCTGGCCTAACCCTTTGTGTCTTACTTTTCACAGTGAACATAAAGATTCTGAAAAGAAACACAAAGAGAAAGAAAAAAACAAACACAAAGATGGAAGTTCAGAAAAACATAAAGATAAACATAAAGACAGAGACAAGGAAAAACGCAAGGAGGAAAAGGTACCGAGCTCTCCACAGGGAGGGGAGAGGTGTGGGCCGCACCTTTCATTCTACTGACCTTTTAACACAGGTGCTGGGAGGGTTGTCATTGCACAGGAGGACCTGTGTGGCCTTCGGGTGAAAAGGTCTGTCAGGACACTAGAGCCAACCGGAGTCTTAAACTGTGAAAACCAGAGCTCTTTGCCACCGCGTTTACATTATCATATCTGTTCCTGTCATTAATTTATATGGCAAATGAGTAACCTGAAGATGTAGGCTATCTGGAAATGTCTGTTTCATGGGGGAAATTATTCCTGTTTCGGGGGCTTCATGCTGTGTTGGTCCTCTGTTGGGTGAAGGTTCTTGAGTGGCGATTTGGTAATGCTGGTGCCTCTCCTGGTGTCCTTCCAGCATAGCCAGTATGGCCTCCTCACAGTGGCTGGGTTCTTCTAGCTGCAAATGAAGTGCTGTGCACAGAGTTTTAAAAAGTCGTTTTAATCTAGGTTTTGAAAAAGTAACATTTGAACTTGGTGAATTCAGACAATATGGAATAGGGAGTACGGGAAAAATACATCTCTCTTTTGTCCGTGGCTCCCTGGCCTCCATCTTTCCCATTCCAGAGGCCAGCCACTGCCACTGCGTCTTTTGTATTCTTCCAGAGACGCTCTGTGTACAGCGGGAGGGAGGGAGGGAGGGAGGGAGAGAGAGCATGTGTGTAGATGGTTGAAATACCTAGAGTGTCCGGGAAGTCCAGGGAGGGGAATGTGGCCACACTTTCCCAAATCAGAAAAGGCAGGAAAGAGGTGCTTTCTTTTTGTTTTGTTTTTATTTCTCCTCTGCACTGCCAAGGGCAGATCCTTGGGAGGTGGAGGGTACTTCCTGAGGGAGGGGACCTGCCTTAATTTAATGGCAAAAGCTGCCCTTTGGAAGGGAAACTTTTCTCAGTGACTTGGACAGTTCATCCTGAAGCATGGGGAAAAGGTGGCAGGAAGAGCTGGCCTGTGACCCAGAGCCCAGGAGCTGGGGCTCAGAGAAGAGAGGCTTCCTCAGGGGTAGTCCGTTCAAGGTGCTCATCAGTCGCTGCCGTTTGACCTTTCAGGTTAGAGCCTCTGGGGACGCAAAGATAAAGAAGGAGAAGGAAAATGGCTTCTCAAGGTAAGGTCCTCTGCTTCTCTCTGTGGTGCCAGCGGGCAGCTGCACCTGTGACCCGGCCGCCCCTCTTCGCAGGGAAGCTGGCCTGGGAAGGCTTGGTCTAGCAACCTGAGCATTTCTAGAGTGCCTCGCAGTGGGACGGACAGCACGTTCAACAGAGGTTAACTGAGTGGAGAAGGTCGACAGGAAAAAAATTTAAACATTGAGATATAATTTACATACCATAAAATTCACCCCGTTAAAGTGTACAGTTGGGTTTCATGTAGTCACAAGGTGTGCATCCTCCCCACTGCTGCACTATGTGATTCAGGACATTGTCACCACCCCAGAAAGAAACTCCGTCCTCAGTCAGCAGTAAGTGTTAGTAATATTCTTAGACTCATATGTAGACTCCTGCTTGACCTACATTTTAGGGATGGGTGTAGATTGGAGTAGAAACATGTATCTGTTTTCTGAAAGGAAAGGAAAAGAAAAGACACACAGTCTAGCGGTCACTTCCCTGTGCTATTTTTGCTGTTAGAATTGTTTTCCTCATCAGCCTCAACTTTTAAACTCAGCCTGAGGGAGCCCTCTGGTTTCAAAAAACTAGAGGTTTATGGTCACATGTTCTCACTTGCCTCCACCGAGTGACAGAATGGATTTCTGAGTTGTTGTCGTATGTGTTGGCATTATTGACAAGGCAAAGTGTTTTGAGAGTTTTGCTGCCTTGAAACTTTGAACTTTCAGTTTCATTTGGGAACAGTTTTGAAAACTGTGCCATGTCCTCCAGGTCCCTAAGACCAGGAGAAGCAGGAGCCCTCTACTGGCACATTTTGTAACTGTTGTAGGAATGCCGAATAATAAAACTCCCTGTAAGCTACCCTAGACGTTCTGATTTCGTAGATCAAGTGACTGAACACAGGGAGGCTCTTTTCTGCCAAGAGACCAACGGCCTGGGATTTTTATTAAACTAATAAATACTTAGAAATTGAGAGACTCTTTGGACTTGGTGTAGTCCTGGGTTCGGTGTCAGACTGTTGGGTTAGAAGATCTGCAGCCCCACCCTTAGAGGCAGTGGTCTCCATTCACTCGACGGACTGCTTCTTAGCTTACAAGTATGTCTGCAGAGAACCCAGATCTTTCACTGGATGGAGCTCATTTTTCTGATCAATTGCTTTAGAACTTCTTCAGGCCTACTAAGTTTCCCCTGTGTTTTTAACTTCACCTGGGGCAATACTAGGACCCAGCATGCACTGGGTGGGTGGATGGCAGCATTTCTTCCTGGGGCAGAGCTTGGGAGATTTGGGGCCCTCGGGTCTAGGTGAGTCATTTTCATGGTGAGGGAAACAGCTTTAGACGCTGGCATTTGGGGAGTGTGTAGAAATAAGGAAGGAAAGCTAATGTCTTTAAAACATTCAAATTCTGTTGCAAGCAAGGGGATCCAGCATGCTTGAGAGGGTGGGGTGGGGGTGGCGTGTCCCCTCATAAAACCCTGTGAATGTCCTGACTTCCTTTGCAGCTGAGTCTGAGCTTCCTTACCCCTTTGGTCTCTTAGAGACGGAAGCTTCTCACCCGGCCCATTCCCCGTGCTGAGTTAGCTCTGTCTGTGCTCTGGCTATAAGCAGTGAGGCTCTGATGAGGTGCGCCAGGCCAGGGACCCTCCCAAGGCTGCGTAATTCTGGTCCCATGGTTTTCTCACTTCTTCCTTCCCCTTTTGGTTCAAGGTGGTTGCCTAACACAATTATCTTTCTATATGCAGAAGAGAATGTCTCAATAAAGATTACTGTGTATCAAGTAAATGGGCCTACGGAGGACATTGAACAATGACCAAATTTGAAGGAATTGCATTTGTCCTGGGCTCTCATTTAGCACGGGCCTTTCTGTTGCAATGTCAGCGTAGTTAGTTTCCTGTGTAACTAAGGTTGTATCCTTAGACCTAAGGCACCAAGTTTGGGAAATAAATTTTCACTCTTTTCCTTGTAAAAACTGTAGTTTCACTTTTGGAGCACTAGAATAATCAGTTTGGATCATTTCTGGAGTCAGATACATATAATATATCCCTCACTGGAAGTAAGGAAACAATTCAGTTTCAGTTTGCTCCTGTTGGGGTTTGGGTCATGCTGGCAAAGGCAGCTAAGATATAGTGGGAAAGACTACTTAGAATAAGGATCTCAGACCTTGATTTCCCTGTTCCTCTGTAAAATGGATACAGTACTGTCTACCTCACAGGGTCAAAGTATGAATTAAGTGAGAAAAGGTGCTCATGGGAAACATTCATAATATGTGCAAATGAATGTCCTCGTCCTTAGCTGCTTCTCAGATAATTTATCCCGACTTTAGATTACTTAATGTAGATGTTCCAACTCATTAACAACGTTTTTCTGTTTAGTCCACCACGAATTAAAGATGAACCTGAAGATGATGGCTATTTCGCTCCTCCTAAAGAGGATATAAAGCCATTAAAGAGGCCTCGTGATGAGGATGAGTGAGTATTTCTTATTAGTACTTTGGTTTTTGAAAAGAGGAGTTGTTTAGAGAAACGTGATGCATGTTTCTGCATACTGGAAAACTGCATTAATTGACTTTTACTCGTCTGGATTTTGGGATTAATGGACAGGGTGACTGATTTCTCTTTGAATCGTGAGAAGTGGGGTTTGCTAAACAAATAAGCAGTGTGCCTGAGGCTTAAACAGAGACTCTATATTTCCACTTATTGAAAAGGCAGTGCACAGTGTAGGAATTTCAAACGAAACAGAATTCATGACGAATATTTGTTATTTAAGTTACTTTAAGTTGATCGTCCTTCATCACAGATCAGTTTTTACTGTTAGAGCAGTCTCTCATAGAATAGGATCTGTTCCTGTCAGTATATTCTGAGTGAAGTTTCAGTGTATAGAAGAAGTAATAAAATTGCTCTTAATTAAAACAGTTATTTGAGGCTTATATGCACCTCTTTCTCTTATTCAATCAGCAAGGTTAAATTCTGTTCATTATTTTCAATCCTGAATAGCTAACTATGTTCTAGGAATCTACCGAGGATTTATGGTAGAAAGTGGTGGGTGGGGAGGGAGGAGGAAATGGTCAGTGAACTCATTTGTGTCCACTCAGAATTCATGCAGAATCTCTTCCCGCCCCTTGCGAGCCAGTCCTTACTTTGTGGCAGCCATTGTCTCCAGATTTTCATCTTCTAGGGGTGTCACTCATGTATAAAGCCCTCCGTTCCACTTCCCTCCCAGACCGGCGTCTAGTACAAAGTGGTTTGTTTTGTTCTATTTAGGGCTATAACATGGAGCTTGGTCTGGCCTTCTTTCTCTGTTCCCATTCTTGACTAGAGTGCTCCGCCTAGAATAATAGCAACCACACCTACCTGGGAAAGCTCCAGGAGGAGTTAGGTGGTCCTGAGCCTATTGGTGGGAACTATGGAGTCACAGTTGTGTTAACGGCATCTTCATGTTCCCCTTTCTAGTGCTGATTATAAACCTAAGAAAATTAAAACAGAAGATATCAAGAAAGAGAAGAAACGAAAACTAGAGGAAGAAGAGGTTAGTAAAGAGACTTAGGCCCTTTGGGGCTTGAGTTTGGAGTAGGGAGTTGTCCATAAAACAACTTTTGAAGGCATATGGCTTTTAGGTATTTAATCAGTCTGCTGTCAAGGAAAAAGCGCTTCACATGTGCAGTACGGTGGCACTGTTAGTGTGAAGATCTCTCCTAGCCTTCTTGGGCGTCACCCTTAGCTGTGCTGCCAGCTGGTGCTCTTCAAAAAACCTCCACCCTCTTCATACATATCGAGGAGGTGTAAACAAGAAATCATATTGCCCTTGCAGTGTGGAAGGGTTTTCCCTAAGACTGTTTTTAGTGCCATCTCGTATCTCACGAAGCTTGCTCATCCTCCCTTTGGGTCACTATTCTTGTTTTATGTCCTTTAATGGGTGCCACTTGGACACAGGATGAACTCCAGGCTCTTGACCACAGCGCCGCCCAGGCAGGCCCCTGCGTCTTGTCCTCTCTTCATCTTGTGCCTCTTCCCTATTTTGCTTTGTTCCAGCCACACTGACCTGTGGTTCTTTTGTGCACACTGTTCTGTTCCCTGTGCCAGGAACACGTGCCCTTCCTCCCTCCTTCTCCTGGCCTATAGCCCTTCCTTAAGAATCTCAGCTCAGTACTTTCCTACGGTGCTGTTTGATGTTTGTGATATATTTAACATACAATATATGGTTCCTCCTTTTGACATTTATTTCTTATACTAAAGGGCTATTAGCAAGTGATTCAAGTAAAACATGCAGAAATTCATAAGTGTCTTAATCCTGCACTCTTCTATGAGAAGAAGGAGTTGAGTCAGTTTTAACTCTTATGCTGCATTTGAGGTTAGCCACTGTGGGAAAAATGGGTTCACATGCAGAAAGACAATAGCTTGAAATATTACCAGGACAGATAATGAGGGACAGTGCAGACTGGTGGTGGCGCAGTGGATAATGCATTGGCCTGGGACACCGAGGACCCAGGTTTGAACCCCCGAGGTTGCCCGCTCTTAGTGTGGACTCATCCAGTTTACTCCGAGGTCGCTGGCTTGAGCAAGGAGGTCACTGGCTCAGCTGGAGCCCTCTGGTCAAGGCACATATGAAAACAATCAATGAACAACTTAGGAGCCACACTATGAATTGATGCTTCTCATCTCCCTTTCATCCTCTCCCTCTCTTTAAAAAAAGATAGGGGCAGTGAGGTTTTGTTTTGTTTTATTTATTTATTTATTTATTTATTTTTACAGAGACAGAGAGAGAGTCAGAAGGATAGACAGGGACAGACAGACAGGAATGGAGACAGATGAGAAGCATCAATCATTAGTTTTTCGTTGCGTGTTGCGACTTCTTAGTTGTTCATTGATTGCTTTCTCATATGTGCCTTGACTGCGGGCCTTCAGCAGACCGAATGACCCCTTGCTGGAGCCAGCGACCCTGGGTCCAAGCTGGTGAGCTGCTTTTTTGCTCAAGCCAGATGAGCCTGCACTCAAGCTGGCAACCTCGGGGTCTCGAACCTGGGTCCTTTCACATCCCAGTCCAACGCTCTATCCACTGCGCCACCGCCTGGTCAGGCAGGGCAGTGAGTTTTAAGAGTATAATCTATCATAGCAATAAGAATAATAGCAATAATTAAAATTAAATGTAACAGATGCTTACTATGTGCCAGGCACTATTCTTAACACTATCTCATTTCATTTACTCCTTAGAACAACCCTTAGAGACAGATGCTGCTACGGTCAACTCCACTTTTACAGATGCAGAAATAACGTGCAGAGTGATTGCTTGAGGTCAAACAGCTGTAAAGCCAGGGTTTGAGCCCACCATTGTGATTCCACAGCCAGCCCAGTAGTTGCATGTAGCCTCCCTTCTGGGGGCTTGGCTGATCCTTCAACCCCGCAAGGAGGGAGAAGCATTAGTGATGCAATCATATTAGACTATTAATGAGTAGGTGAGACACAGAGAAATGATTGGTTCCTAGTTTAGGGCATTGTAATTTTTCTATTAGTCTGTTCTTGGCAGAGTTCAAGTATATGAGAGAGCCAGCCAACTCAAGAAATGGAGAATGAAGTGTTGAGTAGTGATGGTAATCAGTTACTCTGGTTTTTTGTTGTTGTTGTTGTTGTTATTGTGTTAATTTAATGATTGAGAGAAGAGAGAAACATCGATTTGTTGTTCCATTTAGTTGTGCAGTCATTGGTTGATTCTGCTATGTACCCTGACTGGGGACCGAACCCACAACCTTGGTGTATCCAGATGATGCTATAACCAACTGAGCTACCTGGCCAGGGCAGTCACTCTTACTTTTATTAGACTAGTCAATATAGAAATGTAAAACTTAGCTCTTCGTCCTTTCTGTATTGCCTCTGTGCTTATGTTGCATTTATTTACAGTACTTTTTCTGGAGCATCGTCGTCAAAGAGGTTAATCATAGCTGTTAGGACATTTGGGAAAAAGAACTCTTGACCCCACCCCCACCCCCTACCTTTTATTGTTGTATTTAGCAACCCGTCTCTCTACAGAGGGAGAAAAAATTTCAGGCTGCAAGACTGAATTAATACAGTCACATTGTGGCAAGGACCCCAGATGGCAGGATTGGTCATTAAACCTCGCTTGCTGGTTGTGGCTGGTTTCATTTCTGGGAATTGTTCCGAAGTCTCTCAGTGACTGATTATCCCATTTTCAGGCTTGAAAACATACCGTGTAGCCAGTCGTTTCCTGATGGGACCATCTGCATGCCTGTTTAGAAGCTATTCAGAGAATGTCTTAACTGGAAAACATTTCCCTTTCCTGTGGTGTGTTCCAGCCTAAATAGTAAACACTCGCTGAATTAATGTGATCCTCTAGTCCTTTCTCCTTGCAAACATGCTTACACATGGATATGCCTACTGTTTTTAAATGTGTACTGTATTGTAGCTTCCCTCTTTCTTCTACCCCAGGAGTCACTTGCTTCAAGATCCTGAGTTTATCTTGATTGCCATCCTGTCATGTCGCCCTGGAATGTTTATCTATTCCAGTCATTCCCATGAGTCACATTCTTTTGTTTTTCTGGTAAACTTGGGCTTTCATCATGGTCAATATCAGCGCTGTGACTTTGAGGAAGTAATACAACCTCTGTTTCAGAGTTTCCTTGATTGTAACTGGAAAAGGTCAAACCAGACTGTCTGCAAAGCTCTTTCACGCTGACATTCTGTAATTGATTTTAAACTAGCTCAGACCTTCCATAGCCGTAGAAAACTTGGTGAATACAGACTTAAATTATCTTGTGTAGTTAGAACAAAGGAAAATACTCTTCAAGAGTTTTAGTTCTCTTGAGTTGAGACCCCCACCTGTTGAATAGCACATTTTTACCTAGATGTCTGTGTTTTGAGATTTATCTACTGTATTGGTGAATTGCACTTGTTAATGTTTGGTGATCTTTTTTCTGTGCCACTGTGACAGCTCATCAAGGGTCAGCCTCATAAATAAACACCTCTCTAACAAGCAGTAATCATCTCAGGACCTTTCAGATACTTGCCTGCTGTTCCGTGGCTTTGTATATTAAGCATCTGACAGAAAGCCTCAAACACTTATTTGGTGGTGCTTGAAGAGGCTCAGAGATGAGCAGATTTAAACATAAGTGAGGCTAATACATGGGAGCTCACTCTGTGTGGCAGCCGTGCTTTCTCAGGCTCTCCTCTGCAGAATAAGTGTTTTTAACTTACTTTAATGAGTGCTTTAACTTACTTTCTTGAGTAATTTGTCAGGGAGTTGTGGGAACTACAACTCCAGAGAAGAATATTAGTACATTTTGACTCATCTGTCAAGTAGAGCAGATGGACCTAGGAATGTTTCTAGTTCGAATATTCTGTGATTCTAGTTTTTCTTCTGTGCCCCCACCCCCAGACTACTTGTAGAAATGCAACCTATCCTTTCTTAAGTGCTTTCTCACCGTGTTTCTTTGTAGGACGGTAAATTGAAAAAACCCAAGAATAAAGATAAAGATAAAAAAGTTCCTGAGCCAGATGGCAAGAAAAAGAAGCCGAAGAAGGAAGAGGAGCAGAAGTGGAAATGGTAACACCTCAGCCCTGGGCTCAGCGGCAGCTCTCTAGCCTGCACCGTAACCAAGCAAGGGGGTTGTGGTTAAAATTAATACCCTGGTATTTGGGGGAGGAGGGAAGTACTGTAAAGAGTCTCCAGAATGACATTCTGAAATAAGCCTCCCAGGTCCTGGTGACATTAACCAGCTCTGAACCTATTGGATCTCAAAGCTAGATCCTAGCCTATCAGACAGAATGAGCTGCAGAAGAAGACCTATGCATGTGTGGGAATTGAGCCCAGGAAGACCACTGCATTTAAAAATGAGAGGGGTTATTTTAAATATGCTGGATTATTCCATAAATACTGCTGGGAGAACTCTTGTTTTAAAAAAATAATCTCCCCGAGAAAACCTGGGTGAATATTTTTATAATTGTAGAATAGAGAAGTCCCTTTGAAGCCCAGAGCCATAAGGAAAAGACCTGTGCATTTGATACTCAAAGTTCAGTCTTCTATATGGCAAACGAACTCATGCCTGAAAAAACAGGTTGCAAGGGAAAATACTTGCAGTGCACAGGGCTGAGATGCCTCATATGGAAAAAGGTCTGTAAAAACAGAAACGAAGGAGTGACACACAGAAAAGGAGGAACAGGCAATTCGTTCAAGAAAACAAATGATTAGTAAACATCTTAAAATATGGGCAGCCTCACAAGTGAAAAATGCACAAAGAAAAATAAGTGATGCATCCTTTGTTTCAGCTCTCTCAGATTGGGAAACATTAGTGTCAGAACAGCTAGGGTCATGAACATGAGAAAACAGGCCTTCTCCTTCCCTGGAGTGGAGGCTCGGGACAGGTTAGCAGTCACAGAGGTTCCTTTTAAAAAGTGTGTTTAGGTGGGAAATTTTGTTTTCTTCTTAATAAATTTTATGTTTAGTCAGATGTTTAGAATTTTGAAATAAACATGTATTTTTTAATACTGATTTTAATTAAAATTTTATATTGTTTACTACAACAGTAATACACGTTTTTTATTTATGTGGAAAAATTCAAATGATCCGGAGGTATAGGAGTTAGAAAAGGTGACAGTTCTCTTTTCTTTTCTCCCATTCCCATTTTTCCTTTCCAGCTTTGAGGCAGCCACTATTTGTAGTTTGGTGTGCAGTGTTCCAGGCCCATTTGTGTGCATTTATTCTATGGCTTTTTTTATATATATATAAAGTGAAAGGAGGGGGAGATAGACTTTCACATGCGCCGTGATCGGGATCCACCCAGCAAACCCCATCTAGGGCTAATGCTCAAAACAACCTAGCTATCCTCAGTGCCTGGGGCTGACACTCAACCCAGTTGAGCCACTGGCTGCAGAAGGGAGAGAAGGGGGAGAGGGAGGAGAGGAGAAGCAGATTGGTCCCTTCTCACATGTGCCCTGACTGAGAATCAAGCCTGGATGGCCATATGATGGGCTGATGCTCTATCCACTGTGATGCTCTATCCATAGTGGCCAGGGCCACTATGACTTGTATAATTTATGAAAATAATCTCCCCAGCCTGAGAAAGGGGGTGATCTGTGACCAGGGAGATGCTGAGCGGAGCAGAGCTGTGGTGGCAGAAGTGCTCAGCACCACGTGTCACTGGCACTGTTAGTGTGAACATGATGCGGTTAAAAGACAAGTGCAGGAAAATACCCCAGAGCCAGGGAGCCCTGGGCCTTCCCAGAGGTCCCAAGTCAGAAAACAGAAGATGTATTTTCACTTGTTTCATTTTATTTCATTTTTTCTTTTAAAGTTTTCAGTGATAGAATATTGGAAGGTTTTTATGACCTTTAATAAAATGACTTTTTTTTTTACAATAAAATAAAGTGATTGATTATATAAATCAGGTTATTATTGGGAGTTGGGAGAGTGATTAGTAATTCATCAGCCTGTTGTCTCTCTGGTCCTGTGGCAGGAGCTTGTGTTTGTTGCATGAACATGTTCGTTTCTTAGTCATCAGTCGCTCCTTGCTGCCTCCCTCTTCCTGTGGGGCCTTGGCTCGTGTTGGGCCCTGATGTACTCTTTTCCTGGCCAAGTCTTGTGTGTGTGTGTAGGCAGGTGCCCTGGAAGGGGCCACGGCCTCATTTTGTTTCTGTGGTTCAAATCCTTACTGGTATGGCCACACATTAATTTTGAGAGACTGATCTTTTTTTGTCATTGTGTTTTTATTTTGGTTAGTCAGTCTTTAACTGAAGATTGTTGGCTTGGGGGTCAGTAATCTTTGCTATAGCCACCTTGCATGCTTTTCTCAAATCTGATTGTTAAATTTTGGATAGTCTTTTTAAAAATGTTTTATTTTATTTATTGATATTAATGAGAAAGAGAGAACCTTTGATTTGTTGTTCCACTTATTTCTGCACTCACTGGTTGGTTCTTTCTTGTATGTGCCCTGACCCAGGAACGAGTCTGCAACCTTGGTGCATCAGGATGGTGCTCTAACCAAGTGAGCTACCCGGCCAGGGCAAATAGTGTGCATTTTTAAGCACAGTGCTTCATGGTACATTGTAAGTTTCAGAAGTAGAGAACAGTAATGATCAGCCTCTTAACTGAGAGCTCGCCCTTCCGTCACTGTCGACTGCCTGTTCCTGTCCTCTGAAGTCAGTGGACCGTCCTCTGTGAGGGCTTTGATGGCATAGTCGGGGAACTTAAATAGCAGATTCTCTCGTTTGTACCATTCCTCTTGGCTGTCCTACTAAAAGAATTACACACTTCACCAGCTTGGCTAATGGGCACACCTTTTGCTCCCCTCACGAGTCTGCTGACTTGTTCATCCTGCCACAAACTTTGGTCCTGTCTCCCTCTCTGGTAATTGTGGGGGTGGGGAAAGGGCGGATCCCTCTGCATGTCTTCACTGCATCACGTTTTCTCCATAGAAACAGTGTTACAAGAGACGCTGTATGCTCGGGCTTAGTTCCAGGAAAGTTCCTGTTTAACCCAGATCCCTTGTTTTAACTGGTACTCGTTGTAGGGTCTCAGCTCATCCTCAGGTTCAATACACTTTTGTGTCAAGGGCTGACCTGTTAGAACATAGGTCCTGTGTTTATTCTACACAAGTGACTCTTCATCAAAAGACCTTGAAACCAGGGAGTTGTTGCTATTGTTAGGTGTGACTTTAAATCGAGTTTTGTGTCTTTTTTAGCAGAGAGACTCAAAGCATTATAACGTAGGGAATTTGTGTTGAAAGACCAGGACTCACGAATACAATCAGTAATTGTGATAAAAAAATCACATGGAATATGGGTTGACATTTTTCTTAAACCAGAGACACTAAACTTGATTCCATAGATCAGCTTCCAGAAAGCTGTAGCATGTGACTTTTATTTCTGGAATTTAAAAGTGCATTTTACAGTGCACTGTGCGGTATTGATGAACTGCAAGGAAACCTGGTTTCAGAGGGCGTGTGGGTGCTGACTGCCCTGTCCTGCACACGTTTCTAGGACTGTTCCACCTTCCTTTGTCAAGCACATTTTATTGTCCGATCCTTAACTAGCTTGAGTTGGTAAGTCAGGCCTGCCATAGAGAGGTCATTTT
Source organism: Saccopteryx bilineata (assembly GCF_036850765.1). Lineage (NCBI taxonomy): Eukaryota > Metazoa > Chordata > Mammalia > Chiroptera > Emballonuridae > Saccopteryx > Saccopteryx bilineata. The sequence continues at coordinate 198,135,582 of NC_089495.1, read as the reverse complement.
GATGTCTTCATGTTTTTTCATAATTGTGTTGGTGAACCATTGGTGGGGGCCTAAAAGGGCAACAAGACTGTCAGAGACATTTGACCTCGGATGGTTGTTGATCCAATGATACCAGCCTGTTGGAGAATATGTTCTATCTGTTTAACTGATTTGGAGAGTAATAGACATGGAGGTTTGGATGGGTTTCTGCATCCAGCCCTTTTTGTGACAACGTGGGAGATCCTCCAGTGTCATATGTGTAAAGTGGTAGGTCATAGAGGATCTTTACGTTCCTTCTTAGTCTTAAGATTGTATTATCTCTTGACCTTTTACATTGTTGTACAACCATCACCACCACCATCCATCTCCAGAACTGTCTTCATCCTACAAAACTGAAACTATGCAACAGTGACTCCCTCATCTGAGCCTTTCCCCTAGTTCACCACCATTCTGCTCTCCGTCCCCGTGAGTTTTCTTACTCGAGGCCCTCATGTAAGTGCAATCATGCAATATCTGTCCTTTTATGACTGGCTTATTTCACTTAGCATAATGTCTTCAAGCTTTATCCATGTTGGACATGTGTCAGAATTTTCTTTATAAGGCTAAATATTTCAATTCTCTGTATAGATCACATTTGTTCATCCATTCATCTACTGATGCGTACTTAGCATGAGTCTACCTATGGCAGTTGTGAATAGTACTGCTGTGAACACTCATGTACAGGTATTTGTTTGAGTAACTGCTTTCCATTCTTTGGGGTATATTTCTCGTAGTGAAATTGCTATACCCTGTGGTAAATCGGAGTCTGGCTGACTTTTGAGGGCCTGCCGTGCTGTTTCCACAGCGGCTGCACCCATTTACAGTCCCACCAACAGTGCACAGTTTCAGTTTCTCCACATCCTCAACACTTACTATTTCTAGTTGGCTTTTGTTTTTAATAATAACCATCATAATAGTTATAAGTGGTATCTCATGACTCATAACTTAAATCTTCCTAATTATATGCGATGTTGAACACTTTTGCAGATATATATTTTGGTGAAATGTCTACTCAAGTCCTTTGACTATTTTTTAATGAGCTTATCTATTTTGTTGTTGTTGAGTTTGTGGTTCTTTATATATTCTGGATATTTACCCCTTATCAAACATTTGCTTGCAAATATTTCTGTCATTCCATGGGTTGCTTTTTCTCTCCTGTGGGTTGCTGCAGTTTTTAATTTTGTAGTCCAATTGATCTCATTTTTTCTTTTGTATTTCTGGTGTCATATCTAAGAAATAATTGTTAAATCCAATGTTTAAGCTTTTTACCTTATGTTTTCTTATAAGAGTTGTATAATTTTAGCTCTTACATTTGGGTCTTTGATACATTTTGAGTTATTTTTATATGTAGTGTAAGAAAGATAAAAGCCTAACTTCATTCTTTTTGTGAGAATATCCAGTTTACCTAAAATTGTTTGTTGAAAACGCTACCCTTTCTCCATTGAATGATCTTGACACCTTGCCAGAAATCATTTCACTATATATGTTGACTTTGGTTTGACAGCATATTGTTGTTACAGCACAATTTGATACATGTTATTTTTATTTGATGTTTTTAACTTTGTTTAAAATATTGGAGGTAAAAGATAATATCAAACAATAGAGTGTGGATAATTGGCCTTTGGAACGATTCTGTAGAACAGTATGGCTTTTTATTAGAAGGTAGAAATAGTGAAGATTAAAATCTGTGAAGTTTTAAGATATTCTCTGGAAGACAACTGACTGGCTCTTAAAAAAACAAAGCAGTGGTTGGGAGGTCTGATTGTAGAGAAACAGACTTTGGGCCATACCCTGTTGCAGTGCATGGTCCTTAATTAGATCCGAGTTCATAAAATATATTTTGGATATAATTGTGAGGTTTGTAATATGGTCTGGGTATTATTATAATGCTACTAGGGATTTATTATTACATGTGATAATTGTTCTATAGCTAAGTGAGGATATCCTTATTTTTATAGAGATGTTTGCTGAAATATTTAGCGGTGGTATTATATCTGCAGTTTACTTTGAAATGGTTCAGCAAAAAAGAAAAGGAAAATTAGCATGATATTAACAATTGTTGTATATAGGTGATGGTATGTGGTCTATATGTTATTCTTTGTTTTTCTATTTGATCGTTTTTAAAATAAAAACGTTTTGAAAAGCTATTTCCACTGAGGTTTACATTCACTTATCATTGTCTATTAGATAGCTCTAGGTAACCCATAAATACCTTAAACTCAGTACGACCCAAGTGAACCTACTATTTCCCAGCCTTCTGTTCCATTTATGTACTTTCTCCTAGGGTTGTTTTTCCCTGGACCTTTACCTGGCAGCTCCACTCCCAGGACGCCTTTTCTTATGTAGCAACAGCATAAATGTGGTTTACTGTTACACCATTGTGATAAAACTACTGTTTTCATTTTCATGTCCCCAGTTGCTGCTGAGCTCCTTGAGTGCTGACCTCTTGTATCCAATATCTTTGAAATGACCTGTTGAAATGTATTTTCCTTCATTTCATCTTATTTGTTGTGTTGTCTTTTTCACAGTGAAAGGCATTGGTTATTTTGATCCAGGCCCTGAATGTGGGGCTCTCAGTCATTGTACAACACCAGTCAACTAAGCAGATAATAATTTTGGCATTTAATATGTGACTCTATAATAGGTAAAGTGATCACTAAATGAGGTTGTACCTTGTCTTCTAAAGGTGGGAAGAAGAGCGTTATCCTGAGGGCATCAAGTGGAAATTCCTAGAACATAAAGGCCCTGTATTTGCTCCACCATATGAGCCTCTTCCAGAGAGTGTCAAGTTTTACTATGATGGTGAGTTGTTTCAAGGTTGTCCAATTCTTGGCCAAGAAAAGAGTCTGATTCTATTTAGGAATAGAAAGTAAGGAAGGATCTTGTGTTGTATAATCCTTTTCTGTTTATTTCATTTTATTTTATTGTCATCATAATGTTTGAGGGGAGGGTCTAAGGTATCTACTTAACTCTCAAAGGCCCATTTGGTGCTGAAAAGGTACCATGAGAAATGGGCTGTTAATGTCTTATCTACGTGGTCCCAAAACAATTCCTCTACATAGCTCACAGCACTGGGTCCACAGGCTAAGTGCTTTTATCTAAACTTTATTTCTAAGGAGCTACTCTTTGCAAGCATTAATGAGAAAAGCCTTTCTTGAATATAATGTTTTATTTTAGCAGTATAATGGAAACTTGGCAAGCTGCTCATCATTAGAAATAGTACTAGTATTTGGTTGAGGATTAGTCTGCCATCAGCCTCTGGGTAGGGCTGGTAGGAGTCTCACTCACTCTACATAGCAGAACACTATGCCTTTGCTCTATGTGCAGTCCAGTGTGGTGAGTTGCTTTGAAGAAATGCCCTGCCTACTTCTCGCAGAACCCTTAGGATTGTCTCTTAATTGTCCTGGGTATTTCTGTGCTTGGGCTGAAGGATTTGAGAGCAGTCTTTGATGCTCCTTCTGCTGGCAGTGTAGCAGAATACAGATAGTAGTGCTCCACTGACTTCTCCCCTTCCAAGATTTCGATCCAGAGTCAAAGCCTATGTGCTGAACTGCAGGTGGAGCTGGGCCCCTTTAATAGGTGTGGAGTGGTATTGGGTGCTTCTGAACCAACTGATCTGCTAACCACACTGAGAAACGCTCAGCCAGAGAACCGAAAGCATCTCTGTCTACCAGCAGTGGCATCAGGGCCATGGACACTTATTGGTCAGGGTAGTAGTTTATACTGAAAGGCTGGGTCTTGGAAATCAGTGAATTTGCCAACTGGAATTTGTTTTTTAAAACTATGTTTTTTTCACTCTGTCTGTGTTCAGATACCAAGACCCAGCAGTGGTTAGTATTGACTAATCCTTGATCTTACGGTGTTTGCAGTCTAGAGGACCCATAGCCTCAATGACAAATGTTTGCATAAAATAAACCTTCTGACCTGTGTTCACCAGAGAGCACAGGACAGAGTTCTGTCAGCCCTTACAGTGGGTCATTCCTGGAGACTCTTTTTTTTTTATTTTTTTTTTTATAACACCAAGAAATACTCATTGGTTTAAACTACTGATTCATTTGAGTAATGGCAACTTTATTCTTTTTTTTTTTTTTTTTTAGAAAGGGGGGTGGAGAGAGAGAAGGGGGGGAGGAGCAGGAAACATCAACTCCCACATGTGCCTTGACCAGGCAAGCCCAGGGCTTCGAACCGGCGACCTCAGCATTTCCAGGTCAATGCTTTAATCCACTGCGCCACCACAGGTCAGGCTCCTGGAGACTCTTATATGTGACTCAAAGCCAAGACACCAAAGAAAGGAAGGAGCCTAGGCTTGACCAGGCAGCAGCACAATGGATAGAGCGTTGGACTGGGATGTGGAGGGCCCAGGTTCGAGACCCTGAGGTTGCCAGCTTGAGCGTGGGCTCATCTGGTTTGAGCAAAAAGCTCACCAGCTTGAGCCCAAGGCTCACTGGCTCAAGCAAGGGGTCCCTCGGTCTACTGTAGCCCCCCAGTCAAGGCACATATGGGAAAGCAATCAATGAACAACTAAGGAGCCACAATGAAGAATTGATGCTTCTCATCTCTCTCCCTTCCTGTCTGTACCTATCTGTCTCTGTCATACACACACACACACACACACACACAATAAAGGAAGAAAAGAAAAGGAGCCTAGGACCTTGATGAAGACAATCATAAAAGTCCAGTTACTCTCTGGCCCTATTCTGGGTATACCAAGAGCTTCAGAAAGGTCAACTGTTCAAAGGGATTTGGTGGGAAGCCTGAACAGTCGTCACTGGTCGCCATAGTCCCTCCCCGCATTCTCGCCCAGTCCTCCATCCCAGGGCCTCCAGCTCTAGCTCTAGTATTTCCTCAGTTGGTCTTTCCTCTGAAATATCTTTCCCGTGGTTAGGGAAGCCCACCTCTGCAGTAAGTTAGGAAGTCCCATTTGTCTTACCAGTCGTGATTGATTCTGTAAGTCTTGCCTACTCTCTAGGGAAGAGAATTCTCGGACTACTTCAGACCTGCCAGGGAGGTGGGGCATGGGCTGGCTGAAGCAGTGAATTGCCTCTAAGAACCTCCAGTTTTCAGAACTGACTCAAGTTTCTTGTTCCCGGAGCCCAGCCTTCCCCACAAAGCACTGCCCGTGCCAGGACCCTTCCCATCATCCTCCCACTGCTCTGCTCGGAGCTGTCATTCCTTCCTTTGGCGGCTCATCAGAAACAGGTGTCACAATTGCTTCCTCGATTGGGACACAGTTCAGTAAGCTTGCCCAAAGAGCCTCTATTTAAAAGAAAATACTGTTGTTTATTTAGTTCATACTGAACAGACCTGAGAATTTTACTTCTTTCTTGCTGTTTAGTTACTTAATGTTTTCCTTTCTATTGAAAGCATGCTAGTAGCCTTCCTGCCCACTCTGGTTCAGACCTGAATGGGGAGTTGTGAAGAAGTGCAGAAAAAGAAACCCTCAATGGCCAGTTGATCCTCCTTCCCAGTGTCCTCTTGCAAAGCCTGGAGCTTGAGAGGTTGAGAGGGGGAAGCAGCGCCACCTGTTGGCCTTTTAAGTTATGGATTCCAAACAGGTTCTTTCTGTCTGCCATGGCAGGTTCAGTTTTGTGCTACGGTTCTCTGTATCCCTGTAATTAGGGACAGTAACCTCCTAATCATCATGAGATGTCTTCTGAGTTTTGAAATGAGTGGATTTCCAGTTAAGTTTTAGTTTTCTGTAATGTATAAATTTGAAACTCCTCGTTGAATGATTAGTACCTGTGTAAATAGTAAGATTGTGGTATAGTACAGTATTTAACCTAATTTTAAATATAGCCAAATTATGATGCCATGGATGGTATTATAAAGTTGGGTTTCATGAAAAAAAAAAATGGAAATGGGCCCTGAGAGTGCTCTGTTTGAAAAGCAGATTAAACTCCCAGGTACTGTTCCTTTATTGCTTTATTAACTGTTTCAGGTACACAAAACCCCAAGGCCCATTGAGGTCTGCTTTACACTGGGTAACACCAGCATTGCTGTAGAAGGGCTTTGCTAAACCTAGTCATTCCTTGTGTTCTCGATGAGTCCCGTGCTCTGATGAGGCAGCCTCCTAATGCTTGTGTTGCAGGGCTGAGCGTCGCAAAATCTGGTGTGCACTTGGGTCTTATTAAAACACACTTCCTGATTTAGTAGGTCCGGGGTGGACCTGAGAGTCTGCGCTTCTAACAGACTTCCACTTGATACTGGTGCTGTTGGTCTGTGAGCCATGCTGAGTAGCAAGGTTCTAGAGAAAGTCTTACTTAGACTTTCATATGGGATTTCTCAGCTTGCCTGCTGTGGATATATATTTATATATTCATTCATATTTCACCTACCTAACTTTGAAGAAGAAAGATGCCTATTTCTTTTCCCCACAATTCCTTTCTTCCACTCCCTGCCCTATCCTTTCCTCCCCTTCTGGAACAGAAGCTGCTTAGCTTAGCAGTGGCAGGAGCCCCTCTGAGGATTTGATTTTTAAAACCCATTGAAGAGGTATAAAGGACCCTGCTTGCTGAAAGGAAAAGGAAGAGTGACCGGGCCTCCCCAGGTCGTCCCTGTCCTGAGCAGGCACCTGGGGACAGTTTATTGACATAGTCTCCAGAGAGTGACCCAGGTAAATATCTGCCAAAGAGAAGGAACATTGATGCACGTGGATGTAAATCAGAATCTGTCTTTGTTGTTGTTGCCCTGTGTCACCAGACCTTTCCAGACCCGGGGAGGTCAGCCGTTCCTAAAGCCGCAGCTTTCTCCCAAGCTCAGTGTTGTATGCAGAGCATGAACATGACCCCTTACTTGTCGGGAACTACTTTCTTTCCTAGGTAAAGTCATGAAGCTGAGCCCCAAAGCAGAAGAGGTAGCCACGTTCTTTGCAAAAATGCTCGACCATGAATATACTACTAAGGAAATATTTAGGAAAAACTTCTTTAAAGACTGGAGAAAGGTATTGTAGCTCATGTATTAATATCCTAGCACCTGGCAAAAATATTGATCTACTAAGTAATAAACTAATTTCAACAAGTCCTAGTTATAAAAATTGAGTTTATGAATTAGATTACATTAAAGGTTATTTTTTTCCTGCTCATTGATGGTATTATATAGGGTTTCTATCCAACGAGAACGCCTACATTTCTTTCCTCTGGCTGTCACTTGGGAAGTTGATTAGACAAGGCCAAACAGAAAACTCGCCTCCAGTTGAGGAAGGGAGAGCTTATCTGCAGGCTGCCCCCTGTCTCCTGTTGCAGGGAGATGTTAATGTGATGTCCGTCTCTTGATTTGCTTTATGTACTTTCTGCTCTTAAAACTACACATCCCACATCTGTCTAGGTGATTTTAAACAGTTTTGTTATTCTCAATTTGGGTAATGTAGACAAAGGCTGAGTTGAAGTTTACATTCTGAATAGCTCTGGAAATAAGGTTTAATAAATGAATAGAGCAAGGGTAATGTTTCTAAGAGAGACCAAGTATGGGACTATTTGTCTTGTTACTAAAACAAATGACTTATTCGTGTTTCTCCAACTGTGGTATTCATGTGCCCCGGAAACTGGCAATGCACCAAGGAATCCAAGATGCTATATCAGAGTTACCTCTTTCAGTGATAACTCATTTTGAACATGTTTATATCAAATACATATTTTATAATAAAAAGAAGTAATACAATTACATACATATTTTTTTATTTTTCAGAATAGTAATTTAGATTGACTACCTTTCCAGACATCTTTGACTGAAAAAAATGGTGCTTTGCTATAAAGGCAAGGAAACCTGAGGGCTTCATAGTGTATTTACCTCCTTCTGTTTCCCCCTTTTCTTCTGACTAGGAAATGACTAATGAAGAGAAGACTATTATCACCAATTTAAGCAAATGTGATTTTACCCAGATGAGCCAGTACTTCAAAGCCCAGTCGGAAGCTCGGAAACAGATGAGCAAGGAAGAGAAACTGGTACTGTCTCCTTGCCCTCCGGGGGGGAGTGGAGTCGTGATCGGTCCACCCAGCTCTCCTTGGTTCTTATAGGACAGCTTTGACTTGAGCAGTCTCACATGGCCCTGTGCCAGAGCTGTAGAATTCTAAGCCTGGGAGAATCTGAATTCCCTTCCGGGTTTCATGTAGCCTGGAAATGGTGGCTACGTCCTTTGTTTAATGGCTCGATATAACTCCAGTAATAGAGTTTTTAAGGAGGGACAGATCTGCCCAGAGCGGCCCCTGGATAGTAGAGTTCCTTCCCTCTCCTTTGATCTGTTCTGTGCTGGCACCCTGCCATGCTCGTTCATACCCATCTTGCAGGCTTCTTCCTGAAGGGTCTTTCCAGTACCCAGCTTGGATGCCACTTTCTTCTAGAGCACCAGTAGGCAAACTGTAGGCTGCTTGTTTTTGTAAAAAAACTTGATTGGAACACAGCCCCATCTACTAATTTACATGTTGTCCACGGCAGCATTCACAGGGCAGAGTTGAGTAGTTGCAGCAGAGGCCTTATGGCCCTCAAGTCTAAAACATTTTCTATCCAGAAAAAGCAAGCCAGCCCTGCTCTAGAGGAGTGCCAGCTGGAGCTTTATTCTTCCAAATTGCAGGCCCAGAGGTTAAGGATTTTAAGAAATTCATTGGACTTCAAAGCCCTGTAGTTTCAGTATTTTAAAAAGACTTGCATATTTCTAAAATTTAGGCCATTCTGTTTTTAGAACTCGTTGTTTGATGGTGCCTGTTTGACCTTTGGCTTTAAAATGATGACTTCCTGTGAGAATGGTCACTGCATCGTCAGACTTGGCAGTGTCGGCTTGGTCTCCTCCCCAGCACCCCAGATTAGTGAAGTGGTGTCTTAAACTTAAAAACCACTTGGGTGTTGTGTTCTTGGAACATTGATCCAAGGATAGGGAGGTGTCAGAAGTCTCGCCTGGTGAGAGCCCCCCACCAGGGACACCTGCTGCCAGCAAGTTCTGAGTCTGGTTCCACCCACAGGGCAGCAGGACGAGGTTGAATTGAATTGCAAGTATAGCATGAATGAGGCGGCCGCAGCGGGGAAGGGGGCTCCACAGCCTTTCCCTGGCCTTTCTGGAGCAAGGGTCACAGTGTATAAAACCATATATCTGCGAAAGAATCCGTAACAGGTTTGTTTGAGCTTGAAAACCCATATGAAATGCTGTTGAACTCAATGTCTCTGGAGCCGGTTAGAGAACATGGAGGTGTTGCTTTTGGGGCCCTATCAAATAGGCCCTTCTCCATCCCCGTATCGACACTTTCTAACAAGACAGTTTTAATTTTTAAAGTTACATTAAAAATGCTGAGGTAGCACATTCATAACTATCCTTAAAGATGAGAGAATCAGTTCTGAATTTATGGTTGAAGTTAATCCTTATGGGTAGATCTTTAGGGGAATTTTATGGCATTTAAGGTGACTCATATTAGAGGTTTTCCCTCACTTGAATTCATTTCTTAGTAATTTTTAGACTTTTCTCTACCTTGACCTGTTCTCACACAAGAGATAAGAAGATATGAGTAGATAACAGCCGTTTGAGCCCGTTTTGAATACTTCCTTGCTGTCTTCCAGAAAATCAAAGAAGAGAATGAAAAGTTACTGAAAGAATATGGTTTCTGTATTATGGACAACCACAGAGAGAGGATTGCCAACTTCAAGATCGAGCCACCGGGGCTTTTCCGTGGCCGTGGCAACCACCCCAAGATGGGCATGCTGAAGAGGCGGATCATGCCCGAGGACATCATCATCAACTGCAGCAAGTGAGCCTGGTTCACCCTGCGGGCCTGAAACACTTCTCAGGAGTGGGGCTTCCTTTGTTCTTAGTAGGTGGGGGTGTTTCTGCGTCTCAGAGAACTGATCGGGCCAGCACAGTATTGCCACGTGTCGCTCTCCAAGTGCTTGTCACGTACTGACTGGCGGGAGGAAACGTGGACACACGTGCTCCGCAGATCTGCCCACGTCAGGTCACGAAAGGGGAAACTGTTCCTCCTGTTTTGTTTCCGCAGAGATGCCAAGGTTCCTTCTCCTCCTCCAGGACATAAATGGAAAGAAGTCCGACATGATAACAAGGTCACCTGGCTGGTCTCCTGGACAGAGAACATCCAGGGTTCCATTAAATACATCATGTTGAACCCCAGTTCACGAATCAAGGTAAGGGGTGGCTCAGAGCTGCCCCAGCTAGTGCGGCTGATGGCCGCTTTTTGTTGAAATGTAATTAATGTTCTCAGCCTCAAGCGGCACTTGGACAAATTAAAAACTCTCCCCACAGAAAGGAGGCAAGCACTTTCATGATGAGCATTATCTGGCAGCCTCCTAAGAAGTATTCATTTTCTGTATCACATGATCATCTTATTTATGCACAAACGTTTGCTGAGGCCCCAGTATGCACCTGGCACGGGATGTGCGTGGTGTGCAGAATTGTGTTGGTTAACAAGACAGATGCAGTTTCAGCCTTCACACTGCTTACCCTCCAGTAGTCGGAAAGTGGTAAAATGTGCTAAATAAATGCCTGTTGGCTGCTGCAGCTCCCTTCTCATCCCTCACCTTTCCTGGCTCCGAGGAAGGGAATGTAATTGCTTAAATCCAGAAAGAAATTGTAAAATCATACATATTCTTGACTTCCCAAGGTTTCTGCTGAGTACGTTCCACCAAGACCAAATGGGATAATGCATAGGAAAGCAGGTCACAAACTTCTGTAGACCCGTCTTTTGTTATTTATCAATACTGTTGTTGTTATTTACCATACTGTTTTGGAAGGGCAGTTCTTATTAGCCACCTTACTCGGGAGAGGTCCAGAAACTTCCTGCCTCAGAGGAGGAAGTGTGAACAGTAGCCTAAAAGAGAGAGAGCGCCACAAAAAATAGTTATGGAATTCATTCTGTATAGATGGTGACTTTATTTTCAGGGGACTGGGACTAAAGACCTTGATCTTGATTTGTAGGTCATTAAACATTTGTTAAAACAGTGAAGCCACAGCTCAAAAGGCTGTGTGTCTTAGTGTGACTAAACAGAACATTTTCTAGCTTTTAGTCCTGAGTTGTAATTAGAAATACCCATTTATATGTTTTCAATTCGAAAATGTCACATTTCTAGTTTATAGTAAGTATAGAATAAGAATGAGAACTCTCATGGTGAATAAAGTCAACTCATGTAAAGAAGCGCGTTGTTCCCGAGAAGTACCCATAGGTGGATCAACAATAGTTTTAGCCCTCAGCTTGTGGTGTGGTGGACAGATCGGTTCAGAATTCAGTTACAATAGAAGAAAGATAAATGTTAAATGCTTTAGATAAACAGAGCAGTTATTCCCAGCAGTTAAGAGATCAGGAACAGGCCCTGGCCAGTTGGCTCAGTGGTAGAATGTCGGCCTGCCATGCAGGAATCCCGGGTTCAATTCCCAGCCAGGGCACACAGGAGAAGCGCCCATCTGCTTCTCCACCCCTCCCCCTCTCCTTCCTCTCTGTCTCTTCCCCTCCCGCAGCCAAGGTTCCATTGAAGTAAAAGTTGGCCCGGACGCTGAGGATGGCTCTGTGGCCTCTGCCTCAGGGGCTAGAATAGCTCTGGATGCAACAGAGCTACGCCCCAGATGGGCAGAGCATCGCCCCCTGGTGGGCGTGCCAGGTGGATCCTGGTCGGGCACATGTGGGAGACTGCCTCCCCGTTTCCAGCTTCGGAAAAATACAAAAAAAAAAAAAAAGATCAGAAACAACTTTATGAAGGAAATTCTAGGAAGCATAACGAGGGATATAGGCCAGATCTTTAGACATTTCCTTAAAACTTTTTACATTATCCTAAATCCAGTAGGGGGCCACTGGGTTTGAAGGAGGGTAATACCAGCTTTGTGTTTTAGAAACCTGACTTATAGTAGTTGATCATTCTGACTTCTCCTCTATGGAGACTAGATTAGACACAAACAAGGAGGAGACCAGTAAATAGGAGGCTAATGTAGGAATCGAGGCAAGAAATGGTGGTGACCTACAAGAAGATGATGGTGGTGGGGATGGACAGGTGAACAGATCCCAACTGTGTGTATACTGTGTATTTTTATAGGCAGGAGTAGAGTTGATTGTGGGAGAGTCTCTGAGCCTTGTAATCCTGGTTAGAAAAGCCAGGTGGAGTACCTCACGGGCGGAAAACAGACAACTTTTAGGCACCATAGGTATTTGTGCAGGTTTCTGGGTGATGGTTATGCTAGTGAACCTAGAAGTCACCCAGATGTAGGCTCTACCTAGAACGTATGCCCAGGACAGAGGGGCTGAATCTCGTCAGCTGGGCTGGGAATCCTAAGGGCCAAGAAGATGGTTAAAGGCTTCCCTATTGAGGGAGGGGGGTAACGTAATGGTTTTTTTTTTCAGTTTTCTACTAATCCTTCTTGACTGTTTCCCACTCAGAACAGTGAGGTCTTCAGAGCTCTGGTTTTGACGGTGCTTTGAGTAGTTCTTAACTGCACAGCCAGCAAGAGAAACACTTTCTTTTTAGATAAAATAGAACAGGGGTCAGGAACCTATGGCTCGTGAGCCAGATGTGGCTCTTTTGATGGCTGCATCTGGCTTGCAGACAAATCTTTAATAAAAAAATGATAAAAATATAAAACATTCTCATGTATTACAATCCATTCATTTGCAGGTGGCTGGAGTCAATCACAGCTGTCCTCCGGGACAACACCAAATTTTTATTGGATAATGCGTAATGTACACAGGTTGTTGTATGGCTGTCATGGAATTACATGTTAAAATATGTGGCGTTCATGGCTCTCTCAGCCAAAAAGGTTCCCGACCCCTGAAATAGAAAATACGTGTTTTATTTTTAATAAGATATTTCAAATATACGAGAGTAGATGATACAATGAACATTCGTGGCCACCACTGGATATGTCAGACCTTCGTATCATGTCCTGTTCAACTTCTTCATGTCATAAAAGGTATTCTGACCAACAGCTGAAGCCTCTGTGGAGCATTTATCTCCCTCCCTGGAGACTGCTTACATTGGATTTAATGTTTTCACTCTTATGTATTTTTGTATTGTTGCAGTATATTTATGTATGCATAAATGATGTGCAGTAACATTTTATTAGGCTGAATTTTAAAATAATTATGTTATTGAAATTATTCTGTAGCTTGTTTATTTCACCCAGTTTGGTTTTGAAATTTTATTATCTTGACATATATTCTAATTTATCCATTTTGTTTGCTACATGGTATTTTATTATATAAAAACTATCTACCTATCAGACATGTAGAGTTATTTACAATCTTTGCCATTATAAACAGTGCTGGAATAAACACATTTTCCTTGTATAGACAGATGGAAATTTCCCTTAAAGATTCTTTACAGCCCTGGCCAGTTGGTTTAGTGGCAGAGCTTTGGCCCAGTGTGTGAATGTCCTGGGTTTAATTCCCAGTCAGGGCACACAAGAAATGGGACCATCTGCTTCTCCTCCCCTCCCCCTTCTTTTTTTCTCTCTCTTCTCCTACAGCCATGGTGCGATTAGTTCAAGCAAGTTGGCCTTGGGAGCTGAGGATGGCTCCATGACTGCTGCCTCAGGCACTAAAAAAATGGCCCTATTGCTGAGCAACGGACCAATGGCCCTAGATGGGCAGAACATCGCTCCCTAGTAGACTTGCCAGGTGGATCCTTATCAGGGCGCATACAGGAGTCTATCTCTCTACCTCCCCTCCTCTCACTTTAAAAAAAAAAAGATTCTTGCCTGACCAGGTGGTGGCGCAGTGGATAGAACATCGGACTGGGATGCAGAAGACCCAGGTTCGAGACCCCGAGGTCGCCAGCTTAAGCGCGGGCTCATCTGGTTTGAGCAGAAGCTCACTGGCTTGAGCCCAAGGTCACTGGCTCGAGCAAGGGGTTACTCGGTCTGCTGAAGGCCTGCGGTCAAGGCACGTATGAGAAAGCAATCAATGAACAACTAAGGTGTTGCAACGCGCAACAAAAAACTAATGATTGATGCTTCTCATCTCTCCGTTCCTGTCTGTCCTTGTCTATCCCTCTCTCTGACACACTCTCTCTGTCTCTTGAAAGAAAGAAAAAAGAAAGATTCTTTACATTTTCTAAAGTAGTTGGACCAATGTGTATCACTACCACCACCACTCGCACAATGGTGCGTACAATTCCCTTTCCACAGCCTTGCCAACATATCTAAAGTTGTGCTTTTCTACTTTGATCTTTAATCCACTTGAATGTATGTATTTTCATTGTAGTATTAGGTTGAGATCTAATATTTTTTCCAGATGAATAACCACTTGTCCCAGAAGTATTTAATTGTATTCCTTGCTCCGTCATATATCAAATTTCTACATATATATCTATTTCTGGACTCTCCTGCTTAATTTGTCATCTATTCCTTTGTCACTAGCATACGGTCTTAACTACTGTGGCTTTGTAGGACTTGACAATTGAGTAGAACAAGTGTCCTTCATCTCATTCTTCAGTGTTGTCCTGGCTGTCCTTAACTGTTTCATATTAACTTTGAGATAAATTTGTTGTTTTAATGAAAAATTGAGTTTTTATAAGAATTACGTTGAATGCAATAGATGTATATATTAATAGGGAGAAATCATTAACGTTATTTTATTGTCTTTGCATCCATGAACATGTTTTATACCTCTCCACTAATTCATGTCTTTGAATATATCCTCCCAATTTATGTTATAATTTTCTCCACAGAGGTTTTACACATTTTTAAAAAACTTTATTTTTAGAGAACTTGAAGTTTTTAGTGCTTTTGAATGATAAATTTTTTTTCTATTTCATTGCTGTTGGGTTTTACTGGAATGGTGATACTGTTGACTTTTGAATATTAGTCTTATATCAGCAACAAGACCAATATAAGATGTCAGGTACTCCACTTGACATCTTATTCTAAAAGTGTATCTTTTTGAGTTTCCATACAGGTAAATAAGTTACCTAGAAATAAAGACAGTCTTAACTCTTTATTTCTAATTCTTACCACTCGTATTTCTTTCTTTCCTTTTTCTTTCTCTTTCTCTCTCTCTCTCTCTCTTTCCTTTTTTTTTTTTTTTTTTTTTTTTTTTGGTGACAGACACAGAATCAGAGAGAGGGACAGATAGGAATAGACAGACAGAAAGAGAGAAAAATGAGAAGCATCAACTCTTCGTTGTGGCATCTTAGTTGTTTGTTGATTGATTTTTCATATGTGCCTTGATGGGGTGGGGGTGCTACAGCAGAGCAAGTGACCCCTTGATCAAGCCAGTGACCTTGGGCTCAAGCCAGCAACCTTGGGCTTTAAGCCAGCGACCATGGGGTCATGTCTATGATCCCACGCTCAATCTGGAGACCTCGGGGTTTCGAACCTGGGTCCTCTGCGTCCCAGTCTGACACTGTATCCACTGTAATACTGCCTGATCAGGCTTATCAGCTGTATTTCTTTTGCTTAAGTTCTACTTTTGGACTTTGGGTGATGGGTGTACAACATAATGAACAGTTCAAATGCTATAGAAACGTTTACCCGAAACCTGTGTACTCTTATTGAATGCTACCCCATTAAATTTAATTTTCTAAATAAAATTAAAACAAAAATCTACTTTTGATTTAAAAGAGAACCTGCAAGGATCCATAAAACTCCAACCTTCTCTTTAGTCAACACTCAAAATATTTGATTAATAATTTCTATATCCAGTACTCTCCTTCTGGGTGTACTTTTTTTTTAATATACCTACTACCGTTTCTTCAGTGAGGATCATAGGTAGCATGCTGTTCCTTTGTTTACCTGAAAGCTTATTTTCATCCTCCTGTCTTCTCAAACAAAGCCTGCATCTTTATTATTGGTGATCACACCTTCACTCTGCTGCATCTAAGCATAGATATATTTTTGTAGATACTTAGGTTAAACGTTCAATCTGAGGACTAATTTATATTTATTCTAGAAAATTCTTAACCACTCCTTCTTCCACCTACGCCCTTCCTTCCATTTGCTTCTTTCAGAATCCTACTAGATGAATGTCGAAGCTCAAGTTTATCCCTTCAGTAATTTATTCATCATTTTTTGTTTTCAGGATTCCTGATTATTTTTACTTCCCATCTTCCTGATTTTATTTCATTTATGTTGTTTTATAATATATTGTCCCTTTTAGTGACTGTTATATCTTTTTCTTCAAAAATACTAAATATATTAATTCAAAACTCTGTCAGGTTCTTTAAGATGTGTCTCCACCTACCTTCACGTACTCATTGTTTCAGTGGTTTTCCTAGGCGTTTTCCTCTTCTGTTTGTGACCCCGTTAGACTGAGAGGTGGTGTCTGTCCATGTGTCACTGCCTTGTCCTGTGCTGTGCTCTGCACTTAATGCCCCTGCCCCAGCCCTAGAGGAATCTTCAGCCCACCGCAGTCCCTGTGTCGGACTCCCTTGCCTGGAGCACTGCCCTTGCTATGGATGGTCAAAGCATGAGTTTACTGACTTGTGTGTAACCAATCCAGTCAGATTCTTGTCCGTTACAGAGGGTTGACTGAGTAGGGGAAGGGGCCAAGAGGTTAAAGGCAGCCCCTCTATAGTGGACATCTTGTTTTACTGGGATGGTTTTGATAAAGACCAAAATAGGTATTTTATTTTCTCAAAGTGTTCTGAGAAAACTTGTTCCAGTGCATTTTACTCTGATTCTGTTCAGGGAAACTGAAGGCAGCAAGGATAAACTTACTTCCTGGAGGCCTGCCCTTCTCTGCCAGACCGAGACAAGGTGGCTCCTGCCCGCAGCCCGATCTCTGTGTCCTTACTTGAGAGAATCCTGGGTCAGGAGACCAGCACCATAGGAAGAAAAGCTGGGCTGTGGTGTCCTCCATGAATGAATTTTTTGTTGGGTTTTCTAAGTCTTGTTTCAAAGGCATGACTAAGAGACTGAGGAAATAAATTCAGCAGCACTTTAAGGAGTCAGTCGGGCTTCAGAGTAGAGGGAGAGAGCCTGCTCCTGAGCTGGAGACCACTGTTGAAGATGAGCCTTCCATGTCTGATCTTATGTAAGTGGGAAGTCACGGACACGTACTACTGACTCGTACACAGGGACAGCTTGTATCACACCTTTTCTTATTCACTCTGAAATGTCAAAATGTACTTAGAAAAATGAGTGAGAAATTTTCAGCTTCCCATTGTCAGGAAATAGAACTTAGATGTTTCTTCTATATCATCAAACCACTAAATCACCCACCCACAACAACATGTCGTTACCGAACCTCATTTTATAACCAGACAAGTCTGTACGGCTAGCTAGTCTGCATACAGGTGTGGGAGGGTGCTGACACTCCTTAGTATGCCCAGTGAAGCCACTATTTTGGAGCGTCTGTTAGGAGTAGAAGACATTTCTTATCACACATACCCACATGCCTGTGTGCGCAGAAGGGCAGTTACCTTAACCACAGTTCTTAGGCCTCAAGGACCTGGATCTGTGTTGTAGGCGGCAATCAGGTGTACATGGATAGAATCACGCCCTCTCTCTTCTCTTGTAGGGTTGGGGGGACTGAGAGCAGTGATCCTTCAGTTCTTAAAGTCTGTCACAGGATCTGTTTCAGGCCTTGTAGTACTCCCCAGCTCCTGATATTTCTCGGGTTTTTCCTTTCTTACCTTCCTCACTTGATACTGCTAGTCCCTGCTAGCAGAAACCTTCCATCATTGTGGCTTACATTCTGTCTTTTCACACCCTTCTAAAAACCTTTCGTTGGCTTTAGAATTCAATTTTAAACCTTTCATAAAAAGCTCTAATGTTTTAAAAGGAAAGACTTCCCTCAGTCTAATCAAGACTGCTTTTAAACTCAGAAGTTAGGAAAGGGTGAGCAATTACGGCTGTTCCTGGAAATCATTGTGTTCTTCTGTAATTTCACGTTGTAATCTTTGGTTCACTTCCTTGACAGTTCCTTCCATCAAACTGTAAATGGTGGTCTCGAATTGAATGAAACTCAGTTGTAGCAGAACACTGCTGTTGGGTCGCAGGTTCAGCAGGAAAGCTGTGATGGGGATGTTTATACCCATGTGCTGACAGAAGTCAGCTTTGATAGGTTGGCTTTTCCCAAGAACATGCACATTGTACAGAATGGAGGCCAGAGGCTTCTTCCGTGACAGGACAGGGGCCAGTGGACCTGACAGCAGGGGTCTTGTGGGTTCAGCACTCCGTTTTCACGTGCTCAAGCTCAGGTTCCTTCTCCTTGGTTCAGAGCCGTGAACTTGGGTATTGAAGTCCCCCTTTACTCTGCCATCCCTCAGCAGTTCACCTTTGGGGTTGTGTCTCTGCAGGGTGAGAAGGACTGGCAGAAATATGAGACTGCTCGGCGGCTAAAGAAGTGTGTAGACAAGATCCGGAACCAGTATCGAGAGGACTGGAAGTCCAAAGAGATGAAGGTCCGGCAGAGAGCTGTAGCCCTGTACTTCATCGACAAGGTGAGCGTGTCTTCCTGTCACATCGTCGGTTGTGTCCAGCGTAACACAGATGTAGGGAGCGGGTGCTCCTCTGGCCCCGTGCTGAGTGCTGCAGCAGTGGGGACAGCCCCGGACCGCATGCCCTGCTCACTCAGTCTCTGGTCCAGCAGGGACGGTAGAAGTGCGAGAGGGTCGTTCAGCGCCTGCTGCTGTCGGAACCCAGTCTGCCCCCGGGAGGGTTGGCATGGATCTGAACGTGCCGGAAATACTGGGCCACTCTCAGACCCTTTCTGAGAGCCCCCCAAAATAATTTGACATCACAACCCAACACAGAAATATGTTTGTGTTACAAACAAAAGTTGCATAAAACAATGTTTCAGCCTTCCAATGAGCAGTGAATTCTGATATTTTTCTGTTTCTTGTTAAAAAAAAGATTATAGCCTGACTGGGCAGTGGGCGGTGGTGCAGTGGGCAGAGCATCCAACTGGGATGCAGAGGACCCAGGTTCGAGACCCCGAGGTCGCCAGCTTGAGCGCAGGCTCATCTGGTTTGAGCAAAGCTCGCCAGCTTGGACCCAAGGTCGCTGCCTTGAGCAAGGGGTTACTCAGTCTGCTGTAGCGCCCCCCCCCCCCCCGTCAAGGCACATATGAGAAAGTAATCAATGAACAACTAAGGTGCTGCAATGAAGAATTGATGCTTCTCATCTCTCTCCCTTCCTGTCTGTCCCTCTCTCTGACTCTGTCTTTGTCACAAAATAAATAAATAAGATTAAAATGCTTTAAAAAAAAGAATTAAAAAAGATAAAATAAAAAAAAGATTATAACCTTTAAAATTGGTTGAACAGTCTGCTACTGTTTCACAGCTACAGTGTGACAGGCAGTGCTCTGGATGGAGATCAGTTCCTCGGGATACTTTGAAAGAAAAAGATTTCAGTATTTTCTACCAGTTTTGCACTTGCTTATATTTGAGCAGAAAATTGTCTCAAAAATGAAGAAAAGTAAGAGACTAGCTCTTTGAGTCTGATTGCCAAGACTAGAAACACTTTCTCAGTTGCTGCCTAAAAAAAATATTCTTCTTGTCCTCCATTTCCATTTGAGACAACAAAATAAAGAGGCTTGGATTTCTAGGGAAGTGTAATGTCCCCATGACTCTTCATACATTATTCTGTAGGGAAGAGGCAGCAGTGCAGAATCCGGAATATCCAGGCTTTGCAGACTGAGGCTCTGTCCCCAAAGAGAATGGCAGGCTTCTGATTTTGGTTTCCTAGAGATCTGTGAGATTCTCATCTCTTCATTCATGCTCATCTTCCTTTCTTTTCTCTCTCTGTCCCCCTGTCCCGGGACAGCTTGCTCTGAGAGCAGGCAATGAGAAGGAGGAAGGAGAAACGGCGGACACCGTGGGCTGCTGCTCACTGCGTGTGGAGCACATCAACCTGCACCCAGAGTTGGACGGCCAGGAATACGTGGTCGAGTTTGACTTCCTAGGGAAGGACTCCATCAGATACTATAACAAAGTTCCTGTTGAGAAACGAGTAAGTTAATGTGGCCTGCTTTTTTTTTTTTTTTTTTTATTTCATTCATTCATTCATTTTTTTTTATTTCATTCACTCATTCAACAGGTGTTTGTTGAGTGTGTTTTGCGTGCTCTGTGCCTTGCTGGGCACGGTTTAAAACAATGACTTGACAGAGAGGCGAGATATTGGTTGTCTGTGTACCTCCTGTTAGTCCCGGCCCTCACCCCAGTTCTGGTGCTGCCCTCTGGGGAAGAGGCCATCTGCCATAGCAGTAGTCAGAGTGTGCTGGAGAGGGTAGCCCTCACAACAAACTCAATATAAGATTCAACCCACAATGTTGTTCTGATGATTTAACCACATTTTCATATCCCCTGGTCATGTTGCACGTTGTCATTTGTAGCTTTGCTCAACTGGTCCCCAGCTCCTGATTGAGTGAAAAGGTAGCCCTTTGGTCCTCAGATCTCTAAGCCAGTAGCTGAAGAGGGTATTGCAGCTCAATGGTCCCCCCAAATTATTGGGCTTGAACCAGAGAGCTACAGAGTGCAGGACCCCAGTAACCCAGCCCGTCAGTCTGATGTCGAATCAGGACATGCGCTTTGCTGGCTATGGAAATGCTCCAGATGAACAAGCTAAAGAGACCTGACAGTTACATGTAATGCCTGAGCGTAGCTTGGACTCCACCCCAGGGGGTGGAGGACGTCATCAGGTCAGCTGGCCAAACTGGAATGTGGACAGTAGACGAGATAAAAGTAGGTAGCAGTGTAAGTCTGTGTGCGCTAAAGGAATAGCTCTGTCCTGTGGAAGCACCCCCACGTGGTTCAGAACACAATCAGCACATGCACACACGTCGCGAGTGAGCAGACAGAATGGGGTCCTGCACAAGTGGTGGCCGTAAAACGTTAACATGGGTGGTTTGGGTAGAGGACACTGTTCCTTGTGCTTTGTGGGGCTTTTTAAAAAAATTGTGGTTGTTTCCAAACTAAAGTTTTTAAAAATAATAATAATTAGGTGTTGCTTGTTTCTTTTAGGTGTTTAAGAACTTACAACTGTTTATGGAGAACAAACAGCCCGAGGACGATCTCTTTGATAGACTCAATGTGAGTGGACAGAGCCCGTGGGGGGGAGGGCCCGCCAGCGCCCGGCCAGCCCCCGGAGGGGAGGTTGGCCTGGGAGGGACCGTCCTGTGGCTCCCGTGGGCTCTCCCTCCCGCAGGGCACGCAGTGTCCAGGGCCAGAGCCCCAAGACGGGGGTGTGGGAGTGGACAGACCTGCCTTTCATCCTCCTGACTCCTGTGGAGACTTCCCTTGTCTGGGTGCCAGCCGCCTCTGCCAGACCCAAGGCCTGGCCTTGAGATCTTGTCAGGGAGGGTTAGCAGGGAAGGACAAAATGGCTTTATGGGCCTTCTGTGGGAGGTACCCTGCAGGCCGTGTTCTGGAACTCCCTTCCCTCGCTGCCCCTGGTGGAGCACTGCGCGTGGCAGGGTTATGACCGCACTGGCTCCGGGGTCCTGGGGCTCCAGAGGGCCAGGGGTGTGTGACTGGCACCTCCATCTTGACACCCTCTTTGTTGCTTTATCTCATCCAGACTGCTATTTTAAATAAGCATCTTCAGGACCTCATGGAGGGCTTGACAGCCAAGGTGTTCCGGACGTACAACGCCTCCATCACGCTACAGCAGCAGCTGAAGGAGCTCACAGCCCGTGAGTACCACTGGCTGAGCAGGCCTCGCCCTGCTCGTGAGGACCTCTGTCTTTGCTCTGCAGGGCCTGCACCTGCTCCACCCTCCTCAGCACTGTGCCCGAACGCCTCCCCACCCCTCTGGGAGAGCTAAGGCTTAGCGTGCCTGAGCATAAGACCAGTGCTGTCTCCCCGTTCCTCCCCAGCTTCTACGTTCAGTTTATGGAGTACTGGTAGGGGCTTTCTGTCTGCTTTGAAAATGCCTGCCTTTTCTGTTTTATATGTGTGTTATTTAAGCTCACACAGAGAAGACATAGCGCTGTAACGTTCTGTTAAATTGGAGTAAGGTTGTCATGGTTACTAAAAATACCAGAGCAAATCCTTTCCTTGAGGTTTCTGTCATTTCTCCCCTGAAGAGGAGATAGTGTTCTCCTAAAAACCAGCTGCAGAGAGGGTCCCAGCGAAGATCTGCCCGCTTTCTTCCTGGAGCCCAGTCACTGCTGTGTCCGCACTGTCCTCCACATGTAGGTCCCTGGCTTTAGAACACGGGCCAGGAAAGCCAAAGATGGGGGGGTAGGTCAATGTTCTAGAGTAGGATAGAATGACACAAGTAAGAACATTTCTTCAGTAACACTTGTTCTCTTTAAAAAGTCCCTTGGGGTTTTAAAATGTAACACTTTGGTCCCTTTATCCTCTCTGTGGGCTTTCTCTGTCCCAGCTCCTTGTTTTCTTCCAGTTACACTGGGTGGTGGGGAGGTTGGGGAGGCGGGCCCTGCAGTAGCAGGTGCGTGTGTTGACCCTCAGATTTGACCTTGTGGCTTGGGGGAAATGACTTGATCATCTGAGTGACACGAGGGCCATAACATCATGAGGATGGAGCTCTGGGGAAGGCACCCTGGGCATTCTCGTGTGCAAACTCTTTCTGACTATCACGTTTCTTTTCTTGACAGCGGATGAGAACATCCCTGCGAAGATCCTGTCTTATAACCGTGCCAACCGAGCAGTCGCGATTCTCTGCAACCATCAGAGGGCACCACCAAAAACGTTTGAGAAGTCCATGATGAACTTGCAATCAAAGGTATCTTGGGTCTGGATGGTGGGGTAGCAAAAAGAAGAGAGCTGTGTCTGCTGTGGGCTGATAATCTGGAAACGAGAGGCCTTTATAACCCAGCCTTCCAAGCTGGGACATCAGAAGGCAGTTCTGGGTCTGTTCCGAAAGAAAGGGCCAGGCTAAAGTAAACAGAGGGAACTATGTAATAGTTAGCACTGATCAAGTTACTGAGTATCAGGTACTCATTTTTCAGGTGTTCAGTCTGTGGATAGAAGTTCTGCATTGGCCACTTCCCATTTTTAACAGGTAGTGATGCAGTGGATAGAGCATCGACCTGGGATGCTGAGGTCCCAGGTTCAAAACCCCTTGGTCGCTGAGTTGAGCACAAGCTCACTAGCTTGAGTGTGGGGTCACTGGCTCAGCTGGAGCCCCCATCAAGGAACATAGGAGAAAGCAGTCATCGAATAACAGAAGTGACACAACTACGAGTTGAAGCTTCTGCTCTCCCTCCCCCTCTCTCCCTTCCTGTCACTCTCTCTCGCAAAGAAAAAAGAAAAGCTAAGTCGCCTGTGCCCTCTTTGAAGCATTGCTAATTGTTGTTCTTACTATACACAAGGATAATGTTCATAATCTTCACAGTTCCTCCACAGCCCAGAAATACAGCTCTTTCCAAAATAGTTGTTTCAGATTGAGATGAGACACTTCTATCTCATCACCCAGTTCCAGCACAGCTATTTTCATTTTTACACATTCCACATGAGTCATATTTTGTGTAGCTTTTCATCGAACATCTTTGAACACTAGGGAGAGACTGACATGCAAACACACAGATGCTGTTCCTCTTCCCTGTACCTGTCCTCCCTCCTGCTCTGCCTGGTACTGCGCTTAAGCCACAGGACACTAAAGGAGACTTTGACGGTGAGCGTTTTTGTGTGAGTGGTGCCTACAGAACTAGCCCATTCTAATGTACTAACCCACAGCGAGAATGCGCAAAACGGACATGTAGGGTTACAAAGGAAGCCAGTTACCTGGGAAGGTAGTAATGAATATAAATGATACTTCTAAGATTTCTGCAATATTGATATGAAAATATCTGTACTCTCTACTCCTGGTATTGATGCTACAGTTACCACTTGTTTGTTGCCCACATAATTGAAGGAGAAATGATGAATTTCAGCTAGAGGTTATTATTATGGATGTTCTTTTTCATCCATGTTCACAGAATTCTGTACTTGGACAGCTGGGGTTTAAAAACTGCTATAAAGTGAGACCACACAGACATTTTCAGCTCCATGTTGAAACAGCTTCAAGATAAATACCCAGGACTAGTACATCTGGGTCAGAGATACAGCGTCCAGTGCCCTCTGGCTTTCCGCGGGGTGCACTCATCCACAGCGAGTGAATGTATGTCCATAGGACACTCACATCCTGGACGTGAGGCAAAGAACCCTAGACCCTAGACGACCCTTTCTAGCAGCTCCCATTTGCTGCTTCCACTCTGTTAAATGGCGGTCACTTCGTACCATTCACTCTCCTCATTTGTTCTGAGCCAGAAATAAAAGCATGAATATTCAGGTGGTGTTTGCCTAATTCAGAGACCCCTCCCTAGAGCATGAGGAGGTCTTTTGTTGACCTCACTCTGGAACCACTGTTTGGACAGCCCCAGCTGCCCGCCAGATGAGCCCTCCAAGCCCAGGAACCCTCTCCTGTGTGCCCACAAAGCAAACACACGCCCCTGTTTGCCAAGGGAATCAATGGCGTCTTTGATGCTTTGAGACAACTTGACATAGCCTGCCAATTTAGCATTTGCAGAAATGGTTAAAAGATTGTGGTGTGTTGCATTTCTAGCCTAAGAAGAATCGTGCTAGTGGTGTCTGTGATGCTTTTGTGTATAGAATCAGTTCCTCCAGCTTGCCTTTGGACAACAAATGTTGGAAGTAAGCCATTCTAGTAAAATGCATTTAATATTGTCTCACAATAGCAGCCTCTGTCTCCAGTCAGGGGCTGTGTGTGTATATCTAACAGACAATTCTAGGCTGAGAGCAACAGCCCAGTTGGACTCATGCATGTCAGTCAGGCATGAATGCACCCGCAGAGGTTCCCTTGACCACACAGGTTAGCAAGGCGAGCAGGCCTGGTTCCCGTGCCCAGCGGCGTGGGCTCACAGGTGTGGCCCTAGTTCCGTGGTGTTGCCCGCTGCCATCCGCAGGTGGGCACCCAGAGAACTGCGGTTCTCCAGCGGTGCTTGGAGGGCTCTGTCAAGCAAGAAAGGATGGCATTCCCCTGGTTTTTTTCCAGGCTGGGACTCCATGAGATTGATTTGGAAAAAGAGCTTCACAGCTAAAAATATTTCAAATCTCAGTTTTTTGAGGAAAACTACTTGAATTTCCTTCCTATTTCAGCTCCTCTCATTTTGAAAACAGAATGCCAAAGGCAGGCCATGCCACGTGTCCGCTTGGAACAGACTAGCTGACCTTTTAATCACCATTTCTCCACGCATCCTCTTTTCTTGAGAAGCTGGTCTCCTTCCTGGACTGCTGGTAGAGGCTGAGCATGAGCCAGCTCAGGAGGCCGGGGACCTTGTCTAGTCTTGGCCTCAGAGAGAGTGTCTTGTGCAGTGTTCTTGGGATGAAGGCTGCAGCCTGGCACAGGTCCCATGCGATAAACGGCTCTCACCTGTTGCCCTCTTAGGCATCTAAGGCCAAAGTGCTCTCTCCAAGATCAGCACCCGTCCAGTCTCGGCGGGTTCCTTTCCCTGAGCCTCTGGTCAGTGGGCCTTGGATGGCTGCCTGCAGAGTGCTCTTTCCTTGGTGGGCCACATGGCAGTGAGTTCAGCAGTCACTGTGCACCCACTCTGCTCTCATGAGCCCCTGGTGTGTTTGCCTGCCAAGCACCAGGAGAGCCAGCCTGCCTGCCTGGTGGAAACACGTCCAGGTTTCATCTTTGATGTAGCCGTTCTTTTCTTCTCTCTGGGCTTCTTTTATTCCTAAAACTGACTGATGTTCTTCCCTACCCAGATTGATGCCAAGAAGGATCAGCTTGCAGATGCCCGGAGAGACCTGAAAAGTGCTAAAGCTGATGCTAAGGTCATGAAGGACACAAAGACCAAGAAGTATGTGCCTAGTGGTGTGCAGAGCTAGGGGCTGGTTGGGAGCAAAGCGTGTGTCATTCTAGCCAGGGGCACTGGGCTCCAGCTGCTGGTGGGTTGCTGCTACTTTGAGAAATCTCTGTACTAGGACTTTTCTGCTCCACTGCCCCCTAAATGGTAGGGTGGGCTGCAGTGTGCATGTCCAGACGCCAGGCCTGGTTCTTGATGCCGTCCATTCTCCCAGGGTGGTCGAGTCAAAGAAGAAGGCTGTGCAGAGACTGGAGGAGCAGTTGATGAAGCTCGAGGTTCAGGCCACAGACCGAGAGGAGAATAAACAGATTGCTTTGGGCACCTCCAAACTGAATTACCTGGACCCGAGGATCTCAGTGGCTTGGTAAGCGCTGAGCCCTTCGCTGTGGGCTAGAGAAGGGGACAGTGCACACGGGGCACCCTCAGTCTGGTGAGCCTCGGCCAGAGTTCTCATGTGCAGGCTCTGGGACATTCTGGATGTTCCTCAGCGGTCGGTCCTATTACACTGCCTTTGATTGGGTTTGTGTCTGTTAAAAAGGCAGGTGCAGTCCCTCTCACTTACGGAACTTTAGGACAAGAATAGAAACTCTTCACCCGTAGTGAAGGAAAAATATAAAAAAGCCCTCACTTTAACAAAATGTTTCAGCAAAAATTTTTACAAGTGAAGGAAGAAGAACAGAACAAGGGGAAATTTTCTATTGTCTGCTCCCTCCCTGCAGCACACACAGTCATAACATCCAAAAGTAGCATTTTTTTTCTTTTTTCTTTTCTTTTTTTTTTGTATTTCTCTGAAGCTGGAAACGGGGAGAGACAGTCAGACAGACTCCCACATGCACCCGACCAGGATCCACCCAGCACGCCCATCAGGGGGCGATGCTCTGCCCCTCCGGGGTGTCGCTCTGTCACGACCAGAGCCACTCTAGTTCCTGGGGCGGAGGCCAAGGAGCCATCCCCAGCGCCTGGGCCATCCTTGCTCCAGTGGAGCCTCGGCTGCGGGAGGGGAAGAGACAGACAGAGAGGAAGGAGAGGGGGAGGGGTGGAGAAGCAGATGGGCGCCTCTCCTGTGTGCCCTGGCCGGGAATCGAACCCGGGACTTCTGCACGCCAGGCCAACACTCCACCACTGAGCCAACCGGCCAGGGCCAAAAGTAGCATTTTTGAAGATGCTTATTAGTTTACCTTGAGTTGCTGAGCCCTGGGCCTAGCTGGAGGAATCATCCCGTGATACCTGGTCCTGTGGGCCCTAGGGTTCCACCCTGTTCTTTGGGCCCTGTCTGGTTCTACAGGGTTAGTTAAGCGTGAAAGGCACTGTGCACTCGGCCAGACTGCTTGGGCTCGGGTTTCAGCTTTGTGCTTTCTAGGTGCAAGAGAGTATAACCATTCTGCCCTAGTCTCATCTGGACCTTTTTCTTTGTGCATGTGCAGTAGCCCCACTGTAGAGGCCACTGTCAGGGTTAAACAAGGTGGGCACCTGGATTCTCGTTCTCACCAGGGGGATGTTAAGAAGGCAGCATGATCCAGTCCTAGCCCCGGGTCTGGGCATTGCTCCCCAAGGCACTAATACCCCCTTTTCTCCCTTATTTGCAGGTGTAAGAAGTGGGGGGTCCCCATTGAGAAAATTTACAACAAAACCCAGCGGGAGAAGTTTGCCTGGGCCATTGACATGGCAGACGAGGACTATGAGTTCTAGCCAGTCTGGAGGAGCAGCATTCTGGGCAGAGGAACAGCGGGGTTTGGGGAAGATGGACGAACTGTGAGCCTCGCGCCCTCATCTGAGGGGGCGAGGCGGCGTCTTAACAAACCAACATCTTTGAGAAAAGATAAACCTGAAGATGATATAAGGGAGAGCTGAGCCAGTTGTCCTATGGACAACTTATTTAAAAATATTTCAGATATCAAAATTCTAGCTGTATGATTTGTTTTTTGTTTTTATTTTCAAGAGGGCAAGTGGCCGGGAATTTGTCCGAGTTCCACCAGGCAAATTCGCTGTCTCACTGATGCATTTGGGTTCTCTTAGCTACTGTATACGAAGTCCGATTATATTGGTGCGTTTTTACAGTTAGGGTTTTGCAATAACTTCTATATTTTAATAGAAATGAATTCCTAAACTCCCTCCCCTTTCCCCCATTTCAGGAATTTAAAATTAAGTAGAACAAAAACCCAGCGCACCTGTTAGAGCTGTCAATATCTATTGTCATGGGAATCAATTTTCATTAAACTTGAAGCAGTTGTGACATTGGCAGTGTTTTGGTTCAGACACCTGTTCACAGAAAAGCATGATGGGAAAATATTTCCTGACTTGAGTGTTCCTTTTTAAATGTGAATTTTTATTTCTTTTTAATTATTTTAAAATATTTAAACCTTTTTCTTGATCTTAAAGATCGTGTAGATGGGGTTGGGGAGGGATGAGGGGTGAGTGAGTCTATGGATAATAAAATAATCAGTGACTGAAACCATTTTCCCATCATCCTTTGTTCTGAGCATTTTCTGTACCCTGTCAGGTAGCCATCTTTTTTTCATTTTAAACCCCAGTCTTTCACTTGAAAGATGTTATTGTATAAAAAGTTCCACAGGTCAGTAAGCCTAAAGGAAAATGAGTATTTGGTCCAAAAAAAGAAAAATAATCAAGATTTAGGGCTTTTATTTTTTTTCTTTTGTAATTGTGTAAAAAATGGAAAAAAACATAAAAAGCAGAATTTTAATGTGAAAACATTTTTTGCTATAATCATTAGTTTTAGAGGCATTGTTAGTTTAGTGTGTGTGCAAAGTCCATTTCCCACATCTTTCCTCAAGTATCTTCTATTTTTATCATGAATTCCCTTTTAATCAACTGTAGGTTATTTAAAATAAATTCCTACAACCTAACGGAAACTTAGTGTCTGGCTCTTTGTTACCCAGGGCTCCAGGCCAAAGTGGGCTCTGGGGCTGGGACTTAACTTGTTGTGGGATGTGGTCTGGTGCTCAGGTCAGCAAGGGCAGCTCCCTCCCCAGGAAGTGAGGGCGAGTGCAGAAAATGTACAAGGACAGGCGGGGTGTAGGGGCTGAATTAGAAGCCTGGAGCAGGCAATGTTTGTGGAGCAGGCGTATTTGGGAGGCAGATTTGGAAGTGCTTTCCATGTGTGCTGGCCAGACACAGTAGGAAGCCTCTGGGCTGCTCATGCGGCCGAGCTTACCGGCGAGGATGGCAGGACTTGAGGGTACTGGGTCCCAGAAGCCCTCTCCCAGGTGGAATGCACTCTTCCCTGCATTGACTGGTTGGTTGACAGAGTGATCTGTGACCACTTTGCAGTGCTGTGGTACCCAGGCTGGCCAGGGACCCTACAAATAGTGTTCGTCTCCTCATCCTAGGTTCCAGTCTGGAGTTCAGGGGGAAGGAGGAGATCCCCTGGTCAAATGGCGCAGGAAGGCCAGAGTGGTCAGAATTGGTCTCTTAGCTGTAGGCCCTCGAGCTTGCTAGCATGTGCAGGTGCTGAGGAGAGCCATCTCCATGATGGTCTCTGAACTCCATGGGCCCACTGCTGGCAGTCCTGCGGGTGGTTTTTGGCAGCCTGCATTTCACTGGCCAATGAGAGTGAGGGTTGTGTAGCCATCCTGGCTTTGGAGCAAGAAGTGATAGCCAGGTATGTGTGAATTATATGGTGGCGTAGCTAGACCACTGAGTGTAAGGAATAGCAGCAGTGAGGATCTTCCAGTGCCTAAATGATGAGCTTTATGGCTGGGTGATGAGAAAGTGGACCTCAAGTTTGAGATTTGAGCAGGACCTGCCTGCCACACTAGGGCACAGACTGGTCCACAGCTAGAAATCAGGGACAGGAGGCTTTGCAGGCAGAAGGTTTTATTAATAAGCAGGAACTTGTGCCTACCTTTTCCAGCAAGGACCTCTCTGCAAGTCTTCTGAGGGCAGGTGCAGGGCAGCCAGATGTTGGTCAGGAGCGATGGGGAAGGCCATCCTGGATGGTGGCAGCAGGCCTCGAAGAAGAATCCAGAGAATGGGAAGCTAGCTGGCCTGGCCACTGGGCATGAGGTTCAGAAGCTGGACAGGTAGGTGCGGGCCGGAGCATGGGATCAGGAGACCCGCCCCCCTTGCCTATTCACCCCCGGTCGGTTCCCTCCTCCTGGCCGTGTCCAGTGGAGGCCAGATGTGCAGGGGCTGGCGGCTCCCTCCTGGCAGCCTTTCTGTGATGCCCGAGTCCAGCTGCGGGCACAGGGCAACGGCTTCCCCGTGCTGCCCACCCCAGACGGCCCAGTGCTTCCTTGGCTGCCCTCCCCCACCCCCACCTCTCATCCGCAGGGCCTGTCTGGCCTCCCTGCCAAGCCTACCTGAGGCCTCGCACACAGTTAAACATGAAAAAAGAAACCACAACTCCCAGCCCTTTCCAGCCACCACCCCTCCTTCTCCATTTCACAAACAAGCCCCTGGAGTGAGTCATGGACACAACCACCCTCCCCCCACCCCACCACTGCCACCAGCATCCGCCCCGTCTTGTCCCTGATTCCCCCCTTCGCTCTGACCATACTCCCCAGTGAATGAGGGGCCAAACCAGTGAGTGGGCTCTGCATCCTCCTCAAGCTCGTTGCACTTGGCAGTTGACCGCTTTAGATTTTGCAACAGCCCTAAGTATATTGGACATGCGACGTCCACCTGCTTCAAGTGTACAGTAATTGTTAGCGACTGCTGAGAGGGGCGCCCATCTCCAGGATCGTCCGCCCAGGAACGTCCCTGACGCCCCCTCCCCACCTCCAGCCTTCGGTAACCGACTTTCTCTCACGGGGCTTCTCACATGCACGGCGTCCTAGCATGCGTGGACCGCTCCCTGAAACAAAGCTCTTCTCTGGGTTCCGGGACGCTGCCTTCTGGTTTTCCTCTTCTCAAGCTGTTGTTTCCGTTACCCCTTCTCCCTCAGCCTAGCTTCATTCACACCTGACTGTGATGACCCCTGCGTCTCCGCCTCCGGCCTAGAGCCCTTTCCTGAGCGCCGTCCACGTACTGCCAACTCCATCTCTGCGGTGGGTGGCCTCAGGCTACTCGGTCTCCAGTCTCCAGAACCGAGCTCAGCACCTATGATGCGCCTGGTGCCGCGTCACGGTCCCTCCGTGGGGGCCTCAGGCTACTCGGTCTCCAGTCTCCAGAACCGAGCTCAGCACCTATGATGCGCCTGGTGCCGCGTCACGGTCCCTCCGTGGGGGCCTCGGGAAGCCGCCATCCTCCACTCCTCACTTCCACGCCCAGTACGACAGTGACTTGAAAATCACTTCTGAATCCCATATACAGCGACTGGAGGGATTTCCCCACACTTTTTTTTTTTTTTTTACTTCTGAGAAAAGAGGGTATATTTTGGTTCTCACAAAATCCCTCATACAATAGGATGCTCTCTAAACATGTTTTGAACCAAAAAGCACTTCTTGGAGAAAACACATTGTCCTGAAATGACCTCAGTTGAGCTAGGTTTGGACGATTATAAGTAGTCCCCTGACAAAATCAGTAAACAGGGAGGCAAATGTGCCACAGACTTAGTCATTATTTCTCACGATCCTAAGTATTACATGTAAACAGGCCCCTTAACGATCACTTTAAATAGCAACACGATGTTGACATTTTTATAGGTTTGATAATGGTACCGTAGTTCTGTATATATATTTTTAAAAGTCTCTTAGAAAAACACTGAAATATTGAAGGATAACATAGAGCTAAGACTTGTGTGAAAACATGGCTGAGGTCGGTGGGTAGCCTGACCCACTGAATACTAACTTATGCTATGAGAGAATGGAAAAGAAACCTGTTTTGTTTTTTTTACAGAGACAGAGAGTCAGAGAGAGGGATAGACAGGGACAGACAGGAATGGAGAGATGAGAAGCATCAATCAGTTTTTCGTTGCACGTTGCAACACCTTAGTTGTTCATTGATTGCTTTCTCATATGTGCCTTGACCGCAGGCCTTCAGCAGACTGAGTAACCCCTTGCTCGAGCCAGCCATCTTGGGCTCAAGCTGGTGAGCTTTTGCTCAAACCAGATGAGCCCGTGCTCAAGCTGGCGACCTCGGGGTCTCGAACCTGGGTCTTCCGCATCCCAGTCTGACGCTGTATCCACTGCGCCACTGCCTGGTCAGGCGAAACCTGTTTTAATGTTATACCAAACGGTATTGTGCTTCGGTTTAACTTTCCAGGGAGAGTCTCACATACCGAGTCAACAAGTCTTCTCTCTACAGCAACGTGGGTGGATCTCAAAAACCTTCAGCTGAACTTAGACACGGTGGTGCATACTCTAATGATTTCATCTATGTGAAATTCTAGAACAGGCAAAACTAATCTGTAGTAACCAAGCAGGTCAGTGGTGGCCAGAAGAGAGACTGGCAGCAAAGGGGCACCAGGAAACTGGGGGGTTGATGGAGACGTTCTGTATCTTCACTGGGTGGAACACAATTGTCACAGTGCACCAAAGCTGACACTTAGGGAGGGTGCATTTTAGTAGATATTTTTTCAAAAGTGCTCTCTCTCAAACCACATGGGAGGCAGTGAAGGTGATACGCTTTCAGAAATGACATGAGGTCACTCAAAAAGTGGCTCTACATCGCCCCCTGGGGGGCAGAGCACCGCCCCTGGTGGGCGTGCCGGGTGGATCCCGGTCGGGCGCATGCGGGAGTCTGTCTGACTGTCTCTCCCCGTTTCCAGCTTCAGAAAAATGCAAAAAAAAAAAAAAAAAAAAAAAAAGTGGCTCTAATGACTTCCACAAAGAAATCATATTCGTGGAAGACTATGAACATTATTACTGTAAAGGTAAGAGTAGAAAAATCAATAGCTATAGATTAAAACATTGTTTCAAATCATGTGATTTAAAATATGTATGTGTGACTAAATAAACTTATACGTGGACATTTGAGTCATGCATCTCTAAAAATGTTTATATTTTAATTGCTAAAAAAAAAAAGCCGCAGAACACCTATAGTGACCGAATTGCAAAAATGAGTGATCTCTTTAATTTGGGCCCGTCCTATCTTCAGGACTATCCACGGTCTCTCATTTCACTTCACCCCTACAGCCACCGAAGGTCTAGCTAAGGTCTGGTGTCCCTTCTGAGGGCCCCTAGGGGCCCTGATCACACTGAACTGTCCTCGTTGGCATTTCTGCATTCACTACTGGAGCGAGAAGATGGTCAGATCTGTCTCTGCTGTGTTACTGCTATGGAGGGTACAGCAGGAATATTTTTTAAAAGAAAGGGAGAGAACGTGGAAAAATAATCTGCCCTGGCCTGGGCCGGTGGCTAGCCAGGGCCCTCCCCTTCTCTTCCTTCAGTGGTGCGATTCTGGACCCCTGCCACATCCCTGAGGGAGGGGCGTGGAGCCCAGCTCTCCTGCCTCATCAGCCAAGAGAAAGCAGGGTCTGCAGAGAGAGCAGCGTCCCTGGGCGTGGCTGGGCCAGGCCTTGTTCTGCCTTGAATGACAGGAAACTGAGGCTCTCAGGGCGCTGGGAAGACACCCCAGGTGAGGAGGTAAACAGGAGGACATCACCTAAGAAGTGTGAGGCCCAACAACTACGTTGGAGGTAGAGACAGACACGAGGGCCAGAGGTCGAGGAACCTAGACTGCAGCTTGTGGCGTGGATGGAGCTCCAGGCGCACTGAGGACAGTGCTTACCAAGGACTCGCTGCGTGCTCAGGTGCAGGCTGGCCGGCTCAGAAACCCGAGAGGGCTGGTCAGACGTCCAGCCTCAGGAACTGAGGAAAAATATGACAACGGTCCAAAGGGATAGTGTTCTGTGTACGGATCAAGTTAGAACACTGCCAATCTACAAATCTGCCTCCCCCATCGTGGAAGGGGCTTCCCTGAGCTGCACTTTCTGCTGCACCTTCTGTCTTCACTCAGCGGGGTGACCAGGAACAAATAAACTGCCAGCATTTGCTGGTCACTTGTTGGGAACATGCTCCACTATTTCAATTAAGTTCAGTGACCATATGAGAAACTGCTTGTACGGCTTATCCCCAGGCAAGTTTTTCTGCGCTAAGTTAGCAGTTAGCAGGATAGTTTGTTGTTGTTGTTTATTGGCTACCAGGAAGCTCAGCCCCCTCTGAGTCTCCACAGCAGCTGTACGCCCATATTAACCCTATTCTGTTCCTCCTTTTATAATTGCAAATCCCATTAATAATTGCAAAGCCTTATTATTACAATACTTTTGTCCTTTGTTCTAAGTGCCCTAAACCTTTCGAGAAGACTGGAAAAGAGTACATTTGTGGTGGACATAATGATGTATGCCACCTGAATTCCCCTTTTCAAGGAAGCACTCGTCCCAACCCCCGGGAGAGCGGTCGGCCCCCTAAGGGCGCCTGGGCAGCAGAGAGCCTTCGGGCAGTCCACCTCCTCTGGCTGATGGGGGTGGGGCTCCCTGGGGCTTGGCCTGCATCACCCTCCACTTCTCCCTGTGCCACCTCCTCCCACAGCACTGGTCCCAACACGGCAGTCCCCACTGCGCGTCTGCCCGCTAACCTCTGCAGAGTCTGCTCCCACAGAACCCGACCTGTGACAACATTTAACCAAATAACTGAAAATAGAAAACATGTCGGGTATAGTTTTATGAAAAGGGATGAGGATACACAATAAAATAAATGTTCATACCTGCACGGGAGGCAACAGCATCGACTCAAGCCATGCGGCTTGGGTTTGAATCCCATCACTGCCGCCTCTCCGCTGTGTGTCCATGAGCATGTCCTTGAACGGCCCCATGCCTCGGTTTTCCACCTGTAGAATGGGGAAAAGGTGCTTATCTCAGTACTATAATGCATAAGTGAGCCAATGTGGACAAAGCAGTTATATGAGGCTCACTACATGCCAAGGGCTGTTCTAAGTGTTTGGGAAATGAATACCTGTGAGGTCAGGCCCACAGGGCCAGGGGGTCATGTGAGCCAAGGCCCTTTCCCAGACTGCAGGCACAGGCATTGGTGTGGGCCAGGGCATGCTGAAGCATGAGTGTTGGCAGAAATAGGCCCAAGCGACTAGCCTGGGTAACGTCACAGGCATGTGCCTTGCGTGGGTGCTAGGCTGCTCCCTCCCAGCCAGTGCAGCTGCACGCGTTACCAGTGACACCCACGTCCCCATATATATGCTGAGCTGGGAAAGCCCGCACCAGCCACACCCTCTGTGTGCCCTGATTTTCCTGAACCTCCTTTGGTGCAGGGAGGCAGCTGAGGCCTGGATGCTGGCTCAGAAGTCCCAGGAGGAAATGGAGCCCTGTTTCCCGATGAAGGGCCTGGCAGCCGGCTGAAAATACAAGCTCCTGTTGGCAGGCATTTCTGGAGCCTCTGGGGGCCCGACCCCAGAGGCAGAAACACAGGCAAAAGCTGGGAAACGTGGGCTACATGTTGGGAAGCTTCAGAAAATAGAAACCCCAATTTTAAAAGTGCATTACAGCCCATGGACTGCCCAAGTTGGCTTAGGAAGTTCAAGGAGGGCTGCAGCCCTTCGGAGAGGCCCTCCCAGAAAATGGACAAGATAGGTAGGCAGGGAGGTTCCCTATTCAGCCCCCACTGGTCTTCCCTACTGCATCACCCTGAATGCTCTCCTGCACTTAGTAAACTCAGCCTTGTTTCTATTCCTAAATTCACTAAGCCCTTTCTGGCCTCAGGGCCTTTGCACATGCTGTCACCGCTGCCTGGAGAGGACTTTCCTCCAATAATAATTCACCTGGCCATCTACTCACATCCTTTGGGCCTCTGCTGAGTCCTAGAGAGGTCTTTCTTGCTACTAGAACAGGGTTAATGTTTATCTCACAGCCCTTGGTCCTTTTCCTCTGTGGCTGTCATTACAACTCGCCTTACATAACAGTGTTTATCTGTCTAATGCCTGTGAATTCCTGGAGGGCTGGTGCTGGTGTCTCCTGTTTTCCCAACTCACGTCCCCATGCCCCGCCGAGGGCAGCTCAGCGGCTGTAGACAGGGCAGCACCATGTTCAGCCCCAGCCAGCCCAAGCTGCACTTTGTGAGCGCTCAGGATTTCTGAGTTCCATGGCCCCGGGGCCAGCCATGCCCAGGGCCTCCCCTCACCCACACTGATTAGCCAGCTAGCCTCCATGCCCTCTGACTACTGGCCTACATAAGCCAGCAGCTCTCTCTGAGGCAGAAAACACATTGAATCAGACAGACCTGGGTTCAAATCCCTACTTGTCCGTTTTGTGGCCTTGGGGCAAGTTACAGAACTTCTCTGAGCAGTAGCTTCCTCATCAGTAAATTAGGGACAGTAATCCCCGATTAGAGGGCAATTACAAGGATCAGGTGTGACTGCCTGTGTTAAGGCCGGCACTAGGTCAACTTGAGTTGCCTCCCTCTCACTTTAAAGGCCTGTCACTAGGTGGCAGTCCATCTCAGCCACTTCGCTTCCCCTTAGGTGGCCGAAGCCTCCTAGCACAGGGGACTCGACCTCTGGCTGAACACTCAGCTTCTTGGGGGCTGCATTTGAGAGAACCTCACACACACACACACACACACACACACACACACACACACACATTTCCGCTACAGGAAGACAAAGACAGAGGCAGCAGCGCACACTAGTTGCCACCCAGCTGGGTGGGCTGCCTGAGCACACTCTGTTCAACTCAGAAGTCCCAGGAAACCCTGTCCGGCCCTTTCCTTGGCACCTGCTGTGAGCCCCGCTGGAACCCTCACCTCTGAAATGCGGTAAGCGGTCCTGCTCCGCTTGGCTCCACCGTGACCGCAGGCGTCTTCGTTCTGGGACGTTCTCTGTGGCGGGGGCAGCTAGACAGCAGGGGCGAATCAAGAGAATGGCTTCAGGAAGACAAAGGGTGTGAATTATTCAAACACAGGCAAGCACATCTCAGAGAGTTGCGCGTTCAGGTCCAGACCACGGTAATAAGGCAGGCGTTGCGTCCTCATCTTTTTTGTTGGTAGAGAGTCTCGCCTTCAGTTTGTAAAACACACAGCACCTGTGAATGCAATTAAGCCAAGGCACTAAGATGAGGTCCACCTGTAACTACAAAAAGGCTTTGCAGCTGGATAATGGAGCGTGAAGGGCAGGAGGTGAGAGATGAAGTGGGAGAGAAAGGGACCGGGCCATACAGGACCTGCTGGGCCAGGTAGGGAATGTGGATGTTCTGAGCCACGGGAAGTCATGGAGGGTTTGAGTCTGGAGATCGGGAATCATGATTTAATTTTTTCTTAAAGATGAAAGCAGGCAAGACCAAAGAGGGTCAAGTATGGGTGAGAAAAGGCGGGCCTCCGACTTGTGGGTGGAGATACTCGTATCGCCAGGGCTTTTAGCCCAAGCACCTCAGCGTTTAGTGCTATGTTCTAAGAAAGTGAAGACAGGGAGCAGCATTTTGAAGAGGGAGATGCCTGTGTTAAGTGGGGACGGGAGCAGGCAGTGAGATGCACAGGAGATACAGATTTGGCGCTGCGGGTGCCTGGGTGGAGTGGGGTAGGGCGGATGTGAAACCATAGGAAAGGTCTGGTCGCCTTGGGAACTGGCTCAGGACCCACCCCAGAGGAAGAGAAGCTTCTGAGGTGGAAAAGCAGCGGCCAGAGAGGAAGGAGAAAAGCAAGGAGAATCAGCCCAGTAAAACCAAAGCTCAAAAGAGCATTTGCAAAGGGGCGTTGTGAAGTAGGGCCTGACATCACGTCCTACCTTGGGGACACGGAGAGGGAGGTGGGGCGGACAGTGGCTTATGCGAGCGCCAGAGACAAAGGCCACGGGGGACTGTGGGTCTAAAGGCCCTGCAGGGGATGCTCAGGCCTGGGAATGCTTCTCCAAATAACGGGACCCTAGAAGGCTACACGGGCCACAGAGACAGCTGCGGCCTGCGGGCCAGCCCTGCGCGGCCTGAGAGAAGAGGCGGGACAGGCCTGCTGTCCATCAGAGACCGTCAGCCAATCGGCAGGCAGCCCCGCCCCCGCCCCTCCCGGAGAGGGCGCGTAGAGGAC
This sequence comes from Saccopteryx bilineata, assembly GCF_036850765.1. Lineage (NCBI taxonomy): Eukaryota > Metazoa > Chordata > Mammalia > Chiroptera > Emballonuridae > Saccopteryx > Saccopteryx bilineata. The sequence continues at coordinate 198,097,949 of NC_089495.1, read as the reverse complement.
CCGCCGCCGCCGGGGTGAGGCGGCCCGGCCTGGCTCCCTCCGCCGGGCAGCCCGCCCAGGTAACTGGGTTTGTCCCGCGGGCTCGAGGGGAGCTCAGTGCCCGCACTTCTTTCCGGTTGCTGCGTGGGGCGGCGCTCGGGGAGTGGGGGTGAGGAAGCGGCTGGGCCTGCGCGGGACAGTGGGCTGGTGTCCGCCTGTACGACTGACTGCCAGGCCGGCGCACGACTGCCGCGCGTGACGAGATCGGCCGTGGCCGCCAAGCTGTGTCCAGGGCCGCGTGAGGAAGCTCTGCAGGACGGAGGGCCGGGTGCTTGCCCGCGAGCCGTGCGCGCGCTCCCGCCGCCATTTCCCCCCTGCGCTCCCCCGCCCGGGGTTTGGCCGGGGGTCGCGGGGCGCAGGCGCGGCGGGCGGGGGTCCTCCCCACGGGCGCGCGGGCGCCTTTGTTCCCGGCGCGCGGGCCGGGGCGGGGCCTGCAGGGCCGCCCCGCCTCCCGCTCAGGCCCCGCCCCATCTCCGCCCGCAGGAGCTGCCGCCGGGGCCCACTCGCCGGCCGCCTTAGCCCCCGCCGCCGCCGCCGCCTACTCCCGCCGGCCGAGCCTGCGCCGCAGCCGCCTCTGCCGACCCCAGCGCCGGAGCCATGGCGGGCGCCGCGTCCCCCTGCGCCAATGGCTGCGGGCCCGGCGCGCCCTCGGACGCCGAGGTGCTGCACCTCTGCCGCAGCCTCGAGGTGGGCACCGTCATGACTTTGTTCTACTCCAAGAAGTCGCAGCGGCCGGAGCGGAAGACTTTCCAGGTCAAGCTGGAGACTCGGCAGATCACGTGGAGCCGCGGCGCCGACAAGATCGAGGGGGCCAGTAAGTGTGCCCCCTACCCGGGGCCCGCTGCGCGCGCGGAGCGAGTGCCGGGGGTCCGCGCCCGGCGCCCCCGCGCCCCCGCACCCCCGCGCCCGGGCCCGCCGCGGGAGACACTTGGGCAAACTTTTCGGCCCTCCCCACCTCCAGACCCGCCCCCGCCTCGGCCCCGGTGGTCACCCTGGGCAGGGGGCATCCGGGTCCTCAGTCACCTGACAGGACACCCCCTCCCCCAGCCGAGGGGGAGTGTTCTGGCTCTTTGCCCAGAGGCCTAAAAATCCTAGCGGTCTGGAGACTAGCGGAGCAGGCATCGGGTCCCTCACACCCCGGGAGTGGTGCCCGTGGAGGTGACGGCAGCCGAGGCAGGGCCCCCACCTAGCCCCTGAACTTGGAGCTAGACGGGACGGTCGCCGCCCATCACCCTTTCTCCAAAAACAGCCGTCTCGGTGAAACTTTTTGGGGCCCCAGGATGGGTTCTTATTTGCAAAGGAATCTTTGGGTTCTCTAAGGAGAGTTTAGGCGGATGTTGGGGTAGGGCTGGTTTTGGGGCAGGGCCAACCCTACGCTTCTCCCTCTTGGGAGGAGGAAGGTGGTCCTGTTTGGTTGGGAAAAGCTTGAGAGAAGGCAGTGGCGGCTCTTCCCCACAGCCGCCTTTGTCCTGCAACCGAATTTTGGAGGTCTGTGGGTGGGCAGACAGCCGAAGTCAAGGCAGGGACTGTTGGTAAAGGGCCCGGCTCCCCTTGCCCTCGGAAGCACGTTCTAAAAGCTTGGCCCCCAGAAGCGCTGGTCTTAGTGCCTTGGCGTCAGGTACTCTCTTTCCAAGGGCGCTGGCAGCCAGTTTGGGGTCTAGCCCTTTGTGTCCCGCGTCCTGTAGCTGCAGGCAGTCAGCAGCAGCTACTTTTGATTTCCTGCCTCTTTGCTCTCCCAGGCCTGTACGGCTGCTTCTGCACAGGTCTCAGTTGGGGGATTTTGAAAACCCCAGATGTATCAGTGTTATTCCACTTAGCACATGCCCATGCTGTGGCCGGATGGGTACCCAGCTGCCCTCCATTTTCCGCCTCCAAGTGTGAGAGATGATGTGTCCTCAACCCCGTGCTGTGGGTTGCTTCCTGCAAGGAACCCCCCTTCCCCCAGAGACTAATGTTAGAGAAAGCGAGGCTCAGACCTAGGTCCAAGTGGAGGAGGGTGGTCCGGAAATAACACCCCAGGGGAAGGTCCTACAGACTTCCTTGGGCATGGTGTACATGCATGTAGATGGGTGAGGAGATTGGGAGGCAGGAAGACTGTGTGGTGAGGCAGCTGTCCTCAACTAGACTTCAGATCTGATATAGCTGGTGAGCTTAGAAATGGTAGCTGCCTTCCTCTGTGCCTCCTTTGGCCCTGACGGCCATTAGGAGAAAATGTGGGTTGAGAGACTAGATTCCAAAGTGGAGGAAGGACAGACATTGCAGGGTATTCCTGGGAGCATCACCCAGGTGTCAGATTCCAGGCACGGCCCCTTCCTTGCTTCTGTGGTGCTCCCTGTGGATTGTGGCACTGGCCCGAGGTTCCCAGGTGGAGGTCTCCTGGGTAACAGGCTGCATTTCAAACCAGCAGGCTGTGACAAGCAGGCTGGTTGAAGGCGAGGCTGGATTTTGAAGCCCATGTATTAGTTGTGTGTCCTCCAGCGAGTTATCGTCTCCAAACCTTAATTTTCCTCATCTGTAAAATGGGTGTAATATATTCACTGCATACTCTGGTTTCTCTGGAGATTAAATGAGAAAATTAATGTTAAACATCTAACAGTGTCTGACACAAATATTTAGTAAATGTGAGCTGTTATTAATAATAACAATAACAGGTTATGGCTGCCCCCTAGACCCTGGACTGAATGTTGTAGAGATGGAGTGTGGCTATAGGAGAGGTTAGGGTGCAGGAAGGGAGGAGGATGGGGCCCGAGTTCATATTTCACTTACATCTCCACCTGGGAAAGGGAGGAAATGTTTTTCTGTTTTTATTTTGTCCCAGCCCATCTACTTACCCACCCACCTGCTATGTGGGACAGCGTGTAGAGTAGGTATGTGGAGATGTGCACATCTGGTGCCTGCCTTTCTTGTTCGTCAGTTGGAGCCTGAACAGAAGGGTGGGGTGTGGAGAGGGAGAAGTCGGTCCCTGGTGTCTCAGGTCTTTGGGGGATGGAGGCAGGAATGCAGACAATAACCCCAGCCCCTAAGGGTGGGTCAGGCCAGAGGCATACATATTCAGTTATCTCATTAATTAGCTGGGATTTGAGAGGCCTGCTGTATAGTTAAAAGGCATAGGAGGGGCCCCAGCCCTTTGATTGTGGAGGCCGGATTAAAGGAATCTGAGTAAAAAGGCTAGTAGACACTGGTGTGGAGTTCAGATCTTATAAATGGAGCCTCTGCTGAACCTGGCCCACTTCTGCCCATTCATGGATGCACCTCGCTGGTGGGATTTGATTCCTGCAGCCCTGCTCTGCAGACTGAGGGAGATTGGGTTGCCAACTCGGTCCCCTGCCACCTGGCCTCTTGCCCAGGTGCCTCAGGTGTCTGGACATTCACTACCATGCAGTGCCTGTAGCTTGGCCCGAGAGAGGATGTTGGTTATCCTCGGGGTGTCCTTGGCCCTAAAGGAGAGACGGTGTGGTTCAGGAAAAATGCACAGCACTCCCTTATAAGACCTCATTCTGGCATAGCTGTGCCCTCTCACTTGCCCACTTGTGAAGTAGGGCTGACACCTGCTGGTTTCTAGGGTGGTAGTTTGGCTCAAAAGAGGGGTGGAGAAGTGCTTTGGTGCTCGTCGTCATGGTGGTTTAACAGGAACCAGGGTGATGTTTAGCCTCTGTGCATGCGTGCGCACGTGCGCAGATACTGACATCAGTGAACACAAAGCAGTTACAGACTTCCTGCTGAGTGCTGTGGAGACTTGTCATCATGTGTCTTGGCTAGGGCACACAAGGACCCTACGGGGTGGTCTGGAGTGCCATCCACTCCACAGAGAAGAAAGTGGAAATACAGGGAGTGAGTTGTGCGGTGGTGGCAGTACTGGTGTGGGCCCCGCGCTGCAGGCAGTGGCTGGCTGGCCAGTCCCCAGAGGGGTCTGAGCCCTGAGGTGTGCTGTGTAGGGGCCTCAGGCCGTGTCCCTGTGATCTGTGTTGCCCCTCCGAGGACAGACCTTTGTGCTTGGCCTTGCATTGCAGACGGCCTCAGCCTCTCTAGGCTCTGGCCCCACGCTTTGCCTTCTGATGTCTTCTGGGGTGAGATGGCTCAGTCATGGGTCATTGTGGGCAAGTGACCCGGCTGGAGACTCCATGGAGAGCCTGTGTGCCAGCCAAGCACATCTGTGGGGATTTTGGAGCCTAGCCTTTTGTCTTTGATTCTTTTGTAGATAACCTTCTAGATCAGGGGTCTCAAACTCTGCGGCCCGCTGAACAATTTTGTGCGGCCCGCAGTGGATTAGTCTGCGGGCCGCACAAAATTGTTCAGCGGGCCGCGAGTTTGAGACCCCTGTTCTAGATGCTTGTCCCCCCTTAGTAAACAACGCAGGGCCTTGCCGTCTGGGGAACTGAAGTAGATGATAATTCCTGTGGTATCTTTGATGACAAGAGCTGGGGGTGGCAGAGGAAAGCAAGCCGCCTGGACAAGGCAGTCAGCTCAGAGGGGAGGTGTTGGGGCAGCTGTGTGGGGCTTGACCCTGTGGCTGTCAGAGTGGTGAGGAGACAGACCACGAGGCTTGCACTGAGGTCTAGGCCCACGGAACCTGCTCAGGCTGGGTGTTGTCAGGGGCTTTCCTTGCAGTGGCTGACTGCTCCCGGTGGGAGAGGGGCGAGAGCACGTGTCCGGATCTCCAGAGCCTGCCATCTTTGTGTTTCCTGTCTGACTAGTTTTTCCAGGGGAAGTCAGCCCTCTTGGTGTTTCCTCAGCACCCCAGGCTTGCCCTGATGTACAGGATTCAGACCAGCCCTGCCGGACCCCCTGGCCATCTGGGGCTCTCTTTTCTGAGAACTTAGGAAGGGGATCTGCACAGGTGGCCAGAGGAGCTGAGCACGTACATGCCTGCCATGGGCGCCACCACACGCTGCTTCTCCATGTGTGCAGGTGTGCAGGTGCGCGACTCAAGTCACCAGTAGAGATGTTGGCCACTAGCCTTGTTCTGAGTAGCCCCTTGGAATGAGGGGAATTTATTGGTTCAATAAGTATTTGAACTCCACCTATTTGGCTACTGAGGGTTCAAAAGATGAATAAGATGTGGTCTGTGTCATTGAGGAACTCCTTGACCCTTGGAGAAGACAGGCTTTGGAACGTATAATTATAACCCTATGTGTTACATACCATGGTGAAGGTCTGTACCAAGAGAACTGTGTAGCGAGCTGGGGTTGAGGGGAGAGAACCAGAGGAGGTGACCTGGGAACTGGGCATTGAGTGATTGGGGAACTTGCCCGGGCCCTGGCCGAGGCCCAGGGGCCCACTGCAGGGGTCGGAAAGCGTGAGCTGTGGGAGCGAGGAGGCTGGGGCTGCTTGCAGGCAGCTCAGGAGGGCCGTGGTGTGCGTGCTCACGTGCTCCAGTCTGTGGACAGAGAGACTGGCATGTGTGTCTGGGAGAGGTTGAGGAGGGGACCAGCGAGCTGCTGCAGTGGGTCGGAGACTGCTGACCAGCAGGACAGGACCTTGCCAAGGCCAGAGGCTGGGGGCCGGGGAGCCAGTGGAGCAGAGCACCAATGACCCTTGAACACCATGGGTTTGAACTGCCCTGGGCCACTAGTACATGGATATTTACATACATATACAGTCATTCCTCTGCTTCCCTGGGTCCTGGGTTTCACATCTAGGGATTCAACGAACCACAGACTGAAACAATATTCTCAGTCCGCGGGGGTGCAGGGCTGGCTCTATGCATTGTTCTATGCTGTTTCGCGTAAGGAGCCTGAGCATCTGCAGATTGTGGTATCTGGGGTGGGGGTCCCTGTCTGTGGGGGTCCCCATGGATAGTGAGGGATGGCTGAGGTGGCAGAAGTTATGCACAGATTCTCAGCTGTGTCAGATGAGGGGGGGCAGGAACCCTGCCCTTCAAGGGTCAACTGTAGGTTACATTTGGGCTCTGAACTTGGATGGCCCAGGTTAAAACGCCTATCTGCAACTTCCTCTTGCTCCGTGACCTTGAGCACATGACTTCACCTCTCTGGGCTCCTCATCTACAAAAGGAAGGTAGTAAGTACACTTACAGTACTTCATCAGGTTTTGTGAGGGTGTGATGGGAATGTGTGAAGTGCTTTGCATCAGGTGTGGCGTGGCATAAATGCTTCCTGTGTGGAACCCTGACGAGGAGGACCTGAGAGGGGCAGGAGCAACAGCCTATTGTATGGAGGGGGCTGGTGCCTGGCCCCACACCCTGCGATTCAGGGATGGGGAGGCTCCCCACCTGCTCCCCCAACTCCCAGCCGCCCTCTGTTGTCAGGGCTGTTTCCGCTACTGGCTTTTGCAAGGTAACTAGGCAGTTGGCTGGAAGCAGCTGCCGTTATTATATGATGGCATCCGATTGGCCTGTCCTCAGTGCCTCCTCCAGAGACATGCTGAGACCCCATCTTCCAGGGGGTGCTCTAGTGCCACCACCTCAGTGTGGTAGGGCCTGCCTGTGCCACCACCCTCCTTATCACCGTCCTTCTCCACTAATCCATGGCATCTCTTCCCCCTCTGTGCCCTTTCCTCGGGGACACGGCTTCAAGGAGGCCATAGATGGATAATGTCACGGGGCCTGACATTAGAGGATGAGAGATTTTTCTCCCCTCTTCACTTCCTCTCTTAGAACTGGAGAAGTTTGTGGGGACTTTGGGGAGGCCTGGGAGAAGTGGGTGTGAGCTGAGAGGGGAATGCCCTGGTTCTCCCTGTAGAGGCAAGGCGCCCATGCTCCCCTGGGGGTGGGGAGGAGGGTAGCATAGTAACAGTAGCCAGGCCCTGAGCAGAGCCGGGCGGGGGGTGCCTCAGCAGTGGTTGGTAACTGGGCTGCAGTGACCAGAGGTTTGTGGCTAGAACCAGTTAGGTTTGGGTCCCAGTCTCAGCTCCCCCTGTGACCTTGGGTAAGCTACTGTAAACTATCCGAAACTGACCTTCAGCTATAAAAATAATTCCTCCCCCATGGAGCTGTATGTTAACAATGCTCAAATGAGATCGTATACGAGAGGGAGAGAGTTTATGTGAACGTCCTCAGCGTCGCAGTTGGCACTTATGGTCACTCAATAAGAATCTCTTTTCTTTGGTTTCACTTTAGTGACAGAGCGCTAGTTCTACCACCAAGCTTAGCCTCTAGTGCTGCTCTGGTAACCTGGGCTGGAAGTCTCTTTCCTACTTTTCTTTCTTTTTAAAATTGGTTTTAGAGAATGAAGAAGAAAGAGGGAACATTGATTTGTTGTTCTCTTATTTACACATTCATTGGTTAATCCATGTATGTGCCCTGACTGGGAATCAAACCGCGACCTTGATGTGTCGGGACAACACTCTAACCAACTGAGCTACCCAGCCAGTGCCTTGCTTGTTTCCTTTGTTGCCTCTCTGAGTCTGCACAGAGGCCTGGGGCATGAGGAAAATCAGGTATTTGAATAGTGCATTCGAGTTCTGGGTCATTCTCTCATCTGTTGTTTGAGTTGCACCACGGCTCCTTGGATTCCTTGGATTGAAGAAGCACAGGAAGGAGTAGCCCCCTCTCTCAGACGAGGAAACCAGGGCCCCAGGGGCAAGGTTGCACAGCAAGTTCATGGCAGAAGTTCATGGCAGCGCTGGGCCCGGAGCTTGGCGTTTCTGATTCCCACTGCAGTTTATTCTCCCACTCTGGAGAAAGTGGCAGTACAATGGGCTGTTTTGTAGGGCCAGGGTGTTTTCTCAGTGTGGACAGAACTATCTGATGTCTGTCCTGCCTTCCAGCCAGATGGGTGTGTCTCTGTGGTCTCAGGTGTCTCTGTGGGCCAGCTGGACTTAGTGCTACCATCCAGACCCTCTCTGACCCTGTCTCGTCACAGCGGCCCCTATGGGGGCTTTCCCACTCCCACAGTGGGGAGGAAGATGGCTCTTTCTGGCTCATAACGGCAGCTCTACCTGAGCCTCGGCCCGGGACCTCGGAGCGGGGGCTCTGTGCTCTAGGTGCTCTGAGAGGGGCCTCTCAGGACCCCGATGATGAGCTCCCGGGCATGCCTTCGTCCGTGCCCATCCTCAGTGCGGCCCCACCTACTGCGTTAGACGTGCTTGCTTCCCCTCTGCCTTGTTCAGGTGGCCGCAGATCTCTATGTCGCCATAGCTGTTCTTTCCTTTGAAAAGCAAGAAAGGCGGGAAGCGCCCCCGTGAGCCCCCGTGCACGCTGAGCAAGCGCGCCTGCTCGCGCTGCTCTGCTTTGGGCCCGACATTGGCCGATGTGCCGTGCACCATGGTGACCATAAAGGTTAAGGTAGACGTAGTCGGAAAGGACGCACAGCCAGGCAGAAGAATAACCGCAGGGCCTGGGGAGCGCTGTGGAGGAGACCAGCCAGAGGCCTCCGTAGGTCAGGGGAGGGAGGATGTGCTGTGTAACGCACGGCTCAGCATCTTAGTGGCCGACGGCAGCCAAGATGTTTCTTCCTTTCACTGCATGTACGTGTCTATGAGAAGCCACCGCTGTCCCTGGAGAGTGGCCTCCGCAGCTCTGGGTCAGCCCTCCAGGGCAGAGTTGAGCCCTGGGCAGACTCGGCTGAGAGGGACTCAGGGTGGGGGCTGGGGGACTGCTGTGACTCGGGCTGTGAGGGTGATGTGCTGTTGGGGCAGAGGAGACGGCTGCCCACGTGGGGCACAAGGCTGCGTGGCTGGGGTCTTTGAAATAGGTATCATGTGTTCAGACGTTTTTGGTGTCATAGTGTTACAGGAAAGTGACCCAGCGGAGGACAGACACTCGGATAACTTTATAAGAGGAACAGAAAATTTATTAAAAAGCCAGCGGAGCCTGACCAGGTGGTGGTGCAGCGGATAGAGCGTCGGACTGGGATGCGGAAGGACCCAGGTTCGAGACCCCAAGGTCGCCAGCTCGAGTGCGGGCTCATCTGGCTTGAGCAAAGAGCTCACCAGCTTAGACCCAAGGTCGCTGGATCTAGCAGGGGGTTACTCGGTCTGCTGAAGGCCCGCGGTCAAGGCACATGTGAGAAAGCAATCAATGAACAACTAAGAAGTCACAACGCGCAACGAGAAACTGATGATTGATGCTTCTCATCTCTCTCCGTTCCTGTCTGTCTGTCCCTGTCTATCTCTGCCTCTGTTAAAAAAAAAAAAAAAAAAAGCCAGCGGAGCACGCAGGGCTAGTGGCTCCAAAGACACATGTGCCCCCAAAATTAGATTTCTTACATCTTATCTACCCTTTACAGAACACAGGTTCACATACAAGGGTCTCATGACCCCTTTGTCTCTAAAGGTACTTGTCAACCACACGATTTCAGGATGAGAGGGGTTTTAAGTGATGTCACAGAATGAGTGGTGGAAATCACCCAGTAAGGTAGAAGGTTTAAGGAAAGGGGAGAGGAAGGGGCTATTCAGATCCCCCTTCCCCCCTGTGTTCCTCATTGTTTCTCCTTCTCAGTGACTAGGAGAGGGGGAGGTCTGATTTTTTTTCTTCTTTCTTTCAAACTTTCTAGTACAGAAAAACCTCTCCATTAGCAAAATAATGGCCCTTCCCAAGCAGGAAGGCAATCTGTAACTTCACTGACCATTTTTAGCTGGTGTTGCCTAGCCCTTATTGTAAATCACACACAAGTAGAAAAATCATATATTACAAACTTACTTTGGCCAATATTGTACCCCTTCCCCTCTTGCTCTCCCTGCTATCCACACCACAGACATTCCAACGCAGGGAATGAAGTACATTACAGTAACAGTACAAGTCATGTAATACAAAGGTGTCCTTTACCAAATCTCTGGACGCTTGGCCTAAAACATAAAATGTCCTTGAAGCTTTTTAGTGGGGGCAGAAGGGCTTCCTTCCTTAATAGCTGTGCCCTTGCCTGTCATCTCCCTACATTCGTCCCAATATGTGTGCCCCTTTTGAGCCTCCGCTTAGCCTAGTCTGTTGTGGCTGCAGCCTCCTGCTGTCACTCAGAATGAGAACCTCTCATCACGGCTACCTAGGGCTCCCCTGCTCTTGTGCAGGGGCATGGGGGGGAGGGGGGGAGAAGCGGTGAGAAGGTGTGGGGGGGGAGGGGGGGAGAAGCGGTGAGAAGGTGTGGTCCCTGAATACTCGAGGGCTGGATACTCGAGGGCTGGGAGGAGGGGTCGTGAGAAGGTGGAGTCAGTTGCTTTGGGGGAGGCTGTGGTCCCATGAGATGGGGTTCGGAGAATCTTGCTTGCATTCTTGGCTCAGTGCTTAACGTTCTCCCCCCCCTTGTGAGACTCATTCCTTTTGAGGTGGTGCTTGGCCAGCCGTTGAGAGGCCGTGGTGGCCGTGTGCCCAGGCCCTAGTACGAGCTCTCTCCCCACTCGTCACTTCCTAGGAACTGGGCCCATCCTGGGGGAGCAGGCAGGGCTCCTTTTTATAGCCCACATGGAGGCTTTGTGTACAGGCTCTGCTGCTTCCTTCCGGGCCCTTCCCGGGGCTGGCGGGCGGCCCTGGCTTCAGCGAGGCTCAGGGACTCAGGATGCAGAGTAAACGGGGCAGGCCTGTCCCTGCCAGAAGACTGGCACCTCCTCTGCTGAGCGCGGGCCTGGCCAGAGAAGGCTGGGCTTAGGGACCAGGGGAGGGACGGGACCCAAGCAGAAAACCAGGAAAGCCCAGGGCCGGCAGGAGACAGTTGTGCCTGAAGTGCTGTAGGCTGAGCCTGAGGGTCCAGCTAGAACTGGTGTCCAGTGTCTGCCCTGTCCCCTGTCGCAGCAGCCGTCCTGCCCCTGCAGGCTCCCTCCCCTGCTGGCTGCCAGGCAGTGTTGAGTAGAGGACCTTCGCAAAGGCTATGAGGGACCTGGGTACAAGACGTGGGCAGTCTCACCAGAGCTCAGGCCCTGGCACCAAACAACTGACTGGGCTGGTGAGGGGTTGGGCTGCTCGCCTGCTGCAACTGTGACCACTTGTTTGTATGAGATCTAATTCTAACTCAGTTGGGGTGGGCCCTTCACTTTGGGGCTGGTTTCCTGTTTTCTTGGACACCTGGGGATATGGCTGAGCTGAAATGTCCTGAGGGAAGTGGCGGTCACAGTGTCCTTGCCTTGGCCTTGCCTGGGCTGGTGGAAGGCGTAGAGCACACTGGGACTCTTGGGGTGTGGAGGTTTGGGGGAATTCTAACTGCATGGGATGGATTGATTCCGGCCTCAGGTCCAGAGGGGTTCATAGAGGGACTAACCCCTAGAGGGAGGGAGGAGTTGGCCACAGGTCCTAAAGTCTCCTCAGCCTCCTTGAGGGGGTGGTCAGCCAAGGGCTTGGGCAGCGATGGGTTGGAGTGGGGACGCTGGGTCGTCTCTGCAGACCGTGTCCTTGTGTTGTCCCTGGGAGCCCAGCTGTGGGAGGCAGTGTTCTTACCCCAGTCACTGCCTCCCCCACGACAGAATTTGAGGATACGATGCTTCCAGTTTCTCTTGTTGGTTTCCACCTGGGACTGTGGCTTGGGAGCTCTTAGCGTGTCCATCAAGGAGACGGAAAAGGGAGCTTGTCACTTGTTCAGGGGTTTTCCTCCGGGCCTCCCCAGGCCAGCAGTGAAGTACAGAGAGCACCCTGTCCAGGGGAACAGGACATCTGGTGCCTGGCTGCTCTCTTGGGCAGTACTGGTCCCCGGCCTGGGAACGGCCACGCTGAGAGGGTGGGGCTCCGCAGGCTGGGGAGGGAGTGGGGGGCAGCTGTCCCGGAATGTGTGCTGGTGGGGGTGAGGGCAGACACTGTCTCAAAAGGGTAGAACTGGAGAATTCAGATCGGGAAGGGGAGGCCATCTCTAAGGGTCGGATCTGGGCTTCCTGGGGAGAAGGGTGGAGAGTGGGTGAGTCCCCTGTCGCCTCAGAGTGAGGTCAGAGTCCAGACTTGCACTGGGGCCTTGAGTCCCAGGAAGCAGAAGGAGGACAAGGAGCTGGCTCGGCTGGAGCTGGCACGGCCCGGAGGGAGTGTGGCCAGACCGAGCGGCTGGCAGGCAGCAGAGGAGGGTGTCCTCGCAAGCCGGCCTCTGAGGACAGCCCCCTTCATTACATAGAGCATCCCCAGCCTGCTACTGAGGGTCGCTTCTGCTGGGGCTTAAGGGCTGTCCCCACTCCCCCTGGGAGGTAGCAGGGCAGGGGTGGCCATAACACAGACACCAGAAAGGGGGGTTACAGGCCTGGGGTACCCAGGGAGCTCCCCCTGGGAAGCCTCTGCAGCCGCCACTTAAACCCTGTCACGAGGCCCCTACTTAGAGGCTCTGACCGTTTCCTTGGAAGGGGGAGGCCCCAGGTGTTTCTCCCTTCCCCTAGCTCACCCCTCCTTGCTAGGCACCAGTGCATGGAAGCTGGCGGGCATGGTTCGTGCCTGAGACCACACTCCAGTGCGGAGCCCTGGCTGCTGGTCAGGTGCCCTGACAGTGCACGTGCGGTCACCACTCACCCGGTGCTCAGTAAGGACAGCTGTGAATCAAGCCAGGAGACCTTGTGCAAGGGTTAGGTTTGGGGTGGGGAGAGAAGGAGGTGTGTTAAGGAGGATTCTACAGTCCTAGGTCATGTGCCTGTTTGGAGGCAGTGCTATTGGCTGATTGAGAAGGTGCCAGCGGGTTCAGGTAAGAAAGCAGGGTCCAGTCCTGTGGGGCTCTCTTTGAGGCGAGCAGGTGGAGACGGCGTCAGGCAGTTAGAGGGGAGGCTCTGACGCTGCCGGTCGAGGACGGGGACAGCTGTGTGTGTGGTGTCTCTGTAAGAGGAGGCACAAGGCTGTGGGTGTGGGCGACGCTGACTAAGGTAAGGACAAGGGAACGTCAGGAGAGGAGAGAGCCTGACCTTGATGACAGCCAGCGTGGAATAGGGACAGGCCTGGGGAAGCAGGAACACCAGGAGAGCCGGTGAGGGAGAGAGGCCACGGCAGAGCTTCAAGCAAGATGGAAGGTGTGCTCCACCGTGTTGATTGCTCCGAGTTTCTGGAAGGAGGAAGAGAAAACAGTCACTTAAGCTGAGGATGCTGGTTTTCCAGTAGTCTGAATACATTGGGAGGGGGGCGCTTTTCAGATCCTGGACCGTGCTGGGGTCTGTCCTTGCTGGACCCTTGGCCTCTCCTGTCACTGGGGACCTGGCAAACAGGCCATCTACAATTTGGGCAGCATTGGCCTGCAGGGGAGGCTGAGGTCAGAGTGCACAGGACCTCTGTCCCTGAGGCTGCCCATGTGCTGCCTGGGGAGTCATCTGTTCCTGGGCAGAAAACTTGGGACAAGCCCCTTCTCTTTGCTTCGACCTTCCCTTACTGTGGTGTTGCAGTCTGGTGGGGGTCCCTCTCCCTCCTCCCTCCTCTACAACACTGAACAAGCTTCCTGTCCCCCAACAACCAACTGCTGCATCGGTGCTCCTGCCGCTTTTGCTCCCGGGGTTCCCTCTCTGTGGGGGGCCAGGTCCTCCCCCGCCCTCTGTCCCAGTGCACCTGCTCAGCGTCCCGTGCTCGCTCACCACGGACGGTGTCTCCCTGCTGTCCTCTCCGCAGGGCCTCAGCTGCTTCCCTGCCTGGCTCCCCGGGCAGGGCCCTTCTCAGAAGGCCAGGAACTCCAGTGCATTACTGGTCCCATTCAGCCGGGGCCCAGCCCAGGCCTGGCAGCGTGGACAGGTGTCTGCAGAGGATGGAACGGGTCGGTCGTCCTGACAGGCAGCTGCTCGGCTCTCCCAGCTCCGGGTTCTCTGGGAAGGGCCTCCTTTCCCTCTTCACTTGGGGCCTGGGCGTGCTGTGCCCACCTGGGTGTGAAGGGTCTCTGGGCTGCCTTCTCTGCATACCCATGTCGGGCATCAGCTGCTGCAGGGTCACTGCAGAGGTCCCAGTTCTGCCATGAACCACCATGTGACTGATGAGACTCGTGGGAGCCTCTATCCTCACTGCTTCCAAGAGGAGTCATCTAGAATCTGGACTCGAGAAGACTCGTGTGCGCTGGTGAGGGTCCCTTCTCGCTGTGACCTGAGCTGTTGGTACCAGGGATGTAGGGTCCTGTGGAGGAGGGTCCGCAGACCTCCATCCAGCTGACCGAATGGCGTTTTCCTGTTTATCAAGGTGGGAGGAGGACCGGATGCTGAGTCAGGCCTGGCTGCTCTTCCCGATCAGGTGTTTGGGAATGGTGACTACCAAACCAGGCAGGGGCAGAAGCTGACCTCTGCCCTTGGTATACCTGGGACTCCAGGGCCGGCCAGGGTCTCCCTGTGGGCATCCTGGGAAGGCTCTGTTCCCCACTTCCCTGCTGGTCTGGTTCGAAGGCAGCTGCTACACAGGAGTGGGAAGGGGACAGCTCAGCCTCGCTTTCCCGTTGTTACGTGACCCTATGACCCTGGGTCTCTGAGCTGGGATTCATGTGTGTAAGGTTGACATAGAGGCCTCCCCACCCCTGCACTTCTGCTTTCCTGTGCTGGAGCCGGGTGGGCGCTGCTCTGGACTGAAGGTGGAGTGCGGAGGTTAGGGCCTCAGCAGAGGGGAGTGGCGGCCTCTCACTCCTAGAAGCTGTGGTGTTCAGTAGGCAGCTACCTGGGATCTGCTGGCCAGCCCATGCGCCGGCTCCTTTTCCGCCTGTGCCCGGTCCCGTCTGTCTCTGTGGCACCGCCATCCTTTGCCTGCAGAGCTGGGACGGCTCTGTGTTCCTGGTTAGGACAGGTGTCCTGGGGTACAGAGCCCCTTGGCCTCTGGCTCCCTGTGAAGGAGACTGGGAGTGCAGTGCCTGCCCGACCCTGGGGGTGCTGTGCAGGACCTGTGTGTGGGGTGGCTGAGAGGCGGGGCCAGGAATTGGCCGGAGGGCAGTTGCTTCTCCTTGGGGCTTCCCTTTGGTATCTCAGCATCCCCTGGGGGAAAAGACTAAGCTCAGTTTGTGTCCCCTTGGGCCCTGGTGGGTCACTTCTTTGGAGGGTGCTGAAGTGGTTGGCTGACTTGAAGGGTGGGCGCTCGAAATGGTCCTGTGCGTGGGGAGGGTGGTTGGTTAGAGAGCATTTCTGGGGAGATGTGTGCACCCCTCCTGACCCCCAGGACCCACCCTTCTGATCTAGTGGCCGAGGCTTGGCACTCAGCCGGGTGGGGTGCTCAGGGAGCCCCGCCTCTTCTTCTCTTCCCTCTTCCCCTAAGCTCCATCTGCTGGCGCGGCTCCCACTCGCTACAGGAGCCTTTGTGCAGACACTTCCCATTGTTTGCAGACTGCACCGGGCTCCCAGGGGCCACGTCCACCCAGCTGTGCCTGGCCCTTTATCCTGTCCCCATAGCCACCTTGCTGACCCTGCACTTGCGCAGTTTGGAGTAGCTCCGCAGCCTTCGCTGCCTCCTTTAGATAACGAGCTCTGGCGTGGAGCCCTCTGTTTTCCTTCTTGCTCCTCAGCTCTCTGCACACGTTGAGGTCTCCTCAGGACCTGGGTTTGAGGAATGGAGAGAAGAGTCCAAAGTGGTTTCTTCCCCGGGCAGCCCACAGGCCAGTGGCCTAGACAGCAGGAAGCACTAAATGGTGTGGCAAGTCATGGGCACCGACTGTGCTGCTGGCCCGGGCCTGGCGGAGAGTTGGGAGAGCAGGTGGCGCTGGCATGGGCAAAGCCTAGAGGAGGAAAGGAGGGCCGAGAGCCGGCGTAGGGCTGGGGTCTGTGGGCCGCGATGCCTTGACTGGACTTGGACCCTTCTGGACCAGGCCTGGCTTTCCCCACTCCCCGCGATGCCTCTGCAGGGCCGGCCGGGTTCACACCACGCAGGGGACTCTGAAAGTTCCCAGGGGGCAGGGGCCTGTCTGAGTGATATTCACCTGTCAGACTGTCAAACTTTAAAGACTCATATTCACCGTGAGTTGCAATTTCTTTAAGTTGTAAAATGTTCATATTTATATGCGTTTTTACGTGAATAGTTTTCATTGGCGTTTACATCAGTTAATTCACAGTTACAGTTTTAAAGGGAAAACGAGATTATTTTGTTAAAAGCACATTTCATATCTAGAAGTCTGTCATATGTACCGTTTCCTTCTGTTTTTCTGTGTGGTGGTGGTTTCGTGGCCACATCTTCATGTGGGGGGTTGTGACTTTCGGGATGTCCTCCAGTCCCTTTATTGTACACTCACTTTGGTGTGTTAGCCCCTCGGCTGGGCCGTGCTCTGGCTCCCAGCTCTCCCCCACGTGGCTGCCCTGCCTGCTGGGTGGGTACTGGGCCAGAGGTTGGGGACTGCTGCCTGTGTAGGGCCATTTGGAAAGTGGCTTCGTTGAGGGCAGCGGACACTAGGACATGGGTTCCTAAGAAACGAGTCTAATTTAGGGTCTTGGATGTGCTACTTGGACTCCCTCTCCTGCTTCCAGAGCCTTCCAAGGTCAGGGTGAAACCGTGTTCCTGCCCCTGGGGCAGGGGGCTGGCTTTCTTAGGCCAGGCTCGTTGAGAAACCGGAAAAGTCTTGGTGTCCCGCCTTTGCCACCTGTTATTTTATTTGTTTGTTTTAGATGTCATTTATTGACTTCTTCAGAGAGGAGGGAGAGAGAAAGACGGGAGGAATGGGAAGCATCATCTTGTAGCTGCTTCCCGTTTGTGCCCTGGCTGCCCGGGCAAGCCCAGGGCTTTGAACCGGCAGCCTCAGTGTTCCAGGCCAGCACTGTCCACTGCGCCCCACAGGTCCCCTTTTTCTTCTTTGAGACTCTCACTGTCCTGGCACACTGCCTGGACAGCAGGGCTGCTGGCCCTGTGCGCACCCTGCAGGGTCGTCCAGTGCCCAGGCAGGAGGAGGGCTGGGCCGTGGCTGGGGAGCCAGGTTCTGAGACAGGAAGCGGCCCAGGCTCCAGACTGGCTGCCTGCCAGGGAGCGTGTCCCTTTCATGCCCCCCACCGGGGGCCCACTCCCACAGAGGCAGCGGGCCCGGCCGTGCTGTCTAGCTTTCCGGCTCCCGAAGGGCTCAGTCAGTTCTGTGGCTCAGATGAGGAGCCTGAGGCTTGACGAGAAAGGGACAGCCAGTCCTTGTGCATCCAGAAGGCAGTTACTGTTCAGGTCTGTGTGACCCAAGCACTTGGCTTTGAGTAACCACTGGTCTCTGTGGTCTCGGGCCAGGAGCCTGTCCCTGGGCCGAGAGGAGGGTCTCCCTGCCTCATGGTCAGGCACACTTCGTCTCGTGCACTTGGCCTTGTTCAAAGCCTGCTGGCAGGCTGCAATCACTTCTTTCTGTGTGGAGACCATAGCAGTCACCGATCCCGGGTCACAGCGGTCAGGGCAGGCGAGGCCACTTCTGCGTGGCGCTCTGCGTCGCCGTCTGTCTGCAGGGGAAGGGATTCGGGACGCCTGTCCTCCCTGCAGCCTTCACTTGACCTGTGGCCTGCTGGAGAGGAAAGCAGGCTTGTTCGAGGCCCGCGCTGGGAGCCTGGAGCTGGGACTGGACACTCGGTCTTTGTGATTTCAGCCCTGCTAGTCTCCTGTTCTGTGCCCCACCCTGTGCGGGGTGGTGGGGCCCACATGGCCACTCTGTGGCTGCCGCAGGCCCAGGAAGTGGCCTCTGGCCTGGAGCACATCTGCGTGCACTGGTCTGAACTCGAGCCCTTGTCATCGGATCCCCTGTCCCCAGCCTAGCAGGCCCCTCTCAGGGCCTCGGGCTTTTCTTTGCCCCCATGTGCCCCTGAGCATGCTCTCCCGTGGTGGTGCATTGGGGTGAGTGCTAGGTAATGGGTCTGTGGGAGTCAGTGGTACTGCTGACCTCCTGCTCCTCCCTCCCCCTGCCCTTCCAGTCCCACTGCAGGTCTGGCCCAGCATGCCTCCCCCAAACTAGTCTCCTCTTCATGGTGACAGTCCTGGGGACCAGGCCCGGTTCTCTCCGGGAAGGGGACCCAGCTCTATTCTGTGAGGCAGAGGATGGGGGTGTGATGTGGCACAGGATGTGGCTTTTTAGAATCTAGAAGAGTGTCTCACGCTAGTGCCGCGTCCTCGCAGCCTGCTGTTGACTTGCTGGACTTGAGAGGCCCCGGGGCCAGGCTGGCGCCTCCCAATGGGGCAGGTATAAGGGACCAGGTGTGGCCAGCAAGAGCTTGGGCAACCTGGAGCCTGGCCTGGAGCTACTCCGTGCCCACCTCTCCTGGGTGGGCGCCAGGTCTGCATCTAGTCTGGTCTGAATGGAAGTGTGCCCAGGGGCACAGGGCGGGGCAGGGTTTCCCCCAGGGCTGCCGTCTGAGTGTGCATGTGTCAGGTGGCTGCATGTGGCCTGGCGGCAGGCTTTGTACTGACCCTTTCGCTGCCAGGCCACAGACTGCCTCTAGTGCCCAGGGGCGGGGCTCAGAGGAAGGGCCCAGGATGTGGAGCTCGCAGGCCTTGCCCTCGGCCTGCCTGCATCTATGTGCAAGGCTGCGGGCCTGCACCAGAGAGGTGGGGGTGGGGGTGGCGGCAGCTCCCTGCCAGAAGAGCACGCTGGTTTCTGTTTCAGAGGGCAGGCTTTGTAGCAGATCTACAGTTTCTCATCTGGGCATTTCCCCTGTTCAACTCCCCTTCCATCCCTGGAAATCCTGTCTTTCTGGGCTGGGTCTTTGTGACTCGGTTTTCCCGCTCCATGAGTATAGCTCCGTCTTTTAAAGCTCCAGGCCCATTTTGTTGCCCTCCCCGACCTGTGTGCCTGCCTGTTTCATTTGTTCCCTCAGTCCCTGAGCCCGCTCTGCCTGGCCAAGGGGAGGGGAGGTGTGTGCACACGTAGTACAGCTAGGGTCCAAGGGTATGACCACTGCAGGGCGGCACTTCCAAGTTGGGTCTTGGTAAAATTAGAGACTGGTAGGTAGACAGTCCCTGTCTGGGAGCCAAGATGAAATGGGGGACAGGAAGGTCCTGACTGTTCATGCCATTGGTCCAACTAGTCTGGAGGGAGCAGAGATAGGAGGGCAGAGCGAGGGTAAGTTATTGAGCCGTATCACGAAGAGCCTTGAAGGCCAGAAAGAGTGTGTTCTCCTTAGCAACCTGGGGAGGGGCCGGAACACCGCTCGGTGAGGATGGGGAGGATGTGGGAAGGGGGGCTCGTTAGCAGCAGGGGAGGGCAGCCAGCAGGGGAGTCAGGGCTTTCAGCTGGAGAACCAAGCCCGAGGGCTCTGCTGAGGGCATCAGAGCAGGCCAGGCGGGATCAGGGGGGTGTAGGGGGCGCCCGGGGTTGGGGCGAGAAGCCTTGCCACTGCTCAAGGTGGGATGGGTGGGCCCACCTGTGCTAGAGGGACAGGGACCTTACGGCCTTCCCGCCAGGGTGGCGTGTGGTTTGTCCCGGAGGGCTCCTGGGCAGAGGCTGGCATGCTGGCACTGCTCCTGGCCCCACGCCTTCCAGGCCTCTCTGAGTTGGAGCATTTGGAGAGGCTCTAAAGCTCGAGAGTGCTCAGAGAGCTGTCTCTGGTGGGTCAGCCAGGCTTCCGTGTGACCCAATCCTCCCCAAATCTCTCTTTATCTGGCCTGGAAGTTCTGCTGCTTCCTGTCCAGGACGCGTGATTGGGCCACTGTCTCCGGGTCTGGGATCAGAACCTGTGTGCCCAAACCTATTGTGGTGAAGGAGTGGAGTGGGCACCGTGAGCGCCTGCCACGCTGCCTGCAGGGCCAGGAGCTCCGGCTCCTAGGACTTGGATCTTACAGCACCCTCACGATGCTGCTTTTGGTTACCTGGGTTCCCAGACGAAGAAGCAGTGAGGTCAAAGGAGCTGTCACTCTGCTGAGGTCACAACAGCTCCTGCAACCGGAGCTGGGGTTCTAGTCCAGAGCCCATGTGTGTTTTTCTACCTCCCTTCCCTGCCTTCTAGAGAAATTCAGCCTAGCCCTTCGCTTTATAGCTGGTAAAACCAAGACTGGGAAGAGTCAGATGAGTCACTTGGTGTCATTTCTGGAGTTCAGCCAAGGCAGGTGTCTGTTACTCAGGCGTGTGCGCGCCTCATCTGTGCTGTGCCAGGGCCAGGGCCGTGGATAACCAGGGTAGGAAGCGTCCCGTGGGCAGCCACTGCCTCGGGATGAGTCCCCTTGCTGAGACTTGCTCATGGATGACTTGGAGGGTGGGCCATTTCAGGGGTGCACCAGTTCTTTGGGCCTGATCATCTCCTTCATGGATCCCGAGACTCGGCCATTTGGGCCTGCCCAGCCCCACCCTTCCCTGGGTCCTGTACAGTTAGGTTTGTGCACTTTGTCAGGAAATGGTCCCCATAGAGCAGGCATGGGTCCCCATTGCTCTCTCTAGAGCCCAGCTTTTGTTCCAGTCGGTATGACTTGCGTTTTCAGCAAGGGAAGGGGCCCAGGGTAGAGCTCCCTGCTCCCTGAGACCCTCGCTCAGACCTCTCTGCTTTTAGCAGAGGCCGGGCAGTGGTCGTGGCTCCCTGCCTCTCAAGGGGTCTCTTTTGTGGACCCTCTCTGAGGAAAAGTGTGTAGTAAGGGAGGAAACCAGGGTGCTCTTGTTTCGGTGCTGAGTCTTGGGGACCCCAGCCTGACCTTGGCCTCGCCTCCGCCTTCCTAGTTGACATTCGCGAAATCAAGGAGATCCGCCCAGGAAAGACGTCACGGGACTTTGATCGCTACCAAGAGGACCCCGCCTTCCGACCAGACCAGTCCCACTGCTTTGTCATCCTGTATGGGATGGAGTTCCGCCTGAAGACCCTCAGCCTGCAAGGTGGGAGTCCTTGAAGGGAATGTCCCCGGCCCCAGGCTCTGTGGGAGGTGCGTGTCCTCAACTCAGCTGTCAACCCTCACACAGCCACATCCGAGGATGAAGTGAACATGTGGGTCAAGGGCCTGACTTGGCTGACGGAGGACACACTGCAGGCAGCCACTCCCCTGCAGATAGAGAGGTGGGAACTGCCCAACTCCGGTGAGGGATGGGGGCACTGAGCTCCAGGGGGCGGGATGCAGGGGCACTGCCTACTGATCTCGCCCGGCCAGGCCCTGGCTGGGGAAGTGGCCCTCACTGCAGGCTTCTACTTCCAGGTGGCTGCGGAAGCAGTTCTACTCGGTGGATCGGAATCGTGAGGATCGGTAGGTCCTGAGCTGTGGCCGTAGCCCAGCGGGGTGAGCTGGGCTCCCACAGCAGTAGCCACGGCACAGAGCAGCTGCCCGGAGAAGCAGAGGTCCCAGGGAACCTGCCTCAGCAGGGTTCGGGGCGGGCAGGTGGTTCTGGCACAAGTAGCTTCCTGCAGAAAGCCCTCTGTTGGCCCTGGTGCAAGTTGGCAGGAGAGGCCAGGGACAATAAGCTGTGTGCCCTGCCACTTGAGTCAGAGACAGGAAGTACAGAACTTGCTCTGGTGTCCTGGAAAGAGGTCAGGGTAGCTTGTAGTGTGTGTGTGGGGTGCCTTGAAAAGCTCATGGTTTAGAGGTCATGCTATGATCGCCAGAGGGCAAAGAAGATGGGCACCCCGACCAGGGCATAGTAAGGACTTTTGTTGCCGTGAAAGTGATGGAAAAGCATGGAGGGTTGGGAAGGGAGGTGTGACACGACCTGACTTCGGTTACATGGACTGCTGGCTGCTAGTGGAGAGTCCAGGGCGGAGTGGGAGGAAGTTGTGGGATTGGGGGGTGAGAGAGAGAGAACTGGAGGATGACATCTTTTGGCCTGAGCTTCTGGAAGGGTGGGGCTGCTTTTGACAAGTGGGGGAGACCATGGGAGGAGCATGTTTGGGGGGTTAGCAGTTCATTTGGGGGGTAAGTTACATGATTCCCTTACATGTCCAGGTAGAGATATTAGTAGGCGGGTGGGCAGAAGTTGGGATAGAGATGTTACGTGGGGAGCATTTAGATGATGTGGAAGGCCGTGAGGCTGGAATCACCTGTGGGTATGTGTAACAGAAAAGGGAAGTGGGGCCCTGGCTAGTAACAGTGTATGGACGTCCTGGGTTCAATCCCCAGTCAGGGCACACAGAAGTGAACATCTGCTTCTCTCCCCCCAACCCTCTTTTTTTCCTCTTCCCCTCCTGCAACCAGTGGCTCATTTGGTTTGAGCATGGCCCCAGGTGCTGAGGATAGTTTGGTTGGTCTGAGTGCATTAGCCTCAGGCACTAAAAATAGCTCAGTACTCGAACATTGGCCCAAGACAGGGTTGCAGGGTAAATCCTGGTCAGGGCACATGTGGGGGTCTGCCTCACAACAGTGTGTCCGTAAAGTCATAGTGCACTTTTGACTGGTCACAGGAAAGCAACAAAAGACGATAGAAATGTGAGATCTGCACCAAATAAAAGGAAAACTTCCAGTTTCATACCTATTCAGTGCAGTTCGATGGGCTCACGCACAGATTTTTTAGGGCTCCTTAGGTAGCTATCCCGTATAGCCTCTACAGACTCGCTCGCCACTGACTGATGACCTACCAGAGCGGGGTTTCTCCACCAAACTGCTGGTTTCCTTCAACTGCTTATCCCACCGAGTAATGTTATTTCTGTGGTGGCACTTTGTTATAAACGCTCCGATATTCACGTTGCACTTTGGTCACGGATTCGAATTAGCGAGCTACAGAACACACTGAACTTTCCTCTGTACCGTCCACATCTCGACTGGCATGGCCGTGGGCTGCTCCACTATATACACGGTGTTACGTCATCATCTGTGCATGCGCACATGCTGCCACATCATCCTACAGAAACTGGGTTTTCCTTTTATTTGGTGCAGATTTCACATTTCTATCGTCTTTTGTTGTTTTCCTGTGACCGGTCAAAAGTGCACCATGACTTTACGGACACACTGTATTTCCCCTCCTCTCACCTTAAAAAAAAATGGGAAGAGGGCCAGTGGCTGCTCCTGGGCTGCTCGGATGGTGGGGGTTGGAGAGGTAGGGGGAGTTTGCCAAGCGGTCTAGCAGCTGGTGAGGTAAGAGGAAAACCAGGAGTGTACTGTTCTGCAAGCCCAGAGAGAAGGGAGTGGTCAGGTGTGCCAGGCCTTGTCGAGTGTGGTGAGGACTGAGGGGCCCCGCCCCAGACTTAACAGTACAGAGGTGGTTGTGGTGACCTGAGACAGGCAGGGAGGGCTCGGGGTGGATGGGCACATGGAGGGCTCCTTCAAGGCTTTGCTGTGAGGGGAGCAGAGCAGAGGTGCCAGGAGCTGGGGAAGTACACAGGGTAAGATGGGAGTTTTCAGTGGGAGAGAGTGCAGCTTGGTTGTACCACTGGGGCAGAATCCACGAGGAAAAGCTCAGCGCTGCAGCCGTGTCCCGCCCTGACAGCTAGCTCCGGTGCCTGTGCAGAGCCAGCGCTCTGGGCAGCACTTGTGGGCACAGCCAGGACCACCCAGTACTGAGCCGAGTTCCCCAGGGAGTTTGGGTGCCGACTGAGGCCCCTGAGCAGACTACAGTGGTGCTGGTGGGAGGGGCCTGAAGATGGGCTTCCGGCCCTGCACGCCTGACCCACTGGACGGGGCCTGGGAACTCCTTGCTTGCCAGAACCATGGGCTTCCTTTTGCTCAGGGCTCTGATCCAGCTTCACCCTCAGGGCGCCAGGGACCAGCACAGTGTGGTTTACCTGTCCAGGCCCAGGTGGACTCGGCCCATAGGTCAGAGGTCATGAGAGGTTGGGTGAGGCCATTGGAGATGTTCATGTTTCCTTAGTATATCAGCCAAGGACTTGAAGAATATGCTGTCCCAAGTCAACTACCGGGTCCCCAATATGCGCTTCCTCCGAGAGCGGCTGACGGTGAGGCTGCGCGGGCTGTCTGCGGTGTGGCGGGGGCCCTGGGAGCCGCCGGGCCTGACCGGAAGGCCTGTTGTCTACCCTGCAGGACCTGGAGCAGCGCAGCAGCGACATCACCTATGGGCAGTTTGCTCAGTTGTACCGCAGCCTCATGTACAGCGCCCAGAAGACGGTGCATGAGCCCCCCGCCTTCCCTGGGGCCCTTGCCCCTGCTCTTCCGCCCAGCCCTACTTGCTTCAGCCCTGCTGCCCTGCCTAGGGGGTTGGGGGGTGCCATCTGCAGCTCTTCTCCTCTTGAGGCCTACCCCCACTTGTTACCTTGCCTTCCCAAGAGCCCCTTTCCCGTGTGGCCCCCGGGGGCTCTTGCTCTGACCAGGTTCTGTCTCCTGCAGATGGACCTCCCCTTCTTGGAAGCCAGTGCCCTGAGGTTTGGTGTGAAGCGGGGAGGGGGGCTGTCCCCTGGGGGATGTGCATGCAGGTGGGCGACAGTGGGATGGGGTGCTGGCTGGGAGCTAGGCCCTGCCTTCCCAGGGGCCCCTGTTGTCTGGGGACCATGTAGCCAGCTGGCCGCCAGGCGCTCCCTTCTCTCCCGCAGGGCAGGGGAGCGGCCGGAGCTCTGCCGTGTGTCTCTTCCCGAGTTCCAGCAGTTCCTTCTCGAGTACCAGGGGGTATGGCTGGGCCAGGATGGGGCCGTGTCCACGGAGCGGGGCTGGATTCCTCACTGGCCGCAGCCTCTTACGTGCCCCACTCCTCCCGTCCCTGTCAGGAGCTGTGGGCTGTCGACCGGCTCCAGGTGCAGGAGTTCATGCTTGACTTCCTCCAGGACCCCTTGCGAGAGATCGAGGAGCCATACTTCTTCCTGGATGAGGTGAGGCCTGCCTTGCACCTCTTCTGTCAGGATGGTTGGGGCAGCCCGGAAACGTGCCGGGTGCCACCTCGCTCCCCTGTCCCTTCGGTCACCCCGGGTGAGACT
Organism: Saccopteryx bilineata; assembly: GCF_036850765.1. Taxonomy (NCBI): domain Eukaryota; kingdom Metazoa; phylum Chordata; class Mammalia; order Chiroptera; family Emballonuridae; genus Saccopteryx; species Saccopteryx bilineata. Next base: position 198,073,412 of record NC_089495.1, on the reverse strand, counting down.
GAGCACCCTCTCTCCTTCCCCACCCCCCTGCCAGCGGGCGCGGTCAGGGGCTCAATTTTTCTTCCCTCCCCCGTGTGTCCCTGGACAGTTTGTCACCTTCCTGTTCTCCAAGGAGAACAGTGTGTGGAATGCGCAGCTGGATGCCGTGTGCCCGGACACCATGAACAACCCTCTCTCCCACTACTGGATCTCCTCCTCACACAACACGTGAGCGCTTCCTCACCCCTCAGCCTGGCCTGGGGAGGGACGGCCCCCTGACCACCCTGCCTTTGCTTCTCATCCAGGTACCTGACCGGGGACCAGTTCTCCAGTGAGTCCTCCCTGGAAGCCTACGCACGCTGCCTGCGGATGGGCTGCCGCTGCATTGAGTGTGCGTGAGGGCCGGGCGGGGGGGGGGGGGGAGGCCGCCCTCCTGCCGGCCTGACCGCAGGTATGTCGCACCCCAGTGGACTGCTGGGATGGCCCGGACGGGATGCCAGTCATTTACCATGGACACACCCTCACCACGAAGATCAAGTTCTCAGACGTCCTGCACACCATCAAAGAACATGCCTTTGTGGCGTCAGAGTGAGTGGGGCTGGGGACCCAGGTGGGCTCGGCTCCAGCTGTCCTAAACAGAAGGCAGCGGGTCCCCTTAAATGCCTCCCCCCGGTCCACCTGCTTCTCCTCTTCATCCTCCCTCTCCTGCTGGCTTGAGCCATTGCTTCTCACCGTGCTCTGATTTCTGCATCCTTGTCCCCCTCCTTTCGTGGGTCCCTCTTTAGCTTGTGGAACACAGCCTAGCTCTTCTTGTCCTTAAAAACTACTTCCGTAACCCTGACCTCTTCAGGCCATGTCCTGCCCGCTCTTCCTTCACAGCGCAGAGAAGTGTCTGTGACCCGTGTCCCACTGTCCCTGGGACGGGCTCTGAGGAGACCAGCAGTGACCAGTTCACTGGTCTGCTGCCTCACTGAAGGGCTCGCAGGGCCTCCCAATAGCTGGATTTGGAAGCTGCTTCTCGGCTTTCCTGACCCCTTTGGTGTGGGGTGGGTGCCTCTTGCAGTGCTGGGAACCTCCGCAATGGGACAGCTCTGGGGACGTGCTTCTGCAGGGCCCTCCGCCCCGCTGATGGCAGGGCTCCCTCCTACCCAGGATTGCTCCTTCGGGGCACAGGCTCGGGCAGTTGGCTCCCAACACCTCACTCTGAGGGGCTGTTTGGACTGAATGTTGACCCTGCAGAACTGTAGGGTCTGGGTCACCACACTGGTCCCCTACTTGCAGGTACCCAGTCATCCTGTCCATCGAGGACCACTGCAGCATTGCTCAGCAGAGGAACATGGCCCAGTATTTCAAGAAGGTGCTCGGGGACACACTCCTCACCAAGCCCGTGGACATTGCTGCCGATGGGCTCCCCTCACCCAACCAGCTCAAAAGGAAGATCCTTATCAAGGTAAGGGGGGGCTGGGGCTCCCCGGCGCCTCTCCACAGCTGGCCTTGCCGGCTGCGGTCTGGGCCAGTGGTCGGCAAACTCATCAGTCAACAGAGCCAAATATTAACAGTTCAATGATTGAAATTTATTTTGAGAGCCAAAATTTTTTTTTTTACAGAGAGAGGGATAGATAGGGACAGACAGACAGGAATGGAGAGAGATGAGAAGCATCAATCATCAGTTTTTCATTGCGACACCTTAGTTGTTCATTGATTGCTTTCTCATATGTGCCTTGACCGAGGGCCTTCAGCAGACCGAGTGACCCCTTGCTCGATTCAGCGACCTTGGGTCCAAGCTGGTGGGCTTTGCTCAAACCAGATGAGCCTGCGCTCAAGCTGGCGACCTTGGGGTCTTGAACCTGGGTCCCCCGCATCCCAGTTCGACACTCTCTCCACTGCGCCACCGCCTGGTCAGGCTAGAGAGGCAAATTTCTTAAACTACATAGGTAGGTACATTCCTTATCGAGGTAGCGCCCGCACATGGTGTTTTGTGGAAGAGCCACACTCAAGGGACCGAAGAGTCGCATGTGGCTCGCGAGCCGCAGTTTGCCGACCAAGGGGCTGGGCTGTTGGGCTGGGCTGGGCGAGGAGGCACGGCCCTGGGCCTGGGGCTGGCACTGCCATGTCCTGGCCTGCCCCCCACAGCACAAGAAGCTGGCCGAGGGCAGTGCCTATGAGGAGGTGCCTACGTCCGTCATGTACTCTGAGAACGACATCAGCAACTCCATCAAGAACGGCATCCTCTACCTGGAGGACCCAGTGAACCATGTGAGGGCCAGGCCAGCTGGGACCGGGCGGGGGACAGGTGGTGGGAGGGCCTTCACGCTCCCCCCTTGGTCTCTTGCAGGAGTGGTATCCCCACTACTTCGTTCTGACCAGCAGCAAGATCTACTACTCTGAGGAGACCAGCAACGACCAGGGCAACGAGGATGAGGAGGAGCCCAAGGAGGTGAGGAGCCCACCCCAGGCTGGGGGCTGGGGGCTGGGAGCTGGACCGGGGGCCGGGCCAGGCTCAGGGTCACCGAGTATCTTTGCTGTCCTGCACCCCACGCAGGCCAGTGGCAGCACGGAGCTGCACTCCAACGAGAAGTGGTTCCATGGGAAGCTTGGGGCAGGACGGGATGGGCGGCACATCGCCGAGCGCCTGCTGACCGAGTACTGCATTGAGACCGGGGCCCCTGACGGCTCCTTCCTCGTGCGCGAGAGCGAGACCTTCGTGGGCGACTACACTCTGTCTTTCTGGTACACTGCTCTGCGTGCCTGTGCACTGTGGGTGTGGTCCCACCCAGGGAAAGCTGCAGTCCGCTTTGTCTCTGCTCCAAGCTCCAAGTGAAACGGGGTTTCGTCACATGCACTCGCGCACACGCTCACACACTCACACACACTTCCAGCTAGTGTTGCTTCCCGAAGGGCTGCCCTGTGCCTGAGCTCCTTAGGGAGCCCGCCTTCCTTTCTCAGACCTGGCCCTGTGCTTGGGGTGGAGCGTGGTGGTGGTGGGGGGGCTCAGGCCTGCTGCTCATGGCCTCTCCCCTTCTCCCCCCTTCTCTCCCCCCCCCCCCACCCATAGGCGGAATGGGAAAGTCCAACATTGCCGGATCCACTCCCGGCAGGATGCTGGGACCCCCAAGTTCTTCCTGACAGACAACCTCGTCTTTGACTCACTCTATGACCTCATCACGCACTACCAGCAGGTGCCCCTGCGCTGCAATGAATTCGAGATGCGCCTCTCGGAGCCCGTCCCGCAGACCAATGCCCACGAAAGCAAAGAGTGAGGGCCGGGCCGGGTCGGGTCGGGCGTGGGCAAGGGCCCCGGGTGGTGATGGCGTGTCCTGACTCAGGCCTCTCCTCAGGTGGTACCACGCCAGCCTGACCAGGGCGCAGGCCGAGCACATGCTGATGCGTGTCCCCCGTGATGGTGCCTTCTTGGTGCGGAAACGGAATGAGCCCAACTCCTACGCCATCTCCTTCCGGTGCGGCTGTGGCCTGGGGTGCTGGGGGTGAGCGGGGCTGCAGTCGGGCCCCTGTGTGACTGTTTTGTCCTTGTCAAGGGCCGAAGGCAAGATCAAACATTGCCGCGTCCAGCAGGAGGGCCAGATGGTGATGCTGGGCAACTCTGAGTTCGATAGCCTCGTCGACCTCATCAGCTACTACGAGAAGCACCCGCTGTACCGCAAGATGAAGCTGCGCTACCCCATCAACGAGGAGGCGCTGGAGAAGATCGGCACTGCAGTGAGGGCGCGGCAGGCGGGGCGGGGGGCAGCGGGGCCCTCGAGGCCCCCAAGCTCACTGCTGGGAGGCCCAGAACCTCCCTGGCGTGTGGGACAGGACCGGGCACAAGTTAGGCAGATGCAGAGGTGGGGGATCAGCATTCGAGCAGAGAGGTCCCCCATGTTCCAGGTTCAGGCGCCGTGGAGCCCACACAGGGTCAGGGAGGGCCCGAGGCTAGAGGCTCCTTCAGCCGGGTGTGGTGGGCTGTCTGGGGCAGGGCAAAGGAGGCGACAGCATGGGCTTGTGGAGGGCAGAGTGCCCGAGGAAACCCCCGCAAAGGCAGGACCCAGTGGTGCAGTGGGCAGTGCAGGTTTGGACCAGGTGACGGCCCTGGATAGAAGGAAGGCGTCTAAGATGGGAGAGCCACCCTCTTGAGAGTCTGCCATCAGAGGACATGGTGGCCAGGGAGAGGCCTACTGCCCACGGGGCTGGGGTGGGGAGAGGAGGTGTGGGGAGACGGGCTCCACAGCGAGGTAGAGAGCCGCTGAGCCACACGCTGGTGCCTGTGCTGGCTCCCTGTGGGGTCTCGGGTGGGGCGGGCCTCCAGGAAGTGGGGGAGGTTTCAGAGATTGTGGAGAGAGGAAGGGGTGAGGCCTGGCACCTGCAGGGCCCACAGTCAACCAGGTGCCAGTACTGCTCATCTCCGGGTATTAACGTGTCCATATTCTATCCCCTTCTTAGGAGCCTGACTACGGGGCCCTGTATGAGGGACGCAACCCTGGCTTTTATGTGGAGGCAAACCCTATGCCGACTTTTAAGGTACAGCCTGAAGTCTCTGGGCACAGGAAGCTGGGAGGGTCCCCAGCTGCCTGGGACTCGCACTTCTCCGCTCAGGGCCTGTCTGTGGTCTTTGTGGAGAAGTGGTGTCTGTGGTTTCCGAGGCCTGAGAGGCTGTGATAGATGTGTGGTTGTGTGCAGCCACAGCCCTGGGGGCCCTCTCCCCACCCGTCCCTGGGGGTCAGCTCTCCCTGCAGCCTGTTCCCCGGGGTGACCCATTTCCTCCACGGGCACCAGCAGGGCGCACTTGCTATAAAACTTTTTGCCACGCACTCCGTCCCTTGGTGGAGACTACCTGTCAGACCTTCTTCGTTCTGACTCCTCTGAGGGCGAGGGCTGTGTGCTAGTCCTGTCTCCCCTCCACAGCCAGGGGGCCTGAGGGAGGTGCCTTGTCTTTGTTCCTCATTTTCTAGACTCGCAATGACGGGGTCCTGGTCATGCCCACAAGCGGCCAGGCCTCAGGGGGCACCCAGGGCCCTGCAGACACTCCCTCCCCAGCCCGCCAGTCCCGACTCCGGGGGCAGTCACTCTTCCCGTGGCGGGGGTTCACAGGGTTCTGTTCCCAGTGACATGTCTCAGAACTCCTGCAGGGCAGTGGTGAGGACTGGGACTAGGCAGGCTGCCAGCAGTGGCACCTGCTGCTGCTTGAACCCCAGCTGGGAAGCCAGGCACACATGGGCACGTGCGGCCCCAGGCCAGGGTGGCGGCAAGTGTGGCTCTCACTGGAGCTCTCCTTCGCAGTGTGCCGTCAAAGCCCTCTTCGACTACAAGGCCCAGAGGGACGACGAGCTGACGTTCACCAAGAGCGCCATCATCCAGAACGTGGAGAAGCAGGACGGCGGCTGGTGAGCCGGCTCCCCGGGCTGGAGAGGTCTGCATGTGCCCGCAGGGCCTGTCCTGGCCTGGCCTAGGTGGGGGGGGCCCTCACGAAGGAGACCCTCCTGGGAGCTTGGGGTGGCTGCAGGGCCTCAGCACCTGTGGCTTCCACAGGTGGCGGGGAGACTATGGTGGGAAGAAGCAGCTCTGGTTCCCGTCCAACTACGTGGAGGAGATGGTCAGCCCGGCAGCCCTGGAGCCCGAGCGGGAGGTGAGCGCCACGCCACCTACACGTGCGGTCGTCACGCCCCGTGGTGTCCGTGGTCTCCAGCGTACACCTACCACGTTCGTGTAGTCGTGTGCACACCTGTATTTGTCATATGCGACCGACACCCCTCACACGCATGTGTACAGATGTGCTGATGAGCCCGCGGGCTTTGCTTCCCACAGCACCTGGATGAGAACAGCCCCTTGGGGGACTTGCTGCGGGGGGTCTTGGATGTGCCAGCTTGTCAGATTGGTGAGCCCCCTCCTCTTCTGCCCACTGGTCTTCCTTATGCTCCAAGGAGGGAGGCAATGGCCGGCCCCAGAGCCGCCCACCCTCTGAGCTCCCCCATACTCGGACACCCCTGCCTTTGATGCTGCATGGTCACCTCGGCCAGGCACTGCAGCTGACGCTGACAGCGAGCTGATAGCCACTGTCCTAATGGGTTGGATCACGGGGTGGGGCGTCCAGGTTCGAGCCGGCCTCCCGCTCCTGAGCCCCTTGTTGCCTAGCTGCAGCGTGCTCAGCCGCGGCGGGCCTGGCAGGTGCTGGGAGGGCGGGGGTGAGAACTCGGGGTGGTTCCCGGGACAGATCTGTCTGACCCTGCCCCGTGGCTCTTGCTCCCAGCTATCCGCCCTGAGGGCAAGAACAGCCGGCTCTTCGTCTTCTCCATCAGCATGGCGTCGGTGGCGCAGTGGTCCCTGGACGTGGCTGCCGACTCTCAGGAGGAGCTGCAGGACTGGGTGAAAAAGATCCGCGAGGTGGCCCAGACCGCCGACGCCAGGGTGAGGGCCGGCGGGGGCGTGAGCTTCTAGTCAGCGTGTGCGGGAGACATGGGCCAGCGGTAGAGCTGGTGCAGGATGTGCTGAGAACTGTGCGGGAAGTCCAGGTGGGTCCACTTAGTGGGCAGTTGGAGCCACAGGGCAGAGGTGAGAGAAGTCCCGGGCTGGAAGCAGATGTGGGGTCCGGGGGCTCAGGAGGGTGAGGACTGGAGAGCAGGAGGGGCAGCAGGGGAAGCACACAGGCACAGTCAGAACCTGGATGTGCCAGGGACATGACAGCAGAAAGTGGCCTTGGTGACATTACCAAGAGCCATGGCAGTGGGGAGCGGCCAGGCTGTGGGAGGAGCAGAGGCCACGCAGGGCTGGGGTCTGCGGAGGCATTAATGGCAGCGACTGAAGGAGCTGGCGCCAGAGCAGGGCTGGTAGATCAGCCTCTGAGGACACAGGCCCCTGCACTGAGCCTGCGGGACAGAGGAGGGAGGTGCAGGGTGGAGGGAATGACTGCCTGGTGGTCATTAGGGGTAGGGTAGAGCAGCTACCAGTCAGACCACTGGCTGCTGTGGACAGTGCGCACCTGGGAGCCAAGCCAGGAGGGGACAGGCACTGCAGAGTGCGTTGCGGGGGGGGGGGGGGGGGGGGGGGTATGGACCACGGTCCAGGCTGAGAGTGGAAGGGAGAGTCTATGGGGATGGAGGCCCTGGTGGAAGAGGCCCTCCAGGGTGAGAGGACAGGGAGGGACTGTCGTGAGCCGCCTCTGTTCCTGAGCCGCAGTTGGGAAGTAGAGTGCTACGCTGGGGGGGCTGACGTGGTGGGACAATGGTCCATGCGGTATGGAAGACAGAGCCACAGACTTAGGTCCCCAGTGAAGTCCCTGGGAAACCAGGAGGTGGTCTTTTTGCCTGAGGGAGGCTGGTACCAAATGGTGTCAAAGCGTCACTGGGTAGTGCAGCCAGCCCTAGGTCCCTGAGATGTCACTGGGGCATGGGCAGTTGTGAGGAGCTTAGTCCCCGAGAGCCTTGGAGGGCAAGGTGTCCTCGGGCAGGGAAGGGGAAGGGATGGTGCGAGGCTGAGGCTAGAGGGCTCTGTCCAGCGGGGCCTGGAAGGTGCAGGGGGGGACCCAGAGCACCCTCCGTGCAGACTGCCCAAGGCGGGCCGGGGCTGCCCTCCTGGGTGGGGCTACAGGACCTGTGTGTGTCCCCAGCTCACTGAGGGGAAGATGATGGAACGGAGGAAGAAAATTGCCCTGGAGCTCTCCGAGCTTGTTGTCTACTGCCGGCCTGTCCCCTTCGATGAAGAGAGTAAGGGCTGGGGCCCAGCGGGTGTACCTGTGTTTGGGTGTCCTTCAGGGGAGGTGCAGGAGCAGTGGTTAGTCCCTCTCTGGTGGAGGTTGGGGAGCTGGCCCCCAAGTACTGCCTGGGTGGGAAGGCTCTGTAAGTGTTCTCCCTGTTTGGCCCAGAGATTGGCACAGAACGTGCCTGCTACCGGGACATGTCGTCCTTCCCGGAAACCAAGGCTGAGAAATATGTGAACAAGGCCAAAGGCAAGAAGTTCCTCCAGTACAACCGACTGCAGCTCTCCCGCATCTACCCCAAGGGCCAGCGGCTGGACTCCTCCAATTATGATCCCTTGCCCATGTGGATCTGTGGCAGTCAACTGGTGGCCCTCAACTTCCAGACCCCAGGTGAGGAGGGGCCCTGTGGGACAGGGCACCTCCAGGTGGCCTGGAGGCCACTGACTGACCTGGCTCTTGCAGACAAGCCTATGCAGATGAACCAAGCCCTCTTCATGAGCGGCGGACACTGCGGCTACGTGCTGCAGCCCAGCGCCATGCGGGATGAGGCCTTCGACCCCTTCGACAAGAGCAGCCTCCGTGGGCTGGAGCCATGTGCCATCTGCATCGAGGTGGGCTTCAGGCTAGGGAGGGGCACTGGGCTGTTCTTGAGGAGGACGTAACTGTCCTCTGAGGTAGAAAGGCCACTGAGTCCGCACAGTGGGGCTGGACTTGAGTGGCACAGGCCAGAGGCAGCCGGGCTGCCCATGAGTCCAGGCCAAGGGGCACTGCTGCCTGGAAGGAGCAGGCACAGACGGGAGCAGGTGCCCGCTGCAGGAATAAGCTAGACAGCACTGGGATAGTGGGGCTGGAGCAAGAGCAGCTCCGACCCTTCTGGCCTCAGAGCTCGCACACCTGCTGCCCAGCACTGTGGGGTCGTGTGCATGGGGCCCGAGCAGTCTTGCAGGAGTGGGTGGATGGCAGGCGTGGGTGAGCGTCTGCTCCTGAGAGTCCTTCTTTTCCTGGTGGAAGTAATTTGAAAGATTTCCGTTAAAACACACATGGACTTAATGTGACGTAGACTGCAAGGACTCACGTGAAATTTTTGGTTAAAGCTAAGATATCTTCAAATAAATTTTTGTTGTCAGTTGTTTTTAGAGACTTAACAGACAGCGTGCTTGGGGCCCAGCAGAGGGCGCACTGCCTCCATGGCTTAGTGGGGACTTGGAGGGAGCCAGAAGGACAGTCCCACTTCCCTCTTTGCCTCCTCTGCAGGTGCTGGGCGCCCGGCATCTGCCCAAGAATGGCCGAGGCATCGTGTGTCCCTTTGTGGAGATTGAGGTGGCTGGAGCCGAGTATGACAGCACCAAGCAGAAGACGGAGTTTGTGGGTGAGCCTCCCCGGCCCACTCCGTCTCTGTCCCCGTCCTCCCGTCTGCGCCCGCGGCATCCTGAGGCCTTTCGCCCTTGCTTTCACAGTGGACAATGGCCTGAACCCCATGTGGCCCGCCAAGCCCTTCCACTTCCAGATCAGTAACCCTGAGTTCGCTTTCCTGCGCTTCGTCGTGTATGAGGAAGACATGTTCAGTGACCAGAACTTCCTGGCTCAGGCTACCTTCCCCGTGAAAGGCCTGAAGACAGGTGAGGACCACGCTGAGGTCTGGGGCGGGAGCTGGGGGCCCTTGCCTGGTCCCCCGGGCTGAGGGCCAGGCTTTCCTCCCAGGGTACAGAGCGGTGCCTTTGAAGAACAACTACAGTGAGGACCTGGAGCTGGCATCCCTGCTGGTGAAGCTCGATATCTTCCCTGCCAAGGTAACTGCCGTTGGGTGGCACACTGGCTGGGCTCAGCTGCTCTGGGGGCGGAGGGGGGAGCACTGACTTCTTGTGCACTTGCCCTCGTTGAAGCAGGAGAACGGCGACCTCAGTCCCTTCAGCGGTTCTTCCCTGCGGGAGCGGTCCTCCGAGGCCTCGGGCCAGCTAGTCCACGGCCGGGCCCGGGAAGGCTCCTTCGAAGCACGCTACCAGCAGCCATTTGAGGACTTCCGCATCTCCCAGGAGCACCTTGCAGACCACTTTGACAGCCGGGAACGAAGGTGAGAGGCGGCGGGCTGGCCTGGCAGAGGTATGCCCGAGAGACGGGGAGGAGAGCTCCGCCCTCCTCTGGCACCCCTCCTCCGCCTGGGTGCAGGGTTATAATTGTCGCGTGGGGCTATGCCCCTGGGCGGCAGTGGCCCACTGCCAGTAAGGACATTTGTCCCTTCTGTCCAGGGCCCCACGCAGGACTCGGGTCAACGGAGACAACCGCCTCTAGCTGTGCCCAGCCCCGTGGACAGCAGCAGGGGCTGTGTGCCTTGTGGATTGCCTTGAACTGGTCTGTGGGAAGCAGCCTGCTGGGCAGTCTCTCTGCCTGGTTTTGCAGCCTGGAGCCTGGCTTCCAGCCATGAATGCCAGACAAAAACCAAGCCATTAAAGCGGTGTGTTACTGGGTAGGGCCTCCGCACCCAGCCGGGGTGAAGGCAGAAACTCGACTGGGTCTTGCATTAAGCACACACATCCGGCCTTGACTTCTGGAGGGGGAGCCTTCCATCCTGCGGGGCCAGGACCCCGGCCGCGGCCCCTTAGAGAGGCCGCCTTGGCCGTCAGCACAGAAGGCTCAGAGAAGCCGCCGACACTCCTGAGCACGGAGGAGCGGCAGCCTTGCTGGGCCGGGGAAACAAAGTTTACATTGTCCTGCAGCTTTAAAACCACAGCTGGGCAGGGTGGGGGGTGCCCCACGGTCTGGCCTTGGAGCCAGGGCATAGGAGCACAGGGCCTTCCCAAGAAGGAGGACACAGCACAAGGGCACAGTGCCCAGGGCGGGAACCATGACCCAGCCTGAGAGATACAGGGGACCATGTTAGAAGTAGCAGTATTGGCATCACAGGCCATGGAGGGTCACCCTGCGAGGGGCCAGTGGAGGAGGCCGAGCCCCAAGATGCCACCTGAACCAGGGACCAGGCAGCATGTCCCAGAGCTAGAGCAGCGCTTCGGGCCATGGAAGGACGGGCCCAGAACTGAACACGCCACACCATTGTGGGCTACGCTTTCTGCCACTGCCGGGGCCCTGGGTGCGAGCCTGGAGGACCTGCTTACCCGGTAGACGAGTTTGTGGACATACTCGAGGCCCTCGTCGGGGTGGCCAGAGTGGAGGAGCCAAGTCGCCAAGGCAGAGGCCGAGCTGGGGGCTTTGCCAAGTCCGTTCAGGAAACTCCTGCACACAAGTTACGTGCCCTCCTCCTTCAACAAGGCTCCCTCCAGAGGCCGCCGACCGGCTGCGAACCCCCATCCTGTTTGGGACCGAATCCCACTTTCCCCGTCACAGTGGAGACCGGGACCTGGGTCCGGCAGGCAGTACTGCGCGAGGACGCCTCCTGAGGTTATCTCAAGTATTAAATCCGTCTTGAAAACCCTATTATTAGACATACATGCTGATGGGTTATAGAATTTTAAAATTTATTTTTTTGCACACTATTTCTCCCTGTCTTCATTATTTCACGTAGGACGTATGGTTTTCTGTGTCTTCTTCCATTTCTAACTGAAAGCTGCTTGGGGAGGGCGGGAGCGCAGTGACATCCGGGCACTGCAGCGGAGCTGGTCTCTGTGGGTTCCAGCCCGCTCCCAGTGCTGCCGTCTCCAGATTTCTGTGTCCTCCTAGGAAAAACCACTGAGCCATTAAGGCCTTGTTACTATTCCAACCTAATAGTTACTCAGTTTTCTCTAGCTCTTTTAGGGTAGGTGGCAAATTATTTAACATTATATTAAACTGTCCATATCATGAATTGTAAACTGAAGAAAATCATACAGTTTCTGAGGAAAGTGTATTGATTTCTTTAAATTCTGAAGTTGTGTTTGAAAGTATGACCTCACAATCTTAATTTGTCCATAGCAAACATATATGGTCTATATATGGTTGCCAATGTTTGGTTTACAATTTAAATATTAAAAGTTTTAAGTTTTATTGGAAAAGCTTGCCTTCTAAAAAGAAACCAGTGTTTTTTCTCGGAGGACTACCTCATCCTGCCCCTGGCCCTGAGGACAGGCCTCTGAGAGGACTGCAGGGCAGCCTGCCCGGTGGGTGCTCGGCTTGGGGTGTTGTGGCCCTGTCAGGAGTGTGAAGGGAAGAAATGAAACAGCAAAGCCTATTTTGGAGAGGTGGGGTTTTTTTAAGGCAAAAGAGACTCCGTGTGCTTTCCCTTAGGAACAAACGGAGAGGGAGGAGGGAGGCAGCCTGGGGGGGTGGAGCGGCAGGCGGGTGCACCTGCCGCAGTCCAACGGGTCACAGTCCCTGAGGGGAGCCCATGGGGAAGGACAGGTTGGGGGCCCGGGCCCGCGGGCACATACGTGTCCCGGCGTAGCCAGCACTCCGCACATGAAACCCAGTGCCTGCACTGGGCTCAGCGTCAGCCACTTGCTAGCTCTACTGCCCTCTCTTTAAGACCTGACTGCCAAACAAACCCTCCTCGTCTCCTTTCCCTTCAGCTTGTGGTTTTTTGTGCACTCAGGAAAGCCTAGTGACTGTCTGGAGACATAACTAGGACAGTTGCCTGGCAGTAGTTTGTCGTAGGAGCAGGTGGGAAGTGTCTGGTAACTTACCTGTCCGGCAAATCTTGTCTCTGGGCTGCGAGGAGGTACGGGACCGCTGCTCCTGCAGCCTGTCCACCGAGGCTGCGACCGGGCGAGTGCGGCCCGCCTGGGAGTGAGCCTGGGCTTCTGTGCCGGCCAGCCATGGCAGTGGGCAGTGCCACAGAGACCGCCCCTTCAGTGAACCGTAGGGTACTGGCTGCCGCGCTGGTTTCCTTCAGAGCCTGCAACCAAGATCTCTGCTCAGAGTATGGTGGAAAGGCCCTGCCCTTCCTTCCTGTCCTGTGGCTGCTGGTGTGATGATGTCATACAGACAGTGCCTGCCAGGTGGGTGGAGACAGGCATAGAAAGCCTGAGGAGGTCTGTCACTGAGGAGACACAGGTAAGTGTAAGTAGTTGATTCTCAGGATGGTACTTAGCATGCCCCTGGTGCAATAATGCACGTACCAAAGCATGGTTGGTGGCTGTAGACCAGGACTGTTCTAAGACTAGCCCAAGGCGGCTCTGGAGATGAAGGTTTTCCAAGCATCCCTTTCCTCTGGGACAAGGCAGACCAAAGGCGTGCTGTTCCCAAGTGCACGGGTGTGGGCCAGTCCCGGTGCACTGCAGGCCCCTCTGAGGACCACCCCCTGGAGAACTGGGTGCGCCAGCCGGCACCCAACGGCCACTGTTCTGGTTCTTCCAGCTCTCTCTTTCCTCCTAGCTTCCCGGGACTGCTCAGAGGGAGGGCTGGGCGACAGCCCGAATAATCTGCGCCTCTATGGTCAGAATTTGACAAAGGAGGCAAGAACTACACTGGGATAAAGACGGTCTATTCAGCGATTTTCAACTGGTGTGCCCCAAGAATTTTTAAAATGTGCAATACCTATTTATATGGGCAGTGACCTCTTTTCCCTCAGCTTGTCAAATAAAAAACAGTAGCTGTCTAGTGTGAATGCCACCTTGAACCATAAAAAATATAGGTCATATAATAAGAATTGCATCTTATTGGTCATAACGCATAATAAGGTGTCCGACTGGTTAATGCTTGGTGCCAGAAATTTATTTTTTATTTATTTTTTTGTGACAGAGAGGGACAGAGACAGGAAGGGAGAGAGAGATGAGAAGCATCAGTTCTTCATTGTGGCTCCTTAGTTATTCATTGATTGGTTTCTCATGTGTGCCTTGACTAGGGGGCTGTAGCAGACCGAGTAACCCCTTGCTCAAGCTGGAGACCTTGGGTCCAAGCTGCTGAGCTTTGCTCAAACCAGATGAGCCCACGCTTAAGCCGGTGACCTCGAAGTTTCAAACCTGGGTTCTCTGCATCCCAGTCCGACTCTCTATCCACTGAGCCACTGCCTGGTCAGGCCAGAAATTCTTATATTCAAATAAAGACACGTGATTTTTTAAAAAATCACTTTGGAATGAAAAGAGCAGGTAATTATTTTTAATCAAAATTATATTTTTTTTGTCAGAGACAAAAGATATATTTTTTGGTTGTTGCAGAATTGTAGTAATTAGTTTACATGTGTCACAAAATGAAAAAGGTTGAAAATCACCTGACCTGTTGTGGCGCAGTGGATAGAACGTCAATCTGGAATGCTGAGGCCACCAGGTCAAAACCCTGGGCTTGCCAGGTCAAGGCACATACAAAAGGAACAACTACTATAAGTTGATGCTTCCCATTCCTCCCACCCTTTGTCTCTCTTTTCTCTCTAATATCAATAAGTAAAATCTTTAGACCAGAGATTTTTTTCTTTTTTTAGTCAATACATGGTGTTGGGAGAATTGGAACTAGACCACCTTCTTATTCACAAAATAAACTCAAAATGGATTAAAGACTTAAATGTAAGGCATCAAAACTAAAAATAGAAGAAAACATGGGCAGTAAAATCTTTGCCATTTCTAGTAACTATTTTTTCTGACATCTTGGGCAAGGGAAACAAAAAAATAAACAAATGGAACCACATCAAACTCAAGTTTTTGCACAAAGGAAATTACCAACAAAATGAAAAGACAACCCACTGAATAGGAGAACATGTTCACCAATGACACCTCCAATAAGGGGTTAAAATCCAACATTCGTAAGGATTTCGTACAACTCAACATCCAAAAAATCCAATTAAAAATGGGCAGAGGACCTGACTAGACCCTTCCCCAAGAGGACATACAGGTGGCTGTAGACATGGAAAGATGCTCAACGGCACTAAATCATCCCCAAGAGGACATACAGGTGGCTGTAGACATGGAAAGATGCTCAACGGCACTAAATCATCCCCAAGAGGACATACAGGTGGCTGTAGACATGGAAAGATGCTCAACGGCACTAAATCATCAGACGCAAATTAAAACCAGAATGAAGTATCACCTTATACCTGTTAGAATGGCTGTTTTTCTTAATAAATCAACAAGAAAGGGTTGGCTAGAATATGGAGAGAAGGGAACACTCCTGCACTGTTGGTAGGGATGCAGATCAGTGGAAAGTAGTATGGAGGGTCCTCAAAAAATCGAAAATACATATGACCCAGTGATTCCACTTTGCAGTACATATACAAAAACCCCAAACACTAATTTGAGAGGAAATCTGCAATGCTTTGTTCACTGCAGTGTCATCTACCATAGCCAAGCTACGGTAGCAACCCAAGTGCCCGTCAACAGACAAGTGGCTAAAACTGGTACGTACACACAATGTCCTGTGACTCGGCCATAAAAAAGGTAAAATCTTACCATTCTCAGACAGCACGGATGGACCTAGATGTTATGCTCAGTGAAATAAGTCAGACAGAGGGAGACAAATACCATGTGATTTCACCTACACGAATCGAACACAAGAAAACAAACCAGAGACAGAGGGGAGGTGGGTTGGGGGGGAGGAGAAAGAAATACAGATTGGTAGTCGCCAAGTAGTTACAGGGATATAAAGGACAGCCTAGGGAATGTGGTTGATCTTTTTGTAATAACTGTAAGGCGCCAGCTGGAGACCGGAAATATCGGGGACACGTTGTAAGGTGTATGATCGTCTAACCATGCTATCTAGACACCTGAAATGAACAAAATAATACTGAACGTAAACTGTAATTGGAGGGAAAAAACAGGTGGTGGGTGGAATTCCCTGTGCTCTCCTGATCTGTGTCTTCTGGCCCCAGGTTCTTGTGACCAGGAGAGAGCTTTCCTAATCCATGAAGAGTCTTGTTGGTCGTTAGGGGCCAGACTGGCCATTGGTGACATCTTTGCTGATGGTGACCACTTTAATTTGTCACGACATACCTCCATTTCCTGCACAAGAGTCTTTCAGGGGCACAGCTGGGGAGGAATAGCTGCACAGACCTGAGGCCCACCTGTCCACAGGCGCCCTGACCTCCACTGCAAATGTCCTGCTTCCCAGCAGAAAGCAGGACAGCCCTCAGTCCAGCAAATTCACCTAGTCTCAGATCCCTCCACACAGCCCTGATAAGCGCTGCTTGAGCCAGGAGGCCCAGCAAGGGGTGGGCCTGGGAGGAGACTCCCACGTGGGACAGAATGTCTTGTGTTTAAGCCCAGACTCGGCAGTTCCTAGCCGCCGCCATGTGCCTGCTGTGTGACAGCTTGGGCTACCTGATTCCACCCACTAGGTCATGCGTCACCTGGCAAGCTTCTGAAATATGGGTGCCTGGGGACCTAGCATGCATTTTAAAAAAACCCCAGATGATCTGAATGGGTGGTCAGGGCTGGACAGAGCAGGGAGAGGCAGTCAGTGGGACCTGGGAGAAGGCTCCCTTGCAGACCTGCTCCTGGCTGGCTGGTGGACCAGGGACAAGGAGCCTGGGTCCCAAGTGGCAGGCTTCGGCTTACCCAGTGGCCACAGGCACGCACACAGCACACTGCCTCCCAGCTCAGACTGCACAGCCTGATGAGAGGACGAGTTTCTGACCTGGGAATGGTGACACTGACAAGGACCCATAGCCGGGAGCAGAGGCAGGGTCCCCTCCTGACGGCGCACATCCAGAATGTCATCTGAAGGCTGGGCCTAGGCCAGAATCTTGCTTGTCCTTTAATTTGAGCCCGTCTCTCACCATTTCAGTTCTGTTGAGGAAAAAGCCACAAGTTACATCTGGTTACCCTGTCAAACTACTCAGAACAAAATCAGGTGCTTCTGCACATCTCAATCCCATGACTGAGCCCTGAAAACCCTCCTCACTGGTCATCCTTTGATCCCCAGGGCCATCGTGCCCAGGTGCCAGCTGGGTTCTGCTCCCTGCCTGGGAGTCCATACCCACCCCTCCTGGCCACCTCTCCCACCTCTGTCCCCAGCTATGTCCCAAGGGAGCCACTGCCTGCGTCCTGTACCCACCCTGCGGGGCAGCTGACTGGCTTCGGGCCCACACCTATGTGGTCGAGCTCCCAGAGACTTGCTCAACCACACTGCATCCTCTTCCTTAAGGCCCCTGGGTCCTCTGCAGAGCTCCCCCCCCCCCCAGCCCCTCGGCAAGGGGCAGCTCCGATTCCTCTTTCCTCACAGGAACAGGGAGAGACTGGCCCGTGTCCTCTCACCAGTTACCCGATGACTCCCGGCTTGACTCAGTTGACCTCTCTGGTGTAGTTTCTAAAACGCTGCACTTCTGTCACATAGAAGCCATTGCCGTGGGTCGAGCAGTGCAGGAGAAACTTCTGCCGTGGGTGGAGGGAATGGCCCTGCTCATCCATCCAAGTTCCTGGCCGGTCTTGCCGCAGAATAACTCAGCAGATAGGACGTGTTTTTAGCTCTCCCCTCGCTTCCCCCAAAAGTAAAGTCAGCAGATGTGAAATGTATTTACGTCTTTATTTAAGAACAATCAAAAGATCTGAAGTACCATTTCGGCCCATTTCAAATTGTACAAGCAGTTTGTCTAGGTTGCCCTCCCTTATCCACACCCACAGATACAAAATCTAGGAAATGTGCAATTTGCATCTTAGAAATAGCAGCATCCCCACAGGGGACCTTGTGAGGCCTGGAGAGGGCCGCCCCTCTCCGCAGGCACAGCCATGGCCCAAAGGCAAGTTCCATCCCTCTGTAAAAAACGTCTCCCCACCTAGACCTCCCCACAGGCCTGAAGGACAAAGGGTGCCTCTCGGTTTGCTCCCTCCCTTTCGGCCACCAGGGAGGTGGGGCCCTCTTACAGTTTGGTAATGTTTTAATTTGCCTCTGGACAAGCAGAAACAGGGCGGCTGCCTCCTAGCACCAAGATGATCACTTCTTCAGCTGTCTCTGGGGAGAGAGGAGGCGCACCAAAAGCAAACTGCTCAACGGTCACCTCCTCCGTTCTCAGCAGCCAGCCCTGGGGACAAAGGGTCTACACTGAGACCAGAACCCGCAGGGCAGGGGGGGGACCAGGTGGCAGGAGCATCAGGAGGAATCTGCAGGCCTCTGGCAACCTCCCCGACTCCCACCAAGGCTCTCAGTCAACTCTCCAGGAACAATAGCTGGCGGGCAGAGGGAGGGGCTGGCCTGTTTTCTCCCTGATGACAACCACCACACGGTCTGGCCCTCCTGACACTGCCCAACAAAGCGACTGCTCAGAAGCACAGCAGGAAGTCCTCCGCAGGCAGGGGCCGGGTGACCACCTCTGCCCAGCATGGGCCCATTGTCACTGAGCTGCGATTACCACGCTGCATCCCTGCTGGCGGGGGAGGGAGGCTGGCTGGCTCTCCCCTTACCAGCTCCCATCCTCCTGGGACTCCAGCCTGCCCGCATTTCCGGCAAGCTGCAAGAATGAGACAGCTGGATGGGAAGGAGCCAGGGTGGGCGAGTCTCTCTTTAAACACAAATTACAGAACTAATAGGTACCACGTGGGTTGCATCTTACCCTAACTGTGTGTCTACGCTGGGGCACGACTCCTGGGAAAGACTGAGCACTTGCAGTTTTTATCCTCAGTGACTCTGAGCAGCCTTTATCATCCCAGACACTGCGCCTTCAGCTCCGTCACACAGTGCCTTTAATCTTCCGTTTATCACAGAGGGGAACAGAAGTTACAAAGCATCAGCCAAGGAAAGCTATTGGTTAGCACACTTAGGTGCTCACGTGTGAGCATGCACGCAACAGAGCCGGTCCCCTGAAGAAGAGGCACCAATGGCAGGGAAACACAAACTCCTCTCGGGGACCCTGGCCCGCCCGCCCCCCCCCCCCCCGCCCCAAGTGCACAGCAGGAAAGACATGAAGCAGCTAGAAGAGAAGACAGCCGCAGCCCCCATCACAGCCTGCCCAGTGTGCTCCCCGGCCCTCCACCGGCAGCCTGCGCAGGCCTGGGTAGCAGGGCCCTGCTCTGAGGGCCGAGAGCCCTGGGGCTGGCGATAGCAGGAGCTGTGTGGTCGTACGAACTCTCGCCATCAGGCACACCATAGGACCTGGTTTTACAAAGCCAAGCCACAGGCGCTTGCCCTGTCCTCCTGTCCTTGTCTGTGTGGTGACCAGGGCCTGCCTAGTCCACCCCAGACTCTAGGTCTCCACCCTGCTCCAGATTCGGAGGCAGGCAGAATGCATGGTTCCTGTGGGATCCAGGCTGTTTTGTCTCCAGTCTAGTGAAGGACTAGGGCCCCATTCAAAGGAGAGGCCAGACTTGTAGGCAGGCCACAGAATGGCCAGTGTTGACAAGTGAACTCAGGACTAAAGAACCAAAAAAACCAGACTCTTGAGGGCCAAGTGCTCTGTGCTCCTCACAGCTAAGTGCAGATGCGGGTCAACTCAGGAGAACTGGGGCGAGCCCCGCCCCTCCCCAGTGTGGCTTAACCCTGGGAAACACACAAGTTCCAGCAGAGCTGAATCCGACCCGTTCCCTCTGGACTGAGGGCTGCGCTGGGCAGCAGGCCAGGGAGCACCCACGACACCACGTGCATGCAGTTAGTCGGCCCAAACCCACACCCACCGCTCTGTGGAGAGGTCGCCCATGGCCCCCAGCCCTGGTGCTGCATGGCTCAGCTATCCTAAACGGCCCAGAGCAAACAGCCTGCAGGGCCCCTCAGACTGAAGCCTAGCTTTTGGAGGGGACCACTCGGGAGAAGGCTTGGGCTCCACACTCCCTTTCTCAGCTCTTGGAGGTTTGCTGAGACCAGCTGCTCCCCAAGGTCTGGGCCGGAAGGCGGGGAGGCCCCGTGCTCCCACGGAAAGGCAGCAAAGGAAGCGCCCAGTCTGGAGGGAGGAGACTGAGCTCTGCCCTCCTGCCCCCTGCAGCCTGGGCACTCTCCACGTCTGCAGGCTTTCTCCTCTCCAGCATACAACTCAGCCTTGCGAAGCAATGGGAGACATGAAAATCTAAACTTCCTACAAAAGGTGAGTCAAACTGATAGCTGCCCAGGTAAACTGAGAGCAAGGAAGCAGGGGAACTTGAAGAAAAGGCCAAACTCCAGGTTTGGTTTTATTAAGATTCACTTCTTGGCTGGTTCTCCTCTCCCGCAAAGTGCATTTATCCACTTGAGCTGTGGTGTTTGAACTGACAAAGGGGCTCCAATCCCCATGTTTTGGTCCGAGAAGAGAACAGGAAGATGAGGCAACAGGGCCCCCAGAGGGCAGCACGAGCAGGGAACGGGGGCGGGTCGTGCCGAGGACCCGACAGCCAACCAGAAAGGCTGACAGCAGCCTGGCCCCGACGTCCCACAGTCAGAGGGAAGTGATTGGACCATCATTGGACCCCTGA
Organism: Saccopteryx bilineata; assembly: GCF_036850765.1. Lineage (NCBI taxonomy): Eukaryota > Metazoa > Chordata > Mammalia > Chiroptera > Emballonuridae > Saccopteryx > Saccopteryx bilineata. Next base: position 198,053,522 of record NC_089495.1, on the reverse strand, counting down.
CTAAGCAGGACAGAACCCACAGAGCCACAGCTCAACCTGGAGGACACACTGAAACAGCCTCCCACAGCCAGCTGGGACAAGGCCTGGAGCACACGTGGGAGCCCACGCGTCACCACCCAGCACCCTGCTGAGCTCCCACCTTCTGCTTCTGAAGAGCAGGGCATGAGGGCCCCGGGTCAAGGCGCTTTGGTCCCCCTGGGCAGCTGCCAGTCTCTCAGCCAAGGAAGAAGCCCTCAGTCCCAGAGCGCTGCTGAGGCCCCAGTGCGGCAGTCACCCTACTCAGGCGCGCCAGTTCAAGGACCCATGGCCCCCGGAGACAAGGACCACCTCCCAAATCAAAAAGCTCTAGTCTATTAAACAAAGATCAAAATATGCAAAGTATATGAATCACAGCTCCAGATTTCCGGTATCAGAATGATGGTCTGGCTTCACCTCTTACAACTGGCTCTCCAAACCCATGTGAAAAATAAACCAAGCATGGATAAGACATAGGCAACAGAAACAGCGAGACTTTACTGTTCCTGACGAGTCCAAGTGCATACAGAGGAGCAGGGGACAGTAGTCACCTTACAGAACAGGCTTCTTCCCGCAGACCTGCCCGACGCTCTCGCAGTGCAGCCCCCGAGCCACCTTCTGCCTCAGGCAGCACCCAGAACCCACCCGTCAGTGTGCAGACCACCCCCAGGGCCTGCTGGCACAGTCCCGACTGCTGAGCTAGTGTGGCTATTTCTCTGTGCCCGGCTGGCTGTGCCCACGGTTCCACACCCACACCAAAGCCCTGGGCACCTGCAATGTCCTGCTGGGCACCTGTTCAATGGCCTGCCCATCTCTCTGACCACCACCTCCAATCACCTCACTCTCGCAAGGCTGAGGCCCAGGCCTCACTGATTCACTCTGGTCCGAGAGCACAGGAAGGAGGGCTGTCCACGTGCTGGCCCCTCACCCGGGCCATCGTGTCCTCTGTTGTGGGCCCTGGCTGGTGGGCGTGACTAACAATGTGAAGAAAACTTTTCCACCTTTTAAAGACCAGTCAGGGCCAAGGTTGGGTCGCGCTCACTGTCCTGTGTGAACTTGTCCACCATGTAATTTATTCTTTCTGTCTTGCTGTTTGGGTTGTAGATGAAATGTGAATATAAATGACCAAGAAAGTCCCCTCTACAGATGCACCCTCCAGCCAGTGTGCGCAGGGCTCCGGGGGTGTGGCAAGGTGTGTCTGAGACACGAGATGGCTTTGTGCTGCGCCACCCAGCGAGCACCAAGAAGTACTGGCGTTCCCTCAACACAGGCTCCGTTCCCCATCACCCCAGTGCCACCAAGCTCCTCAGTGCACACGTCAGGTGTCCATCTCACGAGCAAAGTGTCAGATGAGTATCTGTACTATATATGCATACATATAAATTAATCTGCATGTACATGAACACTAAATTCCCGGTGTCTGTTCTCTGAAGGAAGGCATAATTCGCCATTCTTGGCAATTCGACAATGAGGCCTTTGGAGCTAAAAAGCTTCACACCCCAAAATGGAAAGGATACAAAAACAGGCTGTAAAACTTGTCAAGTACTCACAAGTCACCTGTTTGAAACACGAGAGGGCAGGAGGAGACACTTCCCAAGAACAACGGTTCGAGGGCTTTTGATTTGACCTCTCCTGGGAGACGAAAGGTGCTGCCAGCATCTCCGTCCCTTGAGCCCCGCAGTGAAGGGCCCTGCCCAGTCCAGTTCCCTGGTGGGGTGGGGAGAGGACTGAGCCTAACCCAGCACCAGTATTGCTGCCCACGAGGCCTCGGTGTGTAGAGAAGCAGGTGGCGTGCAGGCTGCGGGGACCCCTTCCCCTGCCCACACACGCTGCCCCTGCTGCCCCAGGGCAGCCGGTCCTGAGGAAACAGGGACTCACTGCTCAGTACAGCTTTGTAAGTAAGTTCCCAATGTTTCCAAGGCACCTTTTCCTATGATTTTTCTCATTAAAAAAAAAAAAAAAAAAAAGGATACGAGAGTTAGGCTAAAGTAGACAGAGATCTTTTTTCCAAGTCTGCAGCTATAAATATAGACCTTTAAAACTAGGAGCCCCCCAAGGACCTGCCCAGTGATGCCCAGCACCCTGGGGCCAGGCGGCTCTGGGTGTTCTGCCAGGAGCCCCGCATGCAGGTCTCGGTGCCAAGGCCACCCCAGCTCTGATAACTCTAAAAAGTCCCAAGTCCCATCAGTCCCGGGCAGTGTGGGTCTTCCGTCCCAAACCCAGGTGGCCCTGCCAGGACCAGGCTCTGTGCCCCGCGGTGCCCAGGAGACGGCTTCAGCACCCACTTTCATTTGTCCGCACCCCGGTCTCTGTTTGCAATTTTCCTCTCACTTTAAACATGTCTAGATTTTTTAAAATGCGGGCACATGGGTTAGTACATTAGGCTTAACAGCAAATGTTTCTTTAGTTGATCTGATAACTGAAAAGAAATGGTCTGTGATTCAAACTTCCATGAAAAAGCAGAATTACCACGATAACTTAGAGTGGCAAGCATCACATACTAATCATATGACCGGTCTGGTCTTCCAGGGTGGGTAATAGGCACTCCGCACTGATCACCCCGCAGGCAAGGCGAACGGGCAGGGAGTTTGGGGGTCACCGCGAGAGGCAGCGGCCCTCCTCAGGGCAAGGCCTTCCTGAGGGGCCCAGGGGCCCAGGGCGTGGTCTGTGCGCACCTTGACCGGCCGACCCTGGAGGGTGGGGAATGCGTGGCCCTGGGACACCCAGGAGCAGACCCAGGCACCCTCGGAGATGATGTGAAAGGCAGCGCACTGCCTTGCTAACCCAAGTTCCTATGCAAGAAAAGTGTTTATAATCTGATGGTTCATTAAACGTGTACAGGCAGACTTTTATGTTAAAAACTTGATTCTGTGTCTATGCATATGAAATATGAACTAGTTTATCCACTGGAAGGCAAAGGGAAGGCCCTACATTGTGGCAGGAAGCACTGACGGGAACTCTGCTCTCCCCTCTTGCTTGGTGGCGGCTGAAGGTGACAGGCAGGACCCAGACTGGCTGTGAGGCTTCTGGCGGCTGTGTGTGCCCAGAGGCCGGGTGTGGCAGCAGAGTTGGGTTGGGCCCTTCCACGTGGCAGGCGGCATCCCAGACTGGCCAGTCCTTCACAGTAATCGGTTCAAACTCAGTCTGTTTCTGAGGACAAAGCGCAGGCCTGTCACCTCCATGTCAGTTGTCATTAGCACAGCCCCAGGACAGCAGTGCCCCCCCTCCAGGACAGTATCACTGCTTTGGGGACCTCTTAATTCCATGAGCGATGCCTTCCTGCCAGCTGCTCCCGCTCTCCACAGCCCAGGGAGCTGAGGAGGGATGCAGGCCAGGAAGGGCTGGAGGCTGAGCTAGGAGAGGGCTGGGAAGGGATGCGGGCTGGGCTGGGCCAGGGGGCGGGATGGGACCTGGGCCGGCTGGGACACGGCCGGGATGGGATGCGGGCTGGGTTGGGCCAGGGGGCGGGATGGGACCTGGGCCGGCTGGGACACGGCCGGGATGGGATGCGGGCTGGGCTGGGCCAGGGGGCGGGATGGGACCTGGGCCGGCTGGGACGCGGGCCGGGATGGGATGGGAGCTGGGTGGGACGAGGGCTGAGATAGGACATGGACCGGGTAGGACACGGGCTGGGGATGCCAGCTAAGTCTGGTCAGGGGCCACGGCCAGCCCCAGGCCCGCAGCTGGCATGGGAGTGTGCCCCTCGGCCCAGCTCCCCAGGCCACCGCCGCCCCCTCTGGAGTCCTGTTTCTCTCCGGCACACACTGCTCTAACGTCACAGCAGCTGGGCCACTTTCTGACCACATGTCTCTGGTGTTGTCACTGCATTTCTAACCCCCGGCCCAGCGTCTAGGTCCCCGGGCTCTCCAGAGAGGCTGCCTCCTGTGCTGCTCGTGCAGTGGCCCTGCGCTGGGGCTGCTGCTCAGGCTGGGCGGAGCCAGTGCAGATGGTGGACAAGCCTCTCCCTACACCTGGGTCTTTGCCTCGGACAGCAGAGGACGATGCCCCAGAGCAGGGCCCTCCGGCAGCTCCTGCTCTGTCCCACCCAGGATACCAGCTCTTGGCTTTCTGGTGGAGTCAGTAGCTGAAGGAAGCGAATACTTGCAATTTAAACCCATTCATCCCAACTCCAGGTTACCTTTCTTTAAAATTGTGGTCATAGAGCGTCGGCCTAGCGTGCGGAGGACCCGGGTTCGATTCCCGGCCAGGGCACATAGGAGAAGCGCCCATTTGCTTCTCCACCCCTCCGCCGCGCTTTCCTCTCTGTCTCTCTCTTCCCCTCCCGCAGCCAAGGCTCCATTGGAGCAAAGATGGCCCGGGCGCTGGGCATGGCTCTGTGGCCTCTGCCTCAGGCGCTAGAGTGGCTCTGGTCGCAATATGGCGACGCCCAGGATGGGCAGAGCATCGCCCCCTGGGGGGCAGAGCACCGCCCCTGGTGGGCGTGCCGGGTGGATTCCGGTCGGGCGCATGCGGGAGTCTGTCTGACTGTCTCTCCCTGTTTCCAGCTTCAGAAAAATGAAAAAAAAAAAAAAAAAAAAAAAAAATTGTGGTCAAATATACCTAACATAAACCCTGCCATTTTTAAGAGTATATTAAGTGGCATTCAGTACATTCACAACGTTGGGCAACCACTACCTTATTTCCAGCTGCCAGCTGCCCAAGAATATACTTCAGTAAAACTTGAATTTTAAAAAAGCAAAAGAAGGCCCTGGCCGGTTGGCTCAGCGGTAGAGTGTCGGCCTAGCGTGCGGAGGATCCGGGTTCGATTCCCGGCCAGGGCACACAGGAGAAGCGCCCATTTGCTTCTCCACCCCTCCGCCACGCTTTCCTCTCTGTCTCTCTCTTCCCCTCCCGCAGCCAAGGCTCCATTGGAGCAAAGATGGCCCGGGCGCTGGGGATGGCTCTGTGGCCTCTGCCCCAGGCGCTAGAGTGGCTCTGGTCGCAACATGGCGATGCCCAGGATGGGCAGAGCATCGCCCCCTGGTGGGCAGAGCATCACCCCATGGTGGGCGTGCCGGGTGGATCCCGGTTGGGCGCATGCGGGAGTCTGTCTGACTGTCTCTCCCTGTTTCCAGCTTCGGAAAAATGCAAAAAAAAAAAAAAAAAAAAAAAAAGCAAAAAAAAAAAGCAAAAGAAGTTAGTTCGTTGCAGTTCCCAGCACTCCATGCTGCTGTGCTGGCAAGGCCGAAGGGGCAGGCCCTACGCGGGACAAGGTACCCCAGGCAGCCAGCCCTGGGCACCCAAGCCCGTCCCCTGCGCCCATGGTGCTTTGGGGGCCCCCCACTCACTCACTGGGGCCTGCAAGAAAACCAAGGTCAGTCCCAGAAATACCAACTCCTGGAACCAACTTCTCAAGGTCCACAAACCAGACAACCTGAGAACCCAGAGACTGCCTTGGTTTCCCCAGCCTCCTGAGAGCTAAGTCCCATGGCTCTGGCCACCTTGTGAGGGGCCTCCAATAAGGAAACAAGTACCTGAGGGGAGAAAGGCCGGAGAGGCGGGGAACTCGGGTCCAAGACCTGGGAAATCCATCCCCAGTGATGTGACTTGTCCAAGATAACGGTGTCTAGGCCCTGGCCGGTTGGCTCAGTGGCAGAGTGTCAGCCTGGCATGCAGGAGTCCGGGTTCGATTCCTGGCCAGGGCACACAGGAGAAGTGCCCATCTGCTTCTCCACCCCTCCCCCTCTCCTTCCTCTCTGTCTCTCTCTTCCCCTCCCGCAGCCAAGGCTCCATTGGAGCAAAGATGGCCCGGGCGCTGAGGATGGCTCTGTGGCTTCTGCCTCAGGCGCTAGAATGGCTCTGGTCACAACAGAGCGATGCCCCAGATGGGCAGAGCATCGCCCCCTGGTGGGCGTGCCGGGTGGATCCCGGTCGGGCGCATGTGGGAGTCTGACTGCCTCCCCGTTTCCAGCTTCAGAAAAATACAAAAAAAAAAATAAATTAAAAATAAAGAAAATGGTGTCTATAAAATAATCTGGTGAAGCGCTCTGTCAAGCACTAATCTCATGGCCCAGCTTTGATTCCATACACACCCAAGAGGGAATATAATTTTCCACTACTAGTCTACATCAGGAAGAACAACTGAAATGCAAGCTACAGGATTCTCCTCCTGTACCTAAGGACAATAAAAGACTCCCTTTCCCTTTGTTTACAAATTTGGGTTGAATTCCTCCAGAGTCCTACTGCTCTCCCCTAGCCAGTGGCTGTGGCTCTGCCTGACTCAGGTGATGTTCTGACCTATTCTCCTTTTGCTAAGAAATGGCTAAAAATGTTTGGACCCTTATAAATTTACTATGTTCCTTCCTCTGCAAAGGTTTTAAAAAAACATGAAATGAATGAAAAACAACTCTCAGCCTGTTATCGTGTTATACTCTGATAGCATCTGCTGCCAGTTGCCACAAAGCAGCCAGGCAGCCTTAGAAACAGCAGGTGCTCCATGCAGTAAGCCCAGTGCCCACCCGTGGGTGCCCTCCATACCCACAAAGGACAATCACTCTCCTTACCCAGCTGACGTCCGGCCTGGGGACTCGGTGTGCCGCAGTGCTCCGCGCTGGCCTCGGGGATGCTGGGCTCCCACGACTCACTGTTCTCAGACACCTCTGAGCAGACATCGCCCAGCCCTTTGTGAACCGCTGCAGGGTCACCAGGACCCTGGTCCTCGCTGCATGTGTCTGCCACGGCCCGGGTCTCCTCGCCCATTTTCTCAGCAAACCACTGCTTGACCTGCTGGGAGCTCATCTGGGTCTTGTCACAGAGGCTCGGCAGGTCCGCCTCTTGCAGTGTCTTGTGTGTCCCGTAATAGTCCTGCAGCAGCTCCCGGTTGCCGGGGGCGACAACCAGCAGCCCTGGCGGGAAGTTGCCCCGCTTGTAGTCTTCGTACCACTTGAGTTGGCCATTTTTCAGGGCATATCTGCTGTCGCCGAACCAGCGCACCACCTCGGGCCGCGGCAGGCCCGTCTGGGCCATGATGGAGTCGTAGTCCTGGGTGCTCGGCCACTGCGTCTGCACGAAGAGCTGGCGCAGCAAGTGGCGCTGCTGCGCTGTCTTCTTGCAGCTGACCTTGCTGGGCGGCTGCACAGCCGGCTTGCTGGGCCCGTCGTCCTCGGGCTCGCAGGCACCCAGCCCCAGCAGCTCACTCTTGCCATTGGCTTCGGTCACCCGCAGGTTTTTGAGGTTGATTTTGATGGGGCTGACTTTGCGTTCGGCCAAGGTCTGGCTGCTGGGTACTTCCGGGGAGCCGTTCTCCCCCGGGGCCCTCAGGTCGCCTGCAGCCTCCTCCAAGCCGCCCTTCCCCTCAGCGGCCCCCTCAGCGGCCCCCTCCCCCTCTGGACAGGCACTCCCGTCAGCCTGTGTGGCCTCCTCCACGGTCATCTTTTTCCGACGCTCAGAGAACCAGCTGTCAATCTCTCTTCGGGTCATTTTGGTTTCGGTCCTCAGGCGGTCCAGCTCCTCGTCCAGAGGGAGGGGGTTCTGTGCAAAGCTGCTCTCCAGGGCTCTGAGCTGCTCCGGGGCCCGCTCCTTGTATTTGGTTGGTGTGAAGTCAGGGGTCTGGTGCCAGGACTGGCGTTTGGCAGAAGGGTGGGTAGCCAGGGTGGCTGCAGCCGGGGCGCAGGTCACCTCAGGGGCCCTGGACGCCGGGGAGAAGGGCACCTCTGGCATGGAGTCAATGACAATGGAGCCGGGCTCGCCGGGCATCATGGCCCGGGGGCCCTTCAAATTCCGGCAGTGGTATCTCCGGTCACTGAACCACTTCCGCACCTCCCTGGTACTGAGGCCGGTCACTTTGGTCAGATGCTCGACTTCACTCTGCCCGGGGAACTGGTTCCGGCAGAAGCTACCTTTCAGAGCTGACAGCTGTTCGTGGGACTTCTTATTTTTGTAGATGCTGGCATCAAGGAAGGCTTGGGAAGTGATGCTGGGGCACGCCGTGAGCAGCGACTGGGCCGCGTTGACCACCTTCACCGCCGATGCGGTGTTTGAACACACAGTGTTAATGGGCGTGGCCGTGGGCTGCTTGGGGGCGGATGTAACTGCTAGAGGGAGAGACGAGCTTGGGGCCTGCAACCCATTGGCCATCAGTGGCTGGGTGACCAGGAGCCCCCCTGCGGTCCCCTCTGGCTGTCCCACAACGTGACCGGGAAGGGCGGCCTGGATGAGGTGCTGGACGTTGCCAGCATTGGCGACCAGTGGAGTATTGAGAACAGTGATTGTGGGCTGCGGCACAGACTGAATGACTGTGTTGAACATCTTTTTCCGGGCGTCCTCGATCTCTTCAGGGGACCAGCTAATCCCTTGTTTCAGCCTTTGGGCCGTGAACCAGATCTTGAGCTGCTCTTCCGGATACTTGGTGACCACAGTCAGATAGCAGAGCTCGGCTTTGGTCGGGTAGGGGAACTTGTGGAAGGAGTTCTTCAGGAAGCTGTTGGAGTCCATGGCCGCGTTGTACGTGGGGATGCTGCTCAGAGGGATCATCACCTTGGGGAGGGACTTGGAGGTGGGCAGGGGCTGGGGGGTGTGGTGCTGGGCGTGCACCGGGGGCTGCTGCTGGAGGGACAGGAACTGTGCGATACCAGCGGGCAGCACTGGCACTGTCCCCAGCAGGGGCCCGTTGGCTGCATGGGGGGGCTTGGCGGAGTTGCTAGGCACCTGGCTGACTGGGACCGCCCCGTTGACAAAGGAGTGGTCCCCGTCTTTCCCCTCCACTTCCCTGGCCGGCGGGTTCGGTAAGGCCTCACCAGCAGGCTGACTGGGGACGTTTTCTTTGAGCGTATGGATTTTTTTGGCTTCAGCTTTGCCTTTCATTGTCTTCATGATGGGAGTTTTGGTGATGATGATTTCGGCTTGTCCGTCAGCCCCATCCGCGCTGGGCTCGCCGAGGGGGTCAGCAGTGCTGGAGCTCTCGGGGGCTCTCTGCTCCACAACGACATGATTGTCTGGCTTGGCCACATGCCACATAAAGCTGGCTTCCCCCGAGTGACACTTGGCATTGTGCAGAGAAAGCCCCTCGGGAGTTTTTGCCAGGAAACTGCACTCAGTGCATACAAAAGTGGGGGCTTTGTTAAAGTCCGTGTGCTCGGAGTCCATGTGTCCCACAAACTGGGTTATGTCCTGGGATCTAAAGTCGCAGTACTTGCAGGAGAACGAATAGCCGTCCAAAGTGCTCCGGTGCCCGTTTGCCAGCACAGTGCTATCGGGACTGCTGGGGGTCTGGGCGGCCTCGCTGCTGGTGGCGGGCATCTCTGGGGGCAGGTCCTGTGGGGGACCTTCGGGCACAGGTTCCGTGGGCGGGGCCTCCGCACTGGCATCCTGCAGCGCCGCAGTCTTCACGGGGATCATGCACGGGGTGGTGGATTTCCTCTTACTGGCCATGGTGACGGTCACTCTGGGTGATCACTTGGTGAGAGCCTGTCCCATCAGGGGCCTCACAGCACAAGATCCCACTGCTCCATGAGGCCAAAGAAAGTTTCCAAAGGCAGCTCTTCAGTTGTTTGCAGAAAGCAAGTTTTCCCTATTAATCCTGAGGAGGAAGAAAAAACACGATTAAGATTTCTTAAGTTCTGTCTGTTTCTCAGATACCCAGACACTCCACCGCTTGACTCCTATCACTTGGGGCCTCTTCACAAGAGGTTCAGAAGCAGCTCTGATGTCAAATCTGAGTCAGGAGCCCCCAAGCTCTAACAAAATGGCGTCTTGAAGAATGACCTGGGGATGTTCCAACCCCACTGGACAGAGTTCAGCCATGTGTTTTTGTTTTCTATCTCCCTCCACATCCCTGCATTAAGTAACTCAGATTCAAAATGAAAACGATGACAACAACAACAAAATAATCCTCTTTTGAACCTCTAAATTAATTCTGACCACGTCTGAATGAGAACAAAAGATCCTAGTGTAATTCTTGTTCAAATGTTTGGGCCAACCAGGGTTTTTCTTTTCATAGCCTTCCCACATATGAGAACAAGATGACGCCTCTGCCTCTCCCAAGTCAGGCCAAGGCCAAGTCAGCAGAGGGGCGGCGGGGGCATGGATGGCTGGAGGAGCCAGGCCTCTCTCTGGGCCTCTTCCTGCCCGCTGCCGTATCAGACCTACTCCAGGCCACAGAAAGGGGATCGCCTCACAGTTCCTGGCTGTACCAGACCACTGTCACTCAGGGGAAGCCAAAGGCCAGTCAGGGGACCCACAGACCCCACTTGTGGCCCGGCCAGCTGAGCACTCTCTCCGGGTGCAGCAGTTCAAAGCGTGGCCTCACCTTGGGGCACAAACTACACGAGATTGTATTGTGCTAGCTTTTCTCTTTCAGTGCCTTTTTTAAAAATACAAACTTTTAAATCTTTGATCCATTTGAAATTTATTTCAGAAGCTGGAGTAACTGATTTGTTTACACATAAAATAATTATTATACTAATTCTTGAGATGCCTGAGAAAGTGTTTCTGTGATCTCTATTATTAACATAATATCACCATAATCATCACTACCTTTCTCTTAGGAAATTGTAATGTTGACAATAATAAAAATAATAGTAATTCTAATATCAAAATCATGTTATCATTAGCGTTTGGATTTAATATAAAAATGTAAAGAAAATTAAAATAGTGCTATTCAAATTCTAGTGAATAAACACAGTAAACTATTTTTCTGTTTGTAAGTCTAATGCTAATGATCATAATCATAAAAAATAACTGCTATTAAAAAAATAGGGTGAAATAAGATAAACATACACCCAGGGTCTACTTGTCACCATTTCCACTACCAATTTGAAGTGTCATGGATAAAAAATTTTTATTTAATTTTTAAATGTAGAGATTAAATATAAATAGCTTGACTGGTGGTGGTGCAGTGGATAGAGCATTGGCCTGGGACACTAAGGACCCAGGTTTGAAGCCCTGAGGTCACCTTGCTTGAGCGCGGGCTCATCCAGCATGAGCATGGGATCACAGACATGGTCTCATGGTCACTGGCTTGAGCCCAAAGGTCGTTGGCTTGAAACCCAAGGTTGGTACTTGAGCAAGGGGTCACTAGCTTGGCTAGAATACCCCCACCCCCAGTCAAGGCATTTATAACAAGCAATCAATGAACAACTAAAAGTGACACAATTATGAGTTGATGCTTCTAATTTCTCTCCCTTACTGCCTGTCTCTATCTCTCATGAAAATAAAGCAATTAAATATTAAGTGAAATTTAAGAAAATAAAACTACCTATAATTTTGTATATTCCTCCATGTAGTGCAAATATTTCATACATATTTTTAATCATGATGGGTCTATAGATTTCTTTTCTTAGAATATCTTTGTCCAGTTTCTGTATTAGTGCAATGCTGCCTTCATAAAATGAGTTTGGAAATGTTTCTCCTTTTCAAGGAAGAGTTGAGAAGAGTTTGAGAAGATTTGGTGTTAATAATTCAAATGTTTAGTAGGAATTTCCAGTAAAGCCATCTGGTCCTGAGTTTTTCTTTGTTGGGAGATTTTTCCCTTCCTTTTTTTCAAGAATTTTTTAAATTGATTTTGAGAGCGAAAGGAAGTGAGAGGAACATCAGTGTGTTGTTCCACTATGCACTCATTGGTTGATCCCTGTAGGGGCCCTGACTGGGGATCAAACTAACAATCTTGGAGCATCAGAACATTCCAACCAACTGAGCTACCAGCCAGGGCTGTTGGGAGGCTTCTGATTACCAGTTCAATCTCCTTATTAGTTATATGTCTGGCCAGAATTTTTTTATTTCTTCATGATTCAGTCTTGGTAGGTTATATGTTTCCAGGGATTATCCATTTCTTCTGTGTTATCCAATTTGTTGACTTATAACTGTTCCTACTAGTTTCATGATCCTTTTTGGTATTGTTACATCAGTTGTACTGTTACCTTTTTCATTTCTTATTTTTGTCAATGGGTCTTCTTTTTTCTTAGTCTAAGGGTTTGTCAATTTTGTTAATCTTTAAAAAAAATTTTTTTGTTAAGTTTTTCTATTGTTTTCCTATTCTCTGGGGTTTCTTTCTTTTTTAAAAATTATTTTTATTTATTTATTCATTTTAGAGGAGAGATTGAAAGAGAAAGAGAGAGAGAGAGAGAGAGAGAGAGAGAGAGAGAGAAGGAGGGAGGAGCAGGAAGCATTAACTCCCGTTAATGCAAGCCCAGGGTTTCGAACTGGCGACCTCAGCAGTCCAGGTCGACGCTTTATCCACTGCGCCACCACAGGTCAGGCTCTGGGGTTTTTTTCAATTGCAGTTTACATTCAGTATTATTTTATATTGGTTTCAGGTGTACAGCACAGTGGTTAGACAATCAGATACTTTCCAAAGTGTAAAGTATTTTACACTGACATTTCCAGCACCCACCTGGCGCCACACACAGTCATTACAATATTATTGACTATATTCCCTATGCTGTACTTTACATCCCTGTGACTATTTTGTATCTATTTTATTTTTGCTCTAATATTTATTATTTCCTTCCTCTGCCAACTTGGAGTTTAGTTTATTCTTCTTCTAGTTCCTTGAAATATAAAGTTAGTTTCTGAGTTGAGATCTTTTTATTTTTTAATTTTTTTTATAGAGACAGAGAGAGAGTCAGAGAGAGGGATAGACAGAGACAGACAGACAGGAACGGAGAGATGAGAAGTATCAATCATCAGTTTTTCGTTGCGACACTTTAGTTGTTCATTGATTGCCTTCTCATATGTGCCTTGACCACGGGCCTTCAGCAGACCGAATAACTCCTTGCTCGAGCCAGTGACCTTGGGTCCAAGCTGGTGAGCTTTGCTCAAACCAGATGAGCCTGCGCTTAAGCTGGTGACCTTGGGATCTTGAATCTGGGTCCTCCGCATCCCAGTCTGGCCCCTTATCCGCTGCGCCACCGCCTGGTCAGGCGAGATCTTTTTTAAATGCAGGCAGTAACTGCTATAAATGTCCTTAGTACTGCTTTTGCTATATCCATAAGTTTTGGTATGTTGTTTTGTTTTCATTTGTTTCAAGATGTTTTCTGATTTCCCTTTGACCTACTGGTTGTTCAAGAGTGTTTTGTATTTTTTTCCGACATATTTGTGAATTTTCCAGTTTTCCTTTTGCTATTAATTTCTAGTTCCATTCAACTGTGGTTAGGAAAGATACTTGGTATGATTTCAGTCATCTTAAATTTGTTAAGACTTGTTTCGTATTCTAACATGTGATCTATCTAGAGAATGTTCCAGGTACACTGAGAAAAAGGTGTCTATTCTGCTGTTGGGTAGAATGTTCTGGATAGGTCTGTAAGGTCCAAATGTTCTTTAGTGTTGTTCAAGTCTAAATTAAAAAAAATGCCTGGTCTGTAGTGGCGCAGTGGATAAGGCATAGACCTGGAACGCTGAGGTCGCTGGTTTGAAACCCCAGGCTTGCCTGGTCAAGGCACATAGGAGAAGCACATAATAAGCTGATATTTCCCGCTCCCCCCTCTTCCCCCCTCCTTTCTCCAAAACAAAACAAAACAAAAAAGAAAGAAAGAAAGCAAAGGAAGGAAATGAAGGGGAAAAAAAACCCCAAGTCCTTAGAAAAAGAATCTCTAGCAAACCCACAACAATAGGGAAACATTCAAGTCAGGAGCAAGATAAAGATAGCTATATCCTTATTACATTATAATGGGGTCCTGTACAGTAAATATGGTAAGGAAAAATATGAGAAACAGACATTTAAAAATGTGAGACAAACCAGTGTGATTTGCATATGAGATTATCTCCTGACAAACTATTATAATGAGAACTGAGTAAGATTATGAGGTACATTTGTAACATACAAATCATTAACTTTTCCATATGCCAAAAAATAATCGATTAAAAAAGGAAATGGGGGTGTGGTGGGGGGAAGCCCACTGACATTCACAATTAAATCTGGAGAAGAGGTTATGGCAGCAGTCCAGGCTGGGATGACAGCAGCTCGGGCCCCGATGTTAGAGATGGGGGTAGAGTGGAGGGGCTGGGTTCTGGATACATTTCAGAAGTAGAGCCAACAAGATTTCCTCAAGGACGGCTAGAGTGTGTGAACAGTGTATCCACGGAATCAGGAATGACTCTGAGAGTTCTGACCAAAGCTACTGAAGGGTGGAGCAAGCCAGGTTTGCCCCTCAAGCCACTGCAGAACAGAAAAGGTCTGTGTAGCTAAGACTCCACGGCCCCTTTCTAGGTGAGAAACTGCTCTGAGCTGGTTTGGGCAGAAGCATGTCAGAGAACTGATGGATCAGGCTGCTAATGAGCAGAGAATCTGTGCAATTCCAATGTTCCCAGTGACAAGACTCCGGTCTTCACCCAAATCTGCTAGAACTAACAGAGAAACAGCAGGATGGGGCGGGGGGCTGGGTGCAAACCTAATCCACCCTGAGAGCCAACTAGTCAGAAGCTACACCCTCAGAGCTGTGAGACAGCTCCTTCCAAAGTCAAACACGGTCTGTTCAAATGCATTTGTGTCCTAAATTTTGTTCCAAGTACAAAGCAAATCAGTTTATGTAATTTGAAACTAAAAAAAAAAATTAAAGAGTAATATAAATGATTTTTTTCTGGATGTGGTCTTACTTCTGAATTACATTTGTTCCATTTCAGTTGAGTTTTTCCAGTGTGGGCCAGGGAGTCTACAGGCTAAAGAACTTGAGTGGGCTTGCTTGACCTCCCGAAAACACTCACTGAAAAACAAACTCGGACGCGCTCTCCCCTGTGAGTGGGTGCTCCCCCCACTCCAGGCTCAGTCCGCACTGATGACCTTTCTCAACGGCCTCACTACAAAGCCCACCAAGACCCATGAAGGAAAAAGGATACTCGATTTCACTCTCAGTAACAGAAATACTAATTAAAATCACTTTGATTTTCTTTCTTTCGCTTATGTTGGAAAAGCTCAAAAGATTTAACAATATGTTTAGTTGGCCAGGGTTTGAGGAAATGAGGCCTTCTCACACACTGCTTGCAGGAGTGGAAACTGGTAAAACCTCTACTGAGATCTACTTTGTAATAGCTAACACAGTTATAAATGCCCACTCCCTTTGATTCAGCAGGTCTGCCTCTAGGAAAGTGGCCTACAGACACACTTGTCTGTGTATGCATCAATGCAGGTATAAGGTAATCCACTGTCCACACTGGGATAGCAAAGGACTGGAGATAACCCAACTGTCCACAAACAAACAAACTGTCCACAAATAGGGGCTGAGCAGGGAATCTGTGCAGTGCCAATGTTCCCAGTGACAAGACTCCGGTCTTCGCCAAAATCTGCTAGAACTAACAGAGAAACAGTAGAATGGGGGGGGGGTAAAGGTGGGGGGGCTGGGTGCAAACCTAGGGTACCCTGATGGAATAGTATGCACCCATGAAAAGGAACAAGTGAGCACTTTTTACATCGCTATGGCTTAATCTTCAAGATGTCTTGATATGTTTTTAAATGTTTTTCGATTGATTTGAGAGAGACAGGAAGGGGGGGAGAGAGAGAAAAAGAGAAAAAGAAAGGAAGGAAAAGAGAGAAGCACCAACTCACTCTTCCACTTGGTTGCTCCATTTAGTTACGCAGTCATTGGTTGCTTCTCCTACATGTCCCGACCAGGGGTCAAGCCCACAACCTTGCTGTGCCAGGACGCCCCTCTCTCCACATAGCCACTTGGCCAGAGCTGATATACGCTGTTTTTGAAAAAGCAACATATACATGTGCTAATGTATATGTACACTTAAAATATCTCTAGACAATTACATGGGGAACTAGTGGTTGCCTCTGGGAAAGGGAACAGACAGGGAAACTTTTCTCTGCGAACCTTTAAAATTCTGAACAATGTGAATGTACTATGTATTCAAAACAAAAAATGTAAACTTGAATATATAAATGAAAAAAATATTAGAACATTTTCCAAAGTGTGTGGGCTGTTACAAAGAACAAGTGAAAAAGTGCATGGCTGATGGGGTTGAAGCAGAGGTCCTTACAGAATACGGGACTGGGGTCAAATGGTAGCTAGAACTTCACATGCAAATTTCTAACTACAAGTGGGCTTTGCGTTTAACTTCTGTAGCGGTGCATATGGGCACTTCATCTAGGTCTAAATGTAATACCTACAACTAAATATATTCTCTCTGCCTCCGGCTTATAGACATAGGTTGAAAATAACTTAGAAACATCAAAGATGGAGCCACGGGACAATTCATGCAGAGCAACCGCCTTCTCTATTACCGTATTTCCCCATGTATAAGACGCACTTTTTCGAAAAAATTGGGGTCTAAAAACTGGGTGCATCTTATACAGTGGTTGTGGCATTTTAAATGCCATAGATGGAACTGAGGACAAGGCAATATATGAAGATGATTGATTTGTCATCAGACGCAGATGAGGACAAGCTAATGGATGGGAGTTTTGACAGTGATGAGTAGTATGAATTTTATGATGAATAAAACTTGAGTACAATAACTTTATGTAATACATTTCTTTTCCAATTTCAGGCCCCAAAATTAAGGTGCATATTATACGTGGGAGTGTCTTATACATGGGGAAATATAAGCTTCTTATAAGAAGCTGTTATCCAATCCCCATTTGAGTATCTCCATGGTCTGAGGCTCATTACCACTTACGAGAACTTATTACAAAGTTCCTTTCTTAGTTGGCACTGATCCCCAGGCTTGAGATCCATCTTTTGAGCTGACACAGAACTAGGCAACACTCTCCACTCATTACGTGATCTGGCCACTTTCCTGTGTATCACCTGTTACACAGATGATGCTAGTCATTTCAGTGCTCACCGCTGCAGCAGAACCATCCTGAGTTAATTCCACACTCTCTAGTGGCTTGCTCTTTGAATACATTTTAATTTGTCCATGTCACTCTCAAAATGTGGCAATTAGAACTGAACAAGCATTCAAATGTAGCCCAACCAGAGAGAGTTCAACGGAGACAGTGCTTTAGTCATTCTACCACCACTACTAATAAAACCAGAAATCCACCCGGGTAGAGGTTCTATTTTCTTTTTTTTTTGCTGCAGAGATGAGGACTTTGAGACCCAGAGGACAAGGCAGCACGGCTAGATTTTGGCAGCCCTGGGATTCTTTCATCACAAGGTCATGTGGGGACACATTTTCACACACTCATTTACAATTCTGATACAGGAGTTCTGGGCTTGCTTCCCCTTTGCCTCTTTGAATTCTACCTTCTAGTCTCAGGAGGGAAAATGTTTCCATTTCTTGTTCTTTATTCTAGCCATGCCACATGGGATCCCAGTGAGGGGCCAATGAGGCCTGTGCAGAATCCAGAGGACCTCAGTGGTCATGGTGTCGGGGGATACCTCTCTCCTTAAGTCACAGCCTTTGTGAGATCTCTGAACACCCTCATTACATGTCTCCATCGGTCCCCAACCTCCACACTGACTGGTCACCTGCTCTCACAGATCCCTAAGTCCGGCACCTCGGGGCCCAGCATGGTGCTCAGCACAGAACTGCCCCAGGGTGAGGGGGTGAAGAGGCGGGAGCTGAGGACAGGGGAAGAACTCTAGCATCAGACAGAGATGGGCTTACAGCCCAGAGGCCTACCATTACGGCTGTGCATTCCTGGGCAAACGCTTCATTCCTCCTGACTGACTGCTCAGGGGTGACATGGAGAATACAATGCCTGCCTCACAGAGTGGACACGACAGTCAGTGTACAGAAGGGGTTAGCATGCCACCTGGTTACACAGCACACTCTCAATGTCAGCTACTGCCCTTCCTCCACGTCCCACTCAGGGGCGGGCCACCAGAGGACGACAGTTAACCAACTGTAACAGCAAAAGGCACATGAGCTACATACTTTATGCTGCTTTCTTTTTAAAAAAACTGTGGTATAAAAATCACACATATAAAATGTACCATTTTAATCATGTCTAAGTTTCCATACAGTACAACAGCATTAACCATGTGAACCTTGTTGTAAGGCAGGTCTTCAGAATGCTATTCCTCTTGCAAAACTGAAACCCTATATTCACTGATTACTCCCCTTCCCCTCCCCCACCCCTGGCAACCGCTGTTCTCCTTTCTGTATCTAAGGGTTTGACTGCTTTAGACGACTAAGTGAATCATGCAGTATTTGTGTTGATGTGACTGGCTTGTTTCACTTACCGTCCGTCCTCAAGGCCATCGTGTGCCATGTGACAGGATTTCCTCCCACCTTAAGGCTGGATAATATTGCGTTGTACAGACTAGGCTCTCTTTAGTCACTCACCTGCTGAGGAGCACCTCTGTTGCTGCCATCTTTTGGCTATTGTGAATAACGCTGCTATGAATACGGATGCACAAGTATCTCTTTGAGACCCTGCCTTCAATCCTTTCGGCTATGTGTCGCTTTACTGTTACAGTCCCCACCAACCAGTGATGCCAGCAGAGCAGCACCAGTCACAGTGGCCATATCTGTCTTCACCTCTTTGCTCTTGTCACCAAATTATCCCCTCTCAGCTCACTCCCTAGTCCTTTCTGGTGGCCTCCAGGTTCCTCTATTTTTAAGTGAATTCCACAGATCAGATTTCAAATTTATTTCCTTGTGAAGAAGAGAAGGAAGCTATTAAACCTGTCCTTCTCCCTCGGTTGGGAAATATCCCGGTCCCTTGTCCCGAGCAGGGCACTGCCCAGGCCTGAGCAGAACGGAGCCGCGGAAACCCAGGCCCAGCTCCCGGAACAGTGCCGGCGGTGGCACTGCCTGAGTTGGCCCAGCAGTTCCAATAATGTTCACTTTATAAGCAGTGCTTTAAATGCTGCTAGTATTTTATCAAGAAGTATTGGCTTCCCTTGACAAGTCAGACTGACTAACATTCCTGCATTTATCAGACTTGTGATTTAGAGCCAGGCTATTGCTATGCAAACCTACTTCCAGTCTTATGATGCCCAACCACAGGGACCAACGGGATTGGATCAAAAAAGTTCCACATTTCCCCAGAACTACTCAAGAACGTGGTCACTTTCACATCACTGTCCTGAGGGGCAGCGGAACTGAGGTGTTGAGTTCCAGACCAAAGACGCCCTGGGGGCCTCTGGGGATGCTTGGCTGTGTCCTGAGGGGTATTAGGGTGACAAGGTCACCCAGGGGTCAGGAGGAACAATGGGCCTCAGCACCTGAGCCTCCTCTAGTCTATAAAGCAGTCAAGTCGACCACTTCATGAAGTAAAAGTGGCTGTGCTCGTGCAAAATATAAAATTCCAACAACTATTTCTTCATAGCCATTGTCAAACCAGGACTAAAGTACACACATCTCCCTATTCCCATCTCGACTCTCTACCTAGGCTACGTGAGGACACACACAGGCACGCATGCGTGCACACACACACGCTCACCAGTGACATGCTCAGGAGAGCTTGGGGAGATGTAACTTCTGGTGCAAATCAGTAAGAGCATTTATTTTCTTTCTATGAGATTTCAGGAGCCTAAATAGAAAGCTTCTAAGAACTCCTCTTGATGACATGTATGAGAACTGATATAATCTGCCTACCATCATAAATTTGGTAAAAGCTGTGTTTAGCTGTTTTTAAACAAAAGGATTGCTTTAATAGTACGTGTTGGATTTCTGGTGGTAGTGATGTTCCTCTGATAATCTTGAACAATAAAATTTCATCTGACTTTACTTAAATATCACTGACCTGTCATAAGAATAGAAACCACCCCGTAACTGGCGCTCTCCCATCCCCCATCACCCCACTTATGTATTTAACTCCCTTGCTCAGGCAGTCTCGGGCACACTGACAGCTCCACTCTGCCCTCTCATTCCGCCCAAACTACTTGCACAAGGTCACTGGTCAAGTGGCTCTCTCCAACTTCTTGGCGAGTCGTGAAGTCTTTCGGGCCCACAGAAGGTTAAGTCCCATGTCTCTAAAAGCTGTCCACAAGGGAGCAAGCTCACCCCTGCCTGGGACTTCACAACCTCCTGTGTCCAAGTATAGAATTCAGACTAGATTTCAAAAACTTAGTACAAAAATGATGTAAAATATCTCATTAACACGCACACACAGCCTCTCTCCCATTAACATCCCCCCAGAGTGTCACATTTGTTATAATTGATGAACCTACAGAGACACACTGTTGCCACCCAAAGTCTCTAGTTTACCTTAGAACTCCCTCTTGATGGTGCATTCTAAGGGTTGGGCCAATGTAGCCACCATCACAGATCACACGGAGTGGTTTCAGTGCCCTAAAACCCCTCTGCACTCCCCTAACCAGCCCCCCCTCCCCTGTACCCGCCTGCAACCATCTCTTCCTACCGACCCCACAGCTATGCCTCCTCTTCCGGACGTCACTGGTCTGAATCCCAGAGTCTACAGCTTTTGGGCTGGTTTCTCTCAGCAATATGCATTTAAGGTTCCTCCAGATCTTTTCAAGCAGGATAGCTCATATCCTGTGCATTTATATTTTCTAAAATGTTGCCCCTCGAATTGTAAAATGTCACATGCAGCTCACATTATATTGCTGTTGGATACCTGTTGGCTTGACTTGGGCAGTGGATCCGCCCAGCATCTGCCTGCCCTTTCTGGTCAATCAAGTTCATGCTTGGCTCCACCTAGGTCACTGCATGCACCCTGATAGGCCAGCCTCCTTGCCTTCGTGTGTACAAAGCCCCACCCGAGAGCCTCCTTTAACTCCTTTATCCCTGAAGACTGATTCATGCTCAGATCCAGCTCAATTATGGCATCTTCAGGGAAGGCTTTCTAAACATGCACTGTATATCAGTCAGCTTTCACAGTATTCGCACTTCGTATTGTAGCCTTTTCTTTTTTAGCACGTTTGACTTTCCCTCTAGATCAGTGTTTCCGGGTCTGCAGTCTTCATACAACATTAGGTGGCTAACTCTTGAGCAGACAGTCAGGAAATTCCTGGCAGAGCAGCCCCAGTCCGTGGGCCAGTGGTGTAAAAGCACTGCTCTAGATCGTGGACTGGGGGCTCCCGGAAGTAAGGGGCCACGTCTCGTTTCTCTTTGGGCCCCAAGCCCTAGCACAGAGCCTGAAGAGCAAAAGTGTATCATAGCTAGATTTATTTACAAGCTAAAATTGTGTTTTATATCAAATCGACACCTTAATAATATTGATAAAGTATGTCACAGTTAAGTGATGGTAACCATCCCTTAACGATCAGCAGATTCTGACCACCGTGGAAACGTGGGGACTGGCCATGGACACTGGATGGTTAAACAACCACATTCCACATCCATTAGCTGACAGCCCAGATCCCACCAGAATAGAGGCACTGAAACTGAGCCTTTGATGTCGTTTCCAAAGAAAGCCACCAAGATGATTAAAGAGCTGGAAAATGAGATTTATGGGGAATGGCCACAGGAACAGAGACAATTTTGCCTAGACAAGAGAAAAGGCCGAAGGGTGACTTAATAACCATCTTTAATCATTGTTATTACACAGATGATGGTGACCAGATGGTCTCCATTTCCACCAAAGAAAGAACACTTAAAATGGGCTTAAGCTGCAACATAAGAAAAGTCTAGTTTTAAAGACAGAACTTAATGGCTGAAAACTAGGACACAGCAAAGCAGAACCAAGAGTGTGTGGTGACCACTTCCAAATGCCTTCATCATGCTAAGAAAGCAGCAGATGGGCAGTGTGGTCAGGCCTTCATAATCCTTGGTTGAGGGCATAGCCTCAACTGGCTAACCTTCAAATGAATCACGTAATATACAACCATAGGAGTGGAAACAAACCAGCAATATGAAAGTTGAAACACAGCACCCTCTGGTGTACATAACTGGTGTGTAGAGGGTGCTATATTGGGTGGGACACTTGAAACCATGTCTACACAATAAATTAAAAATAAAAATAACAATAAAAATTCTTGACATATATTGATATTTCTCAAAATATAAGGTCTAACCCTTGAGAGAGTCGAGAGAAACTTATACCCAGGCTCGTCCTAGTGTTCATTTAGTCACTACATCCATCTTCATTAAGGACCTGCTATGTACCAGGAAGGCTCTTATGCAGGCAACCTCAACTTCTGTAAACATTAAACATGCCTACCTCCCAATCCCCTTTTGAATGCTGAATTCAGACTCTGATACGTTAGCTGGCACATGGACATTTATTTCATGTTGAGGAATGATGATGCTGTCTACCAGATTATTTCAAATTTTCCCTGCATTTAGAAGCTCATTACATACAAAAGTTAGGGAACACCTAAATGTGGTGTTTTTCCGACATACCCCCACCCATCATGGTGTACAAAGCCTTTCCTTACCAATCCAGAGCTGTCTCCTGATATCAACAGGCCATCCTCCTATGCTATATGCTGGAAAACTTTCTCCATCTACCTTACTTTTATTTTTATGTACAAAAGACATTTTACCAACTCAAAAAGACTGAGAATCAATGAAGAATGTTTTGAGTTCCTCTCTGTCTTTAGTGATCTTGGTGCTGGGTGGGGTCTTCATTTAAGTGACACACATACTTCATTCATGTGACTCATAACTGCTAAGCAGCTGGTGTGTCCTAGATAAACACAGCACAGGCCTCATATCTGAGACTCACAGTCCGAGGGAGACAGGGAAGTACAGGTGAAGACAGATAAGCGGAAGCTCAAAGCTCTAAGTCAGGGGTCGGGAACCTATGGCTCGCAAGCCAGATATGGCACTTTTGGTAGCTGCATCTGGCTTGCAGACAAATCTTCAATAAAAAAAACCCAAAACATTAAAATATAAAACAATCTCATGTATTACAATCCATTCATTTCCCACCGCTCATGTTCATGGTTGCGGGTGGCTGGAGCCAATCACAACTGTCCTCTGGGACAACACCAAATTTTTATTGGATAATGCCTAACGTACACAGGTGGTTGTATGGCTCTCACGGAATTACATTTTAAAATATGTGGCGTTCATGGCTCTCTCAGCCAAAAAGGTTCCCGACCCCTGCTCTAAATCCTACAAGAGGAAAAGTAAAAGGCAGTGAGAACACCGTGCTCCTTAGGACATCAGGGCAGGACTTACATCCTGTGGGAGCAGGTCTTACAGGGTGAGAAAATGTCCAGATAGCGGGCACGGGAGCACATACTGTTCTAGGTATAAAGACCTCAAGGCCTAAAAAATGAAGTACAGCCCCCGACACATCGCCGTTTGGAGCATGGATCCATGTAACAAAGGCCCTCCTGTCCCAAAGGCTGCCTTGAGGAGACAGGAGAAACACACCTGAACAAACTGATCCCTACAACACCATGTACAACACATACCTAAGTGGTAACAAACCAACAAAAACAAAGCGGACCAGGCACTGTTCTGCCGGAGGTGAGGACAGGCTGGAGGGGAGAACATGGGCCGCCGGTGGTCTGGCCAGGAAGCTCCAGCAGGAATCCCTCGCTCCCTGGCAGTGCTGAAGACAGCGTGCTGTAACTGGGGCCCACGCTTCCCCTCCCACAAGAGGCCATGCTGAAGCTAAAGCAGTACCTTTTGATCACTGTGCCTCTATTGCTCAGCACATACAGCCCTCAAACAGAATTCAGTGACTAAGCTAAGGAATCAGGTCAGAGGCACGACTCATTTAAAAGAGCAGAACCCTGGGCCTGGAATCCCAAACACCTTCCTCTAGCTACTTCCCCTTGTTTGGTTCTTCCTCAGAAGCTTCCCATTCTCATCCGGTTCCTGCTTTCCTATCCTTCACTTTCTCCAGGATCAATGCCCACCCTGACTGCGGAAAGAGGGCAGATGTTCTTGTCTCCAGCTGAGAGTGACCTATGTCAAAATGAAACCATCAAGCCGAGAGGTAACAAGGGATTGGCTTCTCGCGCACGCAGAAGAATGTACGACTGCTGCGGCATGAGGGAAAGAGAAACCCAACCCGATTACAGCGTAAAAACAGGTCACCGCTCGAATACATCCCTTGGGGTAACTGGCAGCGAGCCCCTTCTGCTCCTGACTCCAGTGTCACAAGAAAGTGGCAGCACAGTCTTAGAATAAGGGCTCCACAGCCAACTGGCCGCCTCGGCCTGGCCTTCCCCTGGCATTCTAGAAGCAGCATGCAGGGCCAGGAGCTCAGCGAGCTTTTGTCACTGGTGACATGAGTACCAGAGTTCATATGTTTTGATTTGAACCAACTGGGAGACAATTCAAGGTTGTTCTTATAAGAAGTCTCTCTCTCTTGTGTTCAGCTACATTTTATTCAGTACGAAAGACATGCCCGGAGTCAGCTAGCTTGCTTAGATCTATGGGGAGCCCGCAGCAGCCTCTTTTCCATGAGTTATAATTATGAATTGCTGAAATGTGTTACTTGCAGCAAATTATGTGCATGGTTCGGAAGGACATCAGCATTTTGCTTATCTGTCAAAAACTGCTGTGTATTGCTCAAAAAAAAAAAAAAAGGCTGAGAATCACTGATCAAGAATCAGTGGTTGAACAGAGAAGGTAAGGGAAAGGGCATTTGAACCCTGTTTTATTAGCAGAGTATTTCATAATGGCAATTTATTGAACACAAGGTTCCAGAGGGTCCGGTAAAGTAATTCTAAGAATGAAGTTCCAGAATGGTCTACTGATATAGCCTCTATAAAAACAGCTCTGGCTTATATAGTGTCTGGTGTACGTCTTTTCTCTACAAAGAAATGCGAGATCTCTGAGGAGGGCTCAGCGGCAGACCGTTCACCCTCAGCAGTGGTGATATGTACAGCAGTCACACTAGTTCACCTGCAGTGTTCTGCTTTACGAGCAAAAGAGGGGGCTATAGGTACAAGGTTCCCATCCAATACCCAATTTGTCATGTGGAATTTAGTATCAACGTTGAGTCCCTTAACACTAAAGCACTCAATACCCAGTATTTGCTGGCATGTGTATGGAACTCATAGGTTCAGGGTCTGAAAAGTTAAACTGAATCTTAATGTAGCCATCTAAATCAAATTAGTTAGAATCTATATCTTCACTATTTCTAACAGAGATTAAGATTACATAGTAAGACTAAATACAAAAGAAACTGGGTAATAAAGAATTTTGAGAAAGAACTAGAGAAAGGGAGGGAGAGAGGAAGAAAGAGGAGGAAAAGAAGGGGGAAAGGAAAGGGGCGGGAGAGAAGAAAACACCTAAGCAATGGTTTCACTACCAAAAACATTTTTGAAGAAATTTACATGATGCTCTTCACGTCTGTTCATTGTAAAAGCACATTAACAGAAACCTATAAATTCAGTTTTACCTAAACTTGTATTTCATTAATCAAAACCTTCAGATAAATTAGAAAAATATTAGTAAATAGGCAAGAAATTTCTTTAATTTACAGAAATACATAATTCATTTGCCAAAATAAAGCTCTCCAACCCCCTTCCCCAAGGTAGAAGCTTGGCCCACAGATTAGAATCACTAAAATACACAAAATAAAAGGAAATTTATCTCTTCTAGATTCTATGCTACAAGTAATGAAAGTCACTTCAAAATGCCTTACATAATAAAATGGGTTTGCTGGCACATGTAAGTGACAAGTCCAGAGGACGGGTTTGATTCAGTTGTTCTTAAGCAAGGGTCCATCTTTTTCTCTCTGCTATGTTAGCTGCATCCTAGGGGTGGCTTCCCTAATCACTGCAAGATGCTCATAGCAGTCCCTGGCTTCATGTCCCCACACCATCTGGGACTGAGAGAGGGTCAGCTTTGAGAAGGCCTCTTAAAGAACTGAAGGATCTTTTCCCCAAAGTCCTCAGCAAACTTGCTGATGGCCTGAACTGAGTCACACAGACCAGGACTAAACTAACCCCGTAGGCAGTGACTGTCACTGGGTTAATCACTGTGCCAACATGCAAGGAGTTATCTGATTGGGTTCAGACAATCCAGACCCGACCCACCCCTGGAGCTGAGGGTGGGACCAATCCTTCTCTACCAGAAGACATAAACAAACACTGTTTGCTATAGACGGGAGTGGGGAAGTGGAAGAGTTGTTGGGATGGGGACAATTATAGTGTCTTCCACACCTCATCTGGTACTGAGTTGGACTCTGAGTCTCCAGTATCAAGGGCAAACATGGAAATGCATTTTGAGTGACACTTGATCATTTAACAAAGACTAATGTTTATTTTCTTATATAGCAGGGGTCGGGAACCTTTTTGGCTGAGAGAGCCATGAACGCCACATATTTTAAAATGTAATCCCGTGAGAGCCATACAATATGTTTAACACTAAATACAAGTAAATGTGTGCATTTTATGTAAGACCAACACTTTTAAAGTACAGTAAGTCTCTGAATTCTTTTTAATAATGTTGTTATACTGTTGCTAACCAATGATGAATAAAGTACTTCTTACCATTAATGCGACTTCTGGTGCTGCATGGTTTTGCTGATGGCTTTGTAGTCTGGTTGATACGTGGTGAAGTTAAGCTTCATGCAGGCATCGAGACTTCCATCCGTTAAACATGATCGTAGGTTGGTCTTAACGTTCTTTAGATGTGAGAAAGACTGCTCACATGCATACGTAGAGCCAAACATTGTCAGTACAGCAATACGCACACGCTGCAGTGTGTGGTATGTGACGGGAAGCCCATTCCAAGTTTTGACAATCAGCTGGTCCGTGGTTTAAAGTTTTTTCATTTCTCCCCACTTGTGTTTGCTTGCCAACTTTGCTTGCTGTTGTGCAAGTCTTTCCAAATCTTCATTCAGTGACTTGAACTTATTCACCCACATGTCTGAGGCCTTCAGGTCAGCAGCTTGTAGCTCAAAATCTCTGACAGAGACACCGGGGATGTAACTCAGGTTGGCGCTGTCCACTGCACACTTGTGTGGATGGGTGATGAACTTAAATGGCTCATGAAATTCTCCAAAGTGCGCTTTGAATGACTGCAGAAGATTAGATGTGAAGCCCGCTAGCTGCTGGAGATCAAGATGTTGAGCAGGGTCACTTGCTGTGCATGCATCTTTAAACTCTCCCAGTTTTTCAAAGTGTAGTAAACGACCTGTTTCAATGTCGGAGATGAAGAGTTCCAGTTTGTTTTCAAATGCAAACACTGCTTGTTAAAGGGATAAGACTGTATTTCCAACGCCTTGCATTTTTACATTGAGCTGGTTCTGATGTTCAGTCATGTCCATGAGATAGCAAAACTTAAGGAGCCATTCAGTGTGAGCTAACTTAGGATGCTCGACGTTTTTCATTTCAAGAAAAGTCCGGATTTCACTCAGACAAGCCCTGAAATGGCTGAGCACCTTCCTTCTTGACAACCAACGTACATTGCTGTGCAGAAGCAGACCAGGATAATTATTCCCAACTTCATCCAGCAGTGTTTTAAACTGGCGATCATTTAAAGCTCGGAAAACAATAAAGTTGACCACCCAAATGACCACCGACATCACCTCACCAAGCTGCTCACCACACATCTGAGCACAAAGCGCCTCCTGATGTAGGATGCAGTGAAAACTTAGGATGGGTCTCTTTTCATGTTCACGAAGAAGCGCTACGAGTCCTCTGTTTTTCCCCACCATGCACGAGCACCATCAGTACACACCGAAATAAGTTTATCCATCGGTAGATTTTTTTCTTTAGCGAACTCAGTAAAGACTTGAATAAATCCTCCCCTCTTGTTGTCTCTTTCATAGGCAAAACAGCAAGACTTTCTCACGTAGTGTGTCACTGACAGCATACCTTGCAATCACGCTGAACTGGGATAAATGACTTATGTCTGTTGACTCATCCAAAGCAAGAGAAAAGAATGGTGCTGCATTTATGTCCTTCACTTGTGTTGCCTCAATTTGATTTGCCATCATGATGGTAAGATCGTGAACAGTTCTTGCCGACAGAGGCATGTCTTTTATTTGTTTGATTATCTTGTCTTTATTCGAAAAGTCGTTAAAAAGTTCATTGGCAACATCAAGCATGAATGTTTTGGCATACACCCCATCTGTGAATGGCTTTCCGTTTCTCACAATTGCTAAAGCACCAGCAAAGCTAGCCAAATTCCAGTCACCTTGTTGGGTCCAAACACGGAGTTGCTGCTGACTAGCTTGCACTCTGCACAGTAGCTCGACATGCTTTCTGCCTGCTGTCCCCCGCTGGATATTTTGATGCAAATGTAGTATGGCGTGTGTCGAAATGCTGCTTTATATTTCACCGTTTCATCGATGCAATTTTATCATTGCATATTAGACACACTGCAGAACCTGCTCTCTCCACAAAGGCGAATTCCTCTGCCCATTCCTGCTGAAAAGTACAATACTCCTCATCTTTTTTTCTTTTAGCCATCTTCTTCATCAAAAGGATTTCTGCAATTAGCTAGCTGACTACTTGATTAAAAGGAAGGAGAGGTTTACTTTCTGACCTCATAACTACCCGTGTACGTTAGGCATTATCCAATAAAAATTTGGTGTTGTCCTGGAGGACAGCTGTGATTGGCTCCAGCCATCCACAGCCATGAACATGAGCGGTAAGAAATGAATGGATTGTAACACATGAGAATGTTTTATATTTTTAATGTTATTATTTTTTTAATTAAAGATTTGTCTGCGAGCCAGATGCAGCCATCAAAAGAGCCACATCTGGCTCACGAGCCATAGGTTCCCAACCCCTGTTATATAGAGACAAATTCTCTTGGAGGTAAACTCAAAGAGAAACATGTCTTGGAACTCTATATAAGGGAAAATGGGTCAAGATGAGGAGAGCAGGCTAAGTTTGGAAAGATACATTGAAACACACTCAAAAAGGCCATCCTTACGTTGACCTCCCAGAAGGCCGAAGATACGGCAGTAAATCTTAACCAACTGAAGTTATCTCAGCACAGGGCTGAAACGAAATGGTCTGGATGCTTTCCTTTCAAATGATCTAATTTACTGCAAAGAGTGGGGGCTCACTTATCTTAGACTCCTTATGTATCAAATTTCTAAAAATGAACTCATCCTCACATGACGAGTTAATTATGTGAGCCCTGTGTATGCTGATGTCCAACAGATCATTTACCATCTGTCCCCTGGCCTCTGACCCATGACCTATTCAGTAGTATTTCTTCACTTTTTAGCTGTTGATAAAAATGGAAGGCTAGTTACATTTATGCAAGCAAGGCTTAGGACATTTCAAAGCTAACTCAAAGATAGAATCATTTTCTTTGATGTGCACTGACTTCCTCTGTTCTAAAAATAAGGCCATATGTAGAGGAAGTAAGATTGAAACTCTCTGGGCAAATCCAAGATGGTAATTGCACTGTTGGATATTTATATGGTTTTTATAACCCCAGTTCAAGGAGAATAGGACACTGCTTTTGCCAACAGGGTCAGCTGTCACTAACCTCTTACACTAGAAAAGGGTAAATGTAACGTAACGTCTGAACAAGATGTAATACTACCTCCTCTGTGGTCTCCATGTACCAGAGTCGTGGGAGTGAGTGGCTGCAGTGTCCCTCCACGCCTCAGCAGCCCCCTTACAAAGCAGCTGACTTCAGGTTAGGGCCCCAGCGTTCCTGGAGGGGTAGACATAGCTCCTTATAAAACAGTGGGCGGTCAGAAGTGTACGGGATTTCCTCTGCTCCCACGGGATTAGGGAAGTCTCAACCCTCCAGCAAGTCTCCAGTGAACAGGACGCGCTCCTGGCCTGGTGCCGGCACGGCTCTACTCCCCCCATGGGTGTCGTGGTGAGGAGCTCTCTGGAGTTAAGATCGCTGTCAACAAGGCAATGGGAAACAATTCTTTTTTCAGGGTCACATCTGGGACCCTGGGTTCACTTTTCAGTTTCAATGTATATGTGATTGACCACTGTTTACCAGGCTCTGTGCTAACACCTCCTCACAGCTTCCAACAATCCTGGGAAATGGACAGCATCATCTCTATCTTACCGGTGTGGAAGCAAAGCTCAGGCAAGCTATGTCTATTGCCATAGAGCTGGAATGTTCTAGTTGAACACCAGTCTTGATGTCAAGTCTGGTGTTCGTGCCATTGACTCTCCTAGTGCAAGGTTTGGGGACTTGGAGTATTATTACATAACCTGGAGTGTATATGGTCATCTTCATTATAGCCACACTCTTATAAAGAATAAATCATATTAGAAGAGGCTATTGGAAGGCAGAGGATGGTAAGTTTTGCAGCGAATGAACATGGGCAGTTTGGAAACCCCAGGGTGAGGACCAACTCTGACTGGAGTAGGGAGGAGGATCCACTACCTTAGAGGAAGATAGATGTGTCAGCAACTGGGGCCTGGCTGGATGTGGGGCCGGGAGGAGCAGTGTGAGCGGGGAGGCCGCAGACCAGAGGGGGAACACCATGGGCTCCAAGTGTCCATTCATCAACTCAGGTACGGACTCTGATGACACATGGAGCCAAAGGTGGCCTCACAGGGGTCGCTGCGAATAATGCCAGCAGCACCCTGGCTGGGAGTAAAGGTTCCACAGGAGAAGAGAAAGGGCCCTGGGCCTTGGCAGTCGGGAAAGGGCATACCCCTCCTCTCTCCTCTTCTCGGCAGACAGAAGTGAGAGAGGAAGGTGGGAATGCTGCAGGGGCCTGGGACCCTGGCCCCATTCGGGAGGACTTGCAGGGCCTGGCTTAGGAGAAATACTGCCTGGACATGTCTAGGACCGCATGTCACCCGCTCCTTCACAGGCATGCCCCACCCGCACCTCTCACCTCCAGCTGCATGCTGCTGCCCCGGGAAAGCAGAGAGGAATTGGGACACTTCCTCCTGGGAGGCAGGAAGGAAAAGGAGAGGGGGTGAAAGGGAGAGAATTCTGAGGTTCAGGAGAGGTATGCTGACAGAGTTTACAAAGGGAACCTTGTTTTTCGGTAAAGAAGAAACAAGTTGGACTGGGCCTGGGGTCTGCGGAAAGGAAACAGGCAGAGAAACACACATTTACAAAATGCCCACTGGGTGCCAGTTCTGGGAAGGTGCATCACATGCCCACTCTGTGCCAGAGTTAATGTCTGTGAATTCCATGTTAATGTCTGTGAATTGTGTGGGTACTGGCATCTTTCTCCAGCAGAGGAGTATGGAGGTGCAGCGCAACAAGGCGTTTCTCCTTGCTGACAGACAGAGAGGTCCCAGTGTGCCCATAGGCCCAGGCATGGCTGGCAGGTTCCTCCGGGCTGTGCCTCCTCTGGGCTCCAGTGCCCACAGCTTCTTGCTCCGCAGGAGCTGTGGCTGCCTGCTTGTCCGTCTGCTCCACTAGACCAGGTGGCAGGGGCTTTGTTGTGGGCTCTGTGCCTTCAGCATGCCCTATGTGCCAGGCACAGGCCCCAGGGCCAGGGAGGAAGCAAGCAGAGTTAACACAGGGGAACAAAGGCCGGTGGGCCAGCAGAGGCCCCACTGAGCGGCTCCAGCAGAACTGAGAGCACACCCAGTTACATAAGTGCTTCTCTGGGACTCAGCTCCACTTGAGAGTGCCAGCCCCTCTTCCTGCGCTGTGTGTGTGTATGTATGTATATATATATAAAATCTCTGCTTGGCAGGGGCATGCTGCAACCCACAGCTCTGCATGTAAATGTATCTTCAAAGCACTTTGTCTTTTTTACTATTGATGCCACATGATAATACTTTGGACTTAGCTTAAGGTTTAGATACTTTTCCCCACATTTCCAGCACTTTTTTTTTTAATCTCAAAAACAATCTTTTCCCTGGCTCCACTCTGAGAAGCAGAGGGAGGGTGAAATGGGATGCTGAAGGGAGAGCTCGCCACATCCCATAACTACAGACTTTGGTGCTGGGACCTTAAGGTTCCAAACCTGAATGGAACAGTATTTCCCTTTTGTAACTAAATCGGGGCTGATTCGTTCACCAAAAATAAATTTTTGATGCATAGTAGGTCAGGTTGTTTTGGTTCTTTTCTGTCTGCTTCCAAGGCCCTCACCCTAGAATTCATGACCCCGTGTCACTAGAAGGAAAATTTCATAGAAGGAATCATTCATTTGTCCTGGGACTTGACTGAATATGGATTTTGCTTAATAAATCTCTTCATTAGCTGCAGTACAATTAACTGAACAATGTTTTGAGGCCTTTGAAAGCACACATTTACTAAAAATCACCATATTACCTTCATGAGTCCTAAGAGCTTCTCTAATTCCTGAAAGCCATATTGTTATTCTAATATAAATTGTTATATATATACACCCACTTGAACATTTAAAATTGTATTTCTTTAAATATATTCAGTTATTATACTTTTTGCTAATTTGGTTGGGCCTACCCCCACACCAATGTTTCCAAAATGGTGAGTTATTAAGAAATAAAATCATGTATTTAATGTATCCATGGAAAGACAGGTTAAGAAGAACACCAGGCTTTAAAAATATGAACTGTACCAGCATTAATACTAAATCTAAGTACTAGTAGATTACTTCTAGCAGTATTTATAGGCACAGCTCTCATAGACAGTACGTGAGCCATTCTGAGACCTGCTAACACTGGGCAACTCGGGTATAGCAAGTCCTGTTCCCACATGGCTCGTCACTGTGCTTGGAGTCAGACAAACCTGAGCTCCAACCAGGGCACGGCAACTTCCTAGTGCAGGTCACTGGATCTTGGACGAAGTATTTAATCTCCCAAACCTCAGAATTCTCTTCTTAAAAATGGGAATGATATCTGTATATAGTTAAGGTTCACTATGAAAAGTTAAATAAGATGTGAAAGCATCCTGTGAGGCATGCTGAGGGTTGAGCAGAAATCGGCTTCCTGCCTCCTCCCTGGCTCCGAGATCCCCAGGCACCAGGTGGCCCCTGTGCAAGGTTTCTGAGTCCTGTCCTCCTGTCACATGTAGACTGCTACAGTGACTTCAACGACCTGCACTGCCTGCAAATGCACACACACACCCTTCTCCATGCAGTCCTCTGCATCACAGTCCCATCTGCCTTTTCAGAACACCCAGACCATTGCTTTCAGTGATTCCCTGCAAGATCAAGTCTGCCCACTTTATCTGGTGTCATGGTCCTCAGTCTGTTCCTTTCTGAGCTCCTGGTTCCTTACAAACCTTCGTCTTCCCACTCCACCTCTCCCCAGGCTCGAGCCCTAACACAGCCCCCATAGCCTCCAGGATAATCATCAAACTGCTGCCAGTAGCAACTGAGACACACGGTGTCCAGTCCCTGTCCCTCCGCAGTCTCACTTCCGCTACTCCTTTCCCTCCATGCTCCCGACCCATGCGACTGTACTTACAGCGCCTGCAACCCCATGCTGCCTCCTCGCCCTCAGCTTTCCGTGCACTCTTCCCCTTGCCCAGACCACCTCTGTCCTCTCGTCGGGTGGCAGACTCCCAGTCTCTAGACTCCCTCTAATGTCTCCACTGAGACAGTCTGTCAAGCACTGGCTCTGAGTCTTGTACATTTTTCTGTTACTGCACTTGCCATCCTGTGATCATTTCTCCTGTTTTGTGATTCACTGGACCACTGTAAATGTCTTCTTTGGAGCATGGGCCCAGGACTCAGTCTTGCACGAAGCAGTCCCTCAGGAAATATCTGTCCTGTTGAACAGAAGCAGCTGCCAGCCTAGTGGGAAGATCGTGGAAAGGCAGGGCTGCGGGCTGCACAGCATCCGCCGCTGAGAGTGGCAGAGAGCTCGGCACCAGCCCCATTGAACATGCTGAAGTGCTGGGGCTGTCAGTGCTCGGGAAAAGCCCTTTAGGTGGCGGCCAATCTAACAAGTCAATTACATTTACCCAGGGCTCGTGGAACTCAAAACGGCACTTCTCTCCCCAAAGCCTCCTTCTTTTATAAAGTTTCCTGCTCTGTGGAACGACCGTGGGCAATCACTTTTGCAGTTTTTGGCGATGCCAGTTTATGGCTATGTTTTTCTGTTCACTGAACTGGCTCATTTCTTCAGGGGAACAAACTGTTCTGCACTGAAGCAGGAATTGGCTGGGTTCTAACAAAAAGATTTTTCCCCCTGACAGTGTTTTTGCAAAAGACCCAAGTCAATTTATAGCCAAGTAACAAAAGGTCAGAAAGGTTAGTCAAGCAATGGGCGTAATTCCTGTGTGTCACAGCCAATAAAGGAAACGGGCGGGAATAAATAGTATGCAATATTACCCTGAAATTATTTGTGCAAAGCTATTATTGTAAACTATACAAAGGAACCCAGGGCTTCCAATAGAAAGGATTTCCCACTCTGATTTTGTTACTGTGGAAGAACTGAGATGACCTCAGATTTCTCATTTGCAAGTGGAAAATGTCAAAAAAACTTTTCACATTAATTTATAAAAAATCCTGGTCATTGTTTTACAGCCCTGAAATAGAAATAGTCACATAAAAATTAAACATCTCAAAAAAAAAATTAAATATCTCAGAGTTAAGTCCCAGTTAAACACAAGTTACACGGCTGTATTTACTAAAATCTTTGCCAAAAGACAGAGAAAATTTTCCAAAAGGATAGGCTAAGAAAAGACTCTACAAACGAGATAGTTTATCTGTTGAATCACGCTAAAAGTGTGACATACTCCTGCATTAACGAGGAGCATCAGAACAACAAGAAACGCCTGCCTTAAAGCAGACCCGAAGAACTGACATCCGCAGCCAAGCAGCAGATGAATAGCCGCCTGGACTGGGCAGCCAACCAGGCCCAAGCCCGCGGGTCTGAGGAGTGAGGAAGCCTTTCAGATTCTAAGGCTGTTGGAAGCACCCACCCCGCCCTGCCCCCTCATGATGTCTACCGTACTCACCATTTAAAACAACCTAATCATCTAGAAGACGAATGGTTAAGTAGAACATTGTCATGGTTCAGACACACTGGTTTGACTTGTTCCTGCCCCCAGCCTCCTTGCTAAGTACAGCTATAAACCCTGGAAACAACACAAGAGGCAACCAAAGGAGAAGTCTGGAAGGTAGGAAAGGGAAGGGAAACCAGCTAGGGCTCCCAGAACGGGAGGACAGCACAGCAGCAGGGCATCTTAGGACCACCACCACCCACTCCATCCAACTAGAAAAGGCAGCCCAGGCCCAGTGTCTCCCAAGCCCCAGCCAGCAACAGAAGGTAACCCAGGTGGGCATATCCTTCCCCATGACAAAATGAGAGTTCTGCTGACAACGCCAGGCCAGCTGGAAGCACCAACAAGGAGGGTCAGGAGCTCACTGATAATAAAACAGGCTTGGAAAGCATGCTCCCTCCCTGCAGGGCCCCCGGAAGTACTCTTCATCCCAGCAGGATAGAGACTCCCTTTTCTCACCTAGAGGGGCACCAGGCAGCACTGCCTGGGGAAACCCCTCCCCACAATAGAAAGCACCAGCGGGGACCAGCTGCACCAGATAGCCAAGCAGACCAAAATAGTAACAGCAAAGGCTCTGAAAAGTAAACTGGAACCACAGCCTACAAAAGTAGACACAACCTGTGTGTTAATCAGGGTGACTTCCCGGTACAATTTAAATAGGACCCAGAGTCTCTTAACATAATAGACAAATGTCCAGAATAGATCCGAAAATCACCCAACATCCCAAGAACTAGGACAACCACGATTGAATGAGAAAATGTAATCAACTGATGTCAACATTGGGATAAAACTGATGTTTACAAAGGATTTTAAAGCAACTACCCTTAAAATACAGCAACAATAACAAATTCTCTTGAAACAAATGAAAAAATAGAAAATCTTATAAAAAAAATAGAAGTTAAAATGAAAAAGAACCAAGTGAAAATTATAGAATGAAAAGATACAATAACAGAAAAAAAAACTTGTTAGCGAGAGGGAGAGAGAGAGAAGGGGAGGGAGGAAGGCGAATGGAGAGAGAGAGAAACATCATTTCATTGTTCCACTTAGTTGTTACATTTAGATGTGTACTCATTGTTTCTTGTATGTGCCCTGACCAAGGATCAATCCCACAACCTTGGTGTGCTGGGTTGATGCTCTATCCATTGACCACCTGGCCAGGGCCAACAATTTTTAAATAAATACCTAAAAAGAATGCTACTAAGATATCAATAAAAGGAATCTCAATTGTCTTCATTATATTCTCCTATATTTTTCAGATTACTTGCATAAGAATGAATGGTGATTTCCAGAAGGGGGGGGGGTGAGGGGAGGTAGAAGAGGATAAAGGGAGAACTAATGGTGGTGGAAGGAGACTTGACTTAGGGTGGTGAACACACAGTATAGTGTACAGATGATGTATTACAGAATTGTACATCTGAAACCTACATATATAGGTTTATTAACTGGATCACCCCTATAAATTCAATAAAAACCTTTTAAAAAGAGTGAATGGCTTTTACAATAAAAAAACAATGTAATTTTTTAAAAAGTTCTTTCCCATTAAAGCAGTCTATTAAAGATAACTGTGTTACTGCTGGGGAGCAGAAACTATCATTGGTATCCCACCATTAATGTGGCTCTTTCTACTTGGCTGCCTACCTGTTCCCTGTTCCCCAGAGGACCAGAGGGACAGGCAAAGGCTTGGAATATCCAGAGAATGTTCTCTTTGCAAGCTTTGGGCATGTGTTCAAGGGATGGGGTTAGGGAGTTGTAAGGAAGCAGACATGAGGGCGCAGGACAGTTGCGCAGCAGAGCAGGACTGCTGGGCATGCACCTCACTCCCAGTGGTCTCCAGTCACTGCTCTAGGTCTCTACAGGTCTGACCACTGCACTGGTTCCCGTGGTTCCTCACTCCATCACTCAAGGCCACAGGAGCATGTTTTGATCCCCACAGCCCAACAGAGCCTAACACAAGTGTCATCTTACCATACTGGGGACCTCAGTCCAGACAGGAAATTCTTGTTTTATATTGCCAAGTCACTCTCAACTGAACATCCCGATCCTCCTTACTTTCTCAAAGTCTCTCCTTCACTTTACCCAGAAGCCCTGTGACAATCTTCCTACTACAATAGACCCAATCCTTTTCCTGACATTTCAAATAAGAAACCTCAAAGTAATACTCAATTCTTCCTTTCCCTTTATTTGTATATCCAATCTATTAATATAAAGGAGATTCAACACAAAATGCAGAAGGTAGCAGATACAATTACTCCTAAGATTCCCTATTAGAGATTTATAATTCTTTTTACCAAATATTACCCTTTATTGTTTCTTAACACAACTAACAAATGAACCCTAGTAAAGTCAAAGCTGAAAGCTCAGACCAAGACTCTTCCATGCAGTAAGACGCTTCCTTGTGGATGTTGCTACGGCCCTGTTTAACAGTCAGTGGGGCCATTTCAAGACTGCCCACTTTTATCACCAATTCCGGAAAAGTTGCTTTATCCCAGTGAGGACATGGACTCCCATTTCTAGGGCCATGCACAATCACTCAAAGCCAACCTTGACCTTAAGGCGCAAGTACTGCAGGGCTCTATGAGCATCCCCCTCTCGCCGTCTCCCATTGTTACCCTCCCAACATAATGAGCTAACACAACTTTACAAAGACTTGAGCAAATATTATTTGAGATCATATTAACTTTCAAAATAAGCTTTTATTTTCCCTTGCTTTGGGGAGGGGGCAAGAGTAGAAAAAACATGAACTTTGGAGTCAAAGAGTATCCCTATTATCAGCTACACAACTTTGCAGCTTCTTCATCTATAAACTGAAAATAATTATGCATACTTCTTGTGAGGATTAAGTAATATATTACTTATAAAGCTGCCTGGTATATCATAGGTGATATCTTGACTTCATTTAATATTCCTAACTTAGTTTCTTTTCTCCACTGACTTCTCATATTTCTTGCTTATGGACCTGAATGAGTTACCTTAAATTCTTTTGGAACAACAAAAAAAAACCCATAAAAATGCAACATAAAAATAGTAGACACTCCTCTGGAAAGCGAAGTGGGCATTTACTGGGAGGGAACACGAGGCAGCATTCTGGGTAATGATATCTAGGTATGTGTTTGGTTATACTGGTGTATGCATTTGTCAAAACTCAGCAAACATACAGTTAAAATTTAACTACAAATGAACAAATATTACCTCAAAAGAAAAAAACTATAAAACAAATAGTGACCTCTACTTAGCGATATGCATAAAAATAAGATGAACAGATGGCTGGTTAGAGGACTAGGAAGCACGCGGAGTGAAATGTTAATGGTCAGAACCTGAGTGGGTTTATGGCTGCTCACTGGAAAATTCTTCCAACTTTGCAGCATGTGTAAAATTTTTCATAATAAAATGTTGGGGAAGAATGTTGTACAGAAAAACATGCAAAGCACTCAAATCCGTGTTGGTTCTCTTCCTGCACCCCCGTCCCTTTACCTGTAAACACCAGGCACGTGCTGCAGCTTTGCAGTACAAGGGGACCGTCACTTAACCTCAAGCCCACTGAATTTGTTTCCTCATCTACGAAATAGTAACTGTGTGCCTCATGGGATTTTTGTGAGGATTAAGATGGTAAACATGTAACACTCAGCCGGGTGCTGCCATACAGCTGGTGTCTGATCAATGCTAGATGCCATGTGGCCAGTCCAGCATGCAGTAAAGAGCATGGGCATTATGGCGTGGGCATTATTCCCGTATCAGGTAGTGGTCGGAAGCCCTGTCTCCTGACTGCCTGGGTTCAAATCCCAACTCCAGCATTTTGTAGCTTTGGGCAAAAATCTTACCCTTTCTGTGCCTCAGTTTCCTCGTTTGTAAAAAAAAGGGGGGGAGGGACAATAAGTGTCTCTGACAATTATTTAATTGATAATTAAACATGATAATATACATACATTGCTTAGACAGTGGCTGAACATGTGTAAACACTCTTCAATATTAGCAAATTCACTATGCTGGATACTCAGAGGATATAAAGATGAGTTGGTTAAGTCCCTGGCACCTCAAGGAGTTGATAACACAGGAGAGGAGAAAGCCATGTCAATAGAAGCATCACGAAGTACTATGTGATGTGAGCCAGGGAGATGTGTGACAAGGGAGGGGCTTGGGAAACCCAAGAACAGACTGATAATGACTGACGAAGAATACAGATGGCTTCAAGGGGTTGGCATCTGACCTGAGACTTGACAGCAGAGAAGGGAAGGAAAAAGCTTGGTAATGTTCAAGTACCTGGCACACCCCACTAGAGATTAATGAAAGGTAGGTAGAGGCAGGGAAGGGATAGGGGTGCGATGGTACAAAGTTCTGCTGATAAATGTAGACTTTGTTCTGAAAAAATGGTCATCCATTCATATAATCCACTGGCTTAGTAGGGCTGAGTCTTCCAAATTAACTGTCAACTATTAACTTATTCTTGATTTTTCTGTCTGAGAAATAACAAACATTGCTCATCATTTATCCACTATACTCTTTACATAAAATAACTAAGCACTCACAACTATAACCATCTTACCACCTGAAGCCATGAACATGTGTCCCTACTCAATTGGAAGACCCAGAACCTCTGGAGGGAGGCCAGGGAAGCCCGAACAGTGTTGTGAAGCCAAGTTAGCACTGCTGTAGTTGCTTCTCTGCTTTGAGATTCAATTTGGAATCTGACCCAAGAGATGAAATCCAGGGAGAGACATCCACCCAGCAGCAGAGAGCTGGCTCCCTCTGGATGCTGCTGGCTAGCCACGCTGCACCTCGGAGCTGGCCGGCCTTGGTAAACACGTTTATGATGGCCTTGAGCACTGAGCAAACCCACTGAGCCTACCAAAGTGTCTCTGACATTAGAGCCTGGAGGGAGTGGTCAGGAGAGGGATAGGTTTTATGACTTAAAGGCATCAAATACTGCTTCAAAATTACGTATATTCAACATATAAAGTACACATTAAAACAACTTTTTGGCACTGTAGAAGGAAATTAAAGTATCATAAAATATACGTAATAAGGTTTTAAAAATTTAGGAGTGTATATAGGTAAACTTTTATCTTGATGTGAAGCAAGCCTCTTTAGCGCGGCAGCCTTGGGTGAGGTAAGTGCTGGCTGATTCAGGCTCCGAAGAGCCCCAGGCAGGCGGGCCACAGCCATCTGCTCAATGCTGTACTCTCAGTGCCAACCACAGTGCCTGGCACGTAATGGGTACTCACACAGGTTTGTTGACTGAATAAGTAAATGGTCTAGTCCCTGCTTTGTAAGTTCAGAAATAAGATTTTTGTTTTAGTTCACTCGAGAGTATTTACTTTTTCATTGGGAGGGGTAGAACTTGTTTAATACCAACCAAACTCACTGGAGACACTCTAGATTTTTGCCCCCATCTAATAGAGGGCCTTCCCTATTATCAGGGCATTTGCATTTGGGAAGCAGAATCCCTCAGAAGGTCAGGGCCTAAGGAACACATTTCGAGCTTCTAAGACGGTCTGCAGTCTGCAGAGGCAGCAACCCGACTTTGCAGCAACCAGAATACCTGCCCCAAGCCATTGCAGCCTCTTCCCTCCTGCGGACAGAGCAAGATGTACTCTTAGTCCTACCATCCAAAGCCTCCTAGACCTCACACAGTCACATGCCCTGGGCAACATTCTTCCTTTGAACATGTTATAAACTCCTAGCTTTTAAGATTTTTTTCTATATTTAAGGTTTTAACTTGGCTGTTCCCTAGTGACTAAGAGGGGACCTTCATTTACATATGCCTGCAAAGGACTGCTTAGGTCTGGTCATCTCTGCATGGATGCACACCAATGTTCAGGCCACTCTGCCCTCAGCAGCAAACACTGGCAATGTCTTAAGAGAATTCCAAGGTACTAAGTGTTATCTTTGGATAGGGATTCTGTACAAATCTGGCTTAGAATTTATTTTTTTTTAATTTAAGTATATAGTAGCTTGTATTGACAAATTTTCTGCCCAATTGGCCTCATAAATTTTTCAGAAATATCTCCCATCAACAAAGCTTTCCACTACTATACCCTTTAGAAGTATCAGGAATTGAGCAACACTGTGGAAGGTCATCACTAATGTTTACCCACTCAAGGACGGGACTTCACCTAAGGTTTCTTTCCTGTTCTTAAGCAAGTTTCTAGCCGGGACCAAACACTTTCTTTAACTCATGAAGGCTTTTTACTTTAAAAAAAAAAGAGAGAGAAAATGTTTGTGTGGAATCCTGTCAAAGGTTTCTTTTTTAACAGATTTTAAATTTTGAGCTAATTTTAGACATAAAAAAGTTGCAAAAATAGCCCGGAGAGTGTCCATATATCCCTGACCCAGCCTCTCTTGTAACTACAGTACACTGACCAGAACCAGGATATTGCTACAATACTATTATTACCTAACCCAAGGATCTTATTCAGACTTCACCAGTTCTTCCTACTAATGTCCTTTTTCTGTCCTGGGATCCCGTCCAGGATTCCCACTGTACTTAGTCATTACATCTTAGTATCTTGCAGTCTGTGACAGTTCTGTAGTTTTTCCTTGTCGTTCATGTTCTTGACACTTTTAAGAATACTACTAATCAGTTATTTTGTTGAATGTCCTGTTGGGTTTGCCTGATGTTTTTTCATGATTATATTTTTGACAAAAATACTACAAAAATGATGTGTTCTTAGCAGATCATGATGCTGAGAGGTCTGAGAGGTCTTATTACTGGTGATGCTGACCTCAACCACTTAAGTAAGACTGTGAAGTCATTACCTTTTCTTTCCTTTACAGTTAATATGTTGAAGAAGTTTATTTGAATTGCAAATTCTACCAAGGGTTTCTTAAAGGAATACTGGCTCTCATTCACAAGCCTCC
Organism: Saccopteryx bilineata; assembly: GCF_036850765.1. Classification (NCBI taxonomy): domain Eukaryota; kingdom Metazoa; phylum Chordata; class Mammalia; order Chiroptera; family Emballonuridae; genus Saccopteryx; species Saccopteryx bilineata. The sequence goes on along the minus strand of NC_089495.1, from coordinate 198,012,107 downwards.
TCACTTCTCTTAAAAACTCCAAGAGGTTAGGTGACATGATTTCCCCTGACTATTTCTGTCATGCAAGCTCTCTGTCATTACTTTGTTCAGCGGGTTTTATTTTTCTTCTGTTATAAAAATAGCATATCTTCACGGTTAAAAAAATTGTGAAGAGCTCATAACCATACTTCTAGAGACTGGTACACGTCACAGTCTCTAGACTGTGATATCCCCCGACACAGTCTCTAGACTGTGGCGTCTGCGTCTATCCCCCGACTCCAATCCATGTTAAATTCTAACCCCCCAATGTGAAGGTATTAGAAGGCAGGGCCTTTGAGAAGTTATTAGGTCATGATGGGGGAGCCCATATAAAAGAGCTTAGTCCCCTTATAAAAGGAACCCCAGAGAGTTTCCTCATCCCTGCCCGCCATATGAGGACACAAGAATAAGGCCATCTGCAACCCAGAAACGGGCCCTCACCAGAACCTAGCCATATCTGCACCCTGATCTCAACTTCCAACCAGCAGAACTGGGAGAAATCAACCTCTGTTGTTTACAAGCAATCCAGTGTATGGTATTTCGTTATTGTATTGATAGTTTGAACTAAGACAGCACTATAGGTAGCCTGATGTGTACATACTCCAGGGAATCTTTTCTCTAGAGTCAGATACCATGGGCTTGATTAAATCCCAGTCCCACCATGGATTTCAGACGAGTCCATTTTGCATACTGATTGGTCAACATCTATTATTTGCAGATGGGATGAGAAAAATTAAATAATTTTTTGAAGGAACTATTCAGTAAGGTAGAAATAAAATTTGTATGGGCTATATTTAAGAAAAATAACTGAACACTGCCACAGGAAAGGTAAGGTCACACAGTGGACACCTGCAACTCCAGATGCCACACTGGGCCAAGGTTAAAATTGTTCATCGCTGAACTCCCTAAAAATGTGTGGGAATGCTACCTGGTGCCCAGGCTTTGTCTCTTTCTAGTTCATCATGTGAAGCTCACTCTGTAAATCTATCACTTACTTGTGTGCTCCAAATGCCAATCTGGCAAAGGTCATCTCTCCACCTACTTTCCCCCAGGACAACAACAACGGCCACCAACAGTGAAGGGCAGGCCTGGTTCATTCCAGGCATCTCACACACAGTGGGTTCATTCAACCCTCATCACAACCCTTGCTCATAAGTATTATTATTGCCTCTGGTTTACAGATGAGAAAACAGAGGCACAAAGAAGCTAAGTGACTTCCCCAAGGTCACTCAGTAGTAGCTGGTAGACCCACGGTTTGAACCCAGGCAGCTCAGTTCCAGAGCACACATGTGACTTAGCACCACATTCCCCTGTTGTCAAAGAACACGAGAACAAGTCATCGTCTGAAGGGGACAGAGTTTATGAGTTAGAGTTCTGGAGGAAGCTGCATTGAACAAAGGTTCCAATGACAGAAGAAAACCGCTTCCAGAATGGAAAGGCTGCAGAGAAGAAACAAGGAGGGGCCCCCAGGTCTTACACATAATCAGCAATCAAAGATGCTCACTACGCCACAGCGTGGAAACATCTGAAAACAATGTGTAGTAGAAACAGAGAAAAAAAAGAACTCCAAGTAAGCAAGTTAAACAAGCAGATTATGTGAAGGGAATCTAGCCGAGTCACTTTTGATTTTTTTTTTCCGTTTTAGTAACAGAAGCCTGGAGACAAGACATTAGATATAAGACCACAAAGAAAAGAAAAGATGTGCAAATCAGAATACTCCAAGCTGTAAACAAACAAAATGCCACCCTCTCCCCCACCAGGACCAGGTGCCCTTGTCATCCCTCCCCATCAAGCTGTCCCCAAGAGCTGCGGTCAGCAGCCACTGTCTACATTTCCTCAGCCCTCTAACCTAGGTATGAGCTGACTTAGTTACTCAGAGGGAACTGAGCATGCTGGGACCACAATCCGTCCTTTAGTTGCAAAAGCGAGTGGCTTAGCTTCTCCTCACTCTACTGCACCTCTGGATGTATGGCCACTGCCGGCCCCAGCCCCTCGCAGAGGGCCACCTCGTCCATCCACTCTGCTGTTTCTACCTCTCCCCTTCCTCTAGCGCAGCCCCGCGTCCTGCCTGGTGTACAGCCCCACTTCCCAGCTTGCTGACAATGCCTTGGAGTCTTAGTGTCCTGGCCTACAAAGGAGGGTAGTAATAATTCCATACCCAGGGCTATTGCAAAGACAGAGTGAGGCGTTTAAAAGCTCTCGCCACCTCACACTGGGCCAGTATTATCACAGTGCTCACTCAGTATAGGTCTACTTCCTACACCTAAACACTGGTCTTTGCCCAGAGGCCATCCTAAGCCCTTTTATAGTTTGTCTCTATGCTCTACCTGGGGGGGGGGGGGGGACGGGACAGACGGTTTACCTATTCTTATGGCTTTGACATCCTCCTTGGGGCAAGGGCGTCAAACATCTTTATTCCAGTCCCCACACCTCACCTGTTTCCTGCCCAGGTCACTAACTGCTCCTAGATATGTTTTCCTAAACCCAGTGAAGGTTTCTGAAACCCCGCAAGTTCTAAAACAAACTCTTCTCTGTCTCTCTCCAATCTCATTTCTGCAACCCCTCCACATACCCACCTCCATAAATTGGTCAATATTCCCACCATCTATTATTACCTTCCCTAAAACAGACAAACAAAAAAGCCCCGAGTCATCCCGATTCCCAATCTCACCTGAGTCAGGCACTAGAATTTTTACATTCTGCCTAAAACACCTCATCTTCTCTCCACCACCATTGCTTCGCCTGTTCCAGCTCCCATGGTCGCTCACCTGGAGGGACGCCCCAACCTCTCAGCCGACCTCCTCCCTGCCGTTTATGCTTCACAGACAGTTATCTTTTTAAAAGCAAAGTTGCGCATGCTACTCCCCTGCTTTGCAGCCCACGGGATACAAACTGAATCTTGTTGGCCAGGCATTCAAGATGCTTGACCACCTGGCCCCCACCTCCCTTTGTCCAGTTCCATCTCCAGCCACCGGGTGCCTTCAGGCTCACCCATCATCTGCACACAAAGTCCTACCTAGAGAGTAACACTCAGCTCCCAGGATGCTTTCACTGACCAGCTCCCTGCTCTCTCCTTCCTCCCTCCACCTGTGTCTCCAGGACCCTGACACATCGCATCATCACTGGCCATTGTTGATCTGATGCATGTCACTTCCTCAGCCAGAAAGGGGACCTCAAATGCAGGGGCAGATTACCCTTATCTTTGTACCTCCTGCACCTAGCTCAGGGTCCGTCCAGCTCAGAGGGAGGCCTCAGTGGTTGTCAACTGAATCACAAATAGCAAAATATATACTTACGAATAACAGGCTGACGCTCAGAAGAATTAGTACACCTCACGGAACAAATGTAAAACATGAAAGGAAATATACAGGGTAGATGTGGACTAGGACGAGGAGATACCAAAACAGGGAGAAACCGAGCTTCCTTATATGGAAGGAAAGGGAAGTTCCTGTTTTTGCTTTAATGATAGTAAATAAATATAGAAACAAATGTTATTTCTAGCACTAAGAGAATTCAAAAGTTTTTAACCTTTAAAATTTGTTTTAAAGTTAAAAAGGAAAACATTTCAAATAACAGAACAGGAAAGAGATAAGAAATATAAAAAGAAGCAAGTTATATACAGAAAACATAAATGTACTATCAACCATAAAAGATGATTAATTTCACACCTAAGTTATAAAATCTTTAAGACTGGTTGAACAGAAGACAAAATCCAACATTTTTTTTGCAAGATATAAGAAAGTTAGAAAATGTACATAATCACTACACAAAAAATCTATAGCCTATGGGGAAAAAATAAAGGACAAGCATAGCTTTAAGTATTTGCAAAAAAACAAAACAAAACAAAACACACAACTAAATAATTTAAGAAACAATCAACCGGAAAAAAAAAAAACCACGGAGTAACTTTTTTAAAAATAAAGGAATTAGATATTTTGAAAGGAAAAAATGAAATATTCTGGAAGGAACACAAGACACAGGCAGGAGTTGCTAGTTATGGAGGGGACATGACCTATGGACACAACAGAATGATGACAGCAAGATAGTCTCTGTCCACGCGCAATGAGACAGGAAGCGCGCATAAGGATTTTATAGAGGCTGAGGTGTTACAGGACTTCCTGCATCCTTCCATGAGGCTACAGGTGAGATCAAGTCCGAGAAATGCAATTGCTGAGTTAAATGATATGTGCGTTCAAAAGTGAAAGATGAAGCTGAACAGGTCTTAAAGGTGAAACAGAAAGAGCACGATGTGCAGAATAAAGAAAACACCATACTTGGTAGGTAGGAGTAGAATGGCAAACATGAGGCCAGGTAGAGCTAGGTAAGACACCTCGGTGCGGCCAGGTCCTAGGTATCAACACTGACACTGGCTTTGCCCTTCCCATGACCTGTGTCCCCACAGCAGAAACCTGAAGGAGGAGGGGGCAAGGGCCATGTGGAGATCTGGGAGGAGATTTGAGGCAGGAGTCAGTGTGATGATGAGCATTAGAAAATGGGTGTACAGCCTGACCTGTGGTGGCGCAGTGGATAAAGTGTCGACCTGGAAATGCTGAGGTCGCCGGTTCGAAACCCTGGGCTTGCCTGGTCAAGGCACATATGGGAGTTGATGCTTCCAGCTCCTCCCCCCTTCTCTCTGTCTCTCCTCTCTCTCTCTCTCTGTCTGTCTCTCCCTCTCCTCTCTAAAATGAATAAATAAAAAATAAAAATAAAATAAAAAGAAAATGGGTGTACAAGTTTACTTGTAAATAAACTCGTCCATGCCATTTTTAGTGTAGAGGCATGATATACAGGCCACTAAATAGTTTTTACTCAACCTGACAACTCAGAGAAAGAATGAGCAGGCTGGAATACATTATATATCCAACAGTAGTCCTGCTGCAATCCACTAGAAAGCAGAAAGTTCCCAACTCTACCATTCCCCATGGGCTGGGGGGTCCCAGACTTGTGGAGGAGGAGTGACGTGGCCATGTCTAAGTCAGGATGCTGTGCACAGAGCATTTGGCACTATTACCACCAATGGCTCTGACTCAATTTCCTCCGCTTTCTCTCCAAAAATTTCTACTCAGCATACTGGAAAAGGCTGTCAAGTTTATAATGAAAAGTACTATAACAGCTTTCCTTTATTTAAAAAAGGTTAACAACCACCACCACCAAAAAACTCCCAAAGTCTAAACTTATGAATGGCTGAATAACAGAATAAATTAAATTCCCAACTAAAATAAATAATAATTTATTTTTAAACTTTACTAGGGCACATCCATTTCATCAAACGAAGGCTATGTACATTTACATTGATCAGTTGCCAGTCTGCTTTGTCTTAGCATTTAATTTAGCATCGAAAACCGTGCCCTATTCCTGAGGGCGGTGCCAACACCGAGTAGAATAGAGCTTGGAAAACTGGCATTCAAACTAATGTTCTCCTTTTTCCAGGCAGTCATTTAATAAAACATAAATGTAAGTTCTACACTCTGACTAAAATTTGACCTTGGCCTAAACCTGCACATCCCAGTCTCAGCACACAATTCTGCTTTTATAATACCCTACCGTCAACCCAGGATATCACAGCTTTCTCGGTGATCTAAGAAATCACCTAAATTGCATAGTCAAAATATATTTTTAGATTAATTCAAAAAAGAATCACACGATCCAAGAGCTCAACAATAAAAACCAAAGGAGGAGAAAATAAAAACAGTTTAACAGCAATACAAGGACTAAATAGCATGGTAACTGCTACAGCAAGAAACTTGAGAAAGTTCAGAAGCACACTATTTACCTGGGAAACATACTTTTTCCTCACTTCATTGGTTTCTCCAGTTTCTCTCTTCACTTTATGCAGCCCTGTGTGCATCTTTAGAGGTTCACTTGTTGCTTCTGAAGTTGCAGTTCAGTCCTATAAAAGAAGTAGCGTGTCATCACTTCATGAGAAAAAAGATAAAGTATATTCTAGGAAGCTCAGTTATCCAATCCATCGATCTCCATTCCTAATTCATTTTCACCAGCACTATACACAAACAGGAAGGCCAAGGTGGTGGGGAGAGTAGAGAGAGGTCATTCAAATACAAACTAGCCATTTAAAACTATTTAAAATGCTAGTCGAAACTGAAAAATACAGTGTGTCTATAAAGTCATGGTGCACTTTTGACCGGTCACAGGAAAGCAACAAAAGACGATAGCAATGTGAAATCTTCACCAAATAAAAGGAAAACCCTCCCAGTTTCTGTAGGATGATGTGGCAGCATGTGCGCATGCGCAGATGACATAACACTGTGTATACAGCGGAGCAGTCCACAGCCATGCCAGTCGAGATGTGGACGGTACAGAGGAAAATTTAGTGTGTTCTGTGGCTCGCTAAATTCGAATCCGTGACCAAAGTGCAACGTGAATATCGGCGCGTTTATAACGAAGCGCCACCACATAGGAATAACATTACTCGTTGAAATAAGCAGTTGAAGGAAACCGGCAGTTTGGTGGAGAAACCCCGTTCTGGTAGGCCATCAGTCAGTGATGAGTCTGTAGAGGCTATGGGATAGCTACCTAAGGAGCCCTAAAAAATCTGTGCGTGAGCCCACATCGAACTGTACTGAATAGGTATGAAACTGGGAGAATTTTCCTTTTATTTGGTGCAGATTTCACATTTCTATCGTCTTTTGTTGCTTTCCTGTGACCGGTCAAAAGTACACCATGACTTTACAGATACACTGTATAAATGGAAATAAGGCAAACTCAACTACCTCTGATAACAGATCAGAACAAGAGGATTCATTAAAATTGATAATTTTAACATTCTGTCCACCAATGATTTTCCATCTTTCCCTCCTAGCTAAGTTTGAGACAGCTTAGCAGAAAAGATAAAATTGACCCGTGGCCTTACAGCTTCAAGGATGCACACCATCAAGGATGTGCTATTTTCTGACGCTCTTCCATTCAAAGCCATGTGGTTTTCCTGGCACAGAATCTAGAGGTATGCAAATGGGCTAGGGCTAGTGATCGGCAAACTGCAGTTTGCGAGCCACATGTGGCTCTTTGGCCAGTTTAGGAGTACCCTAATTAAGTTAATAACAATACACCTACCTATATAGTGTAAGTTTAAAAAATTTGGCTCTCAAAAGAAATTTCAATCATTGTACTGTTGATATTTGGCTCTGTTGACTAATGAGTTTGCCGACCGCCAGGCTAGGCTGTGAGTTTTGGCTAGGTCGTGAGTTTTGGCTAGGCCAAAAATGATGTTATCTTCATCTTTGTTTCTAATCATTATCCCTATGTCCGTTCCCTCCTGCCAGTGCTAATGATTGACATACAGTAACTCTTGGTGAAAAAAAATCGAGACAGTAACTGTGTTTTCAACAAACCACAGAGATGCTTCATGTGATTTTAAAATTACTTGGGAAACAGTTGAAAAAAACACTGCTTTTGGGTTTTTCACTTCTTTCCCAAAGCATTTTCTTTGGTTGAGATGTCCACTAGCAGTAAAACGGCCCTGAAGAGAGTATACCAGAGGGTCTCAGAACTTCAGGCAGAACCGTGCACTGATGCAGTAGAGGGTCAGGACTACAAGCATCTGTGACTGTAAACAAGTTTGCCCCTCCAAAGAACACTCCTCACCAAAGTGGTTCCATTCTTATGTCTTTAACATACACACAGCCAGTTTTTTGTGTGTGTTTGTTTGTTTGTTTTTTTACAGAGACAGAGAGTCAGATAGGGACAGACAGGCAGGAACGGAGAGAGATGAGAAGCATCAATCATCAGTTTTTCTTTTTTTTTTTTTTTTCATTTTTCTGAAGCTGGAAACAGGGAGAGACAGTCAGACAGACTCCCGCATGCGCCCGACCGGGATCCACCCGGCACGCCCACCAGGGGGCGATGCTCTGCCAACCAGGGGGCGATGCTCTGCCCATCCTGGGCGTCGCCATGTTGCGACCCTCCTGGGTGTCGCCATGTTGCGACCAGAGCCACTCTAGCGCCTGGGGCAGAGGCCACAGAGCCATCCCCAGCGCCCGGGCCATCTTTTGCTCCAAATGGAGCCTTGGCTGCGGGAGGGGAAGAGAGAGACAGAGAGGAAGGCGCGGCGGAGGGGTGGAGAAGCAAAGGGGCGCTTCTCCTATGTGCCCTGGCCGGGAATCGAACCCGGGTCCTCCGCACACTAGGCCGACGCTCTACCGCTGAGCCAACCGGCCAGGGCCAGTTTTTCGTTGCAACACCTTAGTTGTTCATTGATTGCTTTCTCATATGTGCCTTGACCATGGGCCTTCAGCAGACTGAGTAACCCCTCGCTCAAGCCAGTGACCTTGGGACCAAGCTGGTGAACTTTGCTCAAACCAGATGAGCCCGTGCTCAAACCAGAGACCTCGGGGACCTCGGGGTCTTGAACCTGGGTCCTCCGCATCCCAGTCTGATGCTCTATCCACTGCGCTACCGCCTGGTCAGGCCACACAGCCAGTTTTGACTGTGTCAGGCACAGTTCCAAGCCCTTAAACTCCATTAACTAATTCTATCTTTATAACAACTCTCTGAGCTGAGTTCTATTATTTGAATTGCCCAAACGGGGAAACTAAGTAAACTGTGCAAGGAAATGCACTAAACGCTGTGCACAAGCAGAGGCTCCTGGACAAATGTAATCTGTGTGAGCTACAGTCTCGTTCACCTAGCTCATTTTTCTTCTGCTGCTGTCATGGTATTGTAGCTCAACATCTAGCTAAATTAGCTCTTGTCAGAAAATTTTCCTAATTAACACTTTATTGAAAAACTTAACTTTTAATTCTCTACAACTTAAAAGTCTTTTATTATTTTAAAAAATTATCCAGTGCAGGCCCTGGCCAGGTGGCTCCGTGGATAAAACATTGATTGTCCCAGCATACCAAGGTCACAGGTTTGACCCCTGGTCAGGGCATGTAAGAGAAGCAATCAATAGTGCACAACTAAATGGAACTAAGTGAAACAATGAGTTGATGCACTCTCTCTCTCCCTCCTCCCCCCACAAATCAATGAAAAAACTAAAAATAAATAAATAAATAAAAAAGTTTAAAAAATTATCCAGTGTATATCCCAGAATGGAAATCTTAATTTTATGGAAGTCAGAGCAATAATCATTTTAAGCTGACTATTCATGTTTACACACTACATTAGCTTATTAGATTTATTCCAGACAAGTCTGCTATGCTTAGCAGCTTCCTCCTAACTTCAAAATCACAAAGCCCCAGCTCAAACAAGGCATTTATTCCTTTACCCTCTAGTTCGGTTGAATGGGACATGATGCTAATGATGCCAAAAGCTGTGGGTTCGACCCACTACAAACCAGTTAGCTTGGTTTGCTTTATGTCTATAAACTCTTAGCCTGGATGGTATATTTTGGATCATAAGAGGAAGCAGGTAGGAGTGGGAAGGACAACTAGCATAAACACATCTGCTGGAGAAACAAGTCCACATACAGCACAGGGGCAGAAGCAGGACTGGGGGGCAAAAGCATCAACTTCACGCAAAGAAAAGCTTCATGATCACTGGCAAAGCATTGCTACCTTTCTGAGTAAGAAGCTCTTTTCAATCTCAGACCTTTTGCCAGAAACTATGTCTCTCCTTCATACAACAAAACAGGTATAAGATAAAAATGAGAAACTAAGGTTTTCAGTCTTTGCATAGTAAGTTCTGCTTAATTGATCCAAAATAGAATTTTCTTATTCCTGACACCGATTCCACTGACAATAAAAACACTTGTGCTCTAGCTGGATATCTGTTGGTCAGACCATTGTCCTGAAGTATAGAGATTGCCAATTCCATCCCCAGTCAAGGCACCTACAGGACTGGATCAATCTTCCTGTCTCTCTCTCTTCCCCTTCCCCTTCCTCTTCCTCTAAAAATCAATAAATAAAAATTTAAAATAAAAAAGCACTTGTGATAGTTTTAGATAAAAAGTCACAAAAATCTCTAGCAGGAAACCATCAGAAAAATCTTACTGCAATTTCATACATATATCCTAGATTCTTTTTTAAAATTACTTTTAATTTTTATAAAATCAAAAGTTGCTCCAACTCCAAATAACAAAGTTATTTTAAATGTGCTTTTTCAAATTAAATAAAGAAACCAACCAATATCAGTCTAGATCACACTTTCAAACCCAGGGCCTGTCCAAGGTAGAAGTTTACCAGCTTCTACAAATAAAAGTGAAAGAGTAAAACTATATTACCTAATTGTTATGTTAAAAGAAACCCACTTGGAATCAAACATCTTCAAGTTTTCCTGCCCACAGGTGGAAAGACCTTTCCCAGTGTACTAATGCCACAAAGCACATGGGTTCCAACAGTCACAAGGTAACTATGACAGCAGTCACAGCTACTTATGAGATCACAAAAACTATATGATGTAATTTTTCAAGAGTGAGGTGAAATTGACATAATATAAAGTTAACCATTTTAAAGTATACAATTCAGTGGCGTTTAATACATTCACAATGTTGTACAACTATCACCTCTATCTAGATCCAAAGCATTTTAGTCATCCCAAAATAAAACCTTGAACTCACCAAGCAGTCACTACCATCCTCCCCACCCCCCAGCTCCAGGCCGTGGCAACCACTAATGTGCTTGATTTTCTCTACGGATTTACCTTCCTGGATATTTCATATAAATGCAATCACACAATATGCAGCTTTTTGTGTCTATCCTCTTTTACTTAACACGATGTTTCGAGTTTCTTGTACATTGTCAGTAGAAGCTTCATTCTTTTTTATGGCTGAAAAATATTCCATTCTATGGGTTTACCACATTTTGCTCATCCGTTCATCCATTGATGGACATCTGGGTGGTTTCCCAACTTTTGGCAACTGTGAATAATGCTGCTATGAACACTTGTGTACAAGTATTTGTTTGAATACCTCTCTCCAATTATTCTGGGTATATACCTAGAAGTAGAATTACTGTGTCATATGGGAATTCTATAACTTTCTGAAAAATTGCCAAAGTGTTTTCTACAGTGGCTACACCATGTCACTCTCCCATCAGCAGGAACATGAGGGTTCTGATTTTTCTACATCCTCACCACCACTTCTTATTTTCTGTTTGGGGTCTTAAAAACTCATAGCCATACTTGTGAGTGTGAAGTGGTATCACATTGTGGTTCTAATTTGCATTTCCTAAATGATCAATGAGGCCAACCATCTTTTCATGTTTGCTACCTTCATATACCTTCTTGGAGAAATGTCCAATTAAGTCTTTGCCCTTATTTTAATTGAGTTGTCTTCTGATGTTGAATTGTAAGAGTTTTTAAAAATATATTATGCATACTAGGCCCTTATTAGACTTGAAAATCATTTTCTCCCATTCTGTCTTCTACTTTCTTAATAGTGTCCTTTGCTACAGAGAAGTTTTAAACTTTATAAAGTCCAGTTTATCTATTTTTTCTTTTGTAGCCTATGATTTTGATGTTATTTCTAAGAATCCACTACCAAATCCAAGGTCATGAATATTTAGACTTGTGTTTTCTTTTAAGAGTTTTGGCTCTTACAAGTGGGTCTTTGATCCATTCTGAATTAACTTTAGTATATGGTAAGGGGTTAAGACCCAACTTTCTTTTGCATGTGGATATCTAGCTCTCTCAGCAGCATGTTGAAGAAATGACCTTTCCCCCATTCAAGGGTCTTGGCATACCTGTCATAAATCAATTGGCTACAGATGTATGGATGTTTATTTCTGAACTTTCAATTCCATTCTATTGATCCATCTGTCTACCCTTATGCCAGTATCACACTGTTTTGATTTTTGTAGATTTTTTTTTTACTTGGAAAGCATGAATCCTCCTGCTTTATCTTTCTTTTTCAAGATTGTTTTGACTATTAAGAGTCCCTTGCAATGCTATATAAATTTTAGGATCAACTTTTCCATTTCTTCAAAACATGCTGCCAGGATTTTGGTAGAGATTACATTTCCCTGGTTTCTAGTTTATTTTCATCATCTTCAGTTTCTCATAGAGGAGTTGATAGTTCTGAGCCTTACATGCTCACTGATAAGAGTAAGTTGTTTAACAGATTTCATAGAATGGTATCATGAATTCTCTTTGATATAGTTCAAATCTCCCAAATTGATTATGAAACAATAGCTGCTTTACCAAAGACTGTGCTTCAAATACACTCATTAGAGCTTAAAATATCAGCTATAGTTGGGAGGGCTGGGAACAAATCTTTAAAAGTCTTTTCTCTATAAATTTCTTGCTCAAGTCTATGGAAAAAACAATTGCTTGAAATTAGAAATGCAACTTGGGCTGGACACAATCTGTCTTTGTCATCACATCAAAATTAGAACAGAAGATAACCCAGTAACCCAAGAAAATAACTGGCTTTCCCTAAGACTATCAATTTCAAGGAAATTCTATATTCCCCAAAACTACAAGTCATCTTAAGACCAAGCGAGTATTAGTCTGAGGAGTAGTGATTACTTCACTCTCCATGTTTGGTGTTAACTTTTCAGAGCTTCACTTTATACCTCCTCTCAACACATGTGGCACATAGGACTCAGGGTCCAAGGTGATCCAGTTTTAGGAATCAAACCGCTTATAAATAACTTGAATCAGAAAGCACCATCTGGTATTGAAATAAGCAACAACCAAATCCTGAGGAAAAGAAATTTAATTCCACGTCTCTTGTCATCTATAACAAAACTAAAGGCAATAAAAATATTTTCTGGCAGGTGCTCAGGGTCAGTGTCTTGGCAGGGAATATTGGCCAATGCAAATTCTGATGTTTATTTTTTCATTTTAACCAGAAAGTTGAAGTTGAAGAGGGCAAGAAAAATGGTGGCAAGGAAAAAAAAATAGAGAAGTGGGGGCCAGAAGATAAGCAGGTAAGAAGCTGGTGCAGTGAAGTAGCAGCAGACAACGGTCCTGGGAAGGGAGAGCTGGCCCAGCTGTGCATGGAGTGGCCTGCTGGTCGCTGAACCTCCCGCCAAGCCTCGGAGCGTCCTGCAGTACAGGTATCAGCAAAGCCGCCAGTATAACATCCGTCGTACACTCACTGTTGGCCTGAGTTTTGCCATCAATTCTTCTAGAACTAGAAAGCCCTTAGAGCATGGCAGGTGGCGAGGGCACCCTCTTCTTTGATCCTGCCACTGCCTTGTAAGGGGCCTGCCTTCAGGGTCCATACAATGTCCCATCCTCTAAGAGTGTTTTCAACGTGCTAACTGAATTAACTGTATCTCTCCCGCCACACTTCCTCAGCTCTATCTGCACTCAGTTAACCTGAACTCTATGTCAAGATTCAGGGGACAGGTGGGACAACGGGGCAGCGCCCGTGGAAATGGGATGAAGGCCATAGTCTCCTTGACTGGTGGTAGCACAAATGGAAATGCACTCCACAAAGAGTGAGATGGGGTGGGGGAGTGCTGGGCCCTCCCAGATGTCACAGAGACATCCTGGGCCTCTTAAACCCAGAACTCACAATTCCTGCTCTTGGGTAATACACTGAGTGTCTGGATGGATGATAACCATTTAAGTGTTAGAGGGAGTTGTTTTCCAGTTACCTGCCCCCAAAGCCATAGTGTTTTATGTAGCCTGTACTGGAATAGCAGCAAGGGGCTGCACAGCAAATGCTTCCAGTCATCTGGCACTCCTTACCCCAGAAGCCAAGCAGAAGGGAGCCCAGATGGGCACTCAGTGACACTTGCTGCAGGGCCAGCTGGGGTGAGGAAGCACCCCGCCCCGCTCGCGGTGTAGTCAGTGCTCAGCATTCTGAGTAACCCCAAACAACTGCTGTGATTTGCTCCCAATGTGGTACTGGCTCTCAATCCCAACTGCGTGCTCTGAGCTCTTTCAGTGCTATGCTTTCTGTGTTCTTTTCTTTCCTTTCTGTAAAAGGAGCCTTCAGTTAATTTGCAGGCCTGCCACTGTGCCCAGGAGCTGAACTCCTGAGGCATCTGTCCTGGACTTGGCGGACCCACTTTAGTTTTGTTCTCTGCTCTCTTTGTGGTGGTCTTGGTTACAAGCTCCTGGAAACAAGCCCTTAACTGTTAGGCAAATGCCAGATTTGTAAGCACTGCTCCACAAGAAAAGAGGAGCAGTAGGTTGTGCTAGGATTTCTGACACAGCTACAAACTAGCCATCGCTGACTTTAAAACAGTCCAAACCTGGGCATATCCTATATCCTTATCAACATGAGAATGGATAAACAAATGGTAGTAATCATACAATGGAATACCACTCAGCAATTAAGAAGATCAAGTTCCTTGATATACACAATATAGATAGATCTCAAGATCATGTTGAGCAAAAGAAGCTAGACATGAAAGAGAATATATTATATGATTCTGTTTATGTAACGTACTAAAAAGAAACAAAATTAATCTATGGTAGTAAAAATCAGAATAGAGATTACCTCTGGGTGGCATTTATATGGGTAAAACATTTGTTAAAACTTGTTGATCTAGACCTGACCTGTGGTGGCACAATGGATAAAGTGTCAACCTGAAACTCTGAAGCCTCTGGTTCAAAACCCTGGGCTTGCTTAATCAAGGCACACATGGGAGTTGATGCTTCCTGCTCACCCCCCCCCATCCACCTATCTCTCTCTCTCCTCCCCCACTCTCTAAAATAAATAAATAAAAACAAAATAGTTATTGATCTATACATTTAAAACCTGCTGTATGCAAATTACATCTCAATTTTAAGAAATAAATGTTAAAAGTCTTTATAAAAATGGCAAAACACTGTTTTCTATCATGTTGCAGCTATGTCTAACATTTTAAGAGACAAAATACTTCTTTAATAAAACAAAGATACATCTCTTCAAAGTAGTACAGAAATTTATATCAATGTATTCATTTAATTCTTAAGACTGAATTAAAGAATCCTCTCAAAGTTTGCTACTCTAACATCCTAGTTAAATATTTTAAGCATGTTTTAAGAGCTGAAAAGTAACTTGATTTTTTTAATGAGTGAAAAAAGTTTCCCATGATTTTAAGAGCAATACACATTTACTATAGGAAAATAGGAAAATACAGAAGAGTAGATAAGACTGTAGGTGAAGAAAACTCACATAATCCAGACACAAGCATAAAGAAAATTAAAAGCCATCTGAAAAATATACACTACCCAAACATAAGCACTGTCCACATTTTGATACACACACACAAAAAATTTTTTTTAACTAAATTGGGATGAGTGTAGACATTATTACTTTTTTCACTTAAATATACATAACAAACATTTTTTTGTGTCACTGAGTATTCTTTATATTTTTTATTAATGAGGTTAAATATTTTCATGTAGTTATTGGCCATTCTTATTTCTCTGTGAGATAACTTGGCAATTAAAAAAATAATATTGATTTTTCCACCTGATTATAATTCACCTATTGCAGAAATGCAGAAAATTCAAGAGTATAAGACTATAGGGGAAAACACACACATAATTCAATTCACAAAAACAATCACTACCACTTTTACTTTTCTTTGTAGATACATTTTTCATATAGAGTTGATATGCTGGATAAATTTGTTTTGGAATACGTCTTTCTACTTAGCATCATTAAAAGCTACATAAGCAGGCCCTGGCCGGTTGGCTCAGTGGTAGAGCGTCGGCCTGGAGTGCGGGGGACCCGGGTTTGATTCCCGCGGCCAGGGCACATAGGAGAAGCGCCCATTTGCTTCTCCACCCCCCCTCCTTCCTCTCTGTGTCTCTCTTCCCCTCCCGCAGCCAAGGCTCCATTGGAGCAAAGATGGCCCGGGCGCTGGGGATGGCTCCTTGGCCTCTGCCCCAGGCGTTAGAGTGGCTCTGGTCACAGTAGAGCGATGCCCCGGAGGGGCAGAGCATCGCCCCCTGGTGGGCAGAGCGTCGCCCCTGGTGGCGTGCCGGGTGGATCCCGGTCGGGCGCATGTGGGAGTCTGTCTAACTGTCTCTCCCCGTTTCCAGCTTCAGAAAAATACAAAAAAAAAAAAAAAACTACATAAGCATTTTCCCTATGTCATTATCTAAACATTTATTTTTGGTAGTTTCTGCGTGTAGAATTGTTAGCCCCTCACACATATGTACTGTACCATAATTTAACAATGACTTGGCCCTAGCCAAGTGGCTTAGTGGAGAGAGCCTTGAATGGGCACACCGAGGTTGCAGGGTCACGGTTTTGATCCCTGGTTAGGGCACATAAAAGCAATCAATAAGTGCATGATTAAATGGAACAATTAAGTGGACCAGCGAGTTAATGCTTCTCTCTCTCCCCGCCCCTTCCTCTCTCGCTTTCTCAAATCAATGGAAATATTTGATTTTAGCAAGAGAGGAAGGGAGAAGGAGAGAGAGAGAGAGAAAGGAACATCGATCTATGTATGGGTCCTGATCGGGGACAAACCAGAAACCTCTGCGCTTCCAGCTGATGCTCTGACGAACTGAGCTATCCGAACAGTGGAAAACTTTTTAAAAATATCACTTGGGCCTGACCTGTGGTGGCGCAGTGGATAAAGTGTCGACCTGGAAATGCTGAGGTTGCCAGTTCGAAACCCTGGGCTTGCCTGGTCAAGGCACATATGGGAGTTGATGCTTCCTGCTCCACCCCCACTTCTCTCTCCCCCTCTCTCTCTCCTTTCTAAAATAAATAAATAAAAAATTAAAAAAACATATATCACTTGGTGTCAGGCACTTGAAAATGTTCATTTTGTTTTTGTTTTTATTTACTTTCTAATATGGAGATAAACATCTCTGTATATAAACTTTGCTTAACTTATGATTATTTCCTTGGGATTGGTTGCCAGTATTTGAATCCTTAGGCCAAAGAATATTAACATTTTTAAGGCTGCTGTTGCCAAACTGCATTGAGAGTTATATCAATTTGCAATCCACAAGCAGTACGTAAGAATGTCTGTACTGCTACACCCTCGATGGCATGAAAAGTCTGTCTCTCTCACACATACTCCCCAGCCCTCATAAGCTCCCCAAGACATCACCTACCGTAACTCTCCCAAAGCACACTTCACTACTTTGATATGGGAAAAGGGTACCTTACAGCTTTAAATGCATTTTTTCACTAATGGAATGAAGTAGTTTTTCGTTTGCTTAAATCACTTCTATGAATAGTTTGCTAAATTCCTTGGCTATCTAACACTTTTCAGAGGTAACCAAAAGTGTTTGGGGACTTCTGCTTCATGACAAATGATATATTTTAACAGTAAGAACATATATTATAAAAATATAAAAGTAAAAATGTGTTCACTAGAGGATAAATAGAAAAGATGCCATTAAGATAATAGTGAGGAGTTCTGGAGAGAAAAAAAAAAAAGGCATCAGAAGTGAATTACACAGTCCTAACCACGGAGAGGCACTTTTAACTTGAACCAAGCAAAAGAAGAGACTTCTAAAAATGTAAGTGTGCCTAAGAGAACCTTGGGGAAAAACACAACCCAATTCACAGACAGTGGAAGCTGGATGTGGAAGTGGGCCAGAGGAGTATAATTAAGGTCTGCCTCCTCCAATGTTCTGAGAAAGCTAAGCTGTGGGAACAACTTTCTTTAATGAAGTGGGGCATCAGCAACAGGGGGCCACCCACATGATGAAGAAATAGCACCACATATGACAAGGCACGTACCCATACAGAACCCTGGAGGCATATCCTGACCACTTTGCTGGACCAGGATCCTGTACTGGAAAAATAATTCCTACTTCTGCTGAGGGAACCTGCTACCGTTACCACTCTGATCACACAATGAGGGTTCGCAGCCCAGGTTGCATGCACATCAGAATCACCTGGGGAGCTTTTAAAAACTACCAGTTGACATACAGATGGCCAACGGGTCCAGGAAGAGATGCTCAACATAACCAGTCATCAGGAAAATGCAAATCAAAACTGCAATAAGCTATCACCTCGTACTGTAGGAATGGCTATTACAGAAAAGACAAAGATCATGAGAATTGGTGAGGACATTGAGAAAAGGGAATCCTGGTGCACTGTTGGTAGGAGTGCAAATTGGTCCAGTCACTGCGGAGAGCAATATGGAGATAGCCCCCAAAATTAAAAATAGAACTACCATATGATCTAGCAATTCCACTTCTGGGTATTTATCCAAAGAAAATGAAAACACTAACTGAAAAAGATATATATCCCCCCATGTCCATCCACTGCAGCCTAATAAGCAATCTAAGTGTCTATTGATAGGTGAAGAGATAAAGAACATGTGGCATACATATGAAGTAGAATATTATTCAGCCATAAAAAGAATGAAATCTTGCAATTTGCAACAACATGGATAGACCTTGAAGGCATTAAGAAATAAAAAGTCAATTTGAGATATAAGATGCAGTGTTGATCAAAAAATTTGTACAACTTACAGTATATCTTGACAATTATTGATCAAATAGACTATGAAGTACAATGCAACTGCTAATAAGAGTTCTTAAAAGAAACAGGAATAATGTAAAAAAAATTAAAAATTTTGAAAAAAGTCTGGGAACCAGAATATACTGCCAACACCAAATGCAGTCACATAATTTCTCTTCTCACTGGACAGAATTAGGCTTTCATTGCCTCTAATGAGGTCCACCTCTAAATGATGGCTAAACATCAACTCTAGAAAACTAGTCCATTACATTTAATAAACTGGGCAAACAAGCAATGTAACAAAATGAACAGTGTCTCATGACTACTTCTCATTAACATTCCCTATAGATAATTATTTTGATAAACTAAAGACTGGTATAAGTTATAACATTCAAAATTAAGTGCATTTTCAAAGATACTTCCTAATTCTTTAGAGGTCCTGTTCTGTGCGTGTGCACAAGCACGACGCCCATGCCAGTGAGGCTCTATACCCTGGAAATGAGGTCTCCCCTCACCTGCATCTGTCCAGCTGGCAAAAGTCCATAATATGGAGCTTTAGCTATCTACTAACTCTGCAGTTAAATGACTTCCTCTAAAAAGCAGGGCCACCCACTACTAAGGGTGATGGCAAGTATATCTCCTGGGGAGACAGTGAACATTAATATAACTTATCCATGGTCACTGTGAATCAAAGACAAACATGAGGAACTGCATTCTCCAATCTCTAACCCAGACTCTGTTCAGAACACAGCTTCTCTTAGAAATAGTACATGGAAGTCATGGAAAATAAAGTCTGGGGTGGGAAAAAGGGATGGGAAGAGGTAAGAAAAAAGGACAAACTTCATTCTCTATACTTGTGTATACTTTGGCTGCTAATAAGTATAGATATGTTTGTATATTACTTATATAATTTTTTTAAAAAATAAAGGTTATTACACAAAAACCTCCACTTCTTAAACATTTGTAATAGAAAAGAGTTAGTTTCCTCAAAGTAATGAGAAAATTGTACTTGCTTCATGTTACAATTACTGAATAAAGAATGCTTATTACATAATTGTGTAAAAAGGGAATACAGCTGTTGATCAAATAAATGAATGCAGGACAATTACTTGGTACTAATGAGGCGCCACGAATCAGGCCATCCCACATCTCTCCTGCTCTCAGACCACTCCCTTCCCACGCTGACCTCTGCTCCAACTGCTCCGAGCCCCACCTTACATGCCAACAGTCCCCAGAGTCAGCGTTCTTTCCACCACAGAGTCAGCTGCCCACAGGATCTCTGTTCTTGAATGGCCCACTGCCTCCCAAGCTCAACACACCCCAAACCCAGCCTCATCTCCTGCAGACCTGATTCATTTCCTTTACTTTGTGTTTGACTGCAACATTAGAGCCACTCATTCATGAATTTGAAATCGTTATGATGGTAGTGACTTTTTGCTCACTGCTATCACCCCTTGTGCCTAGAACAATGACTGGAACACAACAGGTGCTTAGTAAATATTTGCTAAAGAAATACATGGTTAGAATTGTGTGCTCTAAGTAACTACAAATTTAGAAAACAAAAGAATTTGGGCTATTTCCCCAGCCGATGCCAAAGTTTACCAGAAGAGTAATAAACTAGAAGTCCATAGGCAGAAAAAGCGGACTACAGAAAACAAGTCCTTAGCTGACCAGAATGATACTTTAGAAAAAAAAAAAAAAAGTTGTGCTTATAGATAGGGCCAAAAGTTTCCCATGGATAACTACCACTCCACTCCTGTCGTAGAGTAGACAAATTCCCACCTTTATATATTTTTATGCCCCTGACCCATGGTCTTTAGTTAGACATTCTCCAAAACCAGAGGTGCTGACTGTAGGCTGGGGACATTTTTGCACTGAAATGGCAACTATCCTAAATTATCTTTTTTTTTTTTTTCATTTTTCTGAAGCTGGAAACAGGGAGAGACAGTCAGACAGACTCCCACATGCGCCCGACCGGGATCCACCCGGCATGCCCACCATGGGGCGAAGCTCTGCCCACCAGGGGGCGATGCTCTGCCCATCCTGGGCGTCGCCATGTTGCGACCAGAGCCACTCTAGCGCCTGAGGCAGAGGCCACAGAGCCATCCCCAGCGCCCGGGCCATCTTTGCTCCAATGGAGCCTTGGCTGCGGGAGGGGAAGAGAGAGAGACAGAGAGGAAAGCGCGGCGGAGGGGTGGAGAAGCAAATGTGCGCTTCTCCTGTGTGCCCTGGCCGGGAATCGAACCCGGGTCCTCCGCACGCTAGGCCGATGCTCTACCGCTGAGCCAACCGGCCAGGGCCTAAATTATCTTTAAAGCCCCTTTGAATTTCAGGACTTTGTAATATTTTTAACTGTATGTATTTTGCAATTATTTAACATTAAGGTGTTAAGCTGAATGGACATAAACATTTGCAATGTTTTAAGAAGAAATCAACACACTTTAGACATGCTAACTAATAGAACTTAACAAATACTACTGAATATATAACCATTCTCAGTCATCACCAAGCCACTGGTGAATAACTTAGTCTCAACTGTGTTGTTCAATATAACTGTGCTTCCTATTTTAAGTTCATGAATGACTCCAAAGTCACAGTCAAACAGAAAGAAAATAAAGGAGATCCTTGTTTTATTCCAAATTTGAATTTAAAGGGCTGATTACATCATTGAATTGATGTCTCCCTTGGTACATCTCATTTTGTCCATAAAGAAGGCATCTGTCTTCCTTAAGGGAACATATCAAGGATGTGATCTTGTACCAATAAAAGTACTGGATATATCTATAACACATTCCAAAATTTGCATTTTTCCTTTCAGTTGTTTTAATGTTATTTGGTACTATCATATTTTTAAAGTTTTTTTTAATGTATTGATTTTAGAGAAAGGAAGGGAGACAGTGATAGAGTGAGAGAGAGAGAGAGAGACACTGATTTGTTGTTTCACTTATTTATGCATTCATTAATTGGTTCTTGTATGTGCCCTGGCCAGGGATCAAACCCAAAACCTTGGCATATTGGGATAACCAACTGAGCTACCCAGCCATGTCAGTACTGGCACATTTTGACACAATCCAAGGTGCTGATGAAAGCTTTTTTGCCCTGTAGATTACAAATGCCACAGGGAAATGACCTTTACTTGTTCACTGCTATAATCCTAATGTCTAACAGTATATCTGACAAATAGCAGGTGGTGAATAAAAGTTCATCGAATAAACAACTAAATAAACAATGTATGTATTCACCTCTATCCTAGTTGTAACTTTATCAAAAATACACCTATAGACTAAAAACTAGTAATGTGAAGTCCAAACACATTTTGAGCAAAGGCAACAACGGAGTAAGTAAGAGCATTTCAAGACGACCAGTTTGAAAGAAGAGCACTCGGGTTTGACAAAGTTCTGTTACGGTTGATGGAAAATCTGCTAACTCTCTTCTCACAACTCAGGTATTAAGCTACTAAAACTCCACAGCCTTCCTTTAAAAAGACTGTCTATAAAGAAGTGATAGATAAATAACAGTTTGCTTTATTCAATGGGGATTATGTACCGTACTGTGCTTGTCACCTGACACATGTATTTCATGCAATCCTCACAAACACTCTACGAAGCAAATGCTCATTATCTCCAGGAGGAATCAAACACAGAGAGGTGAAGGAATCTCCTGTAGGTCACACAGTGGAAAGGCAGGATTTCAACCCAGACTGTTGAACCACTTGGCCACGCTGGCAGAGCCAAAGTTTCTCCGATCCTCATATCAGCAGAGTAGCTGTGAGGTCCAAAGGCGCATGTTTCAGAAAAGTAGTTACAAGTGCTCAGTAAACATTAGTCATCTTCCTCCCTGTGTCTCCTCTCCCCCTTCTTCATCTAGGGGCCTCTCGTCCTGGCTCCGTAGGCAATGCTCCCTCAACTGTAATTTGGGAAGTTAAGCAGTGATCCAATAATTTGCTTCCTCCCTGCCTACAAGTTCGGGAGCTTTAGGATATTTTGAACAATTTGTGGTATTGTTTGATGCAGGCCACTGAAAAGCAATGAAATGTATTACTCATAATCCGGGAAGTACACTGCCTCAGGTCATGCAGTTAAGTAAGTGGTGGAGCTGAGATCTGAACCCAGGCCTTTCTCCCCCATGTAGTGCTCCTTCCACTATTGAAAGGGGAGTCGTATAACCTCAAGGTGGGTAACCCACATGAAAAAGGGAAGGCCAGAGAACAGAATTCACAAAAAAATCTTTAAAAATATGTGGAAATAGAGGAGAGATGCTGCCCTAGAAAGGCAAATCCAGAACAGTACAGTTGGCTTTGCACAAGGAAGGCAAGAACAGTGTCTACAAGTAGGTTTTGTACTAGACCAAGTTAGTATAGGCTTGGAAAGGTTGATTGGATCAGTTTTAAAAATATCTTTCTTCAGGCGCTAGAACTGCTCTGGTTGCAAAAGAGCAACGCCCCAGATGGACAGAGCATCGCCCCCTGGTGGGCATGCTGGGTGGATCCCGGTCGGGCGCATGCAGGAGTCTGTCTTACTGCCTCCCCGTTTCCAACTTCAGAAAAATACAAAAAAAAAAAACAAAAAACAAAACAAAACAAAAAAAGTTTCTTCTTACCACAAATGCAATAATTATGATAGAAACAACTACATTTTGTTAACTTAGGAACACGGGCATAAGTACTATATGAAAGCCATGGTTATGTAAAAATAATAAAAGACATTAAAAAATATGTCTTCTAAGCCCGTCAATAGATGACTGGATAAAGAAGATGTGGCACATATACACTACGGAATACTACTCAGCCATAAGAAATGATGACATCGTAACATTTACAGCAAAATGGTGGGATCTTGATAACATGATACGAAGCGAAATAAGTAAATCAGAAAAAACCAGGAACTGCATTATTCCATACGTAGGTGGGACATAAAAGTGAAACTGAGAGACATTGATAAGGGTGTGGTGGTTACGGGGGGGGAGGGGGGAATGGGAGAGGGAAAGGGGGAGGGGGAGGGGCACAGAGAGAACAAGATAGAGGGTGACAGAGGACAATCTGACTTTGGGTGATGGGTATGCAACATGATTGAATGACAAGATACCCTGGACTTGTTATCTTTGAATATATGTATCCTGATTTATTGATGTCACCTCATTAAAAAAATAAAATTATTTTAAAAAAAAAATATGTCTTCTAAACCTGTAATTTTTATGTGGGCAATCAAAACTAAAACATGGCCCTGGCCGGTTGGCTCAGTGGTAGAGTGTCGGCCTGGTGTGCAGAAGTCCCGGGTTCGATTCTGGCCAGGGCACACAGGAGAAGCGCCCATCTGCTTCTCCACCCCTCCCCATCTCCTTCCTCTCTGTCTCTCTCTTCCCCTCCCGCAACCAAGGCTCCATTGGAGCAAAGATGGCCCAGACGCTGGGGATGGCTCCTTGGCCTCTGCCCCAGGCACTAGAGTGGCTCTGGTCACAACAGAGCGATGCCCCGGAGGGGCAGAGCATCGCCCCCTGGTGGGCAGAGCGTCACCCCTGGTGGGCATGCTGGGTGGATCCCGGTCAGGCGCATGCGGGAGTCTGTCTGACTGTCTCTCCCCCTTTCCAGCTTCAGAAAAATACAAAAAAAAAACACAAAAAACCCCACTAAAACATGACTTTTTATTTATTTTTTTTAAGTGAGAAGTGGGGAGGCAGAGACAGACTGCCACATGTGCCCTGACCAGGATCCACCCAGAAACTTTGCCCATCTGGGGCCCTGGCTCCGTTGCTAGGCCTGAGGCAAGGCCATGGAGTCATCCTCAGCTCCTGGGGCCAACTCGCTCCAACTGAGCCATGGCTGTGGGAGAGGAAGAGAGAGATGGAGAGAGAGAGAATGGAGAAGGGGAGGGGTGGAGAAGCAGATGGGCACTTCTTCTGTGTGCTCTGACCAGGAATTGAAGCTAAGACATCCACACACTCAGCTGAGACTACCACTGAGCCAACTCGCCAGGGCCAAAACATGAATTTTTTAAAAAGACATTTTGAGCAATCAGGAAAATTTTTATATACTGAATATTAGATGGTATCACATAACTTGTTATTTTTTAGATATGTTAATGGCACTACAATTACTGTTTTTTTAAACTTCTATTATTCAGTCATTGTTAACATATCCAAGTCATTCTTCTTAACCTGGATTGAATATATGGGCATTATTTTTCACTGAAACTAAAACAGCCTAATTATTTTTCATGTCAAGGCTTACTTTTTGCTGCCATTGTCTTTCACCTCTGATTAGAATTTCCTAATGTAATATCTAGTTGCAGTCTTCAATTTTGTGACTTATTTGGAAGACACAGTCTTTGATATTAGGATTTAGAATTATCTAACCATATCTAATGAGCAATGGTGAAGTAATCAACTCATTGAGACTAATAATACTTGGTTTGGGTTTTTGGGGTTTTTTTAACAGTGTCAAAATGTGCTTTATATATCTGGAATGAAAAAGTACTTATATTTGCCTAATTAAATTGCAGACATACCATAATGGCTTCAGTTATGCACCAGAATAGGTTCAGAATATTTAGTAATGGATAAGTAGCAGATTAACATTGAATTTACCCAGAAAAGTCCACTGTTTAGTGCTGGTAATATTCTGTATCTTGATCTGAGTGCTGGTTATATAGGTCTGTACAGTTTGTAAAAATTCACCAGCCTCTACACTTATGTTCATTTTTTTTAAAAATTGAATTTATTGGGGTGCCATTGGTTAATAAAATTATTTAGGTTTCTGGTGTACAATACTATAATCAATCATCTGTATATTGTATTGTGTGGTCATGTTCAGCACCCCAAGTTAAGTCTCCTTCCATCACCATTTACCCCCCATTTCCTCTTCTGCCTCCCCCCACCCACTCTCCTGCTGGTAATCACCATATTGTTCTCTCTATGGATTTCATTTTTTGTTATGTATACTATAATTCAATACAAAAATTTAAAATATTCATGCTGTGGCTTACTCTCTTCTTCTAGTACCCCTATTACATGGGTGTTGTTATGTTTGATGCTGTCTTGAAGGTCCCTTGTTTAGATTTTCCTCACTCTTTTTTATTGTTATTGTTTCTCTGCTTGAGGGCTTACTCTTATCTTGTACTCTAAATCATGGCTTTTATCTTCTGCTCATCTAATCTTCTGTTGATTCCTTCTAGTATATTCTTTATTTCAGATATTGTATTATTCATTTCTGACTGGTTCTTCCTTATGGTTTCTATGCACTTTTTAATGCTTACTATCTCTTTAAGTTATTAATGAGATCAGCCATTTTTTTCTTAAGGTCCTTGAGCGTCCTTATGAGCATTGTTTTAAACTCCATGTCTGATATCTTGATCACTTTCATTTCATTTCATTATTTTTCTGGGGATTTTTCTTGCTTTGTTTTCCCCCCCCCCCTTGGACCTATTTTTTTATCTCCCCATTTTGTCTGTCTTTTTATGTTTGTCTTAGTGTATTAGGTAGACCTACCGTGACTCCCAAACTTGTTAAGAGGGCTTCTTGAGGTAAGTGCCTTGTGGGTTCCAGGGATGCAATCTTCCATGTCACCAGAGCTAGGTCCTTCAGAAATGATTTTTGTGTGCATTATGTGTCCTCTCTTGTTGTAGCTGAGCCTTGAATGCTGTTGGCCTGTTTGTGGATAGAGTTTATATTCAGGCTCTATGTTGTTGTAGATGACAACAAAATTAGACATTTTTCACTGTTTATGAGTCACTGTTCAAGGACTGGCCACCAAAGCAGAGTGGTTCCCCACAGAGTCTGGTGTCTGGCAGGGTCCCTCTTTGTGCTATTTGCTTGGCTAGTTGGTT
This sequence comes from Saccopteryx bilineata, assembly GCF_036850765.1. NCBI lineage: Eukaryota > Metazoa > Chordata > Mammalia > Chiroptera > Emballonuridae > Saccopteryx > Saccopteryx bilineata. The sequence goes on along the minus strand of NC_089495.1, from coordinate 197,985,992 downwards.
TGAGCTCAGGTGTGGTTTGAAGCCTACAACTGGTTGTGTTGATTCTGAGTCCACTTACCTGAGGGTCCAGTGCAGGCTGATGTTAGATGTTGTATGTAACCAGTTTTGAGCTACCTGTCTGAAGCTACTATGTTATTCACTATTTGTTGCTGGTATGTTTGTGTGGGAGGGACCAAGATGTATACCAGGATCAGTTTCCTTATGCTCTGAGATGGCAAGAGATCAATAAAAATCCAAGGTTCCCTGAATTCAACATCTACCTGTCCCCTACCCCACTTCCCAACTCCCTACCCTCTAACCTGAGGTTGCTCAATTTCTTCCAGAGTCTTATGAAAAAAGGTTGTAGAGGGGCCCAGATGACCACTCTCCTCTGACCCTTCAATAGGGCTCAAGCTCTATCAGGAAAGGCAACTAGATCAGCAGAACGGGGCTAGTGAGTCCCCTATTTGGGGCAGCGTGGTCAGACACTTAGTGGGGAGAATGTGTCTTAAAATATTCATGCTGTTATATACTGAATATTACAGATGAAATGATGGAGCAATCTGGAATTTGCTTTAAAAGGCCAGAAGGGTCAGAGTAATGGCGCGGTAGGAAGCGATACCGAAATCTCCCCCAAAACTCAACAAGATCTTCAACCAGAAACAGA